>NC_140590.1:1535933118-1536552443 GCF_964204655.1 Triturus cristatus | reverse complement strand
CGCTCGAAAGTATTTTGTTATTGATCTTCTGTTTTATTCATAACTTTATTTTCCTTTTCTTTTTACTTTAACAATGGTGTCACTATTGTGATAGACTGTCCAATTGTTACTGAAGAGGAATTGGAGATTGGTCAGCGCCATCTGAAATACAGCTTACTAAGCTTTCTAACATACTTGATAGGATATTTTTTCAGTGAGCATATTTTACGAAATTGCAGTCTAAAAAAATATAGCTTTCATACATACTTTCTTACTTTCAACATTTGATAAACCCTACATTTCTGAATGTTATTTTCTAATTTCTATTTTTCTCAGTTGCGGTTCCTATTTACCTTCTCCCTATAGAATATACAAGACCAGTACTGTATATTATAATAGTACTATCCTATATATTCTTAAATGAGTACGTGATTTGTTAGCGGAACAGTGTGCAACCTCTAAGCACTACGACAGAACATTCCTGAATTCTACAAAATACAAACTTGAAAAATTATAATGCAGACATTTCTATGTAATATGAAGTAATGTGTGATAGACTGTTTTTTACTTATTCTTCTGACCACAGATGATGTAGTGCGGGAGTGTTTGTTGTAGCACTTCTTTTCTACTTTATCTAAAAGTAACTGATGCCCTCTTATATTATCAAGACTATGGGGCAACACTTTTTCAAACTGTAGCAGAAAAAAGGAGGGTGTGGCCACGCTTAAGTGATATTTTATGAAATTCCATTTTTGTTTGTCACCCCTTTAATATATACAGCATCAGCATCCGAAGAAAGTTCATTTGTAATTGCTAAATAAAAACTGTTTGAAACCTAAACTGACATTTTTGACCTCCCCGTCAGAAAAGTAAACATCACATTATAAGTAAATAGTGCTCCTGGGAAGTATCCCACCTGCAAACTTAATAAAAAGAAGCCCGCAACACACTTATTTTACCGCCATGATTTGCACACCCCACGGCAATTATATAGATGGTCCTTAAAATATATAAAAAACAATTTTTACCTTCACTATCCCTCTTCACCACCTTGTGTCCACTGTACAGAGTTTATAGTGTTCCTACCCTCCCCTCTACTACTTTGCTTTCCCGTACTCCTTTGGAAGTGCGTCACAAAATGGCTGACAATAGTGAACCGTTCCCACCCAATAGGGAGAAAACTTGTACTCGGAAGACTTTAGCCAATAAAATGCCCATGTTGTTCCGCAGAGGAGGAGGGAATGGCTGCCAACCCTTCTACTTTTAATGCTTCACAGCCAATGAACATTAAGCATGGGAAAGTCCCCCTTGGAACACGTTACCCAATGAGATGTCCCTAATACTCTGCGGCACTGAGGAAGAAGTGAAGAGCTTTGTTGATAAGATACAACAGAATGATTTGAATCTAAGCGTCACAAGTGAGATTAACGATTCCAGTGTGAACTTTTTAGATCCAACTGTATGTCCATGAAGGAAAGGTATAAACAAAACTTTTCAGAAAACCAAACTTGGGGAACACACTGCTGCATGCAAGGAGTTTTCACCCTTTGCATCTTAAGCGTAGTATTCCATATGGGGAAAGCCTCAGAGTAAGACGCAATTGTAGTGAGGCTGGGGAAACTAGAAAAGAACTGAACGTTCTGAAAAGAATATTTAAGAGCAGAGGGTACAAAAAGTAAAAGCGCAATGTAAATAATGACAGTACTGTATTATTGAATGAGACATGGTACACCAAATCGATACTCCCTAAATAATGAGGTGATGTATTAATAGTGGCCATCATTAGAGCAATGTAATATAGCATTGTAGTCATCATACTTGTATGAAAAAGGTGACCTGAATGTCTAAAAATGCCCGATTTGAAAAAAATGATGAGTCTGTTTATCACGTTAATCACAGTTGTAGTACGTCATGTGATCTGTTTGAAACACGTAATGCACTTTAAAAAATGGCCCCGTTCGCAATTTCGTTATCAGTGAACAAGACTGTTTTACAGTCGAAACGCGTTTGATAGAGGCAGTGGAGTAAACTTTTAAAACCACACTTGGCTTCGTCATTTTGAGATTAGATTATAGGACCCGCTCTCGAGGGGTCACAGCAACGAAGCAGCTTTCGCTCTGGAGTGGCAAGGAATACTTGAGAGAAGTGTGAGGATATATATATATACACATAATCTACTGGCGGTCGCCAGTAGATAGTTATAGTTAGGACCGAGTTCCAATAGGAAATCTGAAAATTCTATTTTGAATAACTTTGGCGCCGGTTGACTTATCTTTGTGAAATTTTCAAAACTAATGGGGTGGTCCGGTCAGCTCCTACCCTGAAAGTCTCGGGGTGATTCGTCAAGCGGGGGCTGAGAAAAGAGGAGGGTCCCAAAACGCGTTTTCCCCATGCATTTTCCCATAGGACCTTTAGTCGAAGGTACAGCCCGAACGGCTGAACAGAATTACTTGAAATTTGGCAAAGAGGTAGTCCTCAGGTCAGGCATGTGCCTTTTGCATATATGGTGTCAATCTGTTCAGTAGTTCCTGAGAAAATTGCAGTTAAAAGTACATAAATATCTACAAGCGCGCAAGGTGCGCGCACGGTGCTCGCACTAAATGTCCGCGAGCGTAATTCTGGTTGGTGGTTAGATGTCAGTCAACATTCTAATCGGTCGAAATCAGGAAGTGTTGGACGCCATTTTGTGTGTGACAGTGAAAAAGAAAGGTGGAGAACGTGAAAAGGGGGCAGGGTAGAGAGTTCCTGACCCCCTAGCCTTTGTCAGCGGGACCCTGAAGGATCTCGATGGGTGAAAAAAATATTTTTTTTTTTCTTAAAAAATCGCAGGGTGCACGCACCGTGCACGCACCCTCCAACCGCCATTTTGAGTTTTAGAGGCAGAAGAGAGCTAAAAACACAAGTGGAGAACGTGAAAAGGAGGCAGGGAAGACACTCCCTGACCTCAGGGGGTCCCTAAAGGACCTCGTAATTCAAAGAAAAACATTTAGTTTATAAAAAAAGAAATCGTGGGGTGCTCGCACGGTGCGCGCACCCCCGCATCAGAAGATAGCCAAAGAGAAAAGTTAAGAACATGAAAACAAGTAACGGAAGACACTTCCTAACGCCATAGGCCTTGTCACAGGGTCTCAAAAGGACCCACAAGAGCAAAAAAAATACTTAAAAAAAAAAAATTACGGGTGCGCGCACCGTGAAAAACCCTACAGAAAAAAAAAAAAACATTTTAAACTATTTATAGAAGATATTAACTATGCTGTTCAACTTTATCCAAATAAAAAAAAAAAGAGCTGAGCCATTCCATATTACAGGATACAGTCAATCTATAACTATATACATAGGTAGTTTATTGTAAAGTAAATATAAAGAAAATATAATACATACATAAATTAGCATTTAAAATACCTTGCAAATTCACTTAAAAAACCATAGGTTTCACACATGTTATAGTTAGCTGGACATTTCACTCGTACAAAACCATTGAAATTCCCCCGTTATAGTTAGTTCAGCTAACTATAACTCGGGCGTCCGCAATCCACTGCTGATGACGTCACATATTACAATTTTTTTTTTTTTTTTTTTAAGTATTTTTTTTTGCTCTTGTCGGTCCTTTTGAGACCCTGTGACAAGGCCCAGGGCGTTAGGAAGTGTCTTTCGTTACTTGTTTTCACGTTCTTAACTTTTCTCTTTGGCTATCTTCTGCCGCGGGTGATGTCACTGACCATGTCATGAGTGATGTAATATGTGACGTCATCAGCAGTGGATTGCATGAGTACATGGGTACTGACTGGATGATTAGAGTACTGCAAGGATAGTGCATGGTGAATTTATAAGTTATTGGGTATTAGCGGAGTGACTGGATAAGTACATGGTACTTCCGTGGGTGATTGGAGGAGTACATGGCTAGTGACAGGGTGATTGCTGAAGTGCATGGGTACTACCTGGGTAACTGAAGGAGTGAATGAGTAGTGTGTATTTGGTTAGAGGACTGCAAGGGTAGTGCACAGAGGATTGTAGCAGTGCATGTGTTAGTGCCTGGGTCATTGCATGAGTATGTGGGTACTGACTGGATGATTAGAGTACTGCAAGGAAAGTACGTGGTGAATATGCGAGTTCTTGTGTATTGGCGGACTGATTGGATAAGAATATAGTAGTGGCTGGGTGACTGGAGGAGTGCATGGGGAGTGAGAGGGTGATTGCTGGACTGCATGAGTACTACCTGGGTAATTGAAGGAGCAAATGAGTAGTGTGTAGGTGATTAGAGGACTGCAACGGTAGTGTACAGAGGATTGTAGCAGTGCATGTGTTGGTGCCTGGGTCATTACATGAGTACTGACTGAATAATTAGAGTACTGCAAGAAGAGTGCATGGGGAATTTATAAGTGCTTGGGAATTGGCGGAGTGGTTGGATGAGTACATAGTACTGGCTATACCAAAAACAAGAGAAGAAAATACCTTAAGACAACACTCCACAGAATGTGCATTAAACATTTAAATCCACACAGATGTCTATGATCATTCAAGTGCAGAAGTATGGATGAATGTAGGGTCAGTGATACCCTCTTACGTCCATGTTGCTCATGTTGTGGTACATGTTGTGAGTCACATGGTGCAACATTATCAATTGCACTCTGGGTGGCGCAGATACTACCACAGAGACACACCCATTAATTACTTCCTCGTCCAGCCCAGGACGGAACCACGCCCAGAGGTCATTGTTCACACCCCTACGCTGGACTAGCATACACCAGGCTAGCCCACTATGCTTACAGGCGGGGGGACAACAACACTACATGTCCCAGGTCTTCCCTGCAGTGCTCTCCTGATAACAGGTCTAGTTGTCAGCATGCCACAGCCACTCCCTCAGGGCTGGTTTACACCCACACCACACCCATCCAGCACAGGCATCACAGGATATGTGACCCTGCCAATAAAAAGGGCCGGGCCCACGTGCTCGATGTCATTTCCACTCTCTATTTGGGTGTGTCCATGTGTTTATTATTTATGCATGAGGGCCTAGGGGCCTACCACAGCACATTCCCCACTGCTGGAGGTGACATGATGGCGTCCGCACCATGATATTCAATCATAAAGGGCCCATGACTTGAGGAACACAGAGTTGGTGGCAGCTGAGGCACTTTAGACAACAAGGGCCTCCCACCACGTGGCGATGACTTGAGGTGCACTGAGTTAGTGCCACCAGAGCTGAGCGGGTGTGTAGCCTGCGATGATGTGCAGGCCTTGATATGCCAACCTGGCAATCAAGACCTGATTTGAATTGTGAGCTCAGCTGGACCGCGTGTACACCAAAGGCAGCAGGCTGTACAAACAAAACTCCTCTGCACGGTGCAGCAGGATGCGCTGGGAGCCTATGCCGCAGAATTCAGTGACAGCTGAGGAGGTTGCTCCGGCATGTGGTGGGCCCTCTAGGAGACACGCCGGTGGCGTCAGGTGAGCATTGAGGTCTGGGTGCACTGGGTTGGGCAGTCATTGCTGGGCGGTGGACCAGTCTGGGGACTAGGGCTGGGGGTGCTTGCGGAAGATGTAGGAATCATGTACACTGCCTGAGAAGTTTGCGACATTATTGTACAGGCCCCGGTGGTGCAGGTTTGCTTTCACATTGTTAAAATGCGTGTGGCTTCTGTTGCAGTGATTGTGTGCAGTGTCGGCAGGGGGCATAGGTAGTACATGTGTGCAATCAATATCCCCAACACGTTTGAGAAGCCTGCTATGGTGTGGTTACCTTGCTTGGTCTCCAGCTGTTCCTGCGCAGTGTGGGTGAAGTGAAGCTGCAGGTGTACCAAGCTGAAACAAACCGTGATGCTTACAGGTATGATAAATGCTGCGTAATGAGACAGTAACAGAAGTTCATGTGGTCCTAACCTTCCTTTTCTTTCCTATGAAGGTTACGACTACACAAACTTATGTTATGCTCTTTTTGTGCAGGATTTATCATGCCTGTAAGCATTCCGGTTTGTCCAAGTGCAGTACATTGCTCCAGAATACGTTTGTGACCATACTAGCTATTCACCATTGTCACCATTTATCCAACAGGTTTTTGAATCCGGACTTTCGAAATATTGAATTGTATTGGCATTTCCAGGAGGATCTGTAGTTATTTGGATCCACAAGTTGCCCTGATGATGTTCCCCGTTGGGAATGTCACTAGTTATTTGATGTTTTCGTGTTGCTAATTTATATTTTTGTAATAAAGTACTGTTTTTCAACTACTGTTGACTACTGGACTTCATGAACTGGCGCACACCCATTTCGGAAACCACATTCTTGGATCTGGAGAACAGAGGCGCAAGGCAACCGCTGGGGTTGGTTGTGCAAAAGACTACGAATTGGGACGAGCGTGTGGTACGGATACAAGGGGCCGCCGTTCCTTTTGTGGATATGCATCCAAAACGTGTGAGGAAGTTTAATAGGGCTGGCTGTGAGACTCCTCCGACTCTGGCAGTTGTTGGTTCGAAGGTACCAGATGCCAACAGGTGCAGCAGAGCCAGTAGCTTTGTCTGCGGAAGGATGTTGGTTGCCCGCTGTGTTCGTACCGTCAGGCTGTGGGCAATGTGGCAGTGTGCACCAACTTGAGAATGGGGCGATAAGTCTTTCGCCACTTTTGCTGCGCTAAACTGCCGATAACTCGGCAATAGGTCCCCACTGTTGGGTTATAGGGTGGCTCTAAAACAAGCCCTTGTGTTTATTAGGAGTTTGTTGTAGAGAAAAGATTATAAAAAAAGGTGAAAAAATAAGAAAAGTAGGCAGGGTACAAACACCTTGACCCCCTAGGCCTGCTCAGTGGATCCCACAAGGACCCCCAGGGCCCCCAAAAAAAATTTAAAACAAAGAAAAAGAGGCTGAGTGCGTGAATCCGGACTAAAAAATAAAAAAAACTATGAGTTGTATTCTCATCGCCGAGTTAACTGTACTGTAGCGCAGCAAAAATGGCGAAAGAATTATTGTTCCATTCTCAACCTGGTGCAAACTGCTGCTATCACCAGTTTCCCAGTGATAGCTTCCTCAAAAAACATCGCTACGGATGAGAGCGACAACTAACACTAATGATATGCACAGTAGACGTTCCCATGCAAAAAACACGAAAACACCACTTCCCTATATTTTCAACAACCAGCCAAATCGCGTTAGCAATAGGAATTTAACACCTGCCATTTACTGGTGTAAAGCAGGACAACTACCTACAGTATGAAAGGGAGCCAAGCCCAGAGCCACATCTGAATACCAAAATATGTCATGGAGCTACTCATGATGCAGCTCGGAGACCCAAAAGGGCCACAACACCCACCGCCACCACCCCCAGGACCGCCCCCATGGACCACACCCCCGACTACCACTGAGGCAGGGCAGGACCGGACGCTCCGAAAATGGCATGGCCCCTCAGCCACACAATAGCTGAATGTTGGGAGAGGTGGGAACCAAGTATGTGTGAAGGAGGCAAGTCACCCATGAATAAGAATGCACACAATGCCAAGCGTGGCGGTGATGTGCTGGACAGATCTCACTATGCAGAACACAGACCTCTCGATGAGAACATATACTACTGGTGCTTGTAGTGTTGTGGACAGTGGACGCAACCATGTTACCTCAGGCGGTGGGGAAGATCTCGGTCATGTAGCTGTGTCGTCCCCCTGTAAGCGTAAGCAGAGTGGGCTGGTCAGACGTACGCCACTCTAGCGTAGGAGTGTGAATAAATAGGCCGAGGCTCTGGGGGTGGTTCACTTCCTGGAAGGCCAACATGTCTGCCAGGGCGGCGGCCCTCACCCTGCCATGAGGCCGCCACCGTGACCGCCAGCCTCCTCGAGGCAGGCTCCCTGCGAACCCAGCAGCACAGCACCGCGCAGTTCTGTCTGTGCGAACTACTGCTTTGATCTACACTGCGGACAGCAGGGCTCACAATTCAGATTGAGTCACGATTGCAGATGATGCAGTCCACGCGCTGAGTGCCTCAGTTACCACTAACTCTGTGCAGCTCAAGTCAACGCTACGTGGCTGTGGGCCTTTGCTGACCGCTGCCTTTGGCCTACACTGTGGTCAGCAGGGCTCACAATTCAGATCGAGTCTCGATTGCAGATGAGGCAGTCCAGTAGGCAACAGACATTGCTACGAGTGCGGCCTGCCCGGACCACGCATCATCTCTGGCTGCACACATGCGGAGTGCCTCCGGTGCCACTAACCCAGTGCACCACAATTCACCGCCATGTGGCCTTAATGAGGCAGAATTTATTAGGCAAAAGACATTGCTCCCAGTGCGGCCCGTCTGGACCACACATCATCGCTGGCTGCGCACACGCTGAGTGCCTCAGGTGCCACCAACTATGTGCAGCTCAAGTCAACACCACATGGCTGTGAGCCCTTGCTGACCGCTGCCTCCCACCTACACTGGGGTCAGCAGGGCTCACAATTCAAATTCAGTCTGGATTCATTAATTGCAGAGTCCAGTAGGCAACTTACTATAACGTCCCTGAAACCTGTGCTTTTTTCAGTGAATTTCTAAGGTTTTTATAAATACTAATTTCTAACAACAAGATTGTACTCAGAAGATCCAATATTTCAACAATGTATTCCAGACATATTTCATCTTTTGTTTCATACGCCTACACTGCGATCAGCAGGGCTCACAATTCAAATTCAGTCTTGATTCATTCAATGCAGAGTCCAGTAGGCAACAGACATTGCATCCAGTGCGGCCCACCCGGACGACGCATCATCACTGGCTGCGCACACGCTGACTGCTTCAGGTGCCACTAACTCTGTGCAGCTCAAGTCAACACCACATGGTTATGGGCCCTTGCTGACCGCTGCCTCCAGCCTACACTGAGGTCAGCAGGTCTCACACATATCCAATTCAATCCTGACCTGCAAGAACACGCCATTATCGCTGGCTGCGCACACGCTGAGCTCTTTAGGTGCTACTAACTCTGCGCATCACAACTCATGGACCCTTTATGATTGACTTTTGTGCTGTAGACACCGGACGCAACACTGTCAGCTCAGGCAGCAGGAATATCCTTCACATGAGCACGCTCATCTCTAGTGCCCCTACCTCAGTGCACCACAAGTCATGGACCCTTTACAATAGAATCTTTTATGTGTGATTTCAGATCTGGTGACCCTACCTTAGCGCACCACAAGTCATTCACCCTTTATGATTGAATCTCTGTGTGTAATCTGATGATCACTGTTGTAGTTGTTGCCAGCACCAACCATTCCCTGAGGGCTGGCTTACACTCACCCCACACGCATCCAGCACAGGCACCACTGGACATGTGATCCTGGTAATAAAAAGGGTCCGGGCGCACATGCCTGTAGCCAGTTCCACTATCTATCTAACTGTATCTGTGTGTTCATTATGTATGCATGATGGCCCAGGGCCCTACCACATTACATTGTGCTGTGGACAGCGGACCAAACCATGTTACCTCTGGCAGTGGGGAAGACCTCTGTTATGTAGCTTTGTCATCCCCCCGTAAGCGTAAGCAGAGTGGTCAGAGCCGGCGTATGCCAGTACAGCGTAGGGGTGTGCAGAATTTGTCCAGGGCTCTGGCCATGGTTCAGTTCTGGACTCAACAAGGAAGGAACAAATGTGTGTGTCTGTGTTTTAGTGTCGGCGCTACCTGGCACACAATCGACAATGTTGCAATGTAGCAAGCACCCAGAGGGCAGGCTCGCACGAACAGAGAAATGAAGGAGTGCAGGACCGCTCGTGGTCTTGGCTCATACATGCCAAGTGTTGTGTGTATCTGTATTTCCGCAGCATGAGCCATATGCCTAGCCTTACTCACAGCGTGACTTCACCAGACATGAACTCTACATCTGAGTCCGCCCTATCCTTACCATAGGCCTACACTCCCGTGGCGGCCCACCTTCAATGGCCAACATCAGTGTGTCGTTGTCAGGCTTGTGGACATGTGAATAAAAGAATGACAATGATGTGCCGTAGAAGTGCAAGTGATACAACCATGCAGTGCACACATAGCCTAGGAGGGAGGAAGGAGCAGCTGTGAGGCAACGTAACACACATTGACGCCACACATTTGCCACATGCAAGACATGTCAAACATGAATCCCAAAGTCACATACATCCTACCCCACCCCCAACAAGGCACATCACATTGCCTGAATGCAAGCAGATGACAAACTAACATTAGGGTTGAAAGCGTCTTTGTCTGAACTATCAGGCTGGAGCACATCTCTTGGTTACACATATTAACCCTTAGCAACTGACTTCTACCCCCATTCTGCTTAATGTTTCCTTAGTAACAGTTCATAGAACATTCAACTAAACTGACAGGTCACAAGTTCACCATATTTTTTTGTTCACCAGACAATGTTGCAAATGCAAACAGCAGGTGTGGTTGACTTTGCAAAATATGACCTTATCCATTCTACTGTACCTTTCAAACACTTTTTACTAACCAATAAGAAACCTGTTTTTTAAAGAAAGTAAAATGCACCCTATTTTTGAATGTACAAATTTCTTAAACAGCCAATCATTTCTCTACTTTCTTAAAAACAGCATCTTGTCCACCATTTTAGATACTTCTCATTCTACCAACTGACTACTTCAGCTACAGACATCTTTTCATTACTTCCAGTCATCCCTTTAAGATGTTTTCAGTGTGGATTGTTAGGCACAGCTATGTTTTCTGGTGCAAAAGGTATGCTGAACGCAGAGGTATTGAATAAGATCTAGCAATGCAAAATGTAGACATTAAATGGATTGGACAGAGAGGATTAAAGTGGCATCAATTAATACCTTTGGTTAAAACCTTTTTGCATCTCCAATCCCTTGACCTCATGATTGTGCACTGTGGTGGCAATGACCTAGGCACATTGACTGGGGTAAGTCTGGAAATGCTAATGAAGGACACCTTTGCAGAATTGATGTTGCTTTTCCCCCAAACTGTCTTTGTATACTCTAACATATGCCAAAGACATAAATGGAACTGGTCCAATCACTTTTGTCCTCAGATTGGGCAAGCTAGAAAAAATGTCAATAAAGCAGTTCCTGCTTACCTCAGAGAGCATAGGATGAGCTCCATCTATAACAACAATCTACGTTTCCATATGGATGGCATCTACAGAAGTGATGGAGTACACTTCACTGATCAAGGCAACAGATTGTTTCTCAACAACCTGAAGTTCTGCATCCGCACTTACATGTAGCTACAACAATCTACCAATGAAAACAAGGGCTCTTTTTAGAGCCACCCAATAACCCAACATATAGCCAAGTTTAAAAAAAAAAAATCTTAAATATTTTTCCTTGGAGCTGCACACCCATCGCGTTCACACTAGGGGGCCGCGCTGAGCGCCCCGCTCGAGTCACGACTTCAAACTTTGGCAAAAAAAAATGTCTACTTCCATCAATTTATATCCGCCCGGGAACCCCATCCCCCGGGGCATGGCCAATCCTTTTATATTTTGTTTTTTAAAAAGCAGGGGGACCGCGTGGTCCCCCCTCCCGGACCATTTTTGGCCCCGGCAACCCCATCCCCTGGGGCATGGCCACTCGTTGGGTACTGTAGGAAGCCCCAATGCCCCCACTGTCCCGCTGGCTCCCCACCACCTGCGGGATCCAGTATTGCTTTTGAGCAAGGGGAGCTGTTGACATGCAGCTACCCTTGCCCAAAAGCAATCCTGCTTTGCTTCATTGAAGCGAGAACAGGTTTCCCTGCTCTCGCTTCAACAAAGCAGGCAGAGTTTGGTATGACAGGGCAGGAGACGTGCTCCCGCCCTGCCATAGCAAACAGTAGTGTCCCGGGGGTGGGCACCCCGGGACACTGCAGGAGCCGGCCCTGGGGGGTGACGGTCCCCAGGGTCACTATCGGCTCCAAGAGGGGGGCAGTGCAGCCCCCTTCCAACATTTCTAAAGCCCCAGGAGGTGGTGATCCCCAGGACTTTGGGGTCTGTAACGGACCCCCGAATTTCAATTTTAAGTGACCCGGGGAGGTGGTGGTCCCGAGGCGTGTGGGGAGGGGCTCTTTCCCTCCACACACAATTTTTATTTTAAATCAGAGCCCCGGGGAGGTGGTGGTCCCCGGGGCTGAGGAGGGACCGCGTGCCAAACCGCAGTATATAATCAAAGTCCGGGAGAGGTGGTGGTCCCAGAGTCAGCGTGTGGTGTTCGGGACCCCTCCACACTTTTTTGTTTCAGCCCCGGGAAGGTGGCGGTCACCGGGTCTGCGGGCGGCCCCCTCGGGCCCCCACAAATTATTTTCTCAGTGCCCCTGGGACCTGGCCCACCCAGGGGTTTGAAAAACAAAGCGCAGGAACTCGCTTTTTAAAAAAAATATATATATTTTCACGGCAGGAGGCGCACACCCAGCGCTACTTCAATTTTTTTTAAATAAGAAGTTAGGGGGGCCCTGGTGGTCCTTGTGGAAACCCCTGAGCAGGCCTAGGGGGTCAGGGTGTTCCTACCCTATGCCCTATTCTTGTTTTTCATCCTTTTTTCCACAGTTATCTTCTGACTCGGTAACCGATTCACAAAATGGCTGCCAACACTTCCTTGTTTGGAGTGTTGGCAGCCAATCAGAGTGTAGCTCGTGCCCGGGAGGGTGCGCAAACCCTTCTCAGTGCTGAGATATCGAAACTTTCTTTTTCTAATTTCTCAGTAACTACTGAACGGATTTACACCATTTAACAACAAGCATTGGCATAGCCAATAGGTCTAGCTTTTGGGACCTTATAAGTATTTAGTTATGCAGCACAATATCCTTGGTGCAACATCATCAACTGTTGCATGGCTAAACCCTTATAAGGTCCCAAAGGCGAGACCTATTGGCTATGCCTATGCTTGTTATCTTTGTGAAGGACAGAACCGTATACTAATGAAAGCTTATGGTGGATGGACACTGCAAGAAAAGTAGAATGGTCATCAGAAATAGTGAAGGAGAATATTTTGAAGGATCAGTGTGTTTACAAGAACTCGATACCAAGCGAGGAACTAAGATAGAGAAGTCAAAGGAAGGTGAATGGGGGGAAGGCTGGTAAGTTGCCTAAAAGGGAAAGTAAGTATGGAGAACCCTTGAGAGTGAAGAAGTGTTCACAAAATTCTGTGAGGTTGAGTGATAATAGTGTGCAGCACATAAGTCTGATGGTAAAATGCAATGAGACCAATGGTGAGGAAATGGCGAAAGGAATAAAAATGGATTGTATGAGAATGAATGGTTGTGGAAGGATGTGGTGGTGGAACAAGAACATGATTTGGAAGGATTGCAGGCAGAAAGGAGAGCCTCTGAAGAGACGGATGAGGATCGGGGAGGAAGGTATTAGGATGGAACGAACTAGCTGATTAGGAAGGATCATTCACATTCTGAAAAAATAGATTAATTTTTTTTATTGAAGTAGAATGGTGTTCATTATTGATCCGTGCATAGTTTAGCATCATTGAAAACAACTATTATTGTGATATCATGCTTAAGTATACCTAAAGGAACTAGTTTATAGCATGATTTTATGCCTTCAGTTAGGAAGGTATTAATCTACATTTTAAGTAACGTTTAATACAGCTCAAGTGTTTTATCAATGTTTTTATTGGGCGGATTGTTATTTTTGTTTAGGTGTAGAAAGAGGAAGGATGTGTGGTGTTGCTGCCTGCGTGCAGCAGAGTGAGGTTATGATGTAGTATGGAATGGGGGATGTGAGAAGGTTCTGTGGAAGGCAGTTGGAAAAGAAGGTTTGCGCAAGAAAGGTGCGCTTCCCTGCTGCTGCAGAGCTGAGAATAAAGGATATTATTTACTCTTTCTGGAGTGTGTATCTAAACTACAGAAACATTCTAGCACTCACGGCAGAACGGATAAAAACTCAAGTTCACCAGTATCCGAAATCACTAAATGCCGCATGGAGTTAGAAAGGACCCGGAGGGGTTTCCAAGAAACGAGATTTTAGACAGCAGGCTGACGGCACAACAGGAGCTACATTTGTGCCATGGATGCCTGCATAGATCGGTATAGACCTAATCCACTGCATTTTACATTTCTCAGGCTCATACCCACTGTATGCAATGCTCCTTCCCGACCCTATGCCATTTCAATTTGCCTCAACTCCCAGAGGTTTTTTGGGAGTGAAACTGAAGATTTTGCAGCAGACACAAAATGGTCGGCGTAACATAGGAACGAAAAGAGGCTTGTGGGATAAGCGCTGCCAGTGTGTGATTTACCTTGCTTACTGTAAAAACGTCTGCCTTTGTCCGCCTCTGCCGACGAAGCTTTATAAATTATTAATATAAAAAAGTCAAAACACAAAACACTTAAAATAAATCTGAAGTACGTTTCCATAAGCATTACCAAAGCTGCCAATTATTTTTCTGCTATTAAATGGTACTCAAGTTGATTTGCCGAGAAACATACTTAACTGGTATTGTGTACGAGAATAATCAACATTCTCAAACTTTCCAAACCATCCATTTTAGTGATACTCCCATTAGGTTTTTAATAAGATAAAAAAAAGCATAAAGGTTGTTTTTCCTTCTTAAAATAAAGCTACAAAAAGCTGGGCTCACCTAAGCGAATGGCATTTGCAGCTTGTTTTACTGCTAAATAGATGTCAATTACACTGAAAAGGCATCTAAAACTGTTTAACTACGCAATGTAGATAGATTATCGTTTAACACTACGTTTGGGATGACCATGGTACTCGCCCCGTACTTCTGCCCTTTAAGTCCACAGACAAACACACAAACCATGTGCAGTAGTGATTGACGTCAGCAGTCGCCTAGTAACAGCACTTGGTACAAATGTGGCGGTGCCATAACTTTCTTGTGAATTGAAAGAGAATGACAGCAGGCAAAGCTTGATCAGAATATCAGCGAAAGGATATTATACACTGAAACAAGTGTTCTCTTAACAGAAAATGTCCTTAACGTGCATGGAATGTTAATCTGCACGAATACCTTACTGATCACGCTCATTGGAACATTTAATGTGTATTTCCTTAATTTTTTTTTCCGTTTCTAAAAAATCAAATCACATCATAATCTAATACTTTAAGATTCATTTTGAAACACAAATGTGTTAGTTAATCATTGCATAGAGGAACAAACATTGGTAAAACCAAAAAATAGCGCTATGAACATGTAGGCACGTGTCTACAAAATGATGCAAGAATAAAAAAAAAAAATAACGAGATGGTTTAGTACATACAATAAGAAGTGGTAGAACAATTTTTTTGAAGCGCGGGTGGAAGGACATAACACAGAGCACCCCATTGGAAGGAGAAGAAATGAGAGAGTGAGATCTGGAGAGAATGGGTGAAAAGCATACAGGTGACAGAGCAACATGTGCGGACATTGAAAGAAGTACACAAGGGAGAGCTGGCAATCGAAGACACTTGTTAATTGCTTTATCCCAAAGAAAACCAGCAAGTCTCGCCTTTGGGCCCAAAGTGCTTTGCCAATAGTTTTTAGTGATTCTGAGGCAGTATCTCCGATGTTGTGCAGCATTGCTAATGAAACAATCATTGGCCGCGTGGCCGTGAAAATGACACGACCGCGCGGCCCGCAAAAGTGAAAGTGATCGCGGACGCGATAAAGCACGGCAGAGTAGGACAAATGGCGGCTGCGTGCGTGCACGCTCATGTGCACGCAAGCTTTAGGCCACGGGCAGCACTTGGAAAACCCGCATACAAAATGTCTCGGCCAGACCAGCACATGCGCTGGATCAGGCGAGACCTAAAAAGAGCTCTTTCAGAAGCAAGGGCTACCTTGTTGCCAAATTTGGTGTAATTCCATTCAGCAGTTCGGGCTGTAGCTTTGTCTAAAGTTTCCTATGGATATTAACATGGCGAAAACGAGTTTTGGGACCCCCCTTTTTTCTCAGCCCCCGCTTGACAAATCACCCCAAAACTTTCAAGACAGAAGCTGACTGGTGCTGGCCACTTGGTTTGAAAATCTTGCAAAGATTCATCAACCGGCGCCAACGTTATTGGTAAATGAAAAACCCTTTTCCTATGGAAGGCAGGTCCTAACTATAACTACCTACCACCCCGCCTGTGAGAACGCACCTCCACTGGACTCCCGGTCCCTCCTGGCCGGGACATGCTGAGCGCCCGTGACTGCCTGCACTGCGCCGCTGTGGTCGGGGGCTGCACCCCATGACTGCCGCTCACAGTGGCACCTAGTGGGCGATGCCCTGGTCCCTGTGTCGTGCTGGGAGTTGCACGCTCTACCGGAGGTGACCTTGCTGTTTCCCTGCTGATTCCTGGTGGCCCGTGTGACGTCCTGCGTGGGCCATTGCACTACAGACTCCTTACGGTAGCCTGATCCCTCAAGGCTGCCCCAGGAAGGAGGGACTCGTTAGGCCTAAGGCAGTCCCTAACAGAGGATTTGGGCCTGTATACTCTGCTCCCTGCTGGAACACAGAGCTTGGCCCAGTGTGCACATGGGTGCTACGACATTGGCCCAGGCAGTATGGACTGTCAACCACTTATGAAAAGGATATTCTGGGACCCCCCTGGTGTCCTGCCTGCCTGCCTGCCTGCCTGGTATTGGTAGGGAGGGACTTGTGCTGAGGAGTGAGACTCATGAGCCGGGGATTTGGGGGATTGGTATCAAGGCTGGAGAAGACTGGCTGCACCCCGACTCCCACGGCCATCTCAGACAGATTGGAAGGCCCTGTTGAACAACCACCTCCTGCTGCAGCAGTTTTTGTGTACGACAGGTACTGTGCTCAATGTGAACCTTGGTGGAGAATCGAGAGCAGTTGGTCAGAGGGGGGATGTGGTCCCACCACATCACAGTGAACATGAGCGAAGACAGGGCGGCAAAGGCTGCTGGATCCAACACAATCACATAGTACACCATGCCCAGGCTCCTGCCACAGCAAATTACCAGGCAGGTGGGGGGAAATGAGGCAGAGGAGGAGGATGGTGAGTGAGCAGAACCATCCCGGACGGAGCTCTTGGCTGCCATCCAAGGCTCCGAAAAGGCCCTAGAGGATCGCATCGAGACAGTCTCGATTGAGATTATCCTCCTCCGAGCGGATCTGCAGAAAGTGCCCGAGAAAGTCACAGTGGCCAAAGGAGATATTGCAGATCTGCAGGGAGAAATAAAGATGCTAAAACTACAGGTGGCTCAAATGTTGGTAGTCATGAGGGCACTGGAACCGCAGGCCAAAGATGCAGATGGGCACGCCCAACTCAGCAACATCCTGATGCTGGGGGTCCCTGAGCAAGGATCGGCAGAACAATTCCTGGAGAACTGGGTCCGTAAACAGTTGCGCCCCCTGGGGACCATCAGATCTGTTTGTTATAGAGCTACCCCCCCCATCCAGGTGCACAGCTGTGAGCTATAATAGCAAAAGTGCTGTTCTACCACAATAGAGACTGTATTCTGCGGGCTGCAAGGGAATGTCCAGATCTTCACTTTGAAAATAAAATCTCTATCTACCCGGGCTCTGCTAGACAGGTTCAGGAGCAGCGAAAATCCTTTCAGGAGGTTAGGCAGAAGTTAAGTGCCTTACAGTTGCAATATATGCTCCTTTACCCGGCCAAATTGAAAATCCTGGGCCAAGGCAAGGCTCACTTCTTCGAATCTTCTGGGGAGGTCTGGGAATGGCTGGAGATTTGGGGGGGGGTGGACTTCCTCTCCGAGAACAGCATGGCCAGAAGAGAAGGTGGGGCTCCCGCGCGCAGAAGGATTCCCAGCGTCAGTCTGCGCTTGGGTCTTCCTGGAACCGGGCGTTGTCGGGTGACCGTAGGATCACCGTGGGGGATGACGGATCATTGCAGCTGGCCCCCACCGTGGGCCCTTGGCCACTTGATCTGCAGCTAACAGTTGTGGCACTGGACCTGGACAGACCTTCGCAGATACTGGGTCCAAGTGCACGTATTGTCCCTGAGACCCTGATGGACGAGGCTCCTGACCCTGAAGAAGTCTGAACCAAGTACCGGTATCAAGTGTTGATGACTGATCTGGGTATTATCGGCATGTATATGTTGAGCACTATGCTTGAATTTGATTTGGGTACTCTAGTAGTGATGCTAGTATGAGTGCTGTGGCTTGGTTTGCACCCTGAACAGCTGTGGGGTGGTGGTTTGAGCATTGGGAGGGGGCGCATCTTGAGCCCAGATTTGGATGCTGATTGATACTAATGGCTGTTAGCGGTTGAAGAAGTCATGGCTGGTCTATTGCAGTATGGCCCGTTGGGGAAGAATCATGTGTTAGTTAGAAGTCCCTGTTGGATGTTTGGGGCAGCTGTGTACTTCCTGGCACAAGCATGAGATGGGAAATCTCAACAGTGATGTTGTGCTTGCATTATCTCTGGGTGGGCGTGTGAAGTTTCTGTTCATTGGTTTGCTGATGAGAGTAATTGTTGTGGATGCACGGCGATCAGGGTCTGAGCAGCGGAAGGGGTCCCGTGGGCAGGATGAATGGTAAATCACATAAATGACACAGGGGGTCAAGGTCCTCAGTTGGAATGTTAGGGGTTTGGGCACTTGCACCAAGCAGCAGAGGGTGCTCCCCTTCCTGAAAAGACAACATCACATTTGCCTGCTTGCAGTAAACACCTCTGGAGGACACCGTAGCAGCAAGGGTGGCAAGAAGATGGCAGCTCAGGTATTCCACTCCTCCTACTCTACATATACCAGGGGAATGCCGATTTGGGTGGTGCTTGGCACCCAGTTTACCCTTAAGTACATGAAGGAAGACGTGAGGGGCCACTTTGTGCTTCTGCGAGGACAGCTAAAGGGCCGAAACATAGCTATACTGAATAATTATGCCCCCAACACGGACGAGCCTGCTTTCTACCAGACGATGCAGGACCTAATCACTGCAGAGCTAGAAATACCTTTGATATGGCTGGGGGACTTTCATGGAGTAATTAACC
This sequence comes from Triturus cristatus, assembly GCF_964204655.1. Lineage (NCBI taxonomy): Eukaryota > Metazoa > Chordata > Amphibia > Caudata > Salamandridae > Triturus > Triturus cristatus. The sequence continues at coordinate 1,536,533,616 of NC_140590.1, read as the reverse complement.
CTACACTGAACAGGCATCCCCCAGAACTGGCACGATACCCCTCATGACAAATCAACTGCAAGCGGTAATGAGGGAAATAGTCCTACAGGATGTTTGGCGGGTGCAACACCCACCCCAGAGGCTCTCTACCTGTTTTTCTTCAACTCACAATAAACAGAAGACTTGACAGGGTATAGGTGTCAGACGCCCGCTTTCCTGGAGGCTGAGGTAACACATCTGGCCCACTTCCTGTCGGACCACGCGCCGGTGGGCTGTGTGGTGCACTAGAATACGTCCGTCAGGTACCCTTAGAGTGGAAGAAGCCCCCTGATTTACTAGAGGATCAGGAGGGAAGGGTGACTCACTCGGGCGCTGTAAGATTACATGACACTTAACTGGGGTGGGACAATCAGTCGATCCACCGAGTGGGAAGCAGCGAAAGCAGTGATGTGGGGAGTGGGTATGGGGCTTATATGTGGTGTACAACATCAGCTGCAGAGGGAGTTGAGGGACAGTGAAGATACATTGGCAGAGCTTCAGACTGGTGACCGGGCCCACCTTGCTGACTATGCCCCAGCGCGCATACAGTGTGAACAAATCAGTGAAATTTGGGAAAGACTGGACACACGCTTACACGTTACCACCAGTGGCTCCACGCTGAAGGCAACAAATCCGGATGCCCACTGGCTTGGATCCTAAGCAGGAAGCGGGCACTGCAAGCGTAATGCTGCAGGTAATTTAGAATATTCTAGAGCAGGTATACTGGAAGTGTTCCAGCAGCACCCGGAAAGGGTGTATACTGCGGACCCCCGTCAGTTCAGGCTGACCATTTTGTTCCATTTCTGGGGGGCTGCAGAGGATGTGCCCCCCGCAGGCAGCCAAGGAGAAGCTGAAGGCTCGATAAACAGCTTAGGAACTGCTGAAGGCACTTAGAGAATTGCCCAGGGCCAAGGCACCTGGGGGATGGGTTCCGGATCGAATATTATCAGGCCCATTCAGAAAAGTTGGTACAGCAGCTACTGCAAGTACACAGTGAGGCATTCGAGCAGTGAGCCCTGCCTCCCTCTCTACGGGACGGGGATATTTGCATGCTCTTGAAGCAGGGAGATGAATGGGACCTAGGGACATATCACCCAATTACCATGATCAATTCCAACATTACAATTTTGTGTAAGGTGCTTGCAAGGCGACTGTCCCCCCCCTCATGCCACACCTTATACAGGAGGACCAGTGTGGCTTTATCCCCGGCTGCAACACAGGCATGAATTTACATCATTTATCACACGTCATGCATGAGGTACAAGCCAGAGAAGATGAATGGTCACTGGTGTCCATCGACCTCGAGAAGGCGTTTGACACTGTAGATTGGGGCTATCTTCAGTAGGTGCTGAGGGTGATGGGCTTTGGACCATGGCAGTGTGGGCACGACATGAACGCTGGCAGTGGGGGATCCGCATTGGGGAAAGCACTCGCCTAAAATTGGTGTATGCTGACACTGCTTTGTTCTATATTGCATCTCCCCGTATGGCGGTCTCTAAGCTACTGCAGCTACTGTATGAGTTTTCTGACTGTTTAGGCCTATGCCTGAATAGGTGCAAGTCTTTACTTTTCCCCTTTGGCTGGTATGGCAACATTGCCACAGGAGGGTCTCCCGGGGATAGGTCTGCGCTAGGAGACTGGACACTTCAGATACCTAGCCGTGCAGGTTGCCCTTGCTGACATACAGCTGTTACACCTGAATGTGACTGGGGTGCTCGACCCCTTGAAGCGGTCGGTGGCTTTCTGGAACACCTTACTGCTATCTCTCATGGGACGAATAGCAGTGGCCAAGATGGTCGTCCTCCTGCCTATATGTGCTCCAAAACTCACTGTGCAATATGCCTATGATGGTGTTTAGGCAGCTGAGCTCGCCAACTGGTGGACCTCTACTGGGCAGGTCATCGTAGTAGGGTGGCCATGCAGGTCTAACGAGGTGCTATGAGGATGGGGGCCTAGAAGCCCCCAGATTGGACTTGTATTATTATGCTGCACACCTACAGGACACGGCTCGATGGCTTGACGAATCAGACAATTGGAAAAAGTGCTTGTTTGGAAGCTGAGCCAAGATGGAAAGGCTTTCGGACACCCTGATGGAGGTGACAGGTGCTGCAGGTGACTTATATGTGGTCAGGCAGACCGTGACTGTGTGGCAAGCATTTGTGGAGCTCGATCTCAGGCATGCACCGTTCCACCGGGAGCTGATTGCGTGGTCCCTGGCTCCAGTACGAAACATGATGCGGAACAGGTCATTCCAGGCCTGGAGGAGGGGGGCTGGGATGTGGCCAATACCTTCAGCATGCAGGCCTCATGAATCTAGCAAGGGAGACTTGTCTCACGTTCCCAGATGCTCCGCTGAGGACTCAAACACTGGATATTATACTCATGTGTGGCAGTGGACGCCAATTGGTTTCCGGACTGTCCAGGGCCATGTGGTCTGATGCCGTAGGCCCCCCCCAGGCCACGAGCCATTTGAGGTGTGGACCTGTTGGCTCCCATGGTTGACGGGGCTTGGAAGGCCGCGTGCGCCCTGACCCACAAAGTATCCAGTAATGTGCATTTTAAATTAATACACTTTAATTATCTGCACCACATCTATATGACCCCAGCGAGACTGTCGCATAGATCCAGACCATGATGATGCCTGCCCTAGGTGTGGGGTTGACTTTACACTTAAGCCTGTGGTGCCCCGAGGTGCACAGATTCTGTATGCTAGTCATGGAGTGGGAGAGGGGAAGGGAGGAACCGGTCTTCGGATCAAAACTCACATTGAGATGAAACCTCAGCTTTCAGTAGGCGGGAGCACTTTGACAGCTCCCACCCGCCGGAACCAGAGTGTTTGCAAAATCAAACAGCTTGTCCCGGGGGTGAGCCCCCTGGGATATAGAAGAAGAAAGTTTGGGGGGGTTAGGGTATTCCTAACCTGCCCCCTTTTCTTTTTTTTTGCATTTAGTTTGTGGAACCCAGCTGAAGCAGAGATGGCTTCCAAAACTTCCTGGTTGAAGTGTTGGCAGTCAATCGGAGCCCTACAGATCTCTGCATGAGCTCATCATTATTCGTACATTAATCGAGGTCGTAGATATACACATTTGGATTTCCTTTAATATCTCGCAAACTACTGAAAGACGAACAGCTAGCTTTCTGCCAAATTTGGTGTAATTCCATCCAGTGCTTCAGGCTGCAGGAGTGTCTTAAGGGTCTATGGGAATTAACATGGGAAACATTTTTTTGACCCCCCCCCATTTTTCGTTGGCCCCCAATTGACTGAATACCACCTTTCCATGCACAACAAGAATCACCAAATATTCGTCAAATGGTACCAAAGCTATAGGCAAGCCAAAAAGCTCTTTCCTATGGAAACATGTTCCTAACTAGAACTACTTACAGGAACACCTGTAACCTACAAAATGATTAGTAATGCATAAATCATGCTTTTTTGGCTCTTCTAATAGCTGCAAATGCCCCCTCAGATACCAATACCTGCCTTTGAAGAAGATGAAGGTAAAAAAAATTATCCTGGCATAATTTCAGAAATTTTGCATTACACAAAAGTCTGGAAATTACACAATTATGAAGAGTTGCAGAATTATGTGCGATTTGCTGTAAAAAATATACTGCAAATGCACTATTCATGGTAAAAATGTACCTCAGGCATACAAGAACAGAACACAAGCAGCTGTTGATCGCAATGGTTTCTGTTTTTGCACTATTTTTCAGCACAAAGCCTCTCCAAAAGTCAAAGGTTGACTCAAGGACACATTGTGTACTAAAATACATCACTAAATAAGCAAAAGCAAATTACAAAAATTTTACACAGACCTCTTCTTTGAAGTCTTGCCCTCGTGTTGTGGGTATTTACTGATAATGCTGTAGTGGGCCTTTAAAGGCAAGTACAGCTGCTGGTGTGAATTTTACTTAATAGGACAGTTTGTCTTAAAGCAAAGCCAATTTCTTAAGTTAAAGTCCTTCTTCGAAGAATTTATGACTTTGTGTGTTATTGTAGTAAGGTTTGAAATGCTGACTGCAAGAATGTATCAGTAGGGTAAACAATGTTTACCACTAAACTTTTTCCTTGCAGGGAATCACAACGCGGTTGTTACAACGACCGTGTTGTGATTCCGCATACCATTACTCCGCACGTCGGAACAACGACTTGCCGCGGGGGAGGGAGGTGTTGGATTTAAAATTCAATACCTTCCCTAGTGTCCGCACAGACTGGAGTTGGAATAGTAAATTATACTATTCCAACATCCAGCGGCCCCCTCCGCAAGTCGTTGTTCCGACTTGCGGATTAATGGTATGCGGAATCACAACGTGGTCATTGTAACCGCATTGTGATTCCCCGCGGGGAAAAAGACTGTGGGATGCCGACATACATTCATCAGTAGTGGTTGAGTGACTGTACAGTAGGTGAATGGGTGAGGGAATAAGTGCACACAGGAACAGATGAGCGAGCGAATGGATGGACATGTGGATAAACAAATAGGAGAGTGATTGAGAGAGTTAGAGCATGGATTGGAAAATTAGCACATGAATTTGTGCACTATGAATGGGTATGGGGAAGTACAGTTAAATGGGTGAGTGAGAATGCAGTTGAATGGGTGAGTGAGATTATGGGTGATAAATGACAATGAATCAATGGAAAAAAGGTGGGGTTGTAGATGAGTAAATACATGGACTATCATTCAAGCCACACGTATTCCTTCATCTCACTAACTGCTTACTCACCCACTCAAACAAGCTTACACAGTCCTCCATCAATCCAGACACTTCCAGTCCATCCTTGGAAAGTACAACACCATCTACCTCTGCAACTAATAATTATTCAACACTCATTCATTCATCTGTCATCCATATATCCACTCAAACTCGTGCATCTATTAATCATCCACCAACACAGACAATGTATTACCCTTCCACTTGTGTGTGCATACATGTCTGTATGTTTGTCATTTTTGTATGAACGAGTTGCCAAAGACATGTTGTTTGTGAGTGCATGGGTGAGCTAATTTGTATGGTACATGCATGTCTGTTTGCCCATAGTCAGTTATACCTACGTAGGTCTGTGTGCGCATTGATTCCAGTAAGACGTTTGCTATGCATCAGTTTGTGAATATGGGTGAACATGGGAATGAAGTGTTTATGTTTGTCAATTATGTGTCTGCATGGGATGCTGAAGGTGTACTCTTTGATAGTGCATACGTACATGTATATAGCTTGGGATGTGTGCTTATGGGCCCATGTGTGTGTTAATTTTGTAGGCTGCTATTGACCTCCCACATCTGATCATGTTAACAAGCCCCATCCCTTCCTCAGTTAATGATATTGTTTGGCTCAAAGGATGTGCAGACAGGAAATTGAAAAGAGACCTACAGTGACCACTCCTCTTTTGAATATTGCTTCACTGGTTTTCATAGGAACCCTTAACACAAACACATAAGATACAGGCCTGAGAAGAATTATGTGCTTACATATCCCAGTATTCAAAGTGTTGTACACTAGAGAGCTAGGACTGGAGTCACCCCGGACAAGGATTTGCTTTGCACCTATGCTGCATGTGACTCCACACCACATCACATTTCCATACACAATTCGGTATATGCCAGGCTTCTCCCTTTTTAGCTGTAAAACGACTTCGCCCCTTTAGGCCAATGAAATTCAATGGACCAAGTCGATCTCTCTTGAGAGAAATTCATCTGTTTCTGGGGTGTTTTCCATTATAGTACCTGAAAATCCTGCAATTATAATGCAAAAAACACAGAATCCCCTTACTTAAATAAATAAAAGTCTAGGACTACATTAGCTATCCATGCCTGGCATGCTGTAACATGAAAGCTGTAACATAATGAAATAAATGCTCAAATGGAACAGAGTACATAACCATCGAAGCATCTGTCATTATGACATTTAGCCAGTTTTTTATGGTTGTGCATTCCATCCCTTTTGCATATTGATAGGAGCGGAAGTTGTAGTTCGTCTGCGTCCATAGATACTGCCAATTGCCAATTTGTAGGGCCATGCTCATGCCTGAGGCCTTCTATTCACAATATATACCTCTATCTGCAAGTAGAGGACAGAACTTGGAGAATCATGCATTTCACAATAATGATTATTAAATGAATGGGCTACACAAATTAATTAAAATGATGCCACATGTTCCAAAAGTACCTTTTTAGCTGTCCAAGTAGAATAAGGTTTGGTGCTGTACCCGTAAGCGTGGCTGTACCTCCAATGCTGGCAGAGTAAGGTATGCAAATGAGGAACCCTTTCCAGATCTTATTTCGATATGATTTTTCCTTCTGTGAATCAGCAGAACTTTGCAACATGACTTCCATCTTTTCCAAAACGTCTTTGCTTTAAAAACATGTACAGACATAACAAATTAGTCAAGTACCTTTACAATCTGTTAGCATACCTTTGTAGTGTATGACACACACATTTCTTTTTTTACTCAGTGTGTAATTTTATGTTAATGATAAAAGGGTGTTATACAACAAGGCAAATGATATAATATTTACAACATGAAACTTCGCTACCTGTAGCAATTATTAAAAAACGTGTAAAGAGGACCAACGTAAACTACTGAAACAACAACTACGTTAATCAACATCAAACATATGTGATAACATATGACCAGGTCATGAAGATGTTCAGCTTCTTCCTATTTTAAATGATGGATGTCTAAATAACTAATTTAGTAAAGAAATTACAATATGTATGATTATACAGGAAAAAGGTAGCTTGGCCCTGTTTATCTTGTTAAATTCTAAACATTTTGCTGGGCCTTTCCTCCCCGAACTTGAAAGTGTAATTTGGTGAAATTCGTCATGTTTCTTACAAACATTTTCCGTGTTTCTTTAACTTTAAGTCTTGCTTCCCAGAAGTGTTTAAGATCTTCTTTAGTTCTTACTTCTTATGGAGCATCTTGTATTGTTTAAACGTCAAAGTGTCTGATCTACCGGAGGTGTGAGAGGTCCATTAACAAGAACAGTGTGTGTCTTCGCAAAGTTAATAACTGATTTCCAGAGAAAAGCAGACTAAACACATCTGCAATTGTCAGTTTGCATGGACTGCTTCACCATACTTGCTGCCAGTGGTGGGCACCACATACAAAAAGTGGTGGGGTGGGGGGACGTGGGACAGAGCGCGGGAAGGGGCACTGGGGGGCATTATAATAATAAAACGTTTAAAAAAATGTTAAACATACCTGCTGCCGCCCGCCTCCGCATCCCGCCTTGGTGCTCGGACTTCCTTGTCACAGCATACACTGTCACTACGTCACAGACTCCCTGTCCAATCCTAGTGCTGCAGAGCAGCGTGGGGATTGGCCTGAGTATGACAGAAAGACCCTCCGCTCAGGTCAGGGATCTGTGGGGTTTTTCTACCTGGCTGTTCAATACAGCTGGGTTAGAGAAACCTAACTGCGCATGTGAGTTTTGGTGAGTCCGAGATGGCTGGCCAAACACTCATGAGCACTTAGGGAATGCACTAGCACTCCTCCTCTTCCTTCCCATGTCTCAGCCCCACCCCTCCCTGCACACGCTAGCAGAACCAGCGGCTTAACCCCTTCCCCGCTCATGACGGAACCGTTCCGTCATGAGCCATGGTTGAGCTGTGCTCATGACGGAACGGTTCCGTCATGACACGCCCGTTGGCGGCCGCTCCGCCTGCGCGGCGCTGTTTCCCCGCCTGTGCGGGGGGACAACGCAAATGGGCGGAGTCATGACGGAACCATTCCGTCATGAGCACAGCTCAACTGTGGCTCATGACGGAGCGGCTCCGCCATGAGCACAGGCCCACCGCGCTGCCCCCCTGCCCCCCCAGCGCTGCAGCGGAATGTCCGCAGCAGCGAAGGGGTTAAAAAAACCGATACTGAAATATTGTTGATTTTTTTTGCTGCTGGTTCTGAGCCAGTGAGGCGACGCTCCTCCGCCATTGCCGAGGAGCCACGCCTGCCTGCTGGGACTGAATAACCGACAAAGTCCTAGCAGATGGGAAAAGTGTCCCTACTCGAAACCGGACTAGACTAAGGCAGGTCAGTAGTCAGAAGTTTAACAGGAAATACTTAATGCAAAACCATGGCTCGTATTACAGATAAAGCGCACTTTCCATGCTTCCATCCTAAAGCATGTGCGCTGTGTGCAAACAAGGAGTGTGCGCCCTATCAGGAAGAATGGGCTGCCCTCGAGGCAGCCATGATCTTATGCTGCCCCCAGGGCGGCGCATTTAAGAGAAATACTGAGCAGCAGTATAAAAGTTTCTCTGTGTTTCTCTGAGCAGGCGGTAACCCACCTGCACTTTTAAAAAGGATTACAGATTCCATTGCAGGTGGGTGCAGTGAGTGGCTGCACCTGCTTGTAAGTGGGATGTCGGGGGGGTCTAGGGGAGGCATGTTTGTCTCAGCACCCATGTCGTTAATAAGGTGCGGGCGCAGAGGCAAAGTGATTCCCTTACTTACTTACTGGTGAAAACCCTTCCAGAACGCCGATAATCGCCGACGCCTTGATCTGGGAACCGCCACTTGCTCCTGCAGCCTCCCTATGTCCCAGGAGGGATTGACCGCCTGAGTCCCGCGTAAACAGCTTGCAGCACCCGCTTCGCGGGTGCCGCAGCGCGGCGCCCAGGTGTGGGGTCGAGGCAGCAGGTCTACACCCAGCATCCAGCACCCGGGAGGAACAAAGAACTGCGCAAGGTAACTGGGGGCGCGTGACGCAGGGACTTCATAGACCAGGAGTCCCCGCGCTGCACAGGTGTGCACGGCCGCGCCCCCAGCAAGCCAGGCCCCCGGCCGCAACACCCTCTACAAACAAAGTGCGGCAACGCTTAGCGGGACGCGAGCGGGACGCCGAGCGAAGCCCGGGCAAAGGGCGGGCCCTCTGTGGCCCTCAGGGGCCAGAAGAGGCCGGGCTGGGCCAGCCCCCCAAAATTGCCCTTTTAAAAATTCATCGCTAACAGTCTTACGGCAACTAGCCTGACTACTGGCCATCCCCATCGAGACAAGCTACATCTGCCCGTTACCCCCCAACACAGTACCCCTTGCAATGAGGAAAACTACTAAGAAGACCAGGATGCCTACCCTAAGATCGAGCACAAAAGCCAAATCGGATCATCCACCCCCTCTACCGACCCTTACTGCCATCGACAAAATGCTCAAACAGACTATAGGGGCGGTTTCCGACGCCATAGCTAACACCGAGAGAAGAATGTCCTTACCACCTGTAACTATCATCCAAGAAACTCAGGATTCACTGATTAATCTATCAGAAGCCTCCGAAGACTTGGCAGAGGAGATCGATACTAGCCGGCCCATAACCCCACCATCTTTTGCTGACCTTCCTCGTGCCCAGGCGCCCGCTGAAACCAGCAGGGATAGACCTGGCGCACAAACAAGCACTCAAACAAACACTTGTGACAAAGACGTACTCCCCGCGGAGAAAACGCCGCATAGGGAAGGCCACAAACAAGGGAGGAAAAAAGGTCACGTAAAATCTAGCAATCACAATCTGATCACGCCTATAAATCCATCTACACCCGGAATACCATGCTGGATAACCAACATGGTGGCGGATCTTAAACTTGACCTGGAGCACTCCATCACGGTGCTGTTAAAACCCCTCATAGCAAAAATAGATAGACTGACATCACTGGTTAACAATAAGGGGATCAGCCCGAAAACCCATCCTGTGCAGGAACGGGTCTCGACAAAACTAAAGGACCCTACACCAATAAGTTTACCAAAAGATAAGGTCTCTTTAGCAACCAATGGGGGGGCTAAGCTCAATAATACCAGTGTTACGCAGAAAGGAGCTAAGGAAAAACAAAAGGTCGCCTCTACCCCGCAAACAGGCAAAAATAAAAATCAAACACCCACTGGCAACAATAAACCCCCACCCGGATCTTCACAAATGTTAGAAGAAAATAAGGCCCTAACCCCTAAGGCGGACCCTAAGTCCTCCCGGATTCCCACCGCGACAACCACCAACGAAAAGAAAACTGCAACACGCTTCAGGACAATTAATCTTCCGCCTGAGGCATTGCCCTTTGTAGTCGTCCTAACAGGAGTTCCTCCTTTAAAGGAGGGTCAACGGGAATCACAAATCGAACTAAAAAACAAATGTGCACAGTGGCTGCAAATACACAGACCTTTGCCCCCTAACATCTACGGGGAAATCCTTTCAGTGAGAAGGGGCGAGTGGATCGGCAAAGGTACCAAGACCATTGCAGGGGACATTATTACGGTGAACTTTAGAGACATGGCGGCTGTTAACTTCATCTGCAACGCCCCCCCGAGTTATACTCGATCACAAATTCACCCGGTTCATCTATCCTACTTTTACCCCTTTGCACCTCAAAGGCCCAGGCAGAATATTGGTCCTAACAGAACACCGCATTTGGGTTTCCAATATGGCCCACCTCAATGGCAAAGGCCAAATCCTGTATTCCCAACCTATGACTCCTCTATAACGCAGTACGCCCATTGGAACGGGTTCAGTACACTTGAAGGGGTGGACTGACAGAGATTGGGCTGTTCATCTCCAAAAACCAAATACAGGAAGGAGCCAAGTTTACCATCAACAGGGATAAAAGAAGGAGCAGACCAGGGCCAAACTGATGTTTTGGGTCCTGTGCATACCATAGGAGGCAGTAGCACACCACCGAATACCATCCGGGGAAAAGGGGAGGGGACAAATCCCACAACAGATAACTCCCACTCTATTCATAGAAGAATTGCTACCCCCTACAGGCCGCAACCAAGCCGGGTTGCCGTACCCGCAACGGATAAACAATCAAAGCCTTTGCTAGGCGAGGGAAAAAGAACACCCAAGGTCATGATCCATGATAATCTACTAATAGCTACCTGGAACATTGCAGGGCTAGCGACCAAGTTCGCATCTCAGGACTGGCTCAGCTATATAAGCAAATTCCATATCTTATGCCTGCAAGAGACCTGGGCCACTGAACCGCACGCCTATAGCCTGGAAGGCTATAAAAGCTTCTTCGTCCCTGCAAAAAAAGCTACTTCGGGGAGAGCAAGTGGGGGGCTCGCGGTCTATGTCAATTTAGACATCAAGGGCACCTGGTCCAACACCAAATGGGCCACACACAACCTCCAAGTACTAAGGTTCACTTCACCAAGATTAACATTCCTGCTAATGAACTGGTACAACGCACCGGCTATAACGGAGAAGGGTATAGCCATAAATGAACTAGAAAATTGTTTGAACTTTTTATCTAAGACACCAAATCCCACGGGCTTAATACTAATGGGAGATTTTAATTGTCACCTTTGTGAGAAACTAATACCCTTCAACAACGACTGGTCAAGATGCACGATCATGAAAGGCCCACACTTCACCCATTCAACAGAGGGCTGGGATCTAGAAAGACTAATGAAAAGGCACAACCTAATCCAAACTCTAGACCTTGTTATCCTAAACGAGAAAGGAGAATTAACCCCAACATTCAAAGGAAGAGGTTGTCACTCTTACATCGACTTTGCACTAGTCTCTCCCAATCTAAAAAGAAGCATCAGCACAATCATCATAGAGGCCAGCAGCCTCAGTGATCACAATCCGGTGATCATTAAAATGGAAGGTTTTGTTTTTTCACTCCAAAAGAGACCTGCTATCATGGAAAGAGCAGTGGACCAGGGTAGAAGAATCAAATGGGCCAAAATTAATGTGGACAGCTTTTACAAAAGACTATTACTCGAAGCCTTAGCAGCAATCGATAAATGTCTTGACCCCTGCGTAACCGGAGCTGAGGTGGTGAAGGCATTTGAAGAAATCGCGCAGGTTGTAAATAACTCCCTACAAACCACAGGAGCTAAGAATAAAATGCCCCTAAACCCCCGTTGGTTTGACTCAAATTGCACAAAGGCGCTGAAAAACCTGAAGGATAGCCTCCATGCCCAACCAAGGGACAAAACGAAGGTGGCACGGAACAGAGCCGAATACAAAAAAGCTCTGAAGGCACGAAAGCAAAGTATACAAAACCAGGCTTGGGAAGACTTAAGGGACGCCGCAGAAAGAAAAGACTCTATTGCCTTCTGGAAAGTGATCAACGCCCCCTGCTTCCAGGACCAAGGGGCTCCAAAAATCATGAACACCATTCTGCCGGAGCAATGGCAGAAACATTTCCAGAGCCTATTAAACCATTCAAACCAGGCACCCCAGGAGGCGTTAGCGGAGGCCCATCAGCCCGTTAAGCTAAATTTCACCCTGAAGGAGGTCGAACTAGGAATAACCGGGCTCAGCAAAAATAAAGCGTCGGGCCCGGACGGAATTCCACCAGACCTATTCCTAAGTAGACCTGAACTATGGGCTCCGTTACTTACGAGGGTGCTAAACGAGGCAGTGGAGGCAGGCCTCCCCCAGTCCTGGTCAACGGCGACCATAGTCCCCATCTATAAAAAAGGCAACCGTGATGACCCCCAATGTTACCGACCCATTTCTCTCATCGACGTGACAGCCAAGGTCCTGGGGCGAGTCATCCTATTGAGATTGCAAGACTGGGCAGAGGAGCAACAAATCCTCTCCGAAATCCAATACGGTTTCAGGAAAGGCAGATCTACCACCGACCAATGCCTAAATCTATACCTCCTGATTGCAAAATATACCATCGCCGGGAGGGGGTCAATACACATGGGGTTTATGGACCTCTCAGCGGCCTTCGATCGCGTAAACAGGAGAAAGCTCTGGGCTATGCTAAAGGAACTAGGAGCGGACCAATCACTAGTCGACACTCTACAAAACCTCCACCGGAACACCTCTGCAAGCGTAAGGTACAGCCAGGAAGGTAAAAAGACCGATCCCTTCATCTGCAATAGTGGAGTAAGGCAGGGATGCATCCTTGCGCCCTTCCTTTTCTCTATTTACATTAATGCATTGGAAAAGGACCTCCTTAAGCTTAAAGCTGACTCACCCCAAATCGGTCATCGAGCAGTGCTCGTACTACTCTACGCCGATGACGCGGTCCTGCTCTCTAGAACACCGCTGGGACTGCAAAAACTAATTGACGGGTTTGTCAAATTCATGGACAAACTGGACCTGGCAACAAACCTGGAAAAGTCCTATATTATGTCATCTGGGAAACCCACAAAAGGAACTTTCACTTATAACATCGGGTCACATAAAATAGACCAGGTCAAGTCTTTTACGTACTTGGGGGTGTTATTCGATCACGACTTATCGTTTAAACCCCTGATTGAGAAGCACTCTACAAAACTGGCAGCTGCAGTAGGAGCAATCATGGGGTATGGGCAAAGACTAGGGAAATGGTCCCCGGAACAAATTCTGACCTTATACAGATCCATCTGCTGTGCGAAAGTAAGTTATGGGGCAGAAGTGTGGGGCTTCCTGGGCAAAAAAGCACAGCCGCTTCAGACTGAAGAAAACAAATTCTTACGAAGAATATTAAAAGTTCCACAGAGTGTTTCGGCCCACATTATACACGAAGAGGTAGGAGAACCCTTTCTAGAGGACAAAATCAAATCCAAACCTCTCCTGGCATGGGTGAAAGTATGGACCAACCCTGAGGCGGCCCTTACAAGACAAATCATTGAGGACTGCCTCAAAAGAGACAAAGGCCACGCAATCCCCTGGCTGAAATTTGTCAAGAAGTCGCTAACAGAGATTGGTTGCTCTAAATACTTCTCATCCCCCGACTCTCTGACCCCGGAGAGCAAGACCTTGGTTAAAAAACTTTTTCTTACACATTTGAAGACATCAAGGGCTGAAAAAGAGAAGCATAAACCCACCAATCTCTCGTATAACGACCTCACTGCGAAGCAAGGCATGGAACCCTATCTGAGGGTCATGTACAACGCGCAGGATCGCTACCTCATGACCCGTTTCAGAATTAACATGTTACACCACATCCTTGCAGTGCCATCTGGGTTTACCCACACAGTGGAGGAGAAGGGTACCTGCGGCTGCGATCTTAGATCTCCGCAGGATACCCTCCACTTTGTTTTACTGTGTCCATTTTACACGATGCCAAGACGCAAGTTCCTGGTGGGAATCCTGAAAGAGCTAAAATTTAAACACGCAAAACTGGCGCTGAGATTCCTACAGGAAGCGGAGGACGCTTATACCCTGTTTTGCACGATAAACTTTATTCGAATTGCAACAAGACTGAGGAACACCAGAGACATTGGCCCCTAACGTGATTTGAACATTTAAACTCTTTAAATCCCCTGGCCCTCTCCCTGAGTACAGAAAATCTTAACATTTATACTTTTTAAACTGAATATCACTTGCTGTGTTTTTAATTTGTGTATATATATTGTATTTGCGCTTTTATGGTGTCTTTTTAAGAACCGAATAAAGATTATAATTGATAATTGATTCCCTCATTTGTATATGGCCATGCACCCAAGCAAATGAGGGAACATTCTCTAATGATAACGCTGGTGCCACATGTGCACCAGGCACATCTGTATTACAAAAGGGGCCACAGTCCCATCTGTAATACCAAAGTGCCCCGGGGGAGCATAAAGCAGGCACAAAGGCCTGTTGTACCCCTGGGGCGCTTGTGTAATACAGCCCCATGTTAGCAATATGACTGAATTATTTCCATTCTTGTAAGTATGACTACTGGCCATGTTGTCTGGAAGATCTAATACTGTGGTACGCATAGTAATGGTGTAATCTGATAGATACAACTTTTTGGGCCATCAGTTGGTGATGCCTATTATTCTTAATAGGGGGCCAAAGCTTCCCTGTTCGAGCGTGAACTGATAAAGATTTAATTTATGCTTGGGCAGGCGCTCTTTTTTGTGTTGAATACAAAGCTTTATTGCTGCAATATGTAGCCACAATGGTGAATATTTTGTGATGAATAAATGGTTACCAGGCCCTTGTTTATTCAATTAAACCTCAGTTTCACTGCACATACTACCATGGCCTCAAAGGATGCACGTACATTTAGAGTTATTTTTATTGCAGCGCAATATTTATCCCAACTATTCCAAAACAAGTTATCTATCTACTTAAAATATATTTATTTGGCAAAGTAATTCAGCAGACGTTTTATTCATGTATTTATTTATTAAATGGTTTGATATAGCGCTGGTCACAATCAGATATTAAAGAGCTTCACATAGCAACAAAAACTCATACATGTAAGATTCAAGTTTAACAAGAAGGACTGGGGGAGAAGCCGAAGAGTGCGAAAGGGGTAGAAGAAGTGGATTGGGCAAAGGAACATAGAAAGTAAGTTGTAAAAACAAAATTACAAATCTAAATAACACATAAGAACAAATATAAAATCTCAGGTCTGACATCAGTGATTGATTGAACAATCCAAGGCTTTCATTGGTTGACTAGCCTACTTTCTGACAGTAGTGAACGTCAGCCAGTTCAGAAACCAAGGTGATAGAGATATCAGTGGAGCAGCTAAAGTAAGTCTTTAATTCTTTAGACATTACACGTAAAAGCACCAATTTATCAATATAATCTGATATTCATTGCTTAATTTCAAGTGGTTATTTGGGGTAGCCACTAGATAGAGGGGCAGCAACACATAGTATGTGACTGTCTGTCCACTTCTGAAGAAAAATCTGGTTAAATTTAGAAAATTAAATCAAAATTTTAGGTGAAAATTGAAATGTATACTTACTCCACATCCGCTGAGAGACACAGCATTTCGTTCTGTGTAGATGGCAGTCCACTTTCCTTACCAGTAGCTAAGAAACATAAAGGATACAACTGTGAAACAAGTTTTAATTGGCTTTGAGATTTCTTTGAGCAAGCATAAGGGAAAGTGTAAGAAAAACAGGATGCATTCTAATTTTAATGAAAACAAATAGTGACTGCTGCTTAGTCACAATTACACTGGATCATGGCAATAGAGCATTGTAGTGTATGTTTTGATTGCAGGTTTTTGCGCTTATTCACCAAACTCAATCCTGAAATAAGTTGAAACAAATACAACTACACTGCAAACATTTAATATGCAGTTAATCAATTTCCAAAAGTAACCATTAGCAAAGCAGAGGCATGATAAAATAGTAACATGTAAGCTTCATTCTACTTTTTTGAGCCACAGATTGTCCTGCTACTGAGTCTGTGAATTTGTGCCGGCGGATGTGTCAGTGGCAGGCAGTAGCAGAAGAGCCAAGGCACACTGCTTTAATTAGCAAATTAAGAGAGAATACAAAGGTTTGAGCTGTCTGCCGCATCTTATCTGCTTTTGTTCAGGGCAGGAATCCAGAGACTCCTCCGTATCCATTAAGAAAAATACACCTATCTAAAACAATACTGCAACACTCCCTAAAGGCCTAGCAAGTGCAAGAGCACTAGCCTCACAAATGCAGTTCAAACGCACACTTCATGCAGGATCCTTACTCTCAGCTTGTACAAATAACACAGGGCAATATAAAGGACATTGTAAGAATTACATGATATGATCAGTCAGAAACTTCATAGCCAGCCTCACTGTCTCTCCCCCCCCACTCAGAGAAACACATGTTACTATGATGTATTTAAATAGTGGGTAGGTTATCACATTCTTCTTTGAACATGTTTGACTAGGTATTACCCAGTCGACTTAAAGATCTGTGTGGAATTGCTTACATGGGCTAGAACCCCAGGACATTGCTGGCGCCGGCCCTGGGTGGCGGCACCCCTCTAACAGTATTTAAGCCCTGGGGAGGTGGTGGTCCCCACACTTTATTTTTAAATAAAGCCCTGGGGAAGTGGCGACCCCCTGGCTCTGTGGGAATGCAGGAGCCCCCTCCAAGCATTTTTCTTTATCAATATAGCCCCGGGGATGTGGCGGTCCCCGGGGCTGTGTGTATCCGTGTGTGAGTGGATGTCTAAGTGACTGTACAGGCATGTCAGTGAGTGTGTGAGTAGCTGTATGGGTGACTTAGTGGCTGTGTGAGTGGCTGTATTGGTGAGTGGGTGGATGTGCAAGTGGTTGTATGGGAGGGCGAGTGAATGGCTGTGTGAGTGACTGTAATGGTGGGTGAGTGGGTATGCAAGTGCCTGTATGGGTGAGTGTATGACTGTTTGAGTGAGTGTTTGGTTACATGAGTTGCTGTGTGAGTGGCTCTATGGAAGATTGGGGTGGGAGAGTGGCTGTGTGAGTGGTTGTAAAGATGTGTAAATAGGTATGTAAGCGATTGTGAGGGTGTGCGAGTGAGTGTGAGAGTGGTTGTATGGGTGAATAACTGGGTGTGTCAGTAGTTGTGCGAGTGAGTGAGTGGGAGGGTGTGTGAGTGACTCAATGGATAAGTAAGTGGTTGTGTAAGTACTTGTATGGGTCTGTTAATGGGTATGTGAGTGGTTGTATGGGTATGTGAGTGGTTGTATGGGTGTGTGAGTGGGCATGAGAGGTTGTATTCCATGCAGCAGTTTGGGCTGTCATGTTCAAAGCTTCTATGGGAAATCATATCCCCCCTTTTTCTTGGCCCCCGCTTAACAGATCACCCTGAAAACTTTCCATGCACAACAAGACTCGCTGTGACACTTGCTTGGGAAAAATTTGTGAAGATACTTCAAACAGCGCCAAAGAAATAGGCAAGTCAAAAAAATGCTTTTTCTATAGAAACATTGTCATAACTATACCTACTGGTGACCAACTTTTGATTGTTTTGCACTTTGAAATATTTATTTTGCCATATTCTATATATCCTTTCCACAGACCACCGACACGGTGGCACAGCACAAAACTCATCCACAGCTAGGTAGATTATTTTCTCCAATTTGTTAAGTGAATGCCCAAATAAATAATTCAAAGTGCAAAAGAATCAAAAGAGTATGGCTGACATGTTTCAGCTCACGCCTTCAACTGGTCTCATATGTTTTCAATACAATATTCAAATCGACAAAAAAAAATATATATATATATAAAATATATATATATATATATATATATACACATACATATACACATATATATATATATATATATACATACATACATACATACATATATTCATATATCCCCAATAATGCACATTCAGTTTTTCAACTACAGCAAACCCCTTCCCAAGGCATTGCCATACAAATATATTCCATCTAAAATGTATGACACAAATGTCTGCGCCATCTTGATTTCCTAATTACATTTCAGGCCAGATAGAATACTTAAAAAATACCCAATGTATAAACATTCACATTCAATACATAATAGTAATTTCCATAATGTTTTAAGATACAGAGCAATGCCTGATTCCCAAAACAATTGTACACCTAGTGTACTAATTTAACTTTTGTAGTAGCTTAGTATATATGTTTAACAATCATAAACTCTTAGAAAATACTTACACCCAGAAAACCACTCACACACCCATTCACAGACCAATAGTGCCACACACACACCCACTGAGAAAGCAGCAAAGCCACTCATGCACCCACTAACAGATCCATACAACCACTCACACTCATGCACTCACACACCCATACTGTCACTAAGACACCCACTCACACACTCATACAGTCACATAGCCACTCAGATAACATGTTAGAAAAAGTATCAATAATTAGTACTACAGAAAGTATACTAATTTAAATTATGTAGTAGCTTAGTATAGATCTTTAAGTAAAAAAAGCTTTTACAAAACACTCACTGGATGATGTAATCAGTAATGTCATTTGAGATGTTTTCAGTGATGTCACTGACCATGTCATGAGTGATCGAATATGTGAGGTCGTAAGCAGTGCATTTTAGGGGTGTAAGTTCTAGTTAGCTCAGGTAACTAACTGCTGAATTTCATTATTTTGTATGAGTGAAATCTGAGCCTAACTAGAATGACCCTGTAACCTTTGTTTTTTTCAATCAATTTCTATTGTTTTTCATTCTATTTCCTAATTATAATGCACCTCTAACCTATGATTTTGTTGTTTTGTGAATTTCTAAGTTTTTTTAATGTTATTTGCGAACTATAACAACCTTGTAAACTTTGGTTCTTTCAGTGAATTTCTAATTTTTTTAAATTGTATTTCCTTATTGTACCTCTAACCTTTGAGAGTAAGTGGATGAGTGTCTCAGTGGCTTTGTCAGTGGGTGTGTGAGTGTCTAAGGAGGTCTGTGAGTGGGGGATTGAGTGCCGGAATGGACGTCTGAGTGGGAGCGTGAGTGTCTGACTGGGTCTGTGAGTGGGTGTCAGAGTGTCTGAGTGGGTTTGCGAGTGCCTCCATGAGTGTGTGAGTGAGTGCATGAGTCTCCGAGTGGGTCTGTGAGTGGGTGCATGCGCTTCATTTTGCCTTCACTGCTAGTTTTTCTGCCCTCTGTTTTGCCCTCTTATGTTCTGTTTTGCTTTCCTGCTCATTTGTCTGTTTTGCCTTTTTCTGCTAATTTTTCTGCTTTCTGTTTTGCCTTCCCAGCTCGTTTCTGACCTCCATTTTGCCTTTCCTGCTTTTCTTGCCTTTTCTGCTCATTTTTCTGGCTATGTCTTCTCATTCTGCTCATTTTTCTGCCCTCTGCTTTGCCTGTTAGACCCGGCTATGCCCTTTTCTGCTAGTTTTTCTACTCTTCGGTTTTGTCTTTTCTGCTCATTTTTCTGTTCTCCATTTAGCCTTTACTGCTTGGTCTCTGCCATCTGTTTTACCCTCCTCTGCAATGAGGAGGGGGGGCACGCAGCTCCCCGGGCTGATTTCAGCCCAGGGGAACATATACATCGGGGCCAAAATTCAATGGGGGAGGGGAGCTGCATGGTCGGATTTAAGCCCCGGGGACCACATCCTCGGGGGCCCTGCCACGTCTCCCAGTGGTGCCCTGGCCCCACCTAAGGCACCCAGTGTGCATCGTTGGGGACCACAGGGGAGCCTCAATGCCCTGCGGTCCCAGCTGGTTCCCCACCTTCTGCGACAGCCGGCATGGCTACTGCACAAAGGGAGTTGCTAGAAATGCAGCCCCCTGCATGTTGGAGCAATTTTTCCATGTTCCCTGCCCTCATGATAGGTGTCAGGGAAACCGATGAAAACTCTGCTCTCAGCAAGCAGGAGCAGTTTGACCCGCTTGCTGGGAGCGGAGTTAGTGTTTGCTCTAGCTTGAAGGAAGCAAAAGCAAACAGCTATCTCCCAAGCATGGGCCCCTCAGGAGATAGCAGAAGCCGGCCCTGGGGGTTGGCGGTCCCCAGGTTCATAAATGGCCTCCTTCAAACAGAATGGGCTGGACCCCAAGAGGTGGTGGCCACCCTCCCATTCTTTAATAAGGACCCCAGGGAGGTGGCCGTCCCGCAGGGTCTCCCATTAGTATTTCTTTAGCCCCAGAGAATGTTTTTAAAAATATGCTTTAATGACCTGGCGGGGGCCCAGGGCTAGACGGAACACCCTGAAACTTTCCATACACAACTAGAATGGCCGGTACACTTTTGTGGGGAAAATTTTGTTAAGATTCATCAACCAGCGCCAAAGATATAGGCAAGTCAAAAAATTGCTTTTCCTATGGAAACATTGTCCTAACTATAAATACCTACTGGTGACCGCCAGTAGGATAAATATATGTATGTATGTATGTATGTATGTTTCACTTACCTGATATATACTGACCATTTCATTGTAAAGGCATGCATGGAAAAGGCATATCCGAGGTACGGACTTATGTGGTAAAGGCAATGAGTAGTAAAGGCATTGCGTGCCAAAGATTGCATGGTAAAGGCATGCATTGTTCCGTCATACATCTGTATAAATGGGTTATATGTGTATGGGTGACTTAGAGCCTGTGTTGTATGTACTTGTAGCACAGAACATCCCTTTCACCATATGTGGAACTGTAACATGTATAAAGCAAATATACACCCATTTGTTTTTTAAATGGGAGAAATTTAAGGTGAAATAAACTGTACTGCAAAAATATTCATAATATAGAAAAAAAATGGCACTTTACATTTTTCCCATGTAAAATAATGGCTGCCTTTTTCAGTTATAAATATGCCAACCTGTCTACCAGCCACTGGGTGCAACATGCCTGCTGTGTGTAAAGGCAACACTTTGAAATAAGAGACAACTAAACTGAAGAGTTAACTTTATGTTTATATAGATTCCATAAAAACCTATCAATTACATTTTCTCCCATTTTCAAGTGTCATATTTACAAACAGCAGGCATCTTGCACGTAGTGGGTTGCAGAGATGGTGCCATATTTATAACTGAAAAATACAGTTTGTTTAAATGGGGGTTATTTAAAGTGAAAAATCATGCATTATAAAACATTAAGACATAATTGGCTTTAATGGAAAGTAGAGAAGATGTTAAGAGTGAGGGTCTGATTTAGATCTTGGCCAATGGGTAACTCCGTCACAACAGTGACGGATATCTCGTCTGCAAAATGTAAATCCCATTATATCCTATGGGATTTATATTTCGGTGGACAGGATATCAGTCACCGCTGTGACGAGGTCGCCCATCCACCAAGATCTAAATCAAGCCCTTAATGTTTCATAGCAATATTTTTCTTCACTTTAAATTATGCCCATTTAAAAAAAATTACTGCATTTTTCAGTAACAAATATGGCACATTGTCTACTTGCTAATGGGAGCAAGAGGTCTGATGTTTGTAAGTTCCACACTTTGAAATGGGAGAACATTATAATAAAGTGTTAAATTAATCATTAAGGTAACTTTTCAGTTTATTTTCCTCCCATGTAAAAGCATTCAAAAACATTGTTGTTCTCAAACTCCAATATTGAGTTGACAATGATTTTTATTTAATTGTTAAATACCTCACTGGTCAGTTGTTCACCTCTGTGCCCCAGCCTAGGTCGTAAATCTGACAGAGCACTGCTCATTGTCAGGACTTGCTATCTTCAGCCTGATGATGATAATGTAAAATAAACACCACCTCCCCTTAACCAGTGGTGTAGCTTCAGGGGGTGTTTGGGGTGTAACACCACCCTAATGAATGTATTATCTCCTAAATAGTTGGTTACTGGTGCTTTCAGTAGGGTATGGGAGATGTGTGTTGGATTTTAACAGACATATTTACCTACACACAGACAAAAACACCCTCCCACTCTCTGTTTTAAAAGTCTTCAACAATGTAGGTTATTTTACAAAATATTCTCTCTCACTTTGTACTCCTACCAATCCGCATTTGTCTCCCTTTCCATTGCCCCTTTAGCCCCTCTCATGCACCAAGCTGGTTGTAAAATGTATTTAAACCTTATATGCCAGCCTGATCTGAAGCTCACACCTCCCCAGATCTTACTGACTGAGCTACACTCCTGCCCTTAACTTTAAAAAGAAAATGTGACCCTGTGCTTATTTAAAAATTAACTCAAGTCTGCAAGCTACTTTGAAGCAGTCTACGAGCTACTGGTAGCTCACGATGGACTAGTTGAAGGCTCCTGCTCTAGAACCTCCATGATACCTTTCCCTATCAACACACGCAATCCGTCATTAACACTCAAGTAGCACCCAACAACACCCATAAACACAAAAGAACTATACCGGATCTTTTGGTGAAGGCTAGTAGAATGCACAAGGCATGTCGATTTGGGCTGAAAATATGTGTACTTGAATTCAAGAAAATTGATGCATTCTTTCTAAGTGAAATGTGAACACAAAATACTTTGTGGGTGTCTGGTTTTATATTAATTAACTAGAAATGCAACAGGAAAAGTAACAACTCCAATCAATGCACGTGTATCCAAAAACGTAATCCATACATGTTAGACATATATTGAGAGGCTAACCACTGTGTCATAAAATTATTTACCATGGAGTTATCTTTTTTGCTGATGCCTGCCTGAGATGCTAACTCAATGGAAAGCAATACTTGAACTTCACAGATTACTTTTTCCCTAATGCTCGTATTTCTGGGTGCCAAGAAAAAAACATTGTTTCATGTTTTAATAACCAACATGGGCTGACTTGGACAAGAAAACTGCCAGGAGCAGGTAAAATGGATATAACATCAAGGAATAGTAATACAGAAAAAAACCAGACATGGAAAACCAGGAAAAAGAAATGTCCTGCCTTCCTGCGATCTTTATTTAGAACATCAAGCAGAAAACAAGGTGATTAATCAAAGCAGCCGCTGAAAACAATCATACATGACAGTGTCTATAATGCGGTTTCCAGTAGTCCTACAAATCATAAAATTCCATCTTAATTCATCTATCTAGAACAGCGTGACCAAAGCCAATCATTTAAGGTTCTAACATGACAATAGACCGAAATAAAATGTGATAGACTTGTGATAAACAACTGCCTTCTGAGCAATACAAAATTCAGAAGAACATTATCTGTCTGTGAAGAATTACTTCCTAGTTAAGAAGAGCTTCATTTAGGCCTTGGCAGAGCCACAGTTTACCAAATCCGGTCATATTGACCCTGAAGGTAGAATGGGTGGGCATTGACGGACAATAGCATATACCCAACAGGGTTCCTAGTCAGAACCCATTTCTGGGGGAAAACTTTTGGAGCCAGGAAATGACCTGGAGGTCAACTGCACAGGCCCACTAGGCTCAGGTATCTCAAGGCATTATTAATGCAGTATCTGCCACTACACCTGTCGACAGGCATGTTTTTGCACCGCATGTAAAGGAATTTTAGGGCTAACAATGGTACTTTGAGGTGAAAGTGGGCTCAGGGCTACCAACAGCTTTGAGGTGGTCAGACACTACCACTTTCACAGGGACGTCCTTCCTTCCCACTAGACCAAGTACAAATTGGGCATCAAATATTGCCACATGATTATTACATCACAAGGTTTGATGGGACATTGATGCGGATGGAGGCAGGGATTCCACTGTATTATAGGTGGTATCACAATGCTGTAATTTGTTGTTTGAAGGAAGGAGGTAGTCCCTTCGGAGAGTATGTCATTCCTCCACAAGATATAAAAAGAGTTTTAAGAGTAGCCAAAGCATGCCAAATTAAGCTTTTATGGCTGATGAAGGGTGTTACCCAGAAACCGGTCCCAGGATGCTTGTTTCCAGTTCAGGGAAGACCTGGCTTGGCAGTTCGGGCTGGACTGTTCACATGAGGCACAGGGTCAAGAGTGATTTGCATATAGCTGGATCTGAACTGAGGTGGCGAAGTGAGCTAAAGAATGATGATGGATTTAACCCAGATCTGCGACTGGGTGGGAGTGTCTGAAAAGTTTCAGCGCTCCGTTCATCATCTCCTTGTGTTTGCTTGTATGCTGTAGCCATAAGGCAAACTGACTTTCCGCATATTTAACACATAATAACCTGGAATAAATAATCAATGGCCTATCCCTAAAGGAACATTTACACATGTAGATTCATTCGTGTGTAAGCTTAGAACTGAATTATTTTTTTCACTTTTCTGCTATTAACCATTTCAGAGTGTAAATTTACAAAGTGCTGACTTACACTTCTCTACCGTCTCACAACCTTGGGTGAAGCCCTGCTAGGACAGAATTTAGGAGTGTAAGGTTACTACTAGTAACTTTTCACATGTACATGGAGGCCGCTGCCACCAGGTTGGATATCTCTGTAAGGTAAAGTATGGGGGAAAATAATGACATTTAAAAATGATGTAAAAAATATTTTTGTACATTTTAAAGTACAATAGAAATTAAACTTAACTTAACATATTTTTTACCTAGACATCAAATCATAAAATGTATTAATTTACTTTATGAGAAACATTTATATGTTTAATTATTTTGTATATTTTAATTAAACTTATGTAATTTTATTAATTTTTGTACTAACAGTTTAATTTAATTGATTATTTGTAAACAAATAGTTAAATAACTGTTTTAAAAAATAATTTTAGACCGAATATAGCTTAATATTTAAACAATATATGTGCAAGTGTGTATTAACCTGGAGACATTTGCCTTAAGACAGTAAACTCATTGTAGGATATGAAAATAGATCATGCAGTGTCTCTTTACAAGCCCTAGTATGGCCCACACAAAAGCAAGAATGTGCACTCCATCAAACAGTAAATTATAACATCGAATAAAATGACAAATATTACCAGGAAGGAGACCTTCAAATATCTGCATCAAATATCAGCTAGACCTTTACCGGAAATATAAATGTCCTTAAATAGAGGTTTTACATTTTAAATTAACTTCTCGTTTCTATATATTAACATATCATGTCAGTTTCGGTCAGCTGCAGTGCAAGACCCGTTTACCTTAACAACAGATACAACATGGGCAGCAGGCACACAAGCTGCCTTCAGAAAGAAATGTAACTTTACAGGCAGGAGCAGTGAAAGTTTCCCCACACATCCAAGGAGTAGGTACTGCTTTAAATATTACGTGCAGCATCCCTACCTCACCTGACACCAACTCACACAGGGCACAACAATTACTATCAGCAGCAGTTGAGGCATCTTCCGCATACAAGAAGACTTTAGAGCACAAGGAGCAGAAATGCACTTTCTTCCACATCCTTATAATAATAATAATAATCCACATTTGTAAAGTGCGAACAATCACCCGTAAGGGTCTCTAGGCGCTGGGGGCCGTTGGGAAGATTAAGCAAGCTATTGCCCAGAGTCACATGGTGCTGGGCTAATCTGCCGATGGCGCCGGGGATCGAACCGTGATCCCCAGATTCCGGAGTTAGTCGCCCTGGCCGCGGCGCCACACCTCTTCCACCAAGCTTCAAACTGCACAGTAAGCAGCAGTACATGTTTTCATCATAAAACACGCACAGGACAAAAAGCAACAGTAGTGTAAGCTACCCGACATAAGCACCAAGTGGCTACAGCATGGGCAGCAGCAGTGCATGCTTCCACCACATCCACGTAATAGGAACAGCCATGTCTGCAGTAATTCAAGACCTCTTAATTACACATTCACTAAAAAGTTAAATAGGGTGTATTATGAGGAAGATATCACAGAGGTGGGATATCACAGAGGTGGGACGATACCTGGATCAGGTGGAACTCCCAGTGCCACTCAGGGATGAGATGCAGGTAGAAGTCACTCTAGGAGAACTGAAAGAGGCACTGGAAAAGATGATTAGAGAAAAAGCGCTGGGAGGTGACTACTTCCCCGTGGACTTTTTCCAGGCTTATGTAGCGCAAATGGCAGAGCCTCTGCTAGAGGTGTTCTGTGAGGCAAACAGCAGAGGAATACTACCACTCACCCTCAGAGAGGGAGTAATATGTGTATATGTATGTATATTATCTACTGGCAGTCGCCAGTAGATAGTTATAATTAGGACCTATTTTCCATAGGAAATCCGCAACATTCTATTGGGTATATCTTTGGCGCCGGTTGACGAATCCTCGCGAAGTTCTCCAAACTTTTGGCCAGCTCTGCCCCGCTCCTACCCTGAGAGTTTCGTGGTGATTCGTCAAGCGGGGGCCAAGAAAAAAAAGGAGGGCCCCTCAGTTCGGACTCCTGCCTTTTGCATATTTGGTGTGAATCTGTTCAGTAGTTCCTGAGAAAATTAGGGTAAAAAAGTTAGTGATATCTATGGCCGCGGAGGATCCGCGGACCGTACCCGCACCGTACGCGAACCCTCCCCAAACCGAGCGCGCACCCTCCCGATCGCGCGCTGAATGCTAATTGGCTGTAGAGCGTCTCTCTACATTCGAAACCAGGAACTGTTGGCGGCCATTTTCTGCCTCGGTAGAAGCGAGGCTGAAGATGCAAGGGGAATAAGTGTGTAAAACATATAAAGGGGGTAGAGTGGAAATACTCTGACCCTCTAGAGGTGCTTAGGGGGTCCCAGAAGGACCCCCTGGGGCCCCCCTTTTTAAAAAAAAAAAGCGGCGAAATGCGCGCATGGTGCGCACATCCTATCGCGTTGGATGCACGGATCCTCCCGCGGTGGGTTCGCGGATCCAAAAACATGGAAAAAAAAAAATATAAAATAAAGTTTTGCACATATAGTTAAAAAAATATTTTGAAAAATATAAAAAAATATGTTTGAAAAACCCATTAGGTTCAAATATTTTTTAATTTTTAAAAGAATTGAAAAAATACATTTAAAAATGGTGATAAAAAAGTATTTTAACAAAAATGTAATTAATGAAATGACACACTGAATTTGAAACATATAGAAATCCAATCAAAATCATTAAACATGATATCTTCAGAGATAAGTTATAGATAGGAATTAGCATTTAAAAAACCTTTGAAATTCACTGAAAATAACATAGGTTTCATGCACGTTATAGTTAGGAATTGGCATTTAAAAAACCTTTGAAATTCACTGAAAAAAACCAAAGGTTTCAGGGGCGTTATAGTTAGAGATTGGCATTTAAAAAACCTTAGAAATTCACTGAAAAAAACATAGGTTTCAGGGGCGTTATAGTTAGCTGGACATTTCCCTCGTACAAAACCCTAGAAATTCCCCTGTTATAGTTAGTTCAGCTAACTATAACTCGCGCCCCCGCAATGCACTGCTGATGATGTCACATATTACATCACTCATGACATGGTCAGTGACATCACTGATGACATCACTGATGACGTCATCCATGTGATAAATTAGTTCATCTTCTCACACCCTTTGATAAACCCAATCAAAATTTCAGACGTCCATTCTCAAAACCATAGATACTCCAATACCAATAACTACATACCCACTCATTGACTCTTAGATCTACACACACATCCACTCACTCACCTGTACAGTCACCCATACTTACAGTCACTAAGTACGGGACTATCATATGCATTTATACACCTACATAGACACTCCCACACCACCAATCATCCATAGAGGTACTCTCACACCTAGTCAGTCATGCAAATAATTAATCACACTCCCATTTACTCACCTATGCAGTTATACACACACAAGTTCACTTACTCATAAAAATAGTACCACATTCTTACGCTCTTATACAATCACTGATACAAGCACACACTCATCCATACAGCCACTCTCACACTCACACACTCACATATACCCACTTATATACTCTTACACACATATATACTGCCTTTCACATATGTAGTTACTCACACATGTACCACTGAGATATACATTAAATCACTAACACACCCATACATACACTAACCCAACCATACAGTCCATCACAGATGCACTCTTAAAACCATGCACCCATAGAATCACCCACTTACACATGTATGCACAGAGTCACACACACCCCACCCACACAAACACTCAGGCACCTATACAGATACTCAGACAACAAATCAATAACCCATATAGACACTCATATAGCTATTCACAAAATCATGCAGCCGCTTATACACCAACAGACAGACAGATACAGACATTCACACAGTTTAGTCACTAGTCTGCAGTAAGATACATTTAATGACTCACTTATAGAGTCAGTCACGCACCTACTAAATCATCCATTCACACACTTGTACACCCACTCATTCTTCCATAGGTTTTTCCCTATATATATATTAAACATATTTAAAATTTACAGAAACACACACTCACTGGATGACGTCATCAGTGATGTCATCAGTGATGTCATCAGTGATGTCACTGACCATGTCATGAGTGATGTAATATGTGACGTCATCAGCAGTGCATTGCGGGGGCGCGAGTTATAGTTAGCTGAACTAACTATAACAGGGGAATTTCTAGGGTTTTGTACGAGGGAAATGTCCAGCTAACTACAACGCCCCCGAAACCTATGGTTTTTTCAGTGAATATATATATATTACCTACTGGCGGTCGCCAGTAGATAGATATAGTTAGGACCTATTTTCCATAGGAAATCCGCAACATTCTATTTGGAATAACGTTGGCGCCGATTGACGAATCTTCGCAAAATTTTCCAAACTTTTGGCCAGCTCCGGTCCGCTCCTATCCTGAAAATTTCACGGTGATTCGTCAAGCGGGGCCCGAGAAAAAAGGGGGGTAGGACCTGTTGACGCAGCAACAGCCCGAGCTGCTGAACGGAATTACACCAAATTTGGCAAAGACGTAGTCCTCAGTTCAGACTCGTGCCTTTTGCTTAAATGGTGTAAATCTGTTCAGTAGTTCCTGAGAAAATTAGAGTTAAAAAGATAGATATATCTATGGCCTCGGAGGATCCGTGCACCGACCCCGCACCCAGCGCGCACCCTGCCATGCACGAGCTGTATTCTAAATTGGCTGTCAACACTCCAGATCAGTAAGTGTTGGCAGCCATCTTGTGCCTCGGTAGAACCGAGGCACAAGAAAGCTAAAAAGCAAATGCGAAAAACGCGACAAGGGGGCAGGGTAGAAACACCCCGACTCACTAGGCCTGCTCAGGGAGTCCCACAAGGACCCCCAGGGCCAAAAGAAGAATTTCGGCCAAAATTTTTTTTAAAAATTCAGCGCGGGCTCCTGCGCTGAAAATTCTAATTTGCCCCCGGGGGCCAAATCCCGGGGGCATAATTTAAAAAAAAAAGTGTGGGGGGTCCCAATTCCCCCCACACTGCCCCGGGGACCGCCACCCTCGGGGCTTTATTTCAATGTATGCGGGGAGCTCATGGCCCCCCCCCCGCAGCCCCGGGGACCACCACCCCCCGGGGCTTGTTTCTTTTCTTTTAATAAAAAACCCTGTGTGGGGGGCTCAAACCCCCCCCGGGCTTTAAATTAAGTGGGAGGGGGGCTAATGATGGCCCTGGGGACCGCCACCCCTACAGGGCCGGCTCCTGCAGTGTCCCGGGGTGCCCACCCCCGGGACACTGCTGTTTGCAATGGCAGGGCGGGAGCCTCGCGGCACCCACCCTGCCATTGCAAACTGCTTTGCGGAGCTGCGTTGCAGAGTGTTGTAAAAAGGGGCGTCGCCTCTGACCACCGCTCTGCAACGCAGCTCCCTGACACATACTGGAAGTACCTGGTGGGCTAGTTGGCCCCCAGGGGACCGCAGGATTGAAGAGGAATTAATTCCCCAACTTAAAACGTGCCACAGGGCGTGTTTGCACACGTCACCTCAGGCCCCACCCCCTTCCTTTACCATTGTACAAATATTCCTCTAAAATCAGCCGAACTACGAATTACGATTTACTCACCTGTTATCACGAGAGAACAGAGAGCTGCATCTTTTAGTCCAGCACTGACCCTGAAAAATAATTCTACGTGTACTTACCAGTAACTTGTATTTCCTTCCATAGGAATTCATTGTGTGGTTTTCAGCAGAAAAGTTTCTAAGTGTCCATTTTTGAAACGTACAAATATTCCTCTAAAATCAGCCGAACTACGAATTGCGATTTACTCACCTGTTATCAGGAGAGAACCCAGGGCTGCATCTTTTAGCCCAGCATTGACCCTGAAAAGTAATTGGAAGCATACTTAACAGTAACTTGTATTTTCTTCCATAGGAATCCATTGTCTGCTTTTAAGTAGAAAAGTTTCTAAGTGTCTATTTTCACAAACTAAAAATATTCCTAAAAAATTGTCTGTATGACTTAAACACATTCTTTCAACTGTTTACAGGAGATTCACCTGTGCTGGATCCAGGATCCACCACTAAGAAAAAGTAACGATAACACTACTTACCTGCTGAGTGAATTTTCTGCCATAGGATAACATTGGTGATTCTATGGGAAAAAGTTTCTAAGTGTCAACTTTTAAAATACAATAATAATCGTTAAAAATCACTACTGTAACCAAAACGCTTTTACTCAACTGTTTACAGGCAATGTCTAAGGACTGAATCTAGCATCCAGTCCTGTGGTTAGAAAAGTAATCCATGAAGTAACTAATTGCATTTGACTAGAAACTCACATTGAGCTTAATGTTGCTTTGTGTTTGAAATTGTGTTGCCCATTGCAACAACTGTAACTACTGTACTTAAAAGTCTATTGCCTATTTGCAAAGTATTTAAACTAAAGTAATTCATTTTGAGAAAGTATATTTTGTATTGTAATGTATAATGTAATTAAAAAAATATATATATCTAAAAATAAACAGTTTAAACAATGTAGTAAATCAGTATCAACAAAAATCAGTATAACAATTAATACATTAAAAATTGTCATTTACAAAACCTTTGAAATTCACTGAAAAAACCATAGGTTTCAGGCCTGATATAGTTAGTAATTAGCATTTAAAAAACCTTAGAAACTCACTGAAAAAACAATAGGTTTTAGGGGTGTTATAGTTCGCTGGACATTTCACTCGAACAAAACCATTGAAATTCCTCCGATATAGTAGTTGTACTGACTACATCTCGCGCGCCCGCAATCCACTGCTGATGAGGTCACATATTACATCATTCATGACATGGTCAGTGACATCACTGATGACATCTCAAATGACATCACTGATGACATCATCCACGTGACAATCAGATACACCTCATCATACACTAGTATAACCTTTCATCACTCACTGTAAAATAGAGAGTGCCAGATTTAAAACCATTGACACACCAATACAAGTTTCTAAACACCCACTCAGTGATTCCTAGATCTATACACACATCTAATCACTTACCTATAGATTCACTCATACATGCTGTCAATGATCAATAGAACACTATCAAATATACTTATACATCTATAGCGACATTACACACCAGCACACATCCTAATCACTTATGAAGTCATCCTACTCACTTACGCAAACAATGGATCATACTTAGTTTTACTTAGCTATACACTTATAAAAACACCACTTCATCCATTCATATAGATTATAGCTCATACTAAGTGTGTTTTAAAATCACTATTACAACTATACAGTTATCCATACAGTCACTCATACAATCACTGAGTGTTATGTATACTTATTTATATACAACAAATGACACCTACACTGGCTTTAATTTTTCTAGTTTGTTGGACATGTACCATTGAGACATACTTGCTCATCGCCACACCCATAAAGATATTCACTCACCCAAACAACTGTTAGAACATGTAGTTTTAACTTCATATACCTACTGAATCAACTATTCACACATCTTTGGGCAGTCACACACCCCCCACCGAACCACACACACATTCACTCTCCCATACAAATACTCAGTTAACTAATCAATAAATAACATAGACTTTCACGTAGCTAGTAACCAACTAGTGCAGCAGTTTACACAACAACTGACAAAGTGATACAGATATTCACACAGTTTAGTCACTATCCAATATTTTTAGTGAGACACTATAAATTAGTCAAGTAAACAGTCAATCACACTGCTACTAAATCCTCCATCCAGATATTTATATTTATATATCCACTCATTCTTCAATGTAAATTGCTATATATATAATACATATTTAAATAACGAACCAAACCACATTCTCTGGATGATGTCATCAGTGATGTCATTTGAGATGTCATCAGTGATGTCACTGACCATGTCATGAATGATGTAATATGTGACATCATCAGCAGTGGATTGCGGGCGCGCGAGATGTAGTTAGTACAACTAACTATATCGGAGGAATTTCAATGGTTTTGTTCGAGTGAAATGTCCAGCTAACTATAACACCCCTAAAACCTATTGTTTTTTCAGTGAATTTCTAAGGTTTTTTAAATGCTAATTTCTAACTATATCAGGCCTGAAACCTATGTTTTTTTCAGTGAATATATATATATTTCTATCAACTGGTTTTAATGTATGTTTTATCTCATGTGCTTTTTTGGCTTACAGCCGAAATAAAGTCTATAAAGTAAAGTTTGGGCAGAATGAGTACACTCTAACTCCAGCCAAAGTTTCCAGGTCTCAGGAGCAGCACTAGGGAATCAAGACTCTACATTAACAACCATCATAATGGTCCAAGGCAGGTCCTGTTAAAACTGGTCAGCTGGGCTCTTTCAGGAAATTGGTCTTCTAGCAGCTTTTGTATCCCTGTGCACCCTGCCTTATGGGGACTTAAGAGGAGGCTTTAGTTCTGTCAAAGTGGTAATTTTGACAGTTTGAGTTGGCATTTCAAACCTGCACAGCAAGGTTACTGGTGGCATGCCGCTAGTCATGTTTTGCATCATTTTAGGGGTGGCACAATACGTTCTGCAGTCCATGGACATTGAACTTGTTAGTCCTAGATACATGTTCTACAGTATACGAGGGACTTATAGGCAAGTTAATTTGCCAATTTCGGAGTACACCAATTGACCATGCAAAAAGGAGCAAAAGGAGCATATTTCTACAACCATCATACATGTGCCTGGCATGGATTTCCATGCATACCACTACATGTGTTTTGTGAATTATTAAAAAAGTTTAAGAGAATGTCCAGGCAGAGTGGTAGAACTTTGCTTGCTCTTGAGATTTTTCTTTGTAAGCCACACTCGCACAACTTTAAAGACCAGCTTTACCAAAAAGGCTTTGTTTTGCATCGCAACTCAGCAAGTAATATGTATGTGCTAAATGGATGCAGGGTAAAACATACCAATGGTCTTTAGTAGCATCATTGCAATTTATAATACATTGTGACCAAGAATGTATTAAAAAAATGAGTATTTGAAAAATAAGAACATTTTATTGACAGCCCAAGATCACTAAAAATGACCTTTCATGCACTAGTGTCCCACTAAATAAGATATTCCCTTTTATATCTACTGAATTCCGAGTGCACCTCTATCCTGGCCTAGTATTCAGTGATATACCAATTGTGAGACCTATGTAGTGAACATACCTCTGCCTGACTTGCATCATGTACTAAACTATCCACTATGATGGAATAAGCAATTGTATCCCAGGACTATCACATCAATAGAGCAGTCCCAATGCACCTCTTTCCTCACCAAACATGCACCACTATTTCAATCTAGATCCAGTCACAGGGCTCTTGAATCTTACCACTATGTAAGCTGCAGTATGCACTTGCATTCAAACACTGTCACATCAGTATAGCACGCACAACGAACTTTGACCCTGAAAGGCCAGTAGTCCTTATGAGCCCCACTGCTGAGAAAATGGCACAGCTTTCAAAATGTATCTCTTTCCATAGATGCACCAATAAAATGACCCGTGATATTTTAAGAACGAAACATCTTCAACTGCAGATGTTTAACAAACATCCGCAGCCACAATGTTCTTGTGGTGTCCTCTGGTCTTTGCGTGGATCTATCACAATACTTTCAACTTTGTACACAAATCAATTTATCAGTGTGGCCTGGTCTGTTCGTTCATTTACATTTGCTGTCTCGCAGCTAAAAGACTCCTTGCACTCTCGAAATGTAATGTGCACTGCAGTTCTACACTCAAAAAGATGCTGATAAATTGTAGAGATCTTTCAATCCAAGTTGTCTGATTATGGAATGAGATCCAGGTCAAATGCTTTACACAATGAGACCATCAAAAACAAAAGTCGGCTTGGAAATAATAGCTCTAATTTGGTGAATACATTACAGTACCCTGCAGATCTACATGGCACGGAAAACTCCTGGTAAAATAATGCCTTCAACAAATGCCACACATTTTGAATTAATGAGTAAGAAGAAAAATCGGTTTTCATTTCTACAAGATTATAACACAGGTTACATACTTCATAAATAGATGTCAAGGTGAGATCCATGCAGAACAAGCTTGAGAAGACAGCCAATTGATAAACATACACAGTAAGTAGTTTCCTCAACCTTTTAGCACAGAGATGCCCAATGCTGATCCTTCTGGAGTAAGTCCTGGATGATCCATTCTTTAGCAATGCACAGACAAACAACAGTTAACAGCATTTAGATAAAAAAAGGAGTACATCATTTTAGTATATTGCCATAGGCGTCAAGCAAAATTGTTTGTGTTGCTAAAGCTATGTCAAAGTTCATTATTTGAGAAAGCTGTTCAGAAATTGACTGCCACATTCCCATCAAAGCATTACAATTGACAAACGGGTATATCATAAGCATCCTCTGACCCACATCTAGGCCCTTTTAAAAGTGAAACAAATTCAGTGATGTGTATATATAGCATGTAAAACACTGCTACAATTTTTTATTAGCAGTACATCATTACCAATACTAAAATACGTATTTGGCCAGATGGTCGTCTCAATTACATTTTTAAATTATTTTTCCTTGGGACATACCATACCATCCTCCAATGATGTAAAAAATAATAGAGCTCTAATATTGGTAAATGCTGTCCCGTTCATCGTTGCTTCCAGCAAACAGTTGCAATCTTTATTCATTATTGGAGCTCTGGAGTGCCTTCTGAGTTTTTTCCATTGTATAATATGGATACTGGCATCAGTATATTTTGGCCCAGCTCTCATATGCTTTCTTTATAAAGACCATTTGCACACTATAGAGCAACCCTATTGGCACACTTGTAACATGAGCGAGGATTTTTGTGCAGGTCAAACCTTAGGTGTGCTGGACACCTAGATCTGATCAAGGGCCCAATGTTTTAAAATTCCAGATCATGGTGGGTCACAACCTGGCCTAGCACAGGCCTACTGATGTGTGCATATGCCAGCAACCATCATGCATATAGTTATAAAATTGGAAATATTTACAAACTTACAATTCGCAAAACGAAATCCAACCCCTCCTAAAATATCCTAATAATGATTATCACAATGAAAATCTTCCACCCCCAGGATTTGTCACAGGGGATGACACACCCAAAAAAATGTGCCCACCATGGTAACCGTTGAAATTTCATGTAACAAAATAGCGGTCTACAGACTAACTCAGTGTGATGGCTATCCACCGTTAAAGGCCTTCTAAAGTTTAACAAATGCTGTCCACAAAATAAAAAGTGAAGACTACTGCCTTTGTCATAACGATTTATAATAAAGCTATCAGACCTTTAGCTTCGGAATTAACTTTTACCAATGAATCAAGAAGCCCTGCACCTTTTATCATTGGCTTGTCACCATAACTAATTCGACCTACTACTATCTATGCTTTCAAACAAGGTAACAATCAGGCATACAGTCACAAAATTAGAAAACATTACATTAGGAAAACCAAAATATCGATACTAGTTCTCCTTAGTGGGCTTAATAAGAAATATCACAATGCAAATCTTCTGTACCCATGGTTTGTTAAGGGGGGTGAGGGGGGGATGACCTGGTCACCAACACAAAATCCTTGCCTCTGTGGTAAACTGTAAGATTATGTTTAAGAGTGATCTTAAATGTCTTTTTAATTGAAGACATCCATTTCACAATAAGTAAGTCTTTCCCACGAGCCTTGTCATAACTTTTCCTAATAAAAAGAATAGGTCTACAACCTCGGTCATTAACCTACCACTATAACAAACTCAGTCCTACTATATTGGGCATAAACACAGTAGCGTTGTTTTAAAAAAAAAAAAAAAAGGCTTAATCGAGGAGTTGGATAAACAAATGATCACAGCTGGTTGGAGGGTGAAATTCTTTCTGTGAAAGCAAACAGCTTTTGACAAAGCAAAAGCTGTTTTTGAATGGACCAATATCTGGGTGGAGCCATATTGCCTCTCTGTAATACTTCTGAAAGCTCATTATTTTTCACATCGGATATGGTGACAGATGTAGTTCTAAGCCAGACCTAAAATTACATTGATCTGTGCATTATAAGGCGGCCTGCAATTTAAAATATCTTGAAATTTGTATTTTTATGCAACATTTCTATGAGAGCACCCTTGATAAACATAACATTATTGATTCTGAAATTCTGGACTTGACCATTTTCCAATTAGACTGGAAAGTTCAATGTGCCTGGACACTTCAAGCACTCACAAGCTCAACTACCTATCACACCCAAGACGCTATAGCCTACGGATAAGTACAAATTTACATGAACCTTCTTAAACATCTCATGGAGACAATATTATATCAGAGTTGTGCTCCTGGGATTCTGTTTGGCATTGTGGATGATTTTTAACAAATTATTGTGATGCTGAATGGATCACTCAAACACACTGTAATAGCAAACAAAATGTGAAACCAGGGAAAAAAATTGTTTTTGGTTTAGCAAGCACCTATGACCACTGATAACAAGTAAGAGAAGACAGAACATCTAAATGAAGAGTCCACTTCAAGAGAACCACGGAGCCTCTTGTGAAGAAATATTTATAGAAAATCCATTATTTCAGCTAAAGCATCAATATACATTATTCAAACAGAGAAGGGTAGAACTCAGAAGTTGTATTAGGTATTGGATTGACTAACGTACCCTACTTCTCTAATGTCAACTTTGTATTCAGACACTAATACAGTAGAAACCACCATCAGATTGCAATGTGGTGCTCTCTAGCAGTACGAAGCATGTCACAATCAGTCTAGAAGCACCAACAACATAGTACAACAAACTCAACACTAAGAGCCATATAGTTGCCAATAAGTTGGTCAGCACTGAGCATAACAGGAAACTTCATAAGAGAACAAACCTGAAACCACCAACCCTATTCCAAAACATCAAAACAAGGAAATATTCGACATGCAAAAACATTAGACCCTCCCTCATACAGCACAAATGCCTTACACAAGGAAACATGATGCTCTAAAAATAACAAGAATATCTCAACACAAACAACATTTAACCATACCTCAGCATTTATCAAAGCTAAAATATTCAACACAATTCTATATAAATGAAACACAGAACTGATAGTGTGCCAACCATATGCCAACAATCAAACACAACTCAACAAAACATATTGGACAAACCAATCCAACAGAACACACTAAACAGACCCTTATATATCCTGATGCAAACATCAAAAGTGCAAATTCCACATGGATAGGAGTAAAAAGCGTAACCCAATATAACCTGTTTGAAATGTAAAGCTGGCTATCTTAGTAATTAAGAAGGCAAGCATTAAAGTCTGACTTCTCACCACATGTACACATGTGTCAGAAGATCCCACTCACTTATGCAAACATCCATGCCCAAAAGCCACACAAAGGAAATATAACGGTCTTCAATGGCATATTTCAAAGAAACCAACTTTCAAGTCACTTGTACACCCATAGACAGACTAAATAAGCCATAACACACACAAAAGTGCACCAAAATAATAACATTTACAACGTGATACTCTTCTATAGTATTACCCAAAACCTTTAAAAGTAAAGGGGTGTCAATGACTCTCTTGGATGGAGAGACCAGACAGTAAACTCCCAAAACTCACTAGCAGTAAACCCCAGACTACGTAACAGGGTCACACGCATAGCACCGAACACAGTACCAAAACCCATTCAGTTATGACACAATGCTTTCCAACAGTACTATCCATTATATTAAGCACCCAAATGGTTAAATGTGAGCCTCATGGGGAAATAAACTAAATGGTAAGACCCTAGTGGTCATCCATTAAGATGCCTGCCACCCAATGGTTTCAAACCAAAGGAAATCTTCACACCCAATAAGTACCGGGCAAATGAGCACAATACAGGTATCTGGACTTACCATATTTAAAGCTTGCCACATGCGAGTTGCAACAATATAATGTAATCCAGACCCTAAGCAACAGGAAACATCAGAACACTGTCAAAACGAACTCCTCAGAAAACACTGCTAGAAGGCCAATATAATGGTCTGAGTGCATGCTGCAAATACAGATAAAACATCAAAAATATTTTAAAACAGTCCAAAAAAGTGTCCTAAGCATTTTTCAGTGTGTCACCAAGAACTCTCACCTCAGAAATTCTCTCCATACCAACTATCATTGAGATACTTACCAAAGGCATACTTGTTTATGAGGTTCTGGGTAACAGACTCTTCAGGTTCTCAATGACTGCCTCTACATTCAAGAGTTTATATTCATCCCCTTGCTGCAGAGTTAATATTCAGCCACTTTTCATGCTTGAATTACTGCAGTTCCTATTGCTACATGTTCTTTTTTGTTGAGTGTAAATAGCTACAGAAGTCTATAGCATTTGACTCTATAGAAATACTTAAACAATAATTAAATACATCTTGGAGCAATCAGAAAGGGTACATTTGAAGCAGCCATTTGATAAATGTAAGCATCGTACGTTGGGTTCCTAACAGAATATATTCAAATTCAGACCACTTTGTCACAGGATACACACATGTTTTACATATTTTGATATTCTGCTAGTCAAGACATTTGATCCAACAATGCACATCAACAAAGCAATTTATGTTCATTGAAAGTGAACACTGGGATCAATTTAAGATGGACTTTCGCGCAATATTTCCGAACCATGCAGGAGTATATCAGGGTCACCTTCTTACTCTAGATCATTCTGCACCTCAGTTGCAGACCTGTCACCTATAATTCATTGATTCGAGGTGGGTTGGATTAATTAGTCCAATGGATGAAAACAAGACGAAAACACCCAGAATGCATTAGGCTATCACAAAAAGTGGGGGACTGAAAACATGGTTCAAAATGACCTGAAGGAAGCTGGTTACCCTACAGTTTACAAACATACTAGAGGCTTGATTCAAGCCGGACAACGTTGTCTTGCTTTTAATCTCTTTACAGATAGGTGAAAGTGTGCATCATCCGGGGCTATAAATGAACACTCAATACAACCAATAATAAAATACCTATAACCTGTAAAATGAGTTCATCTTTTTGTTGTAAGAAAATACGACTTTTAGACCAATAAAATGGCCCTCCAGTCATCATTGGGTCAGTGGCTAGGACTTCATCAATTTAGGTACAATTCGCAATGTTTGCGTGCGAAAAAAATATTAGCAGGGTTTTTATTTTTATTTTGCAGTGAATACATCTGATACTCCAACAAAAACGCTGAATAATTTTGAGAGTCATATGTTATGGTTAAAGGTTTTAGAGCGCTTTCACATCTCTACAGTGTGTCAAGTCGCTGAAGGGAGAATAAAACTACATAAGAAGAAGATGAACCAGAAACTATTGCGAGTAAAGCCAGGTTTATTGGTGCACATGCATCAAGATAGTCAATAGTGATTCTGTAATTGTGATTTTTGAGGAATTGCAATTAAATAAATCGCTATTACCTATGCATGTAGGAATCGCAAAAAAAATGCGATTTCTACACATTCCTGAATTGCGACTCGCAACTTGCGACTCGCAATTAAGGAATTGCTTCCCATTCATTACTATAGGCCTAGAGACCCATAGGAATGAACAGGAATTGCATGCGCAATTTGCGAGTACCCAATAAGTACTTGCAAATTGCACATGAAATTTCAAGGGTGCAAGGGTGCCAAAAGGACACCCTTTAGCACCCCTGAAATGTCAATTTATCCACATGTTGCACACACACATTCCCCAAGGGCATGTGTGTGTGTGTGTGTAACATGGGACTTTGAAAAATGCACTTTAGTGCATTTTTCAAAGGAAATCGCAAATTACCTTCAACTTTAGATTGATGGTAATTTCCGATTCCTATTTGCGAAATCACAAATGTTTACTGTTTAATGCATTGCATTTAAGGAATCGCAATTTGCGATTCCTTAGATGCAATCGCAATTTAAGTAATCACAAATTTAGCGGTTACTTAAATTGCGATTTTTGCATTTGGGATGATGCATCCCAAATGCCAAAATACCTGTTACAAAGGGGCAGATTCTGCAAATCTACCCGTTTGCGATCGTTTTTTACGTTGATGCATGTGGCCCTTAGTCCATTAAGAAAGCGCAAAAGATCCTGAGTTTTAAACTAAGTGACTGGAAGAGAATTCCATAGCTTAACATCTAGGATAGAAAAAGAGCTATTCCAAGGTGTTATTACTTAAGCCTAGGAACCATCAGTAGGAAAGATTTATTGGATCTTAAATTGCGACTTGGAGAGTGGAGGATGGATTTCCTTCTGACGTAGCTGGGTCTCGTAATACAGCCAGCTCTGTGTACACAGCACAAAGTTTTAAAACGAATCCTCATAGCAAATGGCAACCAGTGAAAAGAATCCATCCCAGCCGACGCAAGTGCATAGCGTGACAGACCCTGAGCCAGCGTGGCTGCCGCATTCAGAATATGATATTTTATGCTGCACCGGAGCAGAAAAGGACAGGTAGCCGAGAAACGCTTGACCCGTTTCACAAGGAACAGATCTGTATCCTAAAAGAAGCCAAGATTCCATGCAGTCATCGCTGGGCGGAGGTCATTGATCAAGAAATGAGGCCAAATATCCGCCACCAGTTTCGAATGTCCAAATAGGCAAAGCAGGCACCAGCCTATGGGGCCCCACTCCTTTTTGGGGCCCCATGACAACAGATAAAAATAATTTTGATTTGATCTTGAAAGGAAATCACAATCAAGCTTTCCTACATTGTTTCAAATTAATTTTTGTTTAATAACAATGATTGTTTAGTTTTGTGTAATAAATTTGGTTTATTAAAATTGTTGGACGGTAAAATTAAAAACGTATTAGGCGATAATTTGCGAGGGGGGGGCGACTGCCTAGGGGCCTCCACAGGGTTTAATCTGTCACTGAACGCCACAGCACCTCTGTATTTTCTAAATTTAATTTAATTTCCTGTGTACACCGTGGGGCATTATTTATAAGCCTGAATATCATTACACAATCCCTAAAATAATGGTATATTATTCTGAACCTTAAAGCGGACAGAACTTTGAGACAGTTCTTGAGTCCCTGCAAGTTATTATAAAATAAAATAGCAACCAAAGGGATATAAATTAGAACTTTAGAATTAGAGACGTGCATTGTGCACTGATGGCATACAATACCGAGCTTACTCCACTATATGCGCGCTTCTCCGTGGTTCCCAAGGTCTGCAGTGTTCACTTTTCAAACTTCTGCTGCCACTTTTTCAACACTGCAAGATATAAATGACAGGAGTCATAATCTACATAGCACTGTTTGTTTGCATGAAGCAACTGGCATTATGGTCAGTTTATACAAGGTAAACGTGACATCATTCAAATTTGATTTAAAGAGGAACTCCAACAAGTTTTCAGGCTGTTCTCAATCGATAAAGATTCACATTGTGAGATCTTCCATCAGATTAATTAGAATGAATCTTGGGTATTATGACTTTTTGTCTAGAAACCTCTCTCGCAGTGTTGATAAATGCTGTGCAGAGAGGGGTAAAAGGTCAGCCAATCTCAGCCACTGGTTCTTGCAAACATGGTTTTTATATTGATATATACATCAGACATTGCTCGATTCCAACAGTTCGTCATGGTGTGCATATTTCCACATGTACACGAGTCACACAAGCCCTCCAAAGGAGTGCTTCAAGTGCAATGCATGAACAGTGGTGCATCCATTCATTGCAGTGGAATCACATGACATTCATTGCAGTGGAATCACATGAATGCCATTTATGCAAATGGCCTTCTTCATTTTGCATTTATAGCTGAAGAATTGTGGGGAAACAGACACACATCTATTGTTGATGGGAAGAATGTTGTGGTATCAGCATGGAACATCTATGTATGTAGATCACAGGGCTTAATTTGAACAGGTGGCTTCTGGTGCTCAGCACTGGCACGTAATTGTCAATACCAGCACTTGTGACAATCTTCCACATAGTGGCACCGTTTGTGTAATTTAGAGATGAGCAGAATAACAGTTGCTTAAATTAATAAACATTATAAAAGATGAATACCTGCTGCCCAAGCCATTTTTACAGCTCTGTGGTGGGGGGGGGGGGGGGGGGGGCTGGTATAGTCTGAATTGGCACAGCTTTAGGAGTGTGATGGGTAGAAGTTATGTAGGTACTGTCGCAGCAGGGGCAATGGATGGTGCAACCTGCAGTGGCCTCCTGCAGAGGACCCGGCATTTTATTTTTAAACAAATTAAGCACTGATGTAGAATGCTGTACCTCTTCCCTCTCCTTGCCTGTCCTTTGTTTGCTCATTGGTTATTTCAGGGATTAAAGAAGAAAAATTCTTCCTTGTGACTGGGCATACTCCTGAATGACTGGGTGGAACTGTGTTTGCAAGTACATATTATGGGAGCACGTTGGATTGAAGAGCGTGGGAAGGATGGTGGTTTCAGGTTTGGTTGTCCCTTCGCAATTTAGTAGATTGAGCATGTTCTTCCCATACGCTGCAATCGTAAAGATTAGAATGGCAGTGCCACACTATGAAGGGGCCTCAGTGTGGACCAGGCTGCCCACTATGGTCCAAAGATGTCCACTCAGGGACAAAGAAACTCCCACACTAATATCAGAATGCACATGGCGATACCTGTGCTTGCACATGTGGGAAAGCTTTACAATAATCCAAGGTGTGCCCCTATTCGTTTTGGTATCTGGGGTCAAATGCATGGAGTGCACTTCTCCCTCGTTGTTGAACCAGCTGAATGTTAAAGATGCAGCCCCCAGAATGGAAGGTACATGCAGACACCAAAATAACAGCCTATTCAGTGGCCTTAAATAAATCTGTCAGCTGTGTGAAAATGCACATTAGTACCATGTTATGGACACAAATATAACACAAAACTGCAGTCTGTGTTTGTGCCAGAAGAACTTGCCTTCATAATAAATATTGCCTCAAATCTATTCTTTGGTGAATCTCTGTTTTGTGGATAGATCTGTGCATTATCTCACTTGTGGGAAAGACCACCAGTTTTTAGGTTACCACCTCCATGCATCTATCTACCCACAATCGCCTATCAGCCCTCCTTTATCGGTCTATCCTCCAACCTACTCCTACTTTTTTAAAACCATCAATTTGGCCACCTATCTACACTCCATGTACTTATGCGGATGCGTCCGTCCACCCATGCACTTGCATCTAGCATACTGCCTGCCCATGCATTTATTCATCTCATCCATCCACACTGATGTGTATCTGAAGTTCCACTTTCAAGCATTAAACTGTTTACCTTTACTTAAGCATTTGCCATCCATCCACACAAAGCTTTCATCAATCTTGCATGGAAGTGGATGCATATAATAGTGGATGGGTGGGGAGAAGGACTGCTCATGTGCATAGATGGACGGATGCAACAATATTTTCATCCCATTGCACACCAAATCCATCCATGCAATTACCCAAAATCCACGTCTCCATGTCCCCCTATTTGAGTTGTTGACTTTCCTATGGTAGACCCAGGGTCCCTCCATGGGCAGGGTGCAGTGTATGTGAAAGTTAGGATATGTGCTGCTGTGTTTTAAATGTCCGTATAGTGAAATACCATGCATTTAGTTTTTAACTATTGAAAGGCTATCTGTCCCTAAGGTTAACATGGGAGCTGCCTTGTAACATCTTGCAAGTGTAACTTTCCATTGGGACAAGATTGAGAAAGTGAGTTAAGGCTCTCTGAACTCAATTTAATAACGCACCATTTAGTGAAGGTGT
Source organism: Triturus cristatus (assembly GCF_964204655.1). Taxonomy (NCBI): domain Eukaryota; kingdom Metazoa; phylum Chordata; class Amphibia; order Caudata; family Salamandridae; genus Triturus; species Triturus cristatus. The sequence continues at coordinate 1,536,489,647 of NC_140590.1, read as the reverse complement.
TTTGTAAATTGTGTTTTTGAAAACGCCACTTTTAGAAAATGAGCATTGTTTTTCTTTACCATTCTGTGTGCTTCTGCCTGTTTGTGTATTCACTGTCTCGTTTTGGAGTGGCAGAAGCTGGGGATGTACAATCACTCCAGATGGTAACAAGGGGGTTGAGGTGTGTCCTGCCTTTCCTGGGTGACTCTCAGCCAGGCTGAATAGACCTGTCTGCATTTAGAGTGGTGGGAGGAGTTGTCACTAGCACCTGAATGCACTGTGGCTGCCTTTCACAAAGTTGTCTCCCTCTCCTGTGGTGAAACTGCCCTGTGCCAGGCAAAACTGGTTTGTGTGTGCCAGAGGAAATTTCTTTGTGCTGCCTTCAAAGAGAATCATGGTATAAATATTGGGGCTCTGGCCCCAGAACTTCAGATCAATTCTAGAAACAAGAGTACTCTGTCCCAATAAAAGAGCTGAGCGAGGAGCACTGTCGTTTTATGTGTGAGGGGTAGGTTGGCAGGGAAATGACTGACTCTTTTTGCCCTGCTGTGGTATATTTCTTGAGAAGATCTTCAAGGGCTTGATGCAGAGCTTGCATCGTGTTGGAAATCTCATGGAAACGAAAGACTTCAAAAGATCCTTTCTGGATCAAAAAGCAACCTTCCTGGAAGAAGAGCTGTGTAAAGAGAGCTGCCCCTTGATGTGTGACAGGTGGGTTGGCCTACAGTTGCTGCTTCTGTCCGACACAGAAGAAGGACTGGGCTGGTCTTGACTTTTACAACAGGAAGTCAAGTGTGTGGTAAGAACTTTGTGCTTTTTCTCCTGGGAGAGTGCTCTCGGTTCTCACTGCCAGGTGAGTGCATTCCTTTTACTGGCCCTTGCACCACCAACTCAGTGCCTGTGGAGCACTCTTGAACAGCAGTGTGGAGCGCTGTCTCTCCACAGCATGTGGAGTATCTTTTGGTGAGAACCTGGTGGGAAGTTCAATCAATCAATCAATCAATCAGGGTTTTGTTGAGCGCGCTACTCACCCGTGAGGGTCTCAAGGAGCTGGGAGGGCGGTTCGCAACTCCGTTAGCTGAAGAGCCAGGTCTTGAGGGCCTTCCTGAAGGTGTTCAGTGAGGGGGTGAGTCTGATGCCTGCCGGGAGCTCGTTCCAGGTTTTGGCCGCAATGTGCGAGAAGGATCTTCCACCTGCTCTGCGGATGCGTGGGGTTTCAGCCAGTGCAAGGTGGCGAGATCGCAGGTTCCTTTTGGGTACATGGAAGTTGATTCGGTCGTTGAGGTATTTGGGTCCAGTGTTGTGTAGGCATTTGTAGGTGTGGGTGAGGATTTTGAAGGTGATTCGTTTCTCCACGGGAAGCCAGTGGATCGTTCAAAGGTGTTGGCTGATGTGTTTGTGCCGGGGGAAGCCGAGGACGAGTCAGACGGCAGTATTCTGTATCGTTTGGAGTTTTCGGAGTAGGGACTTGTTCATGCCGGCATATAGTGCAGTCTGCTGGTGAGGAGTGCGTGGGTGACTGTCTTCCTGGACTCCGAGAGGATCCATTTGAAGGTTTTGCAGAGGGTGTTGAAGCAGCTGGAGGCAACGGCGTTGACCGGTCTGTTCATGGAAAGGGATGAGTCTAGTACAATGTCAAGGTTTTTGGTCCGAGGGGGTCGGTGGGCTTCCGAGGGCTGTCGGCCACCAGGTGTTGTCCCATGCTGAGGGGTTGGTTCAGAGTACGAGGACTTCTGTCTTCTCGGCGTTGAGCTTGAGGCAGCTGTTGGTCATCCAGGTGGTGACCTCCTGCATTCCTTTCTGGAAGTTGAGTCTGGCGTTGGGGGAGGTCTTTGGTGAGGGAGAGGATGAGCTGGGTTTCGTCAGCATAGGAGACTGATGTTGAGGCTGTGTTGTCGGACAATGGCAGCGAAGGGGGCCATGTAGATGTTGAAGAGGGTAGGGCTCAGCGATGATCACTATGGGACTCCGCAGGTTATTTCCATGGGATTTGAGAAGAAGGGCGGCAGTCAGATTCTTTGGAATGATCGGATCCAGTCCAGGGCTGTTCCTTGTATTCCAGCGTTGTGTAGTCTGGCGACGAGTGTGCCGTGAGAGACGGTTTTGAAGGCTGCTGATATGTCAAGTAGGATGAGGGCCGTGGAGATGGCCTAAGGTCCAGGAAAGTGTGGATGTCATCTGTGGCAGCGAGTAGGGCAGTCTCTGTGCCGTGGTTGCTTCAAAAACTGGATTGGGACGGGTCGAGGATGGCATTGTCTTCGATGAATCGAGTCAGTTCCTTGTTGACTGTTTTCTCCACTACTTTGGCCGCGTAGGTAAGGAGCGAGATGGGCCGGTAGTTCTTGAGGTCGGTGGGGTCAGCTGTCGGCTTCTTGAGCAGGGTCCTGACTTCTGCGAGTTTTCAGTCCTCTGGTAAGGTGCCTGTTTCGAGGGTGGTGTTGATGGTGCGTTGTAGTTCGTGTGCAATGGTGGTGGCAGCTCTGTGGTAGATGTGTGGGCAGGGGTCAGTGGAGACCCCTGAGTGGATGCCTTTCATGGTTGAGGTGGTGTCTTCTACTGTGATTGGCGTCCAGGTGGAGATGGTGGGCTGGCTGGTGTGCCTGGGGGGCGGGCCAGCTGTGGCTGAGGGTCGATGAAGTTGTCGTAGAGGTTTTTGATCTTGAGGTGGAATTATGTTCCAAGCTTGTGTCAGAGGTCTTGGGACGGGGTGATGTCTGTGGCTTCGCTGCGAGGGTTGGTGAATTCCTGGATGACAGTGAAGAGTTCCTTGGAGTTGGTGGAGTTGGCGAGGATTTTGGTGTGGATGAAGGTCCTCTTGGTGGTTCTGATTTGGTTGTGGTAGTTGGTCATGGCGTCCTTGTAGATGGTGTAGTTTCCGGGTGTCTTGGCATTTCTCCAGTTTTTCTCTAGGCACCTGCAGGTGCATCTGGCTTCTTGGAGATCGGTTGTGAACGAGGCGGCTTTTCTGGGGTGCTGTTTGTCGGTGTTGTGAAGCAGGGCGAGCTTTTCTGTGCAGTTGCAGGTCAAAGTGTGGAGTTCTCTGGCTGTGGTGTTGGCGTCGTCAGCTGGGGTATGCTTGTTTCGAGTGAGGGTGGAGTTGAGTTGTTAGTCGGTGACCTTGCTCCAGTTTCTCCGTGGTGGGTGTGGGGCTGGTTTGGGTGTCTTGGGTTTGTCGACAGTGAAGTGTACACAGTGGTGGTCGGTCAATGGGGGTTGCATTGTTTGGCTTAAGTGGACGCGGTTTCCTGCTGCGAAGATGGGGTCGAGGGTGTGTCCTGCCCTGTGGGTCAGTGTGGTGATGAGTTGGTTGAGTCCGATGTTGGCGAGGTTTTCCCGGAGGGTGGTGGAGTTGGGGTCGCTGGGGTTGTTGAGGTGGAATTTCAGGTTTCCGATGAGTATGTAGTTCATTGAGGTGATGGCATGGGTGGCGTGGGGTGTGATGAGGTCGGTAATGGTGGTGGCAAAGGGGTCACTGGGGCCGGGGGTCTGCAGACGAGGGTTCCACAGAGCGTGGAGTTGGCACTGGTCTGGATCAAGAAGTGCAGGTGTTCGGCGGAGGGGAAAGTTTTGCTGGAGGTGGTGAGGTGGAGGGTGTTCTTGTGGGCGTTGGCTAGGCCCCCTACCGGGTGGTTGGGGTGGTCCTTCCTCTAGATCTTGTTAGTGCGAGGAGTGTGCTCCCTGCGCACCTGGAGGGGCAACGTGAGCGTTCTTCACTTCAGCTCCCTCCTTTGGAAAAGGAGCCACGAGGTGCGCAGCCGGAGGTAAGAAGTGCCGTCCGGTGGCACCCTCTCCCTGTCTGGGGATCTGTTTGATGGCCATCGAGAACCCCTCAGCGTGGCCCTTTCCTCCCCACGAGTGTGCTGGTGGAGTGACACTGGGGAAGCCTATGCTGGATGATCAACACTGCCAGCACCTCTGAGCTGGTTCCCTTGAAGACGCAGAGGGTCCACCACAGCCAGATCTGAGGCTCAAGATGTCATCTGCTGCCCTGCCTGTCATGAGGGTCAGCGGCGGGTTGACCCTTACTCAAGCAGCCCCTTGGCAAAGACCCAGGTGTGGGGGCGAGCAAGTCCGCTGTCCTGGTCCGGGAGGCCAGAGTCACGCCCTTGACTGAGTTGCACTGACCAGGGACACTGGCCCGAACAGTCCCAGCAGACCGAGGAGAGTAGACGAGAGGAGGGAATCCTCGTGGCTCCCGTGTACTGTGGCAGAAGGAGGCCCCAGGAGTTGTGGGTTGTGCTGCAACCAATGAGCAAGCGTGTAGGTGTGTTCACCTGCATTTAGGGGTATTTGTCCTGTTCTGGTGGCATTCCAGGGAAGCACCAGACAGAGGCCCCCAGGGGAGATTTGCCACGCCATGCATACCGCCTCATAGGAGACCCAGTGCACCAGGCTCTTTGTGGGCATGATAACACAGGTGTGGTCCATAAGTCACAGAGTAGGAGGGCAGGAGCACTGTGCCCGCAGTGTTTACGGGGCTATTTAGTGGCCCATGTGCCTATAAAGATATCCAGTGATTCATGTGCCTCTGGGGCCGACTAACTTCCGCATTTCCTGCCCTGAGGTCAGGATATATGTCAGGTCTTTGCCCTGCTCGGACAGCGAACCATGTATAATATCGGGGAGTGTCTTGATGTGTACAATAACGATATTTTTATGAGTGAACTTCTTGCACTAATGATGATGTTTTGACAGTTGCCTGTTTGGCCATGTGTTATTGCAATGTATGTACGCTGGATTGCTTTAGTTATGGTCTTCTTTGGGTTTAGATAAATAAACTATTTTTCTAAGCTGGTGTGGTGTCCATTTGTGGCGTTTTCATTGCGTTACTGTATGTTTGGGTACACATACTTTACACATTACCTTTGGGATAAGCCTGCATGCTTGTACCAAGCTACCAAGGAAGAGATCATAAGTGTGTAATCCCCTTACCTTGACTAGAAGCAAGGGTCCCTACTTGGACAAGATGCATACCCCTGCCAACTAGAGACCCCCTATTTCTAACAGTGTTGCACAGCAGGTTCCAGATGCATTTTAAGAAATGTGTGTCACGTTCAAGCTCTGTATTCTCAAGGAGTCCTACAGTATCCGTATGACCTGCGATCGCAAACGTATTGTTTAATGCTGGCTAGGAAATAATGAGTGCTGTGTGGCAGGACTAAGGTTCATTGAGTTCTGTGGGGATCCTATCTCCGAAATAAGAGGCTTTGCAGAAGGACCGGTTTGAGGTTATCTGGCGTAGTGGTTTGTTAACTCTCAGAAATATTGATAGGTGTAGCCTAGCAAATGTGAGGTACACCGTGCTGACATGATCCAAGCACTGAATAACAAGAGGTACTGGCCGGCAGGATTGAGATGCACTGGCAGAGCAATGTGCTAGGCTTGGTCTCTCAATAATAAGCAGTGCAACTGGGAAGGAGGTGGTTGTTAGAAATGGGGGTCTCTAGTTGGCAAAGGCAGGTAACCTTTGTCCAAATAGGGACCCTTGCTTCTAGTCAAGGTCGGTTCTTACAGCCGCGACAGGTGCTGCGTCGTGTCTGCAGCAGCGTGGCGATGCGTGGAGATTCTTCTCGCACAGCGGTGCTGCATTGGGAAAACAGCCGTAAGAAGGGCAATGAATCAAATCCTTCAGTTCTTCAGGTTTGTTTCATCTCCCAACAGCAGAATAAGCACCTCCTGGCAGGTTAGAACTCTCAGCAGCAGAATTCAGGGGAGCTGGGAGTGAAGTCTTCAGAACAGGAGGCCAGCACACACAGGTCCTTGGAGATTCTTCTTCAAGTAGGTTTACAGCAAAGTTCCAGTCTTTGCCCTTTCATTGGCAGAAACAGCAACTGCAGGCCAACCCCCGCAACTACTCCTTACTTCTCTTCAGCTCTTCTCCTTGGCAAAGGTTCCTCTTGAGTCCAGAAGTGATCTAACGTTCTGGGGTTTAAGGTCCACCACTTATATCTGTATATGTCTACAGTGAATGTACCCCCCAAGCCCCTGTCACTCCAAAACCAGACAGCCAACCCAAAAAATGGTTAAACAAGAAAATGCCTACTTTCTAAAAGTGTCATTTTCAAGCACACAATTCAAAATCCATATTTACTAAAATATGTGTTATTAAATTCTGAGTTCAGAGAGGCTAAACTTTATTTCTCAATCCTGGTGATGTTGGATCTGTCGGCTGCCTTCGATACCGTAAACCACGCGGTTTTGATACGGAGGCTCCAGGAGATTGGTGTTCAGGGAGCTGCATTGTCCCTCCTCTCTTCTTTTTTGGAGGGCAGGGAGCAGAGTCTGCTATGGGACAGCTTGCAGTCAAACATTTTCCATCTGCCTTGTGGTGTACCGCAGGGTTCAGCCTTATCACAGACGCTATTCAATATCTATGTAGCCCCCTTGGCCAAGCTCATTAGGAAACATGGTTTTACGATAATCTCCTATGCTGATGATTCCCAGCTCATAGTTTCGGCTGTTGAACAATCGAATGACATGGCTTTCAATTTCCATAGCTGCCTGTCTGAAATTATGAGCTGGATGCGGGATAGCTTTCTGAAAATCAACACCGAGAAGACTGAGATTATAGAGTTTGGCCAGGGTAGCCCCGTGTGGAATGGATCTTGGTGGCCGGTGGAGGCGGGGGGAGTGCCCCTGTCCCGTGCCTAAAGTTAGAAATTTGGGCGTGCTGTTTGACAACCAGCTCAATTTCTCAGCGCACGTTAGTAACCTTGCGTCATCCTGTTCCTTTTTAATGAGGACCCTGCGGAAGATCCTTCCTTTTATTGAACCTGACCTTCGCAAGACGGTGGTAGTAGCCCTTGTGCTATCCAGATTGGAAAACTGCAACGCCTTGCTGTTAGGGATAAATAAGACTCTGATGAAGAGGCTGCAGACTCTGCAGAATGCTGCAGCAAGACTTCTGCTAGATGTCCCCAGAGATCAATCAATCTCTGTCGGAATCAAAACACTACATTGGCTCCCGATTCAGCAGCGTATAGACTTTAAGGCTATATGCTTAGTACATAAGGCTGTATTTGGAGGGGGAGCCAAGGATGTTAAGAAGCTTTTTATTCCTTACTCTCCGGGTCGGGTACTAAGGTCCACTACTCAAAGCCTCATTAAGATAAATCGGATAAGGAAAGCTAGATGGGGCAGTAGAGCTTTTTCTTTCCGTGCTGCTGGTCTCTGGAACAAGCTTCCTTGTTCTTTGAAATCAATAGATAATCATTTAGCGTTCAGAAAATGGTTAAAAACATTGCTCTTTGATGAGATTCGTTGCTGAAGATGATGTCTTTTCCTCTCTGCTTACCAGCGCCAAGACGCTTCGGCATTCGCTGCGCTATACAAATGATTATCCTATCCTATCCTAATCATGTCCCAATCGGAAGTTACACTTATAAGATGTTACAGAGTATCTACCATTCTATCCTATGGGGCAGATAGCCTTTCAATAGTGGAAAACGAAATAGGCACTATTATGACACTGACACACACTGACATACACTGATATATATCTATATATATATTTTTTTCACATCCACTGCACCCTTCCCACAGAATGAAAAACTAGGGGGTCTCTGAAAGGAGAGTGGCCGATTTAATTTAGGGTCTGCCTTAAAAATACGCAAGCTAAAAATCTGTGCTTAGCATAGTGTGCCCTCCGACTGGTATTTTGCTGCTTCTGTCAATGCAGACATATATCTAATACAAGTAAGATTAAACCTACAAGAAGTCAGGGCTATTGGCTTTGACAATGATTGTTAGTTGTGTAACATAAATAAGCAACAACTGTGGCTTCATTGTATGGAATATTGAAAATGCTTCCTTTCTGAACTGATGAGACTGAATAACCTATAACGAACCTCTGAGATTACACCAGACAGTAAAGGGTGGTACTGCTGCAGAGTTAGGATTTTTTTCTTCACCCCAAGGGCAAAATGGAGAGCCCAATAGAGGCCAGTCTCAGCACCTGCTTTTGAGAACTACTGGTGCTGAGCAACGGCATGACCCTGCCCACTTAAAGCCCTGGGCCTACCATAGGGCTGCCTTACATTAATAAAAGGGGCGGTTAGGGCCACTTGCCAGGTCCACATGGCGTGCAGACTGTCTGAAATACCTTTTCAGGACTACTCATGTGGGTGGCACTATCTGTGCTGCAGGGCCACCAGTAGCATTTGATTTACAGCCCCTTGCACACTCAGTGCACTTTACTAGGGACTTACCAGTACATCAAATATGCCAATCAGGGAGAACAAATTGTAATACCAATTTACACAGTGAGCAATTACACTTTGGCACTGATCAGCAGTGGCAAAGTGGCCAAAGCATCTAGGCCACCAAAAGCTAAATCCAGCACAGCATCAAAAATACAGGAGGTAAAAGCAAAAAGTCAGGGGAAACCATGCCAAGGATACCAAGTCTAACAGGGGGTCCTCAGGAAATAGCCAAGCAGAGGTCTTAGCTCCAATGCCACAGAGGCTGCTGCAGGCAGGACTGAAGACCATCACACCACTAATTCACGCAGACATACCTTGGATTAAATTTTCCCATAAAGCCACGCACCCTTGGTGTGGATAAACCAATTTACAAAGCTTTTTTTCTATTTCTTGTCAGCATGTACAGACAGAAATCAAGTGCCCCACCAATGGCAATCACATTATTTGACATGCTCGAGTGGGCAAATTAATACCTCCCTCCATTTCTGATTTCTTTATCACATCACCAAGTCTGTCACACTTTAGTAACTTCCTTCTGAAAGTAATTAACATTACTAAATCACTGGTAAAAGCTTTAACGAAACATCAGGAAAAGCCACTATAAATATTTTACTGAAAAAGGTAAAATTCTGGTAATTTAGATGTAAATTATGAGTCAGGCATGATGTAAAGCTAGGAGAAGGTATAGCTAACAGACATGGATCGCTATGAATCAATGCCAGGGCTTTCCCTTGTAGCCTGATTAGCTTTAAGTTTAACTACTTAAGAACTTGGAAAAGTTTCTTTGGATACTGCTAAACTCATCTAACCTATTTTATTTTTAAGGTCGGAGGAAGCTGGCCTCTTTTACTCCCAGCATAAGAGTTTCATACAGTTGACCTATATCAAAAAGGCTCTCACCTCGAATGAGCAAAGAAAGTGTAATTCCTTTCTCTATAATAATCTCTGGATAGAAGCGGATTATGGTGGAGTCTGTGCAATTCTCTTTTTCTTAACCAACGACTCTTCACCAAAACCTCTGGACAATAAGTATTGTGGGCACAGTCTTGTGCTGGATACCTCCATTTTGCCAGGCCTCCTAGTCAGTGGCCCTTACCCCGATTTTAACCCACACACATTCTTCAGTCAGTTGAATAGGGATTCATAAAGCTCTCTTTCATGTTACATTTTTTTAATGATCATTATCAGTCGCTAACTATACTCTTGTACATTTATGATGCGGAAGGTTTCTGACTGCAAGAGGCACCCATGTACAGTTCAACCGTAAATTGAATCCTAGTTATTTATACGGATCCCATCGGTCTGTTTGAAGTTGACCGAACGCCTTATACAATTGATCAAATGAAATTCCAAGATTCTGCATCTGGACTCCACCTCTCCGCTAAGGACAGTTATCTCTAGGTTCCATGTGTGGCACCATCCAAAGCATCCATCTGTGATTAGAAACATTGATATCCTTATTTTTGTGGCATTTCTGGATTACAGACAGATGCATATGTGGCGGAAAATCTTTTATGATTATAGGAATCTAGCACTCATTAATAGACTATAGAGAAGCACAATCGGTTTAGAAAAAAAGCTGGAAACCGATCTTTTCGCTTAGACTGGTTTAATTTCCACTCTTCCACAGCATGACATTTCTCAATTTCTCTGATTTAAATTTAGTTCTCTTCTTTTTACTTCTGCTTCTCACACTTCATAAACACATTCATTCATTAATTCGTTCATACTGTCAGATCGTCCTCCGTTAGTTTGAAATATCTAAGTTTACTAAACTGAGGCTCCTATGAATTATGCACAAGGCATATTATTTTATTGATTCCTCATTTTAGAGGGCTAGTTTCATCAATAGGTGTTTTGCTGTATATTGGATTCATACACTGATCCACATTTTACATACCGGACTTTCGATTTGCCATGGTCAGACGTGTTGTTCTTTGAAGATACACACTTTAAGAAAACAATCTAGACAACACCAAGAATGAACAAGCGAATCTAAAGGTCAAAATACCTGGCTCTAAGCCAACAACGCAGCATGGCATAACATAAAAAGCATGTGCCATTTCTTAAATTGACATTTAGATGCTCTGGTAGAGCTGTGAGTGATCTTCCAGATCTGAAATCTCAGGGGGAATTTGCAAAACAGAACACACAATGTAAGCTCTGATGGTAACCCATGCCTTAAGTAGATGTTTGTTGACATAGGAGGTGCTATGAGAATGCTGAATTAGTTCAAACAACTTGAAAATCTGTTGGAGGTCCCATAAAAGACAACAGATTACACGAATCACAAAGAACACATTTTAAAACATTGTACATACATTTTTAGTACTAGGAAAACTGCAATTACGGTGTTTAGTTGCAATTAAATTAAAAGAGCAATTGTTAGACATTAAATTCCAATGGATAACGTGAACAATGATTTCAATAAGTTAAAGCTTAAATAGTAGAAAAAGAATAAACGTGTGTAACAGCACATTTAAGGGTCCACTCCACTTAACATCACTACCATTAGTTTACTCACAGCATCTCACATCACAAATGACATTTTACAATAAATCATTCACCACATTTCAAAAGCATAAGTACACAAACAGGCTGTGCAATCTGAAAGTCTCCTGTACTGGCTGGACTATCACTTAATATCGTAATGCTCTAAAACCATAGTGTACAGTGTCCACTCCAAAGACACTGCACTATGCAGATACGTAATGTACAATCTATAATCCTGAAAATACACAACCTTCTCTCAAGAATATATGTTGAGTCACATCCACACTGAAGAGCACCATATTTGTGCAACCATATACTAAAGAACCTCAGTATACTTTAATATAATCACAGCCTTTCTTTGAAATATGATATGAAATTTAAGGGAATTGTTGTTCATGTAGCAAAAGGAATCACATAGTTACATTTGAAACATTATTGTGCGGAAATGTACATCCACAGAATAGCTTGCTTGTCACAAGGTTAAGAGGTGGGTAATATCCATTATGTTTCCATTATCCAGTAACCATCCATGCCAAGCAACTGGTGGTACTACTACTTGAGGACTTATATGGAGGATTAAACAACCAGATTTAAGATGTTTGACAACTCATTGGAGCTATGAATATTTTCAGGTCCACTTGCTTTCCAGAATTTTATAGAAAGATGAATGAATAAAAACCTGGACTTGACTGATAAATATTTTCTGTGAGGACGATCTACAAAAATCCTACTGGATTTTTTGTGATAGCCTTTAAAATACTTAAAGTCAATGATATCCAGATGCCTTTCTATGAAGAAGGTATAAGGCGAGTTCAATGGATTATATTAATAAGTGTTTAATGCTCAGCTATATATATATTGTTAAGTTTGTTTTCACTTTTGTTTTCCTTTTATTCCCCCAGTAGAATTTAGATGCAGGTCCTCACAAAATCAGAAATATTTTGATCATAATTGGCGGTGAAAATATAATTTTAATCAAATGTATAATGTCTTAACGTAAGTGCTGTGTTCCAACAGGTCTTGTTTCAAATAGAAAAATGTAATTCATAACAAAACTGAAGTTTGGCTTGTTTGTTCTGAAATCATCAGAACCGTTCAAATGAAACAAACTATTGTTATAGATGGCAGTATTTTCTAGGCTATGCTAGCTATATAATAATTATGCCCAAGCAGTAAATTAAATTAAATAAAAATAAAATCAAGGAATTTAGTAAACAGATGATAATTTGTGATTAAGATCAATGTTTTTCAATATTATTCAGAGAAGGACTGATTTTACACCATGTTTAAAGGACATATTTGTGACAGTACATGAATAAAAGTATTATCCATACCAATTTGGTGTAGTAACTGAAAACACAGGAGCCAAATTGATGACAGCCATTGGGAACCATGGAGTAACATGCACAATGGAGAAACTCTAAAGAGAAGGCAAACCAAAAACATTAAGGAGCATTTGTACTGGACTTTTTAAGGTATATTTCAGACAAAGGCATTTTGATCAGAAGGCCATAAAATAATAAGAAATGCACTTTCAGGTCAGTTAATGAATACATTTAACATAACACTTTATAATCAACTACTGCAGTGTTTTTAAAAGAAAGGAGGGCAAACTTCAAGAAATTACGTTTGGATGTTTTCATGAGAGTAACAGTTTTAGATGTCAGCATCTGAGGTCATAGTCCACTTCTGCTGTCTTTCATGAAGTTCCACAGACTAACGGTTATTCCTTTTGGTATTGATTCATTGGTGCTAATATTAGATTAACCATCTCATTGTTGCAATTCAGTATATGTATTTCATTGTGTAATTTACTGAGGTTTCTAGCAATAACACAGACCAAAGATTTAAACTGTAAATAAAATAATATGACACTTATTCCCACATGACAAGTTATGTCCTAGGTACTCAAATCTCATCAGCAGGCTTTTTGAAACCTGAAGACATCCAACCTTAAAAAAAATATAGGTCAAATATTTTTGCTCTCATAAGTTTGGAATTCCCCTTTTGAAATGCTGCAGCTTTGAGCAGACTCTAATGTAAATACTAACTAGAATCGCCTGTGTTTTATTAAAAACATTAATAAATAAAATATATCTATGGCATCAAACTAACAATTAGATTAGTTACTGAGCACAACTTTGATTCATACTAAAATCGTTAAAAAGTTAAGATATCTTGCACATCATTATTTAGATGTATATCAACATGTAGGCCTGAGTGGCTAATATTATTTACTTTTGTAAGTCTGACTTACAAATAGAACATTAAAAGAGAAAGTCAATGAAATGAAAAAGATTAGTTTCACAAATGTCCGAATCCCAAACATGTTGTTTGCAATTCAAACAGTATATGCATATAGTTAGGAACATATATTAATTTGAATAACTTATAAATATCATAAGCAGACTTTTCTCATGCCTGTATACTGTGAACACCTGAATTCTGTAATATTCAGATCAAAGCTGAACAGACACGATCAGATTATCAAGAGTTGCATCACATTTTTGCAAGTAACATTGTTATTACCTTCAATCAATATGAACTAGAATTAAGTATTTTTCTGAACTCGGCAAAAATATTTAATAAATCATTGATGTGGGGGGAAATTTGGAAAATCCATAATTATGTGTACAATACTGTGACAGCATAATGGCACAGCTGCAGTGGACCTATTCGCAAACACTTACAGTGTGTTATTGTGTTAGATAAAGCTTAACTACAAATGAGATCTTGCAGATGTATGTGTTTTATTAAACACAGAGCAAAAAAGAAAAAGATTATTCACCACCTGAAATGAGGGTTATGATAAGAATTCTTACCATTTATTTATCTGCAGGATCATCCCAAGCATGTTCCATCACAAAACATTGCAACATGTAGGTAGAAAGTGAACTAAAACATTAGTAAAACAACAAATTGAGGAATGAGCCTGGTTTACGCGGGCATTTCTAAGGGGAAATGCAATCAGACTAGAACACCAAGGAGCTCTTTTTAATAAAATAAAACACAGTGTCTCAGTAAAAAAAAATTCTCAATAAAAACAATGCAACTCATTAGATTACACCCATATAATTTCCTCTATTGCTTAAACTATTCTTCTTATTGTAAATATTGCCAATCTTCAAACTAACCAATCCACTTATGTGGGTACTTATGCTTAACCTAAATTGAATAGAATCTCCCTGACATTATTTCAGGTACATTTTCTAATGCATACATTTAAATACACTCATAACATACCATGTGCATTTGTAAAACGCATGTTCATCCAATAGTATCATTGTGCTGAAAAACAGATGTTTATTGTTACTCAACTAAATGCTACTCATTTTATTGACCTCAGAAGGATGAAAGACTGAGTGGACCCGCCGTCACTCATAAAAATGTATCACTTCCACAGCACTGAAACTTTAAACATAATTTGATGATAAATATTTAGCCTTACTTTAAGCATTCTCACCTTGGACATATATGTTTACACTGCTCGCATGGTTATCAACTTTGTATTCATCGTTAGGAAGTACAGGCACATTTTACAGCTCCCACATTTGTTTATTAGCATTTCACCTTCCAATACAGCATCCTTAAAGAATCTACATTCACACCTCACACAGCAAATACTACTTTGGTGCAAATGTTTATCCATCAACATTCTACCTGGGAATTGGGCAATTGGGATACCCAAGCATATCTGCATTTTGGGTCCTCTCACACAAAAACTCAAAACTCTTGCAGGAATGTATTCCTACCCCACAAGTAGTTTAAAAACCTTTAGGTATTACTTTAAAGCCAGATAATTCATAAATCAGTCAAGCTATCCAAAATATTATTCTTATTTTTATCTTAAGAGAACCCTACTTATGTTTCCTTACAAATTTCAAACTGTCACTATGGCTGTACAAACATTTTTGAATCAGTAATATGCATTAAACATTCTCAAATCTAATGGAAAGCCATTCAATCAGATTGCAAACAGCGCAATAACCAAACTATTTAGTCTGAAAGGGAAAATGTAGAGTAATTCACAAGGGAAACTCCAGTCTTCTTTTCTCACAGAACATAAAAGGCATTGGATCTCTCTCTATCTCTCTCGCTCTCCTTGTTAATTCATTACTCCCCCTACCTTTGCAGATTAAGGAAAATAGGCTAGCGCATTTAATATGTGTCTAGTTTTAACTTTGTTCTACAATATATTTGCATAGATCTTTGCTCCATGTATTTCATTTCCAAAACTATTTCCAGTCTATTCTTGCTAGCAACATCTTATTTGTTTAATATCAATAAAAATAGCATTTGGAGGATTCATAAGTACACTTCAACTAAGGTAGTCATACTTTATGCCTATAAATGGTCATATTTTTCAATTGCTCTCTGATTCACATTTCAAACATAGACATGCATATTCTGCACTTGTAATAAAGGATTACTATACGTTCATGAGATTCACTAAAATCAATCAATCAGGGAGACTCAACTGAGTTATTGTGGAGTATGCTGCAAACAGCACATAGTTGAGTTAGTTGGTGGCATACCATAACTAAGAGCTGACAGACAGTCTAGTTTGTGCCTTTACATCGTGTTATTGTTTATTAAAATGCAATAAACCAATTTAAAACAAAAGAAAAATGTAACTCTGCATGGGTGCACTACAAGTACAGCATGCATACATTCTGTAAATTTCCCATTTTTCTGAGTACAAGTCTAACTTATGCTGGGAAACATTTTGAGAATTGTTTCCACATAGTTTTTTACACACATAGGCAGACACACAAACAGACATAACCAGCCCACTCACCCCTACACAATTACTTCTTTTGATTTGGAA
Source organism: Triturus cristatus (assembly GCF_964204655.1). Lineage (NCBI taxonomy): Eukaryota > Metazoa > Chordata > Amphibia > Caudata > Salamandridae > Triturus > Triturus cristatus. The sequence continues at coordinate 1,536,474,146 of NC_140590.1, read as the reverse complement.
AATCTAATAAGAAGTCTATATTTTTTTAACTGTTTTTAAAACTAGAATTTAAGTATTTTCAAATTATGCATCTTCTAAGACAAATCAAAATGAAAAAGTTTAAACTTATAATACTAATATATCAGAATACACCTCAATGTCAACTTCCTCACATCCAATATTATACACAATGTCTATTACCAACTATTCTAGTGCATACTAGAATGAACACTAGAACTATCCCCATCAATTCACTGATGAAAAAGATATGCTTTAAATAGGCATTTGATGTCAATATTATAATTTCAGTTGCGGATTTAGTTGAGGATTTAAGGTTTAATTCACATATATTTGTGCACTCAACATGCTCTTTGATACACAACATTTCACCTGCAATGGAACATAAAGGAATCTTGAAACAGATAATCAAGGCTCTGTGGACATTTACATCCACGGATGGAATTTACCCCTACAGAAATTTTGCAGTAGTTTAAGTTTCTGCAGATGCACACTTGAGTTTGGAGGTCAGAATCTCAGTGTTGTCAGTGTAGGGTTAATGGAAATGGGGGGGGGGGGGGGAATACCTACAAAGTCAGTTGTGAGACCGAACCACATTAGCCTTACTGAAAACTGGGTGTGGAAAGACCCCAAACCGTTCCAAATATTTAGGTGATTGCAGGCAAAGGGATCATCCAGAAAGATAATTTCTACAAGAAGGCATTGTTCAAAAAGTGTGCACATTGACATTTCAGCTATTATCCCTCTAGTGGGATTGCTTTGCACTCTGTGGTCGCCCACCCCAAGGAATAATAATACTAACTCATCAGGGTGATCCCCAAAGATCACTAAATTAACCTGAACTCAGCCACCTGGTAGATACTGGACAGAGCAAAGCAGACAGCCTACACTTAGGGCAACATGTAAAGTATTTCTGGAGTACCAAAACAGTGAGAAAGTCAAAACACCAAGCAATAAAAATCCTAAACTGAAGAAGAAAAATAAAAGTAAATATGAATTAAAAAATGTACAACAAAATAAACAAATTGAATGTGGGGAACATGAAATATGAAGTTAAAAAAATTGGAAATGAATATAGGACAAAACACTATGGGTCTGATTCTGATCTCATTCGGAAAGCAAACCGAACGACTCGTGTCCGCAGTGCTTTCCATACGACTTGTGTGAGTGAATCCGATTCAGAGCCCTTCCGACTGAGATCGGAATCGGGCCCTACGTGGTAGACCGAGACCAAGGCTAGATTTCATGCCAACAACAATAAAAGTCAATACACCAAGTAGGTTCATCCCAATCAAAGTTCCTACCTTCTGAATTTTTTTATGGAGCTCAAAATCCTACAGCGGGGCAAGCCTGGAACTGTATCCGCTAAAGGTGCATCCCAATCAGACAACTTAGCCGTGCGGTCCAGCTTTTCATTGTCCCGTGACAGGTCCTCTGGGTCGCTTCTAAGGCAGGGGTCAGGACTCATTTCACCAGAGGCCATCAGCAGCATCCAGTCCAGGTGCAGTTGTTACAAGTCACTTCAAGAAAAAGGCCTCCATCTTCTTGCTGTGTCCATTTAGCAGGTCAGCTAGCTAGATGGAGGTCAGCCAGCCAACTGACCTTTGGACTCCACTTGTCAGTCCTGGGTAAAGGTGGGAGCATAACCAGCCCTTCAGTTCACAGACAGCATGTTCAGTTCTCTTCTGATATGCTAAAGGTCTAGAAAATGTTATTTGAAGCAGTGAGTGAGATGCCACTAGCCAGTTGGTGGTGATGACTTATGGACACTCCCTAACCAATGAGGAAAAGCTCCCACTTTAGCAGCATATCCCGGTTGCCTTACTGCAAGCTATTTTACATTGCTTTATTCAAGGGAAAACCAAGATGGCACAGACCTTTTGCCCTTGGAAGGAGCTTGTATGCCAGTCAGGGGTGTGTCTATGGATATTTTCAGTCATTTCCTCTTAAACTACACCAAACTGGTTCCGGGTCAGTTCACCATCCCACTGGGACAGAGCCAGGCTGACTACTATGTGTTTCAGGGATCAAAAAGCTACCCCCTCCCATGTCTCTCAATACACTAAACTATGAATGGGCAGGTCTCGCCACTGCCCCTTTCCAGTTAATGAGGTTGCTGAAATGCCCTGAAATCTCTTCAGCTGCCCTTCCTTCAGCTGATAAGAGCCACATGACCCACACCAAGCCCATCCCATCACCCCCGATGTAAGGCAATATTTTGCTTTGGGGCAAGTTTTCACACCTCATTAAGGTCAAGCAGTGGCTGGGCAGCTGCTGGGGGGCTGATGTAAATTAGCCTCCAGGAGCTTCAGGCAGGGAAAATGTGACTTTCTAAAAAATACTTTTCCTAAATATGTATTGAACATCTAACTTCACCACTGAATTGTACTTTTAACAAATATGAAAAATAGATTTTGAATGACTATTCAAGCTGATTTTCTCTCAAATGTTACATAGAACTCTTTATGATCTATACTTCAAAAGTTTCCATGATCCAGCTACAGCATTGCCAGTGAAAATATATTTTTGGGATTAGTCACTGGAGAAACATGGCAACTTTATTTTCTACATGTTCCACTTTTAAAAATCAGGCACCCTACCGTTTGGGTTACAAGATGTACTTTTGAGTGACTTATTAATATTTAAAAGCAGGGTTTACTGCCTGTTGAAAAGGCTTATTTTGACAGAGTTGATAGCAGTCAGCTACACATGGCAGTTTTGAAGCCATGTTTTACAAGCCAATCCTGTGGATGCACAATTGGTGCTACAGTCCACAGGTGGCAATTTAATTTACCTGCTCTGGGTGCATCTTATACAACTTATTCTATGGATGTATATGCAATTTGCATATCCCAATCAAGGTTAAGTACATTTTACCCGGTTTCAGCAGGCAGTGCACTCATTCTGGGGCCTGTGGAACAGTGCCCTCTGTGCAGGGTTAAAAAAAAAGCAGCAAAAACAGTATTCAGATGAAGACAAAAAAATAAAATCTAAGGTGACCATTCAGAAAAAGTGGCTTAGCTCTACTTACATTTGAACAAGGTGGTTGAAACCTAAACATATATATTATTTTTAATCAGAACAAATTAGAATATAAATGCACCCCATTTTTAGTTAAAACATTAAGCGCCACAGATGCTCACTAATGGATTTTCACAACACAAACTACTAGTTTTGAGAAGAATCTCATTGTACACACATTGAAGCAAAATGTGTCCATAAATTAGAGAATATTATTGCTAGCTATTCTGGTTTATTTCACAATGTGCAAAACTACATGCAAAGGATGTGCCAAGAGACATCTAACAGAGCGAATATCCAATAATTAGTGTATTTATGTACTCCTAATTATTAGATTACATTAGCTATGATTACATCTGCATTTAGCTTAATTTTCAGTAGCAGATTCTAGATAAGGGGCATTTAAAGAACTTAGTTGGTATGTTAATTTAAAATAGAAATGTCTCTATCAAACAAATGACTAGACACCTTATCTTTCAAAATTAAGGTTTTTCTGTCCATGTTTAGTTAGTTTTGGCAGCAAAATTGGATCTTAGTCTGTGGTTTGACCAGCTACAGCTCAAATGAAATACCCAGCATTACCAGACTGTTTCCATTTTACTTATGGGCACAGACATTGTTGTATATTTTACTTTAAGTAGAAATTCCAAACTCACTTTGCACTTTGTGTCTCAATTTCAGCAAACAAAGGAAACCTGAATATGTACCCACGCCTCCTGGCAGGCTTCTCCATCACCACATTTCGAAATCCATGCGCAAGAACAAACAATCATACTTTAGAGGGGACTCCTCCATCCACTCAACCAGATTTTAATTTGTTCCTAAATAACAATCTTAAAAGGCAACATCTCTGATGTAACGTATCACTGTGCCATGTCTTTGGAGATAAACAGCATAAGACTGCTAGGAGAGCATTGCTGATCACCATGGCCACTGTATTTGAGTATTCACATAATATGAAGCACCTGAAAAAAGATTCGACTTTGTCTGCCAAAGGTAATTTACAGTTTGAACAGCATTTCAGGCGTCCAGTGTCATGTATGTTAAAGGAGTGGTTTTACTGTAACCCAGCACACAATGTGGCGAGCTATAATAACCTTAAGGATACTTTCTGGATAGCAGGCTGTCATCAGGAAAGTAAACCTGCCATGGGAGCATGATCTGTTTCTCAATCACCAGAAAGCTTGGCTCTTGACTAGAAATGTTATAAGATAGGACCAGTTTACACATTTGAAGGCTTGATCGGCACTCATAACCATCACTGCCAAGGACACGTTGGCTGATATCCAAAGTGTCAATCAAATCCCAGATGAAGTCCAACATATGGTTGCCAAATAGAAAAGATCCAAAAAGGTTTCGTATGTTTTAACTAGGTCTGGTGGCTTAAGCATCCGTGTTTAACTTCGTGGTCACAGGTTAGAATCCTGTTGGGTCCAGTCTGATTTTTATCTTTTTGTGGTCTATAAAATAAGTACCATTGAGAGGAGTACCAATGGACATCTGCTAATATAGTGCCAGGAAGCCTTTCAGGGTGAAGATGCGCTTTATGAATATATGTTATGTTAGGTTAGAAAAAACAAATTGCACCCAAACACTAACATTTTTTAAAAGGCATTGGAATATAATATTAGGCTTAGAGGGTAAAACCTTTTGCAAGAGAAAGATTGTTTAGACTTTTTTAGAATAACTGCAATAGCGGTCTCTAGCAACTTATTGGAGTAGGGACTCTCTGCAAAACGTTATCAAAACCTTTTAATAGAGGGTCAATGTTGGAGGCTAGAGCGTAATTAAGCTTACTGCAGACTGACAAGTCTAACCACCTTGCTCTTTAAGCTATTTGGATGCTATCCTCCACTTTCCATGTTCCAAAAGCCATATTCAGAACAGTGGCATGTATACTGGTTTTAGGTAAATCCACAAGATAGAGTTCATAATCTAGGTCTGCTCTTGGTGAGAAAAAACTCTCACTTCAAAATCTGCTGAAAACATTTTTTTTAAAAGTTTTCCTTAACTCTTACCCAGAACTAAGGAGCTCATTATGATAGCGGAAGGACAGCCACCGCCGGGCCAGCGGTGGAGGTCCTTCTGCCATCACATAGAGATTTACCCACTGCCATATTAGGATGGCGCTGGGTAATGCGGCGGACACAAAGTCCCTCCGCCGCTTTTCCGCCGGTGGCAATAGCACCGATTGCCTGGTGAACGGAAAAGGGCCACTAAAATGGTGGTGGTGCCTAGCAGGCACCGTCAGCCATATTAGGATGTGTCCTGGTAGTGGCCTTTCCATGGCGGCGATACTGGAGTTCTCGCTGGGGTTCTTGCGGTGCTCATTCAGCCAGGCCTTCACAGTGTTTTTCTAGATCCTGGAGGGATTCCAGAGCTGGTGATGGCCAGATGTCCTCCACGCTTGTTGTCCTGGTTGCTTCAAAGATAATGGGTCCTTGAGAACAGTTTATGGCGCCGGTGCCAGCTCAGCGCTGGGGGAGGCTGGAAGCTAATGAGTGCAGGGGTGGGGACATCATGACCGCCTCGTTCTCATTATCATAGCTGCCCCACTCTCGACCATCCCTGCTTCGGGAGATCACCGACATGCAGGCGAACAAAGAGGCAGCCTCAGAGGGGCCTGCAGCTTGTTCCCGGCTCGAATCACATTTTCTCCGGTGAGAGGATGGGCTGTACATGACAGTAGGACTAGAGGTCAACTGCAGACATCCAGCGGTCAGCCAATGGAGGAAGGTGTTGGGCTTACTCTGCCACAGAATGGCCGCACAGCTCTCTCCCTCTGGCAGGTCACAGGGGCGTGGGGAAGGCAGCAACTTCCTGGCTCATAAATAGCTGCTTTGCAAGTGGAGACAGGTGTTGTGGGTGGTGTGAGAGCAGGCGGCCATCTTCAGGCAGATCTCCTAGCACTCACCGGGAATTGTGCCGACGGCAATCCTTTTAGAACTCATGCCAAAGTGATCCAAAGGCCTTTAACCCTCTTCAAACGCTTTATGTGACCCTCTTTCACTTACAGCATGTCTGCCTGAGATATCCACCTTTTTAGTGAATGAAATTGGCAAACCTAACATTAAAGTATGTGAGCCACACAGCCTAAAATGTTCTCCCACAGCAACTTATGTTCATCTTTTCCATCCCTCTACACTGCAAGCACAATTTGCACCAGTTCAAGTCAATATAACTGGTTTTAAACCTCACCTGTAACATTCTCCTTTTTGAGTGAGCAAATCTCCTGAATTTACTTTCGGTAGAAAATAACTCAAAGTCAGTTGCACGCTGGGATGATCCACTGTGGTCAGTGACCAGACCCAGTAAAAACAAATTATCTGTTAGATCTGACAGCCTTAGTGTGGTCTCGCCCTTCCAACTTTTTGCATACCTCTTCCACTTTTATGACCCAGTTTTTGCTTGCTTTAGGACTCTGTGCCCTTTACCTCTGCTAACCAGTGCTAAAATGCTTGTGCTCTCATCCCTAAACATGGTAATATTGGTTCATCCCCAATTGGCATATTTAATTTGCTTATAAGTCCATAGTAAAGTACACTACATGTCCCAGGGGCATGTTAATTAAATGCTACTAATGGGCCTGCAACACTCCTTGTGCCACCCACCTAAGAAGCCCTCTAACCATGGCTCAGGTCAGTCATTGCAGAGCCTGTGAGTACAGTTTACACTGCCATTTTGACCTGGTAAGAAAAACATCTTGCCAGACCTAAACCTTCCCTTTTTTAAGTCAAGTCAAGAAAGCTTTATTCGACTATGCAAGTCATAAAAGCATTACAACTAAAAAGAAATAGAACAATTAGAAAATTTAAGATTTTAATTAAACAATAGTACAAATAAGCAATCAGGACCATCATTATATTACACATAAAATAATGAGAACAATATTAAAAGGATGCATTGTTAAAATAACACATAAAACAATCGTTAACCCATTGGCAAGGGTAGAAGAGACCGCGGGACCACGTAAGCTCAATCCTACGGACTAAGTGGGACATATCGTCCTGCGCTTCATTCAGCCTGGATTTGTTTAGAACGTATAATCCACATCCACCTCAGAAATGTTGCAACTGGAATTGCATACCTAGGAGATGGATCAGTGCAAAGGATACGCAGGGATGTGATATGTGATCTTGTACCCAGGTTCTTATATAGCTGAGCCAACCAAACCTTCCGCGGGCTAACGTACGCAGGGCAAACAAAGATCACGTGTGCAAATGATTCTACCTGTGTAGTGCATTAGTGACATTTGTTATCCCTAATAACAGACCATTTAGATGTAAAACACTTCAATGGAAGAGATTCAGATCTAAACTGAAAATAAAGTTTGCGATCCAGAAGCTTCTCAATGTCCCAATACGGCTCAAGGCCAGGGCATGGCTTAGTCTGAAGAAAAGGCCCCCGAGAGAGAAGTTGTATCATGGCGCCTAAACTCATCATGCAGCACCGTTTCCCAATAGAATTCTTTAAGACAATGTTTTGTTGGGAACGTTTTGGTGGAGAGTGAATCCTTCAGGTGTTGCAGGCCCATTTTATTTAGCAAACTTCTCAGTTCGCGCAGCCAATATCCCTTAGGCCCTGTGTGAACACTGCCAACTTTTTTGTACACCAGATTCTATGCCAGAATAGTATTGGGCATAGCCTGGCCATGTCCTGCAGGGCTTTTCTTCCTAGGTCATTCCTTAGAGGGAGCATGGGTGTACTTTGTGGCATACTAATAATTGTGCGGAAAAACACGTTCTCCGCTATTGTAAGCTGGGCCAGGTTTCCAAAACCCCACAGTTCGGCCCCGTAGAGAATTGAGCTCACCACTTTGGTACTGTAAATTTTGAGTGCCGGGCTTAGGGGTTTAGTAAAAGAAGTTTTACATTATTTTCTAAGGGTTCCAGCTAGCTGCCTATGCTTTGATGTCATGGCTTCGATGTGTGGCTTCCACCTCATGTCCTTCTGCAGTTTTATGCCAAGATAAATAAAAGCATCAACCTGCTTCTGGGGTAACCCATCCATCATCATTCTCCCTTTAAACGATCTATGTTGATTAAATGCCATAAACTTGGTCTTAGCGGAATTCATTTTAAGACCCCACAGAAGACAGAACTCTTCAAAAAAAACACTGGAGGGCACACTGCAATGCTCCTGGCGTTCGAGATTATCAGAGTGTCGTCCGCGAACATTAAAATGGGAATTTTTCTACCAGCTAGGACAGGAGCATTAGTGTAATAGCATCAAGAAAGTTTGCAACTCCATTTATAAAAAGGGAGAACAATGTGGGAGCCAGCACACACCCTTGGCGGACACCCTTTTGCACGGGAAAAGGGTTGGTCTTATTGCCCTCCGTCCCCCAACGTATCAGCGCAAAGTTATCCTCATGAAAGCAGAAACTTAGGTAAAGTAAATCCAGGGGCATCCCCAACTCCTTCAGAACCTCCCAGAGCTTATTTCTTGAGACCAGGTCGAAGGCGGATTTAAGGTCGACGAAGGCAGCATACATGCTGCCTTTGCTGAGAACAAAAGTTTGCCAGTATATAACAACAAAATGGAAGACCTGGTCAATAGTACTGATGTGGGCCCTGAAGCCTGCCCGTTATGGGGTGAGGATGGAGTTGGCCTCCATCCATGTCTGGACCTTGGCCAAAACAAGCCTAGCGATCACTTTCTGTATAGAGTCTATGCGGCTTATTGGCCTATAATTACCCGGCATAGATTTGTCAACTTTTTTATATATGGGGATTATCACCGCCCCTGCCAGGTATTGGTGCACCTTCAGCTATAGCATTGGCAAGTAGTTATATATAAATCGGTCCATCTTTGTCTGTCATACAGTAAAAATCGGCAGGGATGCAATCAAGCCCAGGGGCTCTGTCCCCTGTTAAGCAGTGAGTTCATCACTAACATCTGCCTCATTAAATACCTCACCAGCCGGGAAAGAAAGGATTTGAAAAGGTGGGTTATCATCAGCTTCATCATCAGCATATTTAGAGGAAAAAGTACTAACCCATGCATCCGGTTCAACATAATTTTCCGCTGGTGTGCCATCCCACCCCTACCCTATTTTACCACATTCCAGAACCATTTGGGGTTGTTGCCATCACTGGCACATTTTAGTTCTTGCCACCTACTCTCATCCCAGGATTTTTTGGCCCTATGTATAGTAGCCTTATAGATAATCCGTGCGAACCGTACTATCTCCACGGCACCGGTTTTTATTGCTTCTCCTAGCACCTTACAAGTACACCTATATTCATGGTTGTACCAGTGATGTTGGTTGAGCATGGGAGCTTTCACCCTGGGCCTACTCTGTTTCAAAAAGTGCAGTTGGATTTTTAAAAAGTGTGTATTGTGCAACATTGTGAGATCATTTGCCGTTTGAGGGGAGGAGGAGCTTATCTCCATCTGTCTTACTGTGCATTTGAGGTCACTTCTTATAGTCGTTAATATTTCTGGGCAGGCTATTATCCTGGACCACTTAACTCGGCGCATATTATTTGAAACTACAAGGTCGCTAGTGTTGGGTAAGCTGGCTGGTTGAACTTGTTCACTTAGATCCTTAAATGTAAACTGAGAACAAAGGGGATCATGGTCACTTTCCAGGCGTGCCTGTATGGCCATATCCTCAGGAGTGTACCATAGGTGTAGACTGACTAACAGATAGTAAATACAAATAGCGTGGTAACCATTGTTGAATGTTTTTGAGCCTAGTCTGTCAGAAGGAGTACACCCATTTGCAGCTCTGAGGCCATGCTCCAGGGTAAGATCTTTTAGCTGAATAGCATCCTCAGTCCACCATTTGATTGGTTGTAATTCCAGAAGTGGAACGCCCCATTGTTCATCCTCCTCCCTCACTACCTCGCTATCCTCACCATAGAGCTGTTCAAAAGTAGTGTTTAGGTCCCCAGCAACTATGACTCCGTCGTCCACTGGGGTATTATCTAAGAGCCCTCCCAGGACATTGATTGTGTCAGAACTTTTCCCCCTTCTCCGGCCTCTAGTGTATACATTAAAAATATGTACACGCAGCCCACCACCACCCCGATAACCAGGATGTCACTGCCATTCATAGGTAGGACCCAGATCTTAATTCCTGGGTCTTTTCTAACCCAGATTGTTAGACCCCATAACAGGCTCCCCCTAACACCCCTAATGGCTGGTATAAAGTAGTTTAAGTATCCTGGGCGATACAATGGCTCTATTGCCCAGGTTTCCTGAAAAACACAGAATTCATATTACCCTATGTAATTATTCCTTTTGGGAGCATCACTCTTATTCCTCAACCCAGCAATATTCCAGGATAGCAAGGAAATGGTCCTCAACTTTTGGGATGTGTCAAAATCCCTGGGAGGAATAGGGGCTATATGATCAGGTTCTCGATGTGGCTGGGTCTGAACACTTTCTTGAGATCCTGTCTCTATTGATGAATTCACTGTTGTGAGGTGAATAGGATGTGTACTGGGACGGCCAAATAATGTGGCCTGCATACTATCCCTGGATGTCGAGTGTGACTGTCAATCTGCCTCATTTAATGTGGATGCAAATGGTTGGAAAGCATCAGAATTGTGTGGGGTAAGTTTGCTCGTCCTACTATGGGGGCTAAATTTGAAGCGAATACCTGTATCGAAGAGATGTTGTGTCTATAAGTCGTAATTTACCAGGTTCTCAACCATGTCATGATGTATTAAGGTGAGAGCTATGGTGTACGTATTCTCCCCTAGGGTAGACTGCCTTCTAGTCTCAACAATGGCTTCCCTAATGATAGATCTACATCCCGCACTTGCCTCATCCAATGAATGGATTTGTTAATCAGGGAGACCTCGTCCTCTATTTTTAATCTGGGTGCTGGCTTAGGTACCTTGGGTAAATAAAATGTCCGTCTCCGCATTGGGTTGATATCACTACCATATGGGTCATTTCCACGAGCGAACGTGCATCTTGGGGCCCTGGGGCATGGGAAGCTTTGTGGAGGTGCTGTAACAAGTTGTGAAGTGTGAGGTACTAGCCTAGTAAATGGTGAATGAGCACCAATCCTGGGTTTTGGCGCCTATCAGCGGTACTACCGTCTTCATTATCAGTAGAGCAAAGGTTTCTTTGCATAGGCTGATAATTATCCTTCTCACCCTGGTGATGGGCCTGTGTGGTAGATTTAGTGCTTAGACTGTCTTTAATTAGCTTCACTTCATTGAAGACCTTATTAAAGAAGTCAGAAAAATGACCCACTATTAGTTTTAGTGTTTTAATTTCTTCTATCAAATTCTGGATTTAAACTGTTAGAAGGCTTGATACTGACAGTTCGCCATGAGCGGGGTTTAAGTGTGAGTCATTTGTGTCACTTTGATGGGCCACAATTCCCCTAGAGCTGGCTATTGATCTGGTAACTAGATTTACTCTCATTTTATGTCGTCTTTTAACCTTTGATCCCCCTTTTTGTGCCTTACTTTTTGATAATGAAGGCTTATCTACAGCGTCTGCCGCATCAGAAAGCGGGGCAAAACTATTGCTACACTGAAAGGTCATCCGTAGGTGCCTCCTCCACTGTGGCTATGTTCGCACCCCACTCTGTGCCAATCCTATTTCCGGCTAGAACGTGGGTCTTGGCTTTCCCTGAACTGTGGGATCATGAATGGTGGCCATTAAATATGCTATAGGTGAAACCTACCTGTGTCTGTGTGCTAGGGTCCAAATTACCAGAGGTGTTAGATTGAAGGATACTTTCGCATTCAGACAAGAGATGATCAAGTGCTCCCTCTCTACTTCCCCCTACTATGCATGACTCAGAGTCAGCCATAACAATTTTGCTTTTCTATTTTATTAGCGGCTTTTGGGGACCTTGGCCTTTCGCTTTTTCATTAGGCTACTAATGCGTGGCCCTTTAATTTAACAAACCCCCGTCGGATGGTACAACAACGAGAGTTCAGCAATTCGGACAGTGGGGTAGACAAACAGTACCTTAGTTCACAGTACTTAGTCCTCGGCGGACAACCGGTGAGAGTGTAGTCAGAGAAGGGCAGTGACAGATGTCAGGGGGTGGACCAGCCCAGCCTCTGACAGGCGCAGACAGGCCTGCCCTTAGCCCGCGCGCGTCCCGCACTGCTGGAGACCTGGGCAGTATTTGAAGGGCTTCCTGACCCAGGTGAGCCTCATTGGCAGCAGGCAGAAGAACAGCGGGGTGCAATGAGACCCGTAGTCCTGGTCCCCTGTTGAAACAGCAGTGGTGTGGCAACAAGGAAGAGCGGAGCGTCCCGCACTGCGGGAGAGCTGTGGGGTATTTGAAGGGCCTCCTGACCCAGGTGAGCCTCACTGGCGGCAGGCAGAAGAGCCGCAGGGTACACTGGGACCCGTAGTCCTGGTCCCCCATTGAAACAGCGGTGGTGTGGCAACAAGGAAGATAGGAGCCGTGTTGCGGGAGAGCTGCACGGTATTTAAAGGGCCTCCAGACCCAGGTGAGCCTCCTTGGTGGCAGGCATTAGAGTTTCAGGGTGCACTGGGACCTGCAGTCCTGGTCCCCGTTAAAACAGCGATGGTGTTGCAACAAGGAAAAGAGGAGTGTCCCTTTTTTTAAACATACAAGTCTCCCCTAAGGTAGGCTCTGGACCACCCAGAGGACAGGGTGCAATGTATACAAAATGTAGGACATGTTCTTTTAAGTTTTGCATGTCCTGGTAGTTAAAAACTCTACTGCAAGGCCCATCTCTCCCTTAGGATATAAGTGGGATAACCTGATTACATTTGATAGGGGCAATTTCCAAATGCAAAGAAATAATCCTTTCGAGTTTTGTGTCTCTGGACTCACCATTTAAAATCACAACTTATGGTAATGTCAGATTTTAAATTGCAAGTCTGAAAATGCCACTTTTAGAAGTTTGTATTTTCTTACTTTAGTCATTTGGTGCCTGCTGCCTCTCTGATACACGTCAGGGAAGAGTGACAGCTGCGCTTTGTGTATTAACCTAGACAGCCAAACACAATAAGAGCTTAGGTGCGACTTGATGGGCCATCTTGGGAGTACGGGAGGGAGGGAGGAGCTGGGCTCAGCCTCAAACATACACCTGATTAGGCTTTGTCCTGTCCCCATGCAAAGGGCTGAGGGGCAGGAAAGGAGGAAATCTGTGCACTTCAAATACCTCTCTGAAGTTTCTCCCACTTCAAACGCACAACAGGGTATAAGTCTTGAACGTCTCACTCCAACACTTCGGTACACTTCTAGACCTGTGAAGTTTCAGAAGCAGGCTACTAAGACTCTGCCTATCCATCCCTTTGTTTTGGAAGTCCTTTTGAAGGAGTGGTCGGATCCTGATCACATCATGATGCCTCGCTTTATGTCAAATCTCTACCCTTTACAGGACATGGAGGATACTATTACTGAGACTGTTCATGTTGATTCCATTGTGGCCAGTTTGGTGGGTCGTCCTATGGCTGATGAGAATATCCTTCGGGATGGGGTGGATAAGAAGGTTGACTCTGCTTTGAAAAAGTCATATGCGGGGTCCCATCTTGCTATCCGTTCTGGGGCGTATGGGGCCTATGTCGTTGAGTCCTTGTTGTCCGACTTGAAGACTGTTTGCCACGATGCAGGAGGGTGGCAGTTGTCCGGACTTACTGGAATCCATGGAACGTCAGGCTGTGTTCCTCTTGAATATATTGCCTTTGATCCTGTGAGGGCTTCTGTCAGGTCCTCTGGTGCGACCACTGCTGAAGGGGTGGAATATGAATGCGGCTCAGTGGTCCATGGCTTTGCGGTTGCCCTTTACTGGCCCTCACCTTTTTGGGGACGCTCTTAAAGAAAAACTGCACAAGTTGTTCAAGGAGCGGAAGCATTCTTTGTCCTTCCAGCCTCAGCCTTCCCCTAAGGAGTCCTCCTTTTCCAATGTCTTTCCATCAGCCTTCGTGGTTTCTGAAGTCTTTGTTTCAGAGCCAGAAAGGTGCTGGTAAGGGGTTCCAGCGCAGGTTTCAGAAGAAACCCCCTCAGGATGCGGAGCAGGGTCCTCAGCATTCCAGACTATGCCAACCCCGGGGGAAATCCGTCTGGTGGTCAACCAGTGGTTGGTGGGAGGCTGCACTTCTTGCTGCCAGCTTGCCCTCTAACAACGACCGACCAGTGGGTTCTGGATGTCCTCCGCAGGGGGTATTGGATCGAGTTCCTTTCCCCTCCGCCACCATTGAGCAGGGTGCGGACTCTGTTCCCCATGAGTGTTGCTGGGTGTTGAGCACTGTCGGAATTCAGTCCCTGTTTTTGATGAAGCCAATTTGTTCCCCGGTCGGAATGGGGTCTGGGGAATTATTCCGTCATTTTTCTCGTGCCGAAAGTCACGGGGGGTTTCGGATTGTGATAAATATCCGGCCTTTGAACTAGTTTGTCCAGAAAATTCCATTCAAGATGGATACCCTGCAACGTGTGATCCCTTTGATTAAGGAGGGTTGGATGAGGTGCACGCTGGATCTCCAGGATGCGTATCTTTATGTGCCCATGGTTCTGGAGGATCAACGGTTTCTGCGATTTTACCTGAACGGTCGACATTGGCAGTTCTGTGTCCTTCAATTTGGTCTCCGATCCGCTCCAAGGGACTTCAGCAAAGTGGTGGCTTCCTTTGTGGCCCATCTTCACCTCCTGGAAGTGTCTGTTTCCTTATCTGGACGATTGGCTTCTCCAGGCTTTTACGGCCTTGGTGCTGTCTCCGCACTGGTCTTTGACTATTCATACGCTAGTGCGCCATGGGTTTCTACTGAAGTTTCCAAAGTGCCAGCTCCTTTCTGCCACCCGGAGGTCGTTCATTGGGACAGACTTCGATTCTGTTATGGGCAAGGTGTTCCTTCCTCCTTCCAGGCTTCTGCCACTTCGGTCCCTGTTGAGTGTGTTGTTGTCTCAGGCATCGGCTCCCCTGCTTCAGTGGCTCTGAGTGCAGGGTCACATGGCTGCAACAGTCTTCACTGTTCCGTGGGCCAGGTTCCATCTTCTGCCTTTGCTGTGGCATCTTCACCGCTGGTTGCCTTTCCCGGTTTAGGACTTCACTGTGTCGGTGCCAGTGTCTCTGGAGATTGTGGCCGCTCTCCAGTGGTGGCTGTTTTCTTCGAATCTCTCCAGGGGTGTGTGGCTTCGACCTGCCCTGCCAGTTGACAATGGATGCCAGTGCGTCCGATTGGGGTGCACTCTGGGTCAGTGGTCTGTCCAGGCTTGTTGGCTGAGATACGAGTCCCGCCGGACCTCCAAATGGAAGGAACCGTTGGCTGTGGAGCGTGTCCTGTGGTTCTTCCAGGATCGGCTGCTGGGGTGCAATGTTCTGGTGTGGTCTGACAACACGGTCACTGTGGCTTACATCAATCACCAGGGCAGTACTTGCAGTCCTTCATTGAATCTGGTGGCCTGTTCAATTGCAGGTTGGGCGGAGCTTCATCTTCTGGCCATCTCTCCTGAGCATATCCGGTGTTTGGAGAATGTGGTGGTGGATGCATTGAGTCACAGGTTTCTGTTGTCTCTGACCTTGTGCCTCTCTCCCAGGATATTCCGGTTGCTCTGCCAGAGGTTCGAGACTCACATTTTGGATTGGTTTACTTCCAGGACCAATGCTATGCTCCCCCCTCTTTTGTTCCTGGACACCAGAGATGGGTGCTTGGGGGCTGGAGGCCTGGTCTCTCCCATGGCCTCCTTGGTTACTGTATATGCATTTCCTCCCTTTCCTCTGATTCCGGCGTTTCTGCTGAAGGTGCAGAGGGTGGGGGCTCAGGTGGTTTGTCTCACCTCACTGGCCCCGGAGGTCCTGGTTCCCGTTGTTGCGGAGTCTGGCAGTGGGTAGTCCTTGGATTCTTATTCGCTGCCCGTCTCCCCTGAGGTTGACCTCTCCCTCCCTCCTGGTCTCTCTCACCTTGGTGGTCTGGAGGTTGAACGGCTGTCTCTTGGGGTCAGGGGTTTCGCCTGACCACATTATTACGGTGATGCAGGACTCCCGTAGGAAGTCTACTTTGTCCTCTTACTCTAAGCATTGGGCTTCCTTCTCCTCCTGGTGTTCTAGACTTGGTCTGTCTTCTACCTCTTGCCCCGTCGCTAATATCCTGCAGTTTTTTTCTGGATGGGTTTCAGAAGAACTAGGCTTTGTCTACCCTGAAGGCCACTGGGCTGCTATTCAGGTTTTCCGGGATCCAGTTTCGATCCCGTCTTTGGATGGGTTGTTGGTGTCTCGGTTGTTCCGAAGTTTCTCTCTTTCCTCTTCTTCTGCTCGTTCTGTCCCTCCTTGGGATCTTTCTTTGGGTCTGGGGCTCTCCAGTCCTCTCCCTTTGAGCCATTTGA
This sequence comes from Triturus cristatus, assembly GCF_964204655.1. NCBI lineage: Eukaryota > Metazoa > Chordata > Amphibia > Caudata > Salamandridae > Triturus > Triturus cristatus. Next base: position 1,536,457,852 of record NC_140590.1, on the reverse strand, counting down.
GTCTGTTGACCTCAAATTCCTGTCCTTTAAGGTGGCCTTTCTGGTGGCTCGTAGGTTGGGTGAGCTCACTGCTTTGCGTTGTTCTACTCCTTTCTTACAGTTCATGGATGACGCGGTGGTCCTCGATTTGGAACGTGGGTTTGTACCGAAGATTAGTTCTAAGTTTCATTAGTCTCAAGAATTGATCCTCCCTTCTTTCTACCATTCTCCTTCTTCTCCAGCTGAACTGTTGTTGCACACTCTTGATGTGAAGCGTGCATTGTCTATCTATGTTGACCGGTCTGTGGCATTTCATTCTTCTTACTCCCTCTTGGTGATGTTTGGTCTGGCTGGTCAGAAGAAGGCTGCGTTGGAACTTACGTTTGGTCATTGGATCAAATCTGTTATTTCTCTGGCTTATAAGAGCGCTGGTTTGCCTTGCAGTCCTGGGGTTCAGGCCTGGTCTACTAGGGGTGTCTCTGCCTCCTCGGCTGCTTTTCATGGGGTGCCCCTTGATGAGATCTGTCGGGCTGGGACTTGGGCTGCTGATTCTACTTTGTGAAGCATTACCATTTAAATTGTGCTCTGACTGACAGTGCAAATTTTGGTTGTGGTGTGTTGCATGCTGTGGGGCATGTTGCTCCCCCTGATCTGCATATTTATTAAACTTTTCACTTGCTGCACTCCACTTTTGTGTTCGGTCTGTGTTCTGTGTGTGGTGTGCCAAAGGCCTTCCTGTGTTGTTGCTTTGGTATGCCTCCTTAGTGATGACTGGAACGAGGGACGTAGAGGTAATGCTCTGATAACTTAATGGTAATCTTCATTACTCTTAGTCCTACTCGTCCTCGACCCAGTCATACCTAAGTTCAGGCCTTTGTTGATTGGTATGTCAGGAAGTGCTTCTGTTGGCTATGTAATTATAGAGGACGAGTAGGAATGAGGATTACCGTTAAGCATTCAGAGCAACAATGCGGTTTTACCTCAAATGCATAAAAATAATACTTCCACAGAATGTGGTGCATCATTTGGGCTTTTCTGTCGCATAATTCAAAATACATTGCTGTATCATTGTGTCCCCTGTGCTGCATAATACTAGTAGCCTTGACCATGGTAAAGCTGTGCAAAGTGGGTTTGGAGGCTACCACTATGAGCAGTAAACACATTTCACAGGAACTATGAAATATTTCACTGTTCCCTGTGAAATATGGATTTTTAACACTACATTTTTTCAATAAAAGCCCCCATGCGTGAAATATCTTTTTTCATAGAGATATATTTCTCCACCGCTCTGTTTAATTTAAAAAAAAAATGAGCGAAGGGAGAGAGACTGTGTGTTTGTGTATGTGTCTGAGTGAGTTTTGGCACATACTGGACTATGGAGCATTCCAATCGGTAAAAGATATGCATGATGCTCTGTTTAATTTGGGAACACTTAAAATCATTGGATGCCCTATGAAGCATATCTAATGTGATCAAGTCAACAGAGACCCATGATCTGCCTGGCTGGATGATTGTAAACAAGCTATCCTTTTTTCATCGTACCACAGTGAACAAGGGCCAAATTGTTAAGTGAGTAGAATAAGTTATAGTTTTAGGTTAAGATTGTACTAATCTACCCCAGTTTATAACGGGGTATCATCATGCATTGTTGTCATGTAGGGGTTGCCAGGGGTCACAGCTGTGAGAGTGGCTTGGTTCCTGTGACCCCTGGCAATGTCTCTGCAAGCCCTGGCCTCATAGATCCCAAAGGCAGTGGAAGAAAAAAAAGGAAAACATGCTCCCATGAGCCCTGCTTACTTCCGGTTGTTCCAGCAGCACTGGGAAGTTTTAATTCAATAGAGTTTGCTACTCACTTCAGACTGTAAATAGATAACATTCCGATATGCTTGCAGTGCACACCCAATTTGAATTAAAATGTTACTTTCCTGAAGCTTATTCCAAAAGCCACTTTTTGTATCTGTGAAGCTAACAGCAGGCGCTGAACTTTACATTTGCCTTTTCAGGACTTCTCCCTCCACCAGAGAAGATAATCGAAACCTAGGGGTGACCTGGCAGGTTATACCAGAGTGACATTGACTTATAGCCAGTCATTTGGCTGACTGCCTCTGTTCTGCTGCTATCCATGAGATACATACTTCCGCCCAGATTTACTAATGCTTTGCACCAGGTTTGTGTTACTTTTGTAGTGCAAAGCAACACAGAGCGTTATGCTGGGTTTTACTGTTTAACGTAAATCTGAATTTGTGCTGGTTAGTTTCTCAAAGTAATGCTAAGTTACATTAAACGCGGCTTTACGTTACTTTACGCCAAGGGGGTGATCAATAGGTGAAATATGGATGTTTCAAAGCAACCATCTATAGGTTTTGATGCAAATCCCTATCTACAAACATGCGTAGACATCAATTTGTGACAAAATCTTAAGCCTCCTTGAGGTAGGAGTAGCAAATAGAAATGTTTTAATGTCTCCTCATCTTTCCTACTTTGCCTATGTACGGCATCATACAGCACACATACAAAGCAGGAAAAGTACTAAAGGATACGAAACAAACAGACCTCTGCACTATGGTGCAACGGTGTGTGCCTTGGTACACTGCAGCCTTAAGTGCACCAACGCCAGTAGGGAGCAAAACAGCGGCATATCTTAGTAGATATGGTGCTGTCCTACTCTTACTCTTTCACGCAACCTAGTTGTTGCACTGTGTTGTGTGATATCTTGTAACTCTAATTCTTTGTGATGTGTGTAATACTAGCTAAGCCTTTCATTTAAGGCTGTGTAGAAGAGCTAAAGGCTGCCTCTAGGCATTGGGTGATATGTTTGCCCTTGGCTTGGCCTGGTCTTACTGAGCTGTTTCTTGGAATGGGGCCCTGTGGATATACATGTGGAGATGTGTTCATGCTGGATATATCTGGGGAGATGAATGCCACAAACCTGACCTATCAAGGCAACTCTCTAGGCATATGTAGGAAATTGGGTGATTAGTTGTGTGGCCAGCACAAGTAACAGATTGCCCTTACTGGGAACCAAGAACACCATTGTAGAGCTTGACTTTCACATGGTAGCAAAGCAGAGCAGTCCAAGGCCTACTCTGGAGAGGTGGTGTGGGCTAGTAATCACTATTCGCTTGCCCGCAATGATAACACTCAATAAATGATTGTCCAGTCAGTTGCTTTTCTTTAGAAAGAGGAACAGGACATTCCTTACACACACTACTAAATGCAATGCAGTAATTACAAAATATATGCAGTTGCAAAATATCATAGTTGACATTACATAATCACCTTTGACCCCCTAAGGGTTCATATCAACATATGAGGTAAGTCTACTGGCTTGGTCAAAGGTTCAAGAACAACAAACCACATATTAAGGACATCTCTTTGTACGTAAATACAATCTTCAATGATAATAATCGTGTAAATACACTTATTACTGTTAATAAAGCATATTCACAGTAATTGAAAATCATTGTCAACATTATTATCTCAATAAAGCATTCAAATTGAGCAAAACATTTGTCTGTGTATTTTGTATAAACTTTTAAACCACGAAAATGCACTCATAGAAGTAGCTCCTACAGGGCATCCCTTTATAATTACATTACATTCATACATAGACTTAGCCCCTAGAGGGCGTTTCAGTACATTTACTTACTTAAAGCACCTAGAGGGCACAGTATTCCCAGCTTAAGAGAAGAAGCTCCAGCCTGGGGAGTACTTTAAAAACACTGAACAAATCCTGAAAGGCACAGGATTCCTGACCCCCACAGACAGTACCTTAGAAACTCCTTTAGAGGAACTGCTGCACTCCTGCAGCCCCCCATACCTTCTTAATGTTGGTGCCCCCTGCCCATTTTGGGGGCCTCCACAAGTAGCAAAATATTAAATAAAGTCCCGCAGGGCATAAGGGGGCACTCCTCTGGGAACAGTGAATAATATAACAGCGGCTCTCTGTTGTGCGGGAGTGACACAGAGCTTTCCTTTTGCATTTTCCCATGCCTCCATAACATGAAACACAAGGCGATGATGGACGAAGCTCTGAAACCTTTCAGACACTCACCCCCAGTCACAGATCTGGGTTGAATCCATCATCGTTGTTTAGCTCACTTCGCCACCCCAGTTTGGACCCAGCCATATGAAATCAGTCTTGACCCTGTACCTCATGGGAACAGTCAGGCCCGAACTGCCAGGCCAGGTCCTCCCTGAACCAGAAAAAAGCATCCTGGGACCAGTTTCGGGGTATCACCCCTCATCAGCCAGGCTAGCATGAATCCAGGGCCAAAGTGAGCAATGACCCATGTCTGGGACCGGTTTCAGACAGAGGGCAGCTGAGGAAGCCCACCCTTTGCTGCCCCGCTGGCTCTCATGCCACCCACATCTCCGTGTGCAGCAGTGGGAGCTGGAAGCTTTGCTGTACCGGCCTGTGGGCATGATCCCTTTGAGGCGGAGGCCGCATGCTCCCCCAGATATGGGCAAGGAGAGTGGGAGCAAATGCAATGGTGCTCCCTTGTCCTCCTCTGCTTCAGAGGCTGTGATGGGGTCCCAGTCCCCATTTCAATAAAAACGGCTGGGGGATGGGGTCCCTAGGCCAGTAGAGTCTAAGGAGGAGGCCCAAAGCACGCCCCCTCCCCAAGTAAAATTAAATAATGAATCTTGCACTGAACCCTGGGCCTTAGCCCACCCCAGGGGTAAGTGGTGAAATGGCAGTGGAGCCCCACATGCTTTGTGGCCAGTAAAAGGTCACCAATATTTAAAATACTATAACTCAGTCCCCGTTAGACGTCACCAGGCAAGAGCGGCTGCTCTGTGCAAAACTTTTTAGAGGGGAGTGGAAGGTTCCAGAAGCCAAACACCCCAGGCCAATTCTAGGGTGCCATGTCACCTCTCCAACCCTGCCCCACCCTCCTGCACAACATGCTGACACAGTTCAAAATGGCATCATCCAAGAGTCACTGTTTACATCTCCTCAGGGGTCCTCAGCTCCACCCCTCGTGGACATCACTGCCAGTGCCTTTCTCACTAGATTTTCAAAGGGAAGCCCCCCTCTGTGTTGGTTCCAGAGGTCTGGGCTTCCTTCTTTGTTTAGTGGGCTTGGGCAGGCACATCCCCAGAACAGTGAATGATTCATGCAGATCATTCTGCCCCAACCATTCCCTACTCAGGAGCTGAGAAAAGCACTGTTAATTGCTCCCTTTCTGTGGGGAGGCCTTTGTTCCTGCTGCTGGAAAGAATTGTAATAACCTGGCACAGCAGGGTGACAAAAGGCCCGATTCTCTGAGGAGCCAGGGAAATATGACAATTCATGATGACCCATAAGATGTACAGATATCATTGTGGAACTTACAGATTGGATTTTCTTGCACAGGTCACACCCCAGTTTAATACTTCACTTGTCTCTGTAGGCCAAAGGGTAGCAAAACTACACTCTAAGGCAGTTCTCTCCCTAGGTGTATAATAAAGTGTCACTACAGACAAAACGGTAAATCACACTGGCTTTACCCATTTGTGTGCACTAACATAATAAGGCTTACTCCATGTCAATATCTAATCCTGCAAAGTCCCTACTGCTACAGACTACCTGTGTGCAGTTACCAGGCTGTGCACATTAGTAGCCTACCATGCACAACTCACACGCACATATGCACACGATTGTGCATGTGTAACCAGACAAGTGCCCCTTACGCTTGTTGCATCGCACCAACCCTATCTTAAAAGGTGGACTCTGGTGGTAAACATGCGCTGGCCAATTGCCATATGATGGACACATGTAGTGAGACTCCCACACCGTAAATGGTCCAAAACCAGGTGATCGAAAAAACAGGTGTACTGAATGGGGGGATCCCAATTGTAACAGCATATAATAGCTGCACCCATAGCATATCGTGGGGCTTCGTGAATTAATATATAGGTGTGATACAATAATTGATTCGTACCTACTTTTGAAACCTTTTGTCCTATTTAACTAATCTTTCATTTAATGTTCACTCCTTCATGTATTGCTCTAACTTGAGGTTGTGGTGTTACTAACTTAATTCCATTATGTAAAAGGTCATGTGACAACTCTTTCTATAACATTATCAGGGTCAAATGGTTCCATTATGTCACTTCCTGTGACGGCATCAGCAGCTGTCTATTTGTGTGATGTCACTTCTGCTACCCCCGGCATTTGAGTGAACGGACGCCCATGATTACATGCTCTCCCAGAATGATACTATAGAGTAACTATGTGGCACTTAATATACATTTTAAAGAGGAGTGAAGGTATAGATAACCACACTAAGATTTTATATACCCAAGACTCAAAGGGTGGGTGTCATATTGTTTCACTTGATCATAGATAATGAAAGCAAAATTTTACACTGAGGCCAAAAATTATCCTTATAATTACGAAAGACTGCAGTATAAGCCTTGACAAACTTCACATAGGGTTAATCTCTTTGAAACTGGTCTCTTATTGTTTTTTTTTTCCCATTCAGAGAAGAAGTGGCCTAGCAGTTCGGCTTGACAATTCCTGTTGGATCGGGAACAAGGCTGACTTGCCAAGGTCTCTAATGGTACAGTGAGCAAAAATGAATGATGAACTGCAAAGTGGGTCAGAGCAATTACCAGTTGCTGAGTTTAATTCAGGCATTCCAAATAGCTCTTTTTAGGTTTGGTTGAAAAGCTTTATATCCTAGGGAGTGCTTCCATTATAATGGTGCACATTGTTTTCTGCTTGTGGCTTAGACTGTTAAACTCATGCAGAAGCTACTGAAAGCAACACAGTATAAACTCTATTGTAATACATTCTTGTAGCATCATTATAGAGCAGTATAAATATGCTTGTCATTTGTTACTTTTTTTGCTAAGAACTATTTTGTCCACAACATAGCTACATCAGAAATTTAAAAAAGTAATTGAAAAATGAAACCTGAGAATTATCATAACACAGTTTTACTTATTTTTATTTTTTACATAAAGACAAATGTGTATTTCTTAATTTTCATCTGTTGCTTTTTCTTTTTTAAGGGACATTTTAGACATTAAGGCTTTTTGCAGTTCTTTCTTGCAGGAATTCAAAAACCCAATAACACTAGGCCTAGGCCGAACTCGCAGAGCTTCACTATGCAGGGATTCCATGGTGTTACAAAAAAAACTCTGTGAGATTACACGTAATTCCACGAATGAGCAGAAATAGGCATGCTGTGCTGCTCGCACTGCGATATAGTGGCAGGAGCTTGTTCCGTGCTGAAAGATCTGAGTGAATGGCACCACGTGGCGCAACAGGGGTAGCAACTTCTTGAGTTGATTTTACTACCGCTCGGGTAGATTTACTACAGCAGCTTTCTGACTGCAAACCGCCCGTGTTGGAAAATTCTCACTGGCTGCCCTCCCAGTGACCACAAATCGCCAAATCTCACTGTGCTTGCCAACTTACCGTTTTGAGCCGGGAGCAAGAAAAAACTCCACCACGCAGCAGTTGGCAGAGTTTGTCTGAACTCCACGTTGCAAGCGGAACGCAGAGTGGCCAACATTCTGCTAATTCTGCCAGCGGAGTGGAATATATCACCCACCCCTAAATAATATTAGGAGCGGGTCTGGGGTTAAAAATAAATGTGAATAATATTTTGAAAATGGAAAACTCTGTAAAGGACTGTATCGCAATAATGTAATCTAAGGTGCATTTGAAGAGCACTGCTTGCCACCCATGAGGGTATCCAGGAGCAGAAATAATGTTTAAATTACACATACTAATTTAAATCAACCAAACTCTCTGCATATGGCCATTGATCTGGTTCCAAATATAATTAAATTGTTTTTGCCAAAGTAACCATATAGATATTTTGAGAGAAAGTTTTAGGAGGAAGAATATTTTAGGTGTAGATTTGACACAGACTCATTACTACTGTGCTAAGATCAATCAGGCGTTTGTTAAGCACAACTACTCACCCGTAAGTGTCTCAAGGCACTGGGGGGGGTTTAGCAAACTCCAGCCCATCAATGGGGGGGGGTTGTCTGTCGAAGAGCCAGGTTTTGAGGTTTCTTGCGAAGATGGGGAGTGATGTCTGTCTGAGGTGGAGCGGCAGGGCGTTCCAGGCTCGGGCCGCGAGGAAGGAGAAGGAGCGGCCTCCCGATCTGGTCTTTCTGGTGCGGGGGACCACAGCGTAGGGGAGCTGGGCAGATCGTAGGGTCCTTTGGGGTGCGTGGAATTTGAGTCGGCTGTTCAGGTATGGTGGTTCGGTGTCGTGGAGGGCCTTGTGGGCGTGGGTGAGCATCTTGAAGGTGACTCTAGCTTTGATGGGGGAGCCAGTGGAGTGTGCGCAGGTGCTGGGAGATGTGGCAGTGTCTTGGCAGGTCAAGGACCAATATTGCGGCAGCTTTCTGGATGTTCTGTAGCTTGTGGGTGAGGTTTTTGTTTATTGCGGCGAAGAGTGCATTGCCGTAGTCGAGTCTGCTGGTGACCAGGGCGTGAGTGACGGTCTTTCTGTGTTCGAGGGGGATCCATTTGAAGGTCTTACATAGGAGGCGGAGGAAGCAGCAGGACGAGACGGAGTTGATCTGGCGGTCCATTTTGAGCTCAGAGTCCAGGATGATTCCCAGGTTGCATGCATGGTCCATGGGGGTGGGCGGGCTTCCGAGGACGGGGGGCCACCAGGTGTCGTTCCATGCGTCGGGGTTTGGGCCCATGATGAGCACTTCTGTTTTGTTGGTGTTTAGTTGTAGGCAGCGGTTTTACATTCATTTGGCGACGGCTTCCATGCTTTCTCAAAAATTGGGTCTGGCGGTATTGGGTTCGTTGGATAGGGAGAGGATGAGTTGGGTGTCGTCTGCATTTGATACAATGTTGAGTCCGTAGGTTCTGACGATGGGAGCAAGCGGAGCCATGTAGACGTTGAAGAGTGTAGGGCTGAGGGAGGGCGGACCCCTGGGGGACTCTGCAGGTGGTAGGTGTAGGGTCGGAGAGGGGGAGGGGCGGAGGGGGGAGGGGGGGGGGGGGAGTCTGACCCGCTGCGCTCTGCCGGAGAGGAAGGAGAAGATCCAGTTGAGGGCCTTGTCTTGGATCCCTGCATCGTGGAGTCTGTGTATTAGGGTGCGGTGAGAGACTGTGTGAGACTGATCAGATAAGAAATATTCCAAGAAAGCTCCTTAATGCAGAAATATGCAACTGCTGTAGAGCTAGCATTTAAATACCTATATAATGTTCATTTTGTAGGTCTTGTTGTTTGAAACTTTGTTCCCTTCTTGGGATCTTTTGTTTTATTTATTTATAGAGTTTTATATAGTGCTGGCTAGACCTGAAGGTAGCAGAGCGCTTTACATACGGTTCAACAATGTTACAACAATGATAACAATTACAGATTACATCAAATATATGCGACACATTAAAGAGCGAGAAGGAGAGACAAATAGAGAGGAAAGGCGGAGAGGGGGAGTGAGAAGGGAGAGGGAGAAGAAGGAAAGAGAGACAAAGAGAAAGACTGGCCAAAGACCAAATGGGTAGGTGACGGCCGAGGAGGTAATCCACAGCCACACTCCCCTTTCGCTCTCAAGTTAGCTCCAACGGGCATCGGTCAGAAAGATAGATAGGAGACAAGGAAAAAGAAGAATTGCAGAAATACGAAGGGGGGGGGGGGTGGGCGAGACAGGGAGAAAGGTGAGAAACTATGTCCAAAGTCCGGCTGTGTAGGTGACGGTCAGGGGATGACCCAAGGCCGATCTCCTCAATAGCTGAACAGAGCAGCTCCACCGGGCGTCGGATATGATGCTCGGACTCCGCTTTCAGGATAGAGATCATGTGTACTCAAAAATTGTCATATTAGTGCGGGGTGGGGCGTAAGAGACCATGGTCCGAATGAATTCCAGACGCCATCTTGAGGTCAGGCACAGTCCTGGTAGGGTTATGTATGGAAAAAGTTCAGCAAGGGGGCAAAAAAAAAATAGATATCTTTTCTTAGGTAATTTGGCTGGTTCTTCTAAGGTAACATTAAAGAAGTGGCAGAGAAGGGGGGGATGTTGCAGAACGCATGTAAGTGTACTATCAATCCAAGTAATAGAGGAGTAAAGTGGCAATGAGTTGTAAAAAAGCATGCCTCTAGTGCATGAGAAACAACATGGACACTGTCTTTTCCGCGCATTCTAGTCACTTGGTGATGTTCCTTCATTCACCTTGTCTTGCTGCAGGAGCCTCATAAGTTTAATGCAACATTACTTAAGCTACTGATGTTTATGTGAGCAATATTATGTGTGGGCTTTGCTGCCAAGAAGGTATTAAGAAACAAAGTTAGTCTTGTGGTCAGACCAAAGAAGATAAAGAAAGAGAGATTAATGTAATTAGTGTGTGTTTGTGTGCGAGTGCGTTCACCAGTGTGTATTTCTGCATGTGTCTATGAGTCAAGAATGGTACCTACATCTTTTCAGCCTGTCAAAGGGCATCAGAACAATTATAAATGCTCCTAAGCTGACAAATAAGGAGTAGGTGAGGTAAGACATTAGGGAATCTCTAGCCCAAGTTACCATAAACTTTGCATAGGATAGGATACCCTGCCAGTAGTATGTGTTGACACAGCACTTGTAGATTTTTAGCGAGATAGGGACATCTACAGAAGATTGCCAACCTTGAGAATAAGGAGGCTGCTACTTCATGGTGTAGCCTTTAGCCTGAAAGATAATGGAACAATCTGCATTTTCTAGATCTCTGCAAGGTAAGAATGATGCTAACAGAAAGGGACCACTACTTGAACTGAACCATCAGAAAGCAGAGTGCGGACAAAGATCATTGTTGTTGTGCCATCTATGTATGCCATCTATGTATGGCAGGATTCTCCTCCTCCATATTTTCAGTGAAGGTAGTAAGTCTCTGGGGCTAAGAAACCGCCTTCAGTTTTAGAATGCCAATGTGAAGTGAACAGGCTTGGAAGAACCAAAGACTACATGTTCCTAAACAGCCAGCATGTGACCAATGACATGTACTTTAAAGGGTCAAGTTTGATAAATATTTGAGGCAACTACCAACAGGCATGGGCAGCAAAAGCAAACAATTATGGCTGAACAGATTTTCATCAGAAATATTAGTAAGCGTTGATGGATGATCTGGGTGCCTATTCCAACGAAAAAAACACAGATACAACTGAGTGGTTCTCTTGGTAAACTTTGAACAATAGTGTTTGCATACCAGTTGCTATGAGTTCGTCCAAAAGATAAGCATCATCACTTCTATAACAGAAGAGTTCTTCGCATTCATCTTAAGAGCAAGAACAAGAACAAGCACCAGTGACGCAGTCATTTGACACTGAAGCTCTGCCCAGAGGATGCACTAATCCCCCATTCATACAGGATTGGAAATGTGTGCGCTAAAACCATAGGCAAAGCCATCACAGCAAACAACTTGATAACAACACTTTAACTTAAATGCAGTGTATCTGGCAATAGTTGTACATCTCTCACATGCCACATACAAGAGGAAATCTATGCAAGGAGGATAAATATGAATTTGAAAGTGGGTGGAAGAATCTTTGAGCACCCGGGCATGCAAAGATTCCTGGCTGAAGAGAGGCCAACGTTTCGGGATAAGTGCCCATTTCAATGTTAAGTGGACTAGACATATTGAAAGGACGGATATCTTATACAGTAGGACGACCCCGGTTCTCTCATTGACAGCAAAGGTGTGAGGAAAAAAAAGATTTATTTCCACGGATGGTTCCTCTGAAAACAAATTAAGACATTTAAATGGTTAAAAAGATTTAATTTAAAGGGAGGAAGGAGTCAGTAACATACAATCCCTCTAGATACCTCTCCATGCCTTACTTAGAAAATGCACTCCACTTGCAGCAATATCTGGTATTATAGTCACTGCAGGGATTCACGTCAGTCCCCATTGTAACATGTTCAGACACTGGGCGAGATCCACTCAGACTCTCATCCATCCAAAATGTATCCATATTAAATCAATATTACAAAAGCTTCTAGTTATGCTATTTTAGGCTCAGGGAGCCAAACTTCTTTTTCAGCTCTGGTGCAGTGGACAAGTAACCCATGGAAGGTTTTCGGATCACAGAGAGCCATTTTAAATGGTCCTTCTACTCACACAGCTAGAAAGAGATCATCTTCCACTTGAAAGACATCATTGCTACATAGCTTTGTACATGTTTCAGTTAGCCAATGTGCCTTCTTTGTAATACAACAAGGACACATTTACAACAGCCTAGCTAGGCCAGCCGTGTGATGAGTGGGGAGCTGGTCAAATATTCAAGTATATTTCAAAATGACTTTATTTTACCATAGTTATGGTTTACGGGGTGCACTTTGGATCCGAGTCAAAGATTACTCACAGGTCACTAAAATCGTATGCTAGGACTTCGGTTATTCTCACAGCGATATGGCAATTTAATAAAACCGCTGTGTTTTAGCAATAACTAGCAGCAGACTTTCCACTGAGAGCGAAGTGTAACAGTTGGTGCACCAGCTTTTCCCCGCTGGTGTGCGTTCCACAGCCCTGCCCCTGCGCAAACGTCGGCCGGCGTGAGCGCATGTAATGAATAAAGAAGGTGGAGCTGCCAGGCAGTCTGCATAATACCACACACGCGAGTCGGCATGTTATTTCAGCGCTACGAGTCCCTAATTAATTAGCATACCACGCAGCAGGAGGGCAGCCCCCGCCTACAAGGTAACACTGGCGACGAGGGTGGGATGCCCAGGCGTGCTTTTGGTCCACAAAGCACAAGAAGGAGTGTAGCTGGCAGCACCGGCGCTGCTGCAACCACGAAGCCAGCATCTGCTCTGCTGATAACACGAGGCCCTTCCAGACCTCTGCAGGCCCACCTGGCGTGGTCCTAACCCTGTGGAAGCAGTTTCCTGGCAGCAGAGGCAGCATCCTTGACTGCTCCCCGTCGCATTTGCCCGGTAGGCCGCTGGTGCCATGTGTGAGAGAAAGGTGGAACACGCATGCCCCAAGGAGTGCCACAGAGACATCCTGGGACCATTCCCAGCCTGATTGAGTACCCCACGATTATGTGCACGCAGGCCTGCACAGCGCTGAGTGCGGTTGTGCCACGTCCCATGCCCGAGGACTGCCTGCCAGCAGCGAGCCTTTAGCTAGGCCACTAACCTGCGCCCACACCACGCAAGATGGGGGATCAGGACAACGCCGCCCAAGCCCCAGCAGTACGGCATCACCCTCCATCTGGCGTCCTGACCCCTTTCAGTGGGTCAGCGGACCCTTCAACGGCCGCGCCACGATGGCAGACATGGCTTGGCCGCCTAGAGAATTATTTCATCGCCACGAGGGAAAAGGATGGAGCAGTGAAACGCTCACTTCTACTCCACTATGCAGGAGAAGAGATCTACCTCCTGTTCAAGCACTTACCAAACACAGGCCCCCCCGACGATTATGCCACGGCGGTCACGGCCCTGAACGCTCACTTTGATCCCCAAATGAATCCAGACTTTGAGCACTTTAAACTAAGACAAGCAAAGCAAGGCGAGTCAGTTAACGCTTTTCACGCACGGCTAAGGGAGCTAGCCGCAATGCACCTCGTGGGCGACCGAGCCGCGGAGGAAATCAGAGCCCAGTTGATCCTTGGAATACGCAGCAAGACCCTACATGGCCTCATATTAAGGAAGCCGGACATATTAATGAATGACATCCTGGTGTTAGCGCGGTCCCATGACCTGTAGGCGGCGCGTGCAGAAGAGATGGACATAGCTCTGATGAGAGGACCAGAAAAGAGCGTCACAGTAAAGTCAGAGAAGGCAGACGCAGTTAGAACAAGAGACAGGACCCACAGACCACGAGATCGCCAGCCACAGACCCCAAAGAACCGCTGCGGATACTGTGGGTACAAAGAGTCCCCCTCGCAGTCGTGCCCGGCACAAGGAAAGACATGCACCAACTGCGGCATCGCAAATCATTTCACATCCGTGTGCAGGAGAAAGACACAACGTAAAGAAGGGAACCGGTCTAAACCGATGAGACGGATGGTCCGCCAGCTGTCGCAGGTCTCACTGACATCTCAATCTGGGAGCAAGAAAAGAGAACAGACAGCCTACCAAGAGGATGCGTCCACGTCGGACGATGAGGGAGAGACATATCTAGTCTCGTTCACCCGAGCCCTGAAGAGCAGAAGGCGACCTCAACCTCGCTGCACAGTCCAAGTCGCTGGGTCCAATGTCAATGCGGTGATTGACACTGGCGCATCGCTGACCGTGATGGGGATCCAGCAGTACAACAAGCTGAGGCCCAAACCAGAACTCAGACCATCGAAAGCCAAGATATTTGCATTTGGCAGTGACACACCGCTACCACTCACTCACTTACGTCGGCCGGTGTGAGAGCGTGTAATGAATAAAGAAGGCAGAGCTGCCAGGCAGTCCACGTAATACCACACACACGAGTCGGCGTGTTATTTCAGCGCTGCGAGTCCCTAATTAATTAGCGCGCCACACAGCAGGAGGTCAGCCCCCGCCTGCAAGGTAACACTAAGTACACGCGGATAGTTTTCCTTCATTCAATGATGAAAGTGTTCAAAGACGCTGATGATGATTTGACTCCCAGCTTTATTTTCCCAGCAAAGATGAATGTATGTATTACTGACTCACATTTATTATTGCATAATAAGAAATAACAGAGGCAAACTTTCAGGAGTATTTTTATAATGCAATTCGTAGATATCGTGAATAATTAATAGAGATTGTCCTGGAATTATTATTATTGTCTTTTTTATGGTTTATCATTTTCAAATATTTTTCAATATTTTGTAATTATTCACTAGGACTAGTGAATTATTTATTGGCATGTATGGGAAATCTCTTCCTGAATTAAAGACTGGTGAAGGTGATGAATGGATCCAGTTGAAGCCAGTGTTTGTTGTACCCACTCACTATTTCAGATGTTTTCATAGAAAGCCTTCATCCACTGCAGAGTGCTCCAAAAGAATTAAAATGACTGGATGGTCTTGTGCTAGGTGGTTTTGACGTATAACTCGTAAAGTCATGAGTAGGGAGTCTCTCTACTCGTGGTGGAGTCTCCGCACTCGGGTTGGAATTTCTGGGAGGTGCATTGTAGGGAGTGTGCTGTTCGGAGATTCTGCCACCAGAGCCATGAGTGTGAAGGTAAAACCGCACTCGTAACTTTATGAGTCATAAGACCCTTTGTGAATAAGGCCCTGAACTGAGAAGGTCTCCAGAAGGTCAAGTACTCTTTTTTCATAATTCTGCTGTAGAGCCAAAGTTAAAGGTAAAAAGCTTTAAGTTGCACAAACTGCCAAAATGTAACTATTTAGCTTAAATCTTTTCCAGGATGACTAGGCCTGGTCACTGATCCCCATAGACCTCTATAAAAGTTCTATATCTTCTGTCCCTGTGTCGGAAAGTCTCCAAACTTTCAGGAAAAATTCCTCTGGCAACATTTCATAAAATTAAATTTTTTCGAAGTCTCTCTACGACTTCCAATCCACAGCGTAATATCCAGTTACAACAACTTCCTGAGAGTCCTTTGTAACAGCACCAACTTCCTCTGTACAAAGGTCTTCCACCACTTCCCAGACAAAGGAGAGATGTTGCACAGGAAGGAGAAATTTACAAATCGAGCTTGTGCACTGATGATTTTCTATCGGGCTGTCACACATTCATTTGTCTCCAGAACATTCAGTATTCACCGGATTTATAAACGGTTCCAGGTGGCAAGCAGGTTTTCACTGGACAAGGACCTCCAAGCTCTTGGTGGCCTATTAGTGGCATGCTCATCTAGCCTCTGGAGCAGATTCACAGTATCAGTGATTCATGAATGAGATGGAGACATAATTGTCTCCATAGGTCTCGGTCAGCTAGATAGGAATTTTCCAGCAAAAAACAGGCTAGCAGTCCTTTCTTTGGATTCAGTCAGATTCCTTCTGAAATGAAACTTCTTTCACAAATGCACTTGATATTCTGGAGTCCCCATCACAAACAGATGTCACCTGGCTGTAATGTGGCAAGTCTCCTTCATGTCCTAAATCCCTTGCCATTGAAGCAAGCAAATTTGCCTCCTCAGCCTAAAGGGAGATTAGGATTAAAAAGTTCAAAATGAAGGGTTACCAGAAAAAAAGTCCATCCTTGTCAGATGGTAAACACAATGGATGAGATACCAGTGGGGACAATTTAATAAAGTAAACACTAATAAACAACAAATATAATTAACATTAATGATTTACTGATTGAGTCATAGGGCTCCCTATTGACTGGGAAGTTGGAGTTATTAGATTTTCCTAAAATGGATGAAATTGTGTTTAATTCATGTTGCACTTTTAAGAGCAGGTCCCTGAAGCCTACTGTACAAAACTGTGAAACATATTTATTTCACTCTTCTATTTCGGTTTATTTATTTACCAATTTTACAACAGACCAAACAGGATGACCAATATGGTAATGAATATTCTTTGGACCTGAACTGGTTCCTGGGGACTCTTGATTATGACTCTGAATCTCGTCTTGAAAAATATTATTGGCTTATTCACCAGAGAGATGCAATTGTCAGCTCCAATAATTACTTCAAATAATTAAAAATGTGCATATGTCACGTTGTTATGATTCTACTACATCGTTAGGATGTGCATGTCTTGAAATTACTGTTCATGCATATATTTCTCTTGATACATTCCTAGTGGAATCCTTGTAGTGCACCCGCATCTCCCTAATTGAAGACTGGGTCCCATTTGCGACCAATTTTAGATATTCTATTAATTGGTTTCTGCAAATTGTTCCAACAATCTCCCAGCATTACAGAACAATTGCCGCACCATTGTATGCAGTTCTCAGCATAGAGTAAAACATGCACTTCAAAACAAATATACTTTTAGGCACATTACACTGATCATTAACTACTATCACCCTTATGCATCAAGCCAAAATCCAGTCGGTAAAATACCGATTCGGTAATAGCTCCCGGTATTGTGTTAAAAATACCCAATCCCAATGCATCAACCCAAAACCCGAGCAAATAACGAATCGCTAAATAAATAACCTCGGACATACCGAATCGCTAATACCCAAAATGCTAATTTACCGAATCGCTAAATACCGAATTCGCAATTACCGAAATCACTATTAGCTCCCTGAAATTGCCAATAGCAAATAACGAATCGCACCCCAATGCAACAAAACTCGCTAATAACGAAAATCCCAAAAATCGCTATTTTGCCAGAGCTAAATAAGGGGAATCAAAACCTGGAGGTAAAGTCACAAAAAAAAAAAAAAAAAAAAAAAAAAACAATTCCTACATGTGCAAATGATTGAGGCAATCACTAAACCCTTAAATTTGGCCCAGGAGACCCTGTTGGCTCCCACAAAATGGCTGCCCTCTACGTGCTTGCAAGGAGGATGCGGATCAATGCAGCAGGACAGCGCAGGAGAAGGGTCCAGGAGCGAGTGTTCAGACTGCGCATAACCCTGCTCGGCCAGAATGAGGACGAGGTGTACCAGAAATATCGCCTCAATCGCGCTATGATCATGCGCCTGATTGCAGACCTGGAACCATTACTGCAGCACCAGACCCACCGGACAAATGCAATCCCTGCGCACGTTCAGGTACTATGCAGCCTGCACCTACTGGCCTCAGGGAGTTTCCAGGGGGTAATTGCGGTTGCCGGAGGTGTCTCGCAAAGCGCACTGTCACGCTTCTTCCAAAAATTCCTAGATGCCATGCTGACAATGCTCCAAAGACACATCAGCTTCCCCACAACCCCACAGCAGTTGGACCGCACCAAACAGGCATTCTACCAGGTGGCACAATTTCCACATGTGATTGGATGCATCGACTGCACGCATATCCCCATATGCCCACCGTCAGCAAATGAGTACCTTTTCAGGAACCGCAAGTCATACCACTCGATCAACGTGCAGGTTGTGTGCGATGCCAACAACATCATAACGGACCTAGTGGCACAATTCCCAGGGAGCACACACGACTCATACATCTTCCGCAACAGTGGAATGCACAGGCGACTACTCAATGGCGAATTTGGAGAGGGACTCCTGTTAGGTAAGTAGAACTACGCTTCCCCACACCAACACCACACATGTATGTACATCACCAATGCTAAGTCTATGCTTCTATCTTCTAGGTGACAGTGCTTACGCCCTGCGGGAATACATACTAACCCCATACCTAAATCCAGCAACCCCGCAGGAACATCGCTACAACGCTGCACACATCAGCACGAGGAATGTGATAGAGCGGACTTTTGGGATTCTCAAGAGCCGCTTCCGTATCCTCCACAAGACTGGCGGCGCAATGCTATACCAACCAGACACATGCTGTCGAATAATTGCTGTATGTGCAATGCTGCACAACATTGCCACCAGAAGGGGGATACCCATGGAGGTGGACAGGGATGACGACCCCCAGGCTGACCAACCACCCGCCCAACGACGACCGGCACACATCCCTAACACAGCAGAGGGCCATAGGAGGCGGACAGACATAACGCAAAATCATTTTTGACCCTGGGTAAAATGAGACATTACAAGTTGGTGTTGGGTGCAACTGTTTAATGCACAGTAGCACAGAGGATTGTGCAACAGAACTAGCATTGTGAATCATGCTCCGATTGCATAAATGTAAATAAAAGGTTCCTTAAAGTCAGGCCTGTGCAAACAGAATAATTGGATGGCCATGGTTGCTCCACCATGGACCTGCAGAATGTCCAAATTTCTAGTGCCGCTTGCCACGTACACCAAGCCTCCGCTCAGGTGCATCCAAACCCTCACCACGGCCTGTCCCCGTGGAGGCACGCGAACTTCGGCGCCTGGTGCTGGCCTCTGCCAGTGACACGCTGCTGACACTGGAGGCAGCCTCACTGGTGTCATCCCCTCCCAATGCTGCAGCACTGCATGTGCTGCTCTGAAGTTGTTCCACAGCAGTGGTGATGTGTCCCAGTGACTTGGCAACATCACCGCAGAAGTGCCCAAGGTCCACCTGCAGGGAGACTGTGCGGCGTGCCAACACAGCGGTGCAGTTGCTGTGCCGTTGTATGGCCTTGGTAGCGGCGGCAGAACGCAACATTAGCTGCCGGTTACTCCTCCTCTGGGACTCATGGCCCTCCCTGATGGCACGGGTGAGCTCACGTACCTCCTCCCTGAGCTGAGCATTGCCATCAGCAACCGCAGTGGTCTGGTCCCTGACCGCCGTGCCCATGTCCCTGACCGCGGAGCCCATGTCGGTGACTGCTGCAGTCATGGCGCGCATCTCCCTCGCTAGGCGCACGATGTTGCAGCTGATGCTAGCCACATGTCTTCCCTGCAGGTTCTGTGTGCGCAGCATCCTCTCCTCAATTGCAGAGGTTGTTGGGACATCCTGGTCAGCTGAGGAGACGGAACTGCGACGGGCCCTGTGACGCCGTGCGTGTCTTAAGCCTCCATGTGGTGCAGCAGGTGGTGTGGATGTGCGCTGCGTGGGTGCCAATTGCGGGAGGGGGGTTGCCATCTCCTGCAAGGGCGCAACTTGGTGCCTGTGCCTCTGCGTTATTGTGGCTGCACTGGCTGCAGGCTGGCTTGCTGGTGCCGTTGCTTGTGGCGCAGGTGGTGGTGCCTTGGCTTGTGGCACTGGTGCTGGTGCCGATGATTGTGGCGCTGGTGGAGGTCGTGCTGGTGGGGTGGCAGGTGTTGGCGGTGCGTGCGCATCCTGCACAGTCTCCTGGTCTGACTCCACGGGTGTCTCAGATATGATCAGCTGGTCGCTGTCGTCAGAGTCCCCAGGTGATGCATCTGTGTGTGAAACAGTGCATGATTAGTGGGATGATTACACCTACATAGTGTTGTACCCATCAATGTCCCTCTGTGGTCCAACAAATGAACAGTCTACAGCCATGTACAAAATATGTGTTGTGTGAGGATTTACGCCTGTGCCTGCACTCTGGGCTGACTCGACTACAACTCCCAAGATGCAGTAGTGTCATGTGTGGAACTGTCTGTGCCAGAGCTGCAGACACAGTGAGATTGGGCTGGGGGCATGGGTATGGATTTACGCTATGCTGGGTGTGGCACAGGCATGCATCTTACCTTGGGCACTTGTGGCTGCGCCGGACGTGTCCATCTGGATCACCCCCACGACGGCTTCCCGCTCTATCGTCCCTTCCACAAGGTCCTCCAGGGCTGTGTTGGATGGTGCAGTGCTTGTTCCGCCTCCAGTCCTTCTTGCCTCCCGGAGCCTCTCAGCAATCCTCTCTTTTGCGCGCTTCCGGAGGTCATACCACCGTTTTTTGAGATCGTCGATGCTGCGGCTAGTGACGCCAACCGCATTGACCCTCTCACGGATGCGCTGCCAGATGCGCCGCTTCTCGGTCTCAGGCACCTTGAGGGACAGCTTGCCAAAGAGGTGGTCGTGTTTGCTGGCCACTCCCTCGATGAGGTACTCCAGCTCCCTGTCAGAAAACTTCTTCTTGCGCTTGCGTGCAGATTCAGCGCTGGATGGCACTTCCTGCGACATGATGGATGTGTGCTGTGACTGGCAGAATCTGTGTGGCCTCACTCTGCACAGCCTGTCCTTCTTTCCAGCTCCTGTCTGCTCCTCTGTCGAGGCTATGTGGGTGGGGCAGCAGTATTTCCTGGTTGGTGATGTCATCAGCCTGTTCCCGGTGCGACGCGGCAATTTGCGATTTCGCTATTACCGATTCGGTAATTGCTAATTCGGTATTACCGAAGTCGCTATTAGCCAAATCGGTATTACCGAACTCGCAATTTGCTAGTGGGGCCGTTTGCATGCCCCGCTATTAAGGAATCGGTAAATTTAGCGATTTTTAAGGAATCGCTAAATTTTACCGAATCTGTTGATGCATGCCAATTACCGATTCCTTAATGGCGATTCCTTATTTTTCGCTATTAAGGAATCGGTATTACTTTGGTTGATGCATATGCCCCTTAGTCAATTAATTTTACCATTAAAATAGGTCTATTTGTTTTAGATATATTTGAGCAAGTGTTACTACATGAACCTGTCTCCTGCATAGTGTACTTTTTAAACGGTTTTATGATGCTCAATTAAATGAAGTGAAATTTGTTTACATAAATATTAACTTGCCTAAATGTTTAAGTAACAGATCTTATATTTAATAGAAAGCAATCAAAAAACATAATCATAAACACTACTCTAGCATATGTTCTCCGAGAACTTCAATTCAGGTTTCCTAACAAAAACAATAAACAAAAAAATAAAAAGAAAGGAAAAGCAAGCGAAATCTGCTACTACAAATTTACAAAGTCACACCTCCAAACAGGTTGCACACTTCATGAAAAAAGTAATCACCTGGATGGGTGTTAAATAATCATATAGTACATGAAAGTAAAATCTAACATTTTCAACAAATTGTGCTAAATGATATCCTTTAAAATAAAAGTATAATAGAAAAAAAGTGTAGTGGGGAAATTTCCTCAATGTCACCCTCGATAAACACTGAGCTAATAAAGTAATAAAAACATCAGTGTGGCCATTTAGCATGTGTGTGATGTTTGCACAGAAAAAGCAGATTCATGTCTTTTTTTAGCTATAGAGCACTTCCTGTCCCCACATTTGGGGTATTACCTTAATTTTAGATGCCTCACCAACAGAAGGGAAAAGATCTGGCAGAGGAAGAGAAAGTGATTCACAGCATGACAAAGAGGTGGTAATGCAGTGGAGCAGAGTTGGAAAAGGGTGGTGCTTCCAAAGATGAGGTGCTGAGTGGTTGGAGGAGGAAGTGTGGAGCAAGAAAAGGAGTACTAGGAATGGAGAGCGCAATGTGAAAAGTAGATGTGGAGGGGGCCAGTGCTTAGGAAGAGATGAACATTGGGAAGAGAATGGTAGAGTAAGAAATACCACTGGGGAAAGTGGCAAAAGTCACCAAGAGGAAGATTTATAAGAGGGACTGCAAAACTGTAACATAGAAAAGAAAAACACATACAAATTGGGCAGGGTTAACAGTGAGCATTGTTCTTCTTGCACTGCACTCTCAGGAAACAATATTATAGTTTTTATCTGGTTAATTCTAACTTTCAGGTTCTGCTATCTTGGGAAAACAACTCAGCAAATACTGAATTTCGCCGTTAATTAATGCAAGTACAACATACACATTGATCAGAATTAAAACAATTTTGATTTTGCGGATTATCACGGTTAAGGTTGAAAATCTGAAGAAAACATTATGATGCCTGAGAATTTGTCCAGGTAAAAGATTTATGTTGTTACAAAAGTAAGC
This sequence comes from Triturus cristatus, assembly GCF_964204655.1. NCBI lineage: Eukaryota > Metazoa > Chordata > Amphibia > Caudata > Salamandridae > Triturus > Triturus cristatus. The sequence continues at coordinate 1,536,435,698 of NC_140590.1, read as the reverse complement.
AAATGCTAATTTTGTTAAGATTTATTCTGCAAATCACTGCAGAAATACAGGTATCGTCACTTTTAAACATTTTCTGCTGATTACATTTTACTACTTTTTCTTCCAGAAAAAAAATATTTTACGAAGGACCTCCCATCTGTAATATCCTGAAGTGTGAAACAATGAGCATACATTTGTGAAATAAACAAGACGGCAACATTCCTTAGTTCCAATAAATTTGATATTATTAATCAAAATCCGTTGCAATGTTATTAATAGCATTTGTTCTGAATACGGAGTCATTCATGCACAGATTGAATCTAAATCCCTCTTAAAATCACTACTGCTTTTCGCTGCCTGTCTGAGAATAAATCATGTATTACTCCCAAAGACAAAAACACAATAAGTGGTGAAATGCATGCAACAGTCTTAGCCACAGACAATTGCTTGGGTCGCAATCCAATCTATTTTTCTTCATACACTATGCAACCTCAGAAATATTCAAGCCACAATCAAATCATCCTTGGCCCTGCTTCACTAGAAGAAAAGTGCACCCGGAACTGCCAGGCCATGTCTCCTCTGAATAGGAACACAAGCATCTCCCATATCTTTATTTTCAGGTTTCATTTGGATGCTCACATTTATCTGAAATAATATTTTATCACGTGCACACTCACATTTCCCCTTTAGTCTGGGTACAAAATGTCTCCTCTTAAATATTCTCACTCTTGACCATTGTCAATAACTTTTCATTTAATTCATTTAGTAGAATTATATTCGTTTTTTTGTACCATGCTTATGTACCATGTAGGTGTTTCTAAGAAGTAGTATGGTTACAGATGGAGTGACTGGGGATGACAGATGGAGTGACAGGGGAGGAAGCATTATAGCCAGTGGTGGTGGACCAGTCTCTGTAGGATCACACACGAGTAGAGAGGTTGCTTCTGGTCTTAACTGGAGCCACAGGTCTTGAGTGTAGACTACAATCTATGCAGTCATGATCCATAGGCAACATGGTACATGAGGGTAGTTAGATAAGAGTACATAATGAAGTCTAGTTTTATATAGAAGTGGAGAGTTCTAGATAATTACATCTCAAGAGGGCAGATTTCTTTGTGAAAAAAGTGTACCTGGCGGGATGAAAGCATAGTTTGCTCTGGAAAGCTGAACATTGGCATCTGGTCAGGGCGCATAATGAGAATCATCTTGTTGGAAATGCTAGGGTCTGGACATGTATTGTTCAGTTCTCAAGGCGGAGGGGGTTAAAGTCTCAAACGTATTCAGCCCACGGTCCTTTGCCCTTATTGTAGAGTTGTAAACCAGTCTAAAAAAAACTATTTATCAAAACCAAGATGTGCTTTCTGTCAACTCCAGTCACCACCACTTTACTTTCTTGAACGAAAGTTAAGCTTTTTGCAAAAGATATATGTATAGCATGTCAAGAATTTGGTTTTAAGTAGATATTGAACATGCATTTTATGTAATTTTGAATGGGAATACTGCAATTTGTTTCCACAGAGACCGGAAATAGCAATTATAAACGAAAAAAATCAAGCCCAAAAATGCGTAATGTTTTTTCTTTTATATTTGAAGAGTGGGAGAAACAGAAACCTAGCAATAAATAGAGCACGTTTTTTTTTTTAATGAAATTGATCTGAATTTAGAATGCCTTGTCATTCATCCAAACATATTGGTTTTATTGTTTTGCCAAAACAATATAATTCCCAGGGGTACATTTTACAGAAACTCTATTCTTCCTCTTTGTCTACTTAGGGTACATTTAACTAGGCCCTGCAGAAGCGGTACCCTATAAGGCACATGGAAAAGTTATTAGCTAATGCTACAAATTTACTTTGTGATCATAGAACATATTTCAGACAACTTGATAAATCTTTGTTATACTGTTGTGCACACAATCCATATATTTCGTATACTAGTAACACATATTCTTCATATTTTTGAATTCACACAACAAAATCGCCCTGAACTTTGACACAAATTGGTAACTCGTGATAGGTTGTGTTGTTTCAGGTCTAGAAATTTGCAAGTATGTCATTCAGTAACATGTAATTTTAAGGGTAAAATGAAAATCCAGCAATGCTACCTAGAATCTTGTCAAATATTGAAATATAAAAGTGCAAATAAATGAAAACTGAACGTGCATGGTATTTTGTGCAAAATCTGAATATTACATTGGAGGCAAAATAGTTTTTGATAAAGTTCAGACCTGCCTCAAAGGAGGAGCTTGCTACTGTATAGACAACACTGTTTGTGGTAGGAGGAGCATTGCAAAGGCAAGTTTCAAAATGTAGAACAGTTGTGGGGATTGGTTGAGACTAGGTTACAAGTACCAGAATGTGATGAAAAGGGTGTTGAGACAGTACCAGGCAGGACAATGAACACTTTCTTAATATTGACATTGCACATGTTCAGCATTCAGGACAAAGGTATAAAGTGATTTACCTGGAATCATACAATGTATTGTTAATTGTTAACAATAGAGTTAAAACCCTGGTCTGCATGATCCAAAGCCAGCAACCTAAGTACTAGACAACTATACCTCCCACCCACTTCCATCATTACAAATGGACCCTCGACCAGTTAAGGCCCATAGCAATGTCCTTAGCAGAGCCAGAGAAACTATTAGCATGCCTGGAAATATACACAAGTAATTTTTTTGTGTGAAATAACTAGGCATGGGAGAACAGGAATGAACTCTGAGGAAAAACAAACACTAACCAAAAAGGAGGACAATGTACCATGAATATATCTTGATATCCTATTTTAAGTGGTCATACCAACCGAAGGTCAATTATTTTGCAAACATGCTTTCCAGTGTTTCTCAATAAAGGACTCCCTCTCTTTTTCAGGGAAACCAACATTGGTCCACTATGGCTAGATCTATGCCAGAATTTCAGAAAAACCAGACTATTTCAATGACCACCTTTTAGAAATAAAGTTTGACACATGTATCCCTTGTCAAGATTTAACACCTGGCATGAGCCTGCCCTTTTAGCCATCACTGCTCCACAATAAACAATATTATAAATTGTGCACTTTACTTTAAGAACATAAACAAAAACATTTGAAACCATTTGCTGTTTTCAGACAGTCAGTATTACCGAAATGTTCTTCGCTGGGCCTGGACACTTGAGAATCTTTTTCGTCATCTCCAAATAAGCTCTTCAAAATTGCACTTGCAATTGGGAGCATCATTGCGGTAGAAGCAGTGTTACTTAACCACATGGAGAGGAATGCAGTGGTCAACATCATTCCTAATATGAGCCTAAGAAGTAAAAATATACTTATTAACTAACGGTTTAAAAAATAGCGCAAGCTGAGTTTCTGATACAGTTGCACAACAGTCTAGGAAATTATACAGCAATGCATTGATATGAAATAGCCTTCTGTGAACCAGGTTCTCAGTACTGGCATGGCAAGCAGACATACACATTTTTTTGAAAAGGGAAGATAAGCCCTTATGTTTTTTTTAGGTCTGCCTTAACCGCACAGTTGTCTGCAAGGCCTGTTGTTTCCAGTATCCACAGACTAGGCATTTGGTCAACCCTTTTCAGCCATTGGCTTGTTAAGGTAAGCCCCATTCAGCCACTTGCTAGGAGGTGGTTCCAGTGCACTGCATGGAGGACTTTTTTTTTTACACCTGGGAAATACATTGAATCATCACTTTTTTGTCACATTTAGTTCTTTATCTCATACAAGCACTGATGTCGATGATCAAGATATGGGTGGCATTAAGCTTTCAATTGCCACCCTGCTGCCACCACTCACTCATTCTTGCCCAGCTCATATAGTGCACTTTGCCGTCTTCCTCACCAGCAAAGACGGTCACTCAATCCAACGTAAGCCATGCTGAGGGCTGTCCTCACCTCCCACCTGAGACTGCAATGTTCTCTCTTTCTGTATACTGCTCAATCAATGTTGTGCTTTCTCTCCTTTACATTCACAGTGTGCCACCATTTCACCTTACAAACTGATACACTAGGATGCATGCACTACAGTGGGGAGAGAGGTAACGGGTATAGCTGGTAGAGGCATTAGAAGGTAGTGGAAATTAAATAGGGTATGACACGACCAAAAGGAGAAGTCTAAAAAGAGAGATGAAGTAATGCTGAGATTAGACCTATGCTATCGTGCAACAAGGCGTGATGTTAAGCATGGTTGAGGATTTAATTTCTAGGTCTTTTGTTGTCATTAGGTCTGCTGTTTTAATGTGCCATCTCAGATTCAAAGACTAGGACATTAGAAATGTAAAGGTGCAATACAAAATAAGGACTGGAACACCAATCCTCCAGAAGAAAACACGAGGAGATCCAGAAGGGAAAAAACCTCTTGATGGGTATGTTTTAGTAGTGCAGATTACCAAGCAGGATAATTACATTAAAGGGGAGGACTACCTTCCAGGAAGGTAGACAGTGGAATGGTAGGGTGATGAACAATCAACAGAATGTCTAAAAAAGGAAACCATTCAGCGTGAGCAACCAACTGTAAAGGGAGAGAAATGTGTGACATACTAAAAGGTACACGCCTTTTAATCCTTTTATAGTGTGAGAAAGTCAATGACCTGGAAGACTCGGGAAACAAGAGGCGCACTCCTGTATGACAGATCAGAAAGAAAATGAAAGAAAGATATTCATAACAATGAAGCTGCCAAGGAGAAAAACCTGGAACAGATAAGGAAAAAATGAATGGAATGGAATTCGAGTTTTAAAAGTTTATAAATATTAGATAATCCCTCAAAAAACAGTGACTAGAACAAACAAATAAGATACAGTAGATTCTCAAGAGAAAAACCTTAATTTTGAGGGCAATGAATAAACTACAACGCCAAGAATAACTGCGCTCAGGGTAGGAGCACTAGTTGCCAAAGCAGAATTGTGTTTAGGAGTGAGGCTGGTGGGAGGCAGTGAGAACACAACAGTAAAACAGAGAAGGTTTAACAATGCATCATTGTGACCCTCATAGTTCGCATCTGAAACAATATTGCCGCATTGAATGGTGGCGTTACTGTGCTACTCGGTGTCAAAGTCAAATAGGCGTGTCTGAACCCTGGAACATGTCTAAAAAAAGAGCGGCAACTTTTTAATCACATTTTGAATTTAGGTTTCGGGACAAGTATAAAATTAAGTAGCAAAACAGGTAAACATGTTACTTTATATTGAATGGAACATTAAAGTCAAGTTGTATTTAACAAATGTGCATAATGTTTTGGTTCAGATAAGTCGCATAGCTGCAATAAGACCAAACTAGATTTTCGAAAAATCAGGCAATTTGAAGAATAACTGGTTCAGGTTTAAGGAACTGTAAAAATTCAACAACAAAAAGTCTACATTTCAGAGAAAAAGTGCAAAATGATGAATGCATTCTTCTCTTCCAAATAGTATCTGTTTTTAGAACATATGCGAGTGAAGTACAATGGACTAATTGAAATACATATTTTACATGGTGAAAATGTTGGGTCACGTGGTGAGAGTGCTTTCTCAAAAGGGATGACTATTTACTGTAATCTTTGGATTTCATAACGATGGCATATGACAAATAGAACAAAGTCATGCTTTTTCAAGTTTTTATGCTGTTGTCAACTACTGTTGTGATTTGATATGTGCTGGGACTGGAATGTGTGTGTTAGACTTAATATACCCCAACAGTATCCTCCCCGACAGCCTTGTGATTGCTCCCCACTACTACTTTGAGAGTAAAGTGCTGACAGCGTTGTACTTGGTCCAGCTCAGTGAAACCTGATGGATAATGTATTTGTCCTAGTGTAACCCTGTCTAGGCAGGTCCCAGCCTTCCCCACTGACAATTTTCACCTCCAAAATTATTTTTCAAGATGAACGTAAACTTAAAGAGTTGTGGGAAAAAAACAAATTGTGAAGATGAAGTGATCTCAGTGCAGCAGTTTCATACCTTCTGCTGCACAAATAATTTTGCAATGCAGGTCACACATTCAGCACTACCACAAATCTATAGTATCTGATCTCGTACATCCCATCTCGCCTACAGGTTCCTTTTTGCCCTGCTCGCACAAAATAAAAAATAAAGATTGCTTTATTCAAAAGCAAAACACAGACATGGTGGTCGGCTGACCTCAGCAGGCCACCGGATTCCTAATGGGTTGCAAACTGCAATCTACCTTATTAATATTCATGAGGTAGGTTGATTTGCAAACCCCAAGGAATCTATTAATGAAACTCATTGAGTTTCGGACATAAGGAATACTGATTATCTAATTGCTGTTCGGAGAGAATCGCAATTAGGAAATCAGTATTCCCAATGTTTTTACATCTGGCCCAGATTATCCATGGCTTTCTATGGATGCTTTTTCATAATTTCATAACTCCTGATCCCTGCATTAAAATTCTGTTGATTTTTTATCTTTTAATCATTGCATGTGTACTTAATTGGTTTGAGAATTTAAAACATATTTATTTCTTATCTTTAACATTGCTTTGGCATTCCTGTACATTCACCACATGCACTTTTATCTGACAAGTCCCATCCATTGTGCCAAGTGACCAAGGATAGGCTCAAGATTCTTCGGTGAAACCTAATTTTAGTCACTAATTTGTTTGACTATGGTGGGGCTCAGCAACAGTTCACTTTAAGACAGAGGTTGACTGGGCACAGTCTATTTCAGTTTGCTCACAGTAGCATCCAGCTTTTAGAGTATTTCTAACAAACAATCATGGGGTTTTGGTCCATAGGCAGATGTTTTGAGCATCAGGTATTTAAATTCGTATTTGTACAAGATGAATTTTAACGTATTACATTTCTGGGCTGAAGTCCGTGCTTAGGATTGACGTGAGGCTGATGTTTAAAAGATGTGAGTTGTTGTGGGCAGATGAATTTGGATTTATTGGAGTACGTGATCTGTCACATGGAAAGCCCATGTGAACTGGAGAAGTACTCGGCCAGCGCTATAACAAACAAACACTGAGTAACAAAGTTACTGGAATTGAATTTATAAATTTCACAAACAAAAACAAGAATAAAAAAGTATGTCTTAAAATGACTATTAGCACTATTTACAAAAATATTGTTCAAAATTAAGATGAATGATTTCATGAAATCTGCAGGTCCTCGGATCGTAGTATAATTAATTGGCTGGTACACCTGATGAGAAAAAGTCTCCCTTCAAAGTGAAACTGTATTATAGACTTGGCATCCACATGAACCACGATATAAAAATTAGATCTTGTGGTTGCTTACTATATATTTTCTTTCAACACACCCTCTGGATGAATTATAGCCTCAAGCAATTATCCGGGCTACAGGCGAATTTTGAAAAACATTCCATAGATACCGAATATCTGGCTAGCTTGGTGTCTAATAATGTAACCCTTTCTAGATGTTACGTATGGAACTACCTCTTGGTTTCTGCAACTCTAACCAAACTTCTACTGGTCAAAACAGGCAAAAGAAAGTCAGCTGCTTCATGTAGTAAGGATCGCCCACTCACTTGCTCCATTGGTGGGCAATTAAACCAGAGATTGATTTCATCAAGGAAAGGTTGGGTGTAGCCAGAACATCATCATTAGGGTTCTCCTCTAGTGTGCAGCCTACAGCCAGAACAGGCTTTAACTCTAATTCTGGCATGATGGCTCCCTCACTGTCACTAAGGGCAAGATATAAGAGGAAGAGGGCCAACCTATACATCTCTGAGGAAATTCTCCACCATCGGTTGACCAGATAACATTGGCACAAAACCTCTATCCAATACAGTGGGATTGCTTCCAGCTTAGAAGATAAACGACTGAACCTGCCTCCTGCATTAGAATGCTAATGCTGTGAAAAGAACTAACTCTGCCTTTTGTCGAGTGGGCGATAAAGGACTGGGGGTATGAGCAAATTCTCCCTGCTCAGTGCCCAAATGACCAGGATGGAGAATTTGGTGCCAAGCTTTTTGACTGTGTTTATGGAAGACTGAAATCTATGGGGGAAGACATCTTGGTCAAAAACTCCTTCCTGATAAGACCAACTAGACTAACGAAGCTTCTACTGCTACAGCAGATGACAGGCTGACCCCTTGTCCCAGTGAGGGTGTGCCAGTTTTTTTCAGCAACGATTTTTTCAGCATACAAACTCTAAAATAGTCCTGTCTTGTCCCCTGTCCCAACCTAGATCCCCAACTGTTACCAGAACCTGTGCTCCATCTGCTGTGGGCAAACAGTTCTCCTTTCAGTTACTCCCAGTAGAAACACCATCTGTCCTTGTGCCTACAGGGGTCCCATCACTACACACAACTCAGAATGACGAATGTGACCAGCTGATAAACAAGACTGTTCACTGGAAGACCTGGAAACGCAATGCCCTGGCACAACTAAATCTTAATATCTCGCTGTGCTCCACAGATCAGGAATGGGCCAAAGACTGGTACCAATGCCTGTGTAGTTATTCATTTCAGGAGAGCCAATGTTGCATGTTCCCTTTTAGGACTACTAAAATCCTCACTTATGCCTCACAGTATGTTAAAGGCAGTGCCTATGGAGTATTTTATTTTACAATCAAAGCAAATGTAAATCTCCTGTGGTATTTGACCCTAACAAGCACACTATAGCCTTCCTTTTTAACATGCCTGTCACCAATAAATACGCTCCCCTGGCTAAACAACATGTCATCAACTGATTTACTGATGAGGCACCTGGCAGGCTCTCATTCTGTCCTGAGACTGTTAAAGGTCCACTAACCCCATGAGAGAATACATTTGTCTCCCCTAATTTCGTTTCTCAATCAAAGTAAGCATTTGATGAGAATGTCACTTCAACTACATTAATTGCCTCAAGGGAGGGCACACAATGGTGCCACCCTTACCAGCTTCGCTGACAGTCTCCAAACGTGTTCCTTGAAACACTGTGGGCTATATGTCAAGATAAAAACAACCCAAAATGGACAAGACCAATCAGAGGGTATGACCGGATTTGCCTACAAGAGACCTTGGCTACACTAAATCTAACACCCCACCATTGCTGCTAATTCAACAAGAGCAAGGGGGTGGGAACTGCTCACTTTGGTCTCAGGTTCATTTTATGGGAAAAATCACTGTCATTTCTTGATTCCCTACATTTTCAATTACTTTGGTTTGAGGGCAAACAAAAAAAAACCTGTTTATTAATACAGTTCTACAATCATAATATTGACATTCTCAACACTGATGTCATTACCTCACTGACGGGAGAATTGGATCCTTTTACTAGGAGCCACGTTTTTAATGTTCCTATAGTCTGGGCGGTAGATTTTTATATACAACTCTGCCACTCCCTCCTATTGTCTATTGTGGACTTCTCAGCTCCTCTGACATATTATTTTCACACTGCCTAGGAGGATGGCTTAAACTTGCTAGTGGTTAAGCATAAATTGCAGTTTACTTTAGATATGATTTCCAACTTCCTCTACCATATGGTTATAAAAATGCATTTAGTGATCAAAAGTTTCTCAGTTTCCGTAACTATGGGTAGTACCCCTATTTTAATTCCAGCTAATTTATTCCCCATAGTGTCTGTCAAAACAAGGAAATCTTGATGAATTGGTATTATATTTATAATATTTCAATGTTATACGAACTTGTATGTAGAAATAATGCTACCCTTTGGAGTGTAATGCAAAGACCTAAGCAATTGTTAGCTCTTATGGTGTCCAATGTGGCGTGATTAAGGAAGCCCTGACCGCCCCTCAGCGACACCACGAGAGGAGAATTGCTAGATGGTTTGATTCCCACTGTTCGCATGCCCACCTTAATTCATGATTGCATTAAAGTTTGTAGCCAAGGACTGGGATGCTGTTCGACACCATAGAATAGCTTACAAGAAAGCCCTTGATCACAGGAAAAATGAAATCCCAGAGGACACTTGGGATTCCCCGTTAGCAGCTAGTATGATGGACAGTTCTGATCAGTTACAATCTTCCCTTTTTTAGGGTTTCTACTGATTTTGGCTGGGATACATTGATTCGTCCTGATAAATGGCTTATCCTATTTACTAAGGTGAACTCACAATCACCATCAAATACTAAGCCATCTCCATGGGATGGGGACCCTTACGTAGACATATTGATCAAACTGGACTTTGAGCTGTCTGATGTGGCGGCAGCTATCAATAGGTTGCAAACAACATGGCTCCGATACCGGATCAAGCACATTTTGGCCCTATAGGGACAACATTTCTCTTGGGTTTCTCTGGTTACCAATGTGCTGAGAAGCTGTGCAAAGCATGGCCCACCTCAGTCACGGTCCCACTTGATTATCATGCCAATTTTTTAAGAAGGGTGATAAAAGTGAACCTAGGCGCTATCACTCTATTTCAATTATCAGATCTACTGCATAAATTGCATTCAGAATTCTTCTGGTCCGGTTTGAGCATTGGGCTCAGGAAAAAACCCATCCTCTCCGACCTACATTGTGGATTTTGCGCAGGGTTGGGTACCACCTAACAATGCCTCAATCTACACCTCCCGATACATAAACATACCAAAGCCAAGCCGGGTCATCTCTACTTGGCTTTTGTGGACCTCAGCTCAGCCTTCAACCATGTAAATCAGTCCAAATCATGGCATATCGTGTCTGAAGTGGGGGTTGATAAGCCTATTATGGTTTTTTTGAGACAGCTGCACACCGACGGCACTACTAGCATGAGATATGCCTCTAATGACGAGACCACTGTGCCCTTTAACTCGAAAAGGGGCAGCACCAGGGCTACATGGTCACCCTTTTTTATTTACACTTTATATCAGTGGGCTAGAGAACCACATGTTAGACCTCAAAGAGGCACCCAAATTCCAATGTTTGTGTATGCTGATGATTCAGTACTGATGGGCCGAACCCCCATCAGCCTATAGTAATTTCTAGATCGGTTTAATTCCTTTGTGGTCCAGCTTGACTGAACTCTAAACTCAACCAAACCCCATATGACGCTCAATTGTCCCACCCAAACCAAGTCGAGATCCTAAACTATCAAAACTTCAAGGATTGAAACTATTTCTCCCTTTCCATATTTAGGGGTGTTGCTGGAGGATACAGATGGCTGGAAGGCTTTAGGAACTGTCAAGATGGTGGAATTTGCAAGAATTTTGAATCTCTTATCAGATTCCTATCCAAACTGAGATCAAATGCAGAACATTAGCCACCTATCGAGTGGGTCTTTGGGGCTTTCGAGAGCAAATGGGTATCCACAAATCTGAGAATGCATGCCTTAGGAGACTGCTGGCAGTTCCTCTCAGTACTTCAGCATATAGCTACCATGCCAAACTAGGCATTGATAATTCTCAGGTCTTATTGAAACTGCATACCTTTATGTCTGGAGCTCAATGTAGACCAAGCAGGAAACACATTTTAATAGGCTGGTAACAACTGAATGTCTGAAATTGGACAAAGCTATTAAGATGCCCTAGTTAAACTATATAAACACATTATGTACTAGCCTGGGTCCACCAGAATTGTATAGTAATCCATAAAGCATGTCTAAGTCGCATGTCTGAGTCCATTAAGGATTCCGTAAATGCCCATTTCCTTGACACATGTCATAGAGAAAGAGAATGTACCAGATCTCCTAATAGATATGGTAACAGATTATTTTGCCACCATGTTAACATTTGCAATGAACCATAATTAGTTACCAACCCACAGCATAGGTACTCCCTCACACATTTTATGCTCAACAGCGTACATCTTTTTGTTGCCCATTCTGAGCATGGTTTACATAAAAGTATGCTCCCCTCAGGCTACTCTGCACTTAATTTCTTTCCAAACTTTATATTGCACTTAAAAGAATCTTTCCAAAACCTATTCCGACATGCGGCAAGTTTACCCTCCATGCTATATTTACAAATACTCCCACCTGTTTTCATCTATCAGGCAGTAGAAAATTACATAGACAAATCTGTTAATATCACAGTAGCACTTTATTACGAGTGGCGGGAGGATATACTGCATACATTCAACTAGTGTTATTGCTTGCAGCACATTTAACTGACAATATTGACCTGGTTAGAAAGGTATTTATTAAGTCTAAAAGCTCTATTTACTGTATTTTTAATAATAACCATTTTATCTGCATTTGGTTATTTTTTTAACTGAATACATTATTTTAATGATGGTGTAACATGCAAGCCTAAGAGCTACTCTAGAGGAAAAAAATACCCACCTAGAGTCCTAAGATCTGACAGACAATGTAGTCAATATACTAAAAAAGGCGGTTCTCCAATCAACATTTTGTAGAAAATGCTGATAACTACACTTCCAAAAACAAAATATCTATGATACAAAAATTTCAAAAGAATCATTAGTCAGAATAATGACATAGCTACCCCACAAATAAATCCAAAGTATCTATGGCTGAGGAGATAGCCATCTTGCCACAGTGCAATCACTTCACTAGGCACAAAGCACAACGTACTACTAATCTGCATGCCATAAAAATACATCTGCAGTATACAAAAGGCGCAAGAGAACAGAGTGTCATCACTCTACCAAACTGTGCAGCTGTACATACATCCAAATATCTGATGCTAAGAATGGGGCAGACTACAATGCTTGTTTCTTTGCATTTCAATTTCAAAAGTTACTCTCTGGCAGATCTTCAAGCTTTAGTATGCCATTTAGTCCAATAGCAGAGTGTACATTACCCATGGGCAGGCGGTCTTCCAAGATTATAAAGAGAGTATTGGTTGTATTTTCCAAACACCAACCTAAAGTAGCAGCCCTTGGAAGAGCCAACAACTCAAAATAAAAGAATGTCTTGCATGGATTCCTTGGCATTAGGTTGCTGATGTCCTGCGTGAGGACCACCCCAATAAAGAGGGGTTACTATTAATGGGCAATTACGGGTATTAATTTATGAGACAGGAATGTTTGAATAGCAAAAGTGAGAAATAAGGACATTTTGAATTTGACAATTTTTATATCATATGCTATGTGTGAAAAATTAGCGAAGGGGCCTATATGTTTGAGAATTGCTAACGCACCAGATTTTTGGAAGAGTGTTTAACTGCTATTACAAAAGAAGGGGAAAAAACACTTCTCAAAACATCAACAGACTGCAATCTAATTAAGATTACTTATTGTTTGCACATATACCTCCCCAGAACTAAATGGCTTCATTAAAATAATACATTTAATACCAAGAAAATGTTTACAAACATAAAAAGATGATAACATGTAGTTACAGTTCAGCAAGGTCATGGTTATAAAGTGCACCTCGTGCAGTTATTCTATGGATTTCAAAAACCATTGTGGGGCCTTCAATCCTTGAAAGAGTAAGAGAACAAGCAAATTGTTGTGAATCCCTTGGTGACAAATAGAGAATACGCTGTCATTGTATTCATGTTTTACCCACGGTTTATGTTCCAGAGACTGATGGTGTTATGCCATAATATCCAAGTGTTTACATCAACCTGTACTTATATCAATTCAACAATACTGACTGCCAACATATTGTCAATGTAAGTACTGCATAAAGAAGAGTAAATCTATACTTCCCATTATATCTTCCCCTTGATAATATCGGCATAGTTTGTTAATATATGTGGCGGATAATGTTTTTCACCTCCACCTCATATATATCCACTCCATCACCTTCTGTTTGACTCCGGTAGAAATGAATACATATAAAGTAAAGTCCTGTTGATAGCTCTGATGTGTTGAGGAAACCTTCACTGACCTAACAGAGACTATGTGGACCTCATTTGTTGGTCTGTTAATTTCTACTTGCTTTGATCCTGCATCAGAGAAGCAATGAACTGAAGCGTCCTTCCTTTGCGGTCTAATTCCAAATGCATTAAGCTACATAAAGAACCTTTTGATGTATGGGCCAACTATAGGACGGTACAATTAAACTGTGCAGAAACTTTCAGGATAAAGGTCCACAATGCTAACTCCAACGTGATAGCTTTCAGTGATATTCTGGGTCAGACTGATAAGTAAGCTTTCCACAGTTCAATATTTATTCAACTGCATCTTGTTAGATGTGGTGATGGTATATAGTCACAGCCTTAGAAGAGGACCAAGAGGATTATTGGTTACTATGTCATCTTGTTTTCCAAGCTTGCAAAATATTATAGTAGTCTCATTGGAGTGAACATTATCGAGGCATGCTAGTTCCTTCTTGTGGAGCTTCTATGGCAGGGTAGAAAAAAAAATATGGCTCAAATATTGCTACTCTTTAACTACTTACAGCGGGCTACCCCCACAAACCATTTGCATCAACAAATAATCAATTCTGATTGTAATTTCCTCTGTATACAAACTGGAGTAAGGTCAAACAAGATGAAATCACACACAGTTATAAGTATGTGGCCCACGAAAATACTTAACTTCAGAGAAAAAGAGGCAGGTTCCCAACAAGGCACTAAGGGTACACGGTCATCGTTTCATAGTTGCTAGTGTACATCCTTGCTGTAAACCAATTAAGTAATTCATCTGTGGCATGCATTTATTCCCAATTCCTGTAGGGAATCCCACATACCCCTGTGTAGGTCAATTAAAAGAGGCTGTAAGGGGTTTGCAATGCATTATATTAAGGGGTTCTAGACAATTGACCTATCATTGTAGTACTGCTTTCATCTGTAGTTGCCTGGATCAGTTTATGGCCCTTTTATATGAATTTTTATCAATAGATCCCTAAAGAAATTAGGGGAATCTGAATAGATTTATAAGAGGATTTAAAGAAAACTTGTAATAGTTTTGAACATTCAGAGTGGTGTGGAGCACTCAAATTGGAAGTCCAGCAAGTCCCTGAGATCTGAATGGCTTTACAAACATTATTCATTTAGGTTTGTCTTTGTAGGGATTAGGACCGTCCTTTCTTGCAAACACTGGAGAACAGTCTATGCAATGTTAATGTTATCTTGAGTCCAATTACCTCATGAAATTTATAGAGAAGACTTTCTCAAAGCTAGATTCCTATTCCTATCCTCTACTCTTTAACAAAGCTCACGTAGTCCCTATAGGTGTTGCCAAAAAAGAAGACCGTATTAGGTCTCCTGCCCTCAGATGTTTTGCTTCTCTACAGTCATGTACCCTCTGTTGCTTTTATTGTTTTAGTTTCACCAGTTTCCAGTCACATTTTGACACACATTTGTTCCAGGTCTTTATCTTTTCATAAACTTTTGTACTTACTCCCAAGTGCTGACAGTGTGGCAGGATGGACCACATGGCGTGTAGTTGTGTGTGCCCATATCCAAACTACAGAGGAAAAGGGGTAAATAAACACATCGCACTTTATGTGATCTGAACCACTAGAGAGGGCCACTGCACAGACTTTGTTTATGTTGGTGCTCTTTTGTCTGCACAGTGAAAATGGACCTTAGAAATGTTACAGACCCTCTGCAGTTGCTTTGTCATGGGCTTCACAAGAGGACATGCTCTCTTCTAGCACACTGCAAGACCTCTTTGGTCAGAGTTCTCTGTGAAATTACTTACAAATATTACAGCACTGCTCCAAGCTCAGCTGTTTGATGTACCAGGGCAACATCTTATAGGACTCTGATGGGTGATGTGTCCTTCTACCGACCATTATGTATTCACTGGCTCAGCCCCCACCTTGAATCTCCATCAGGAAGGAGGGCACAGAAGACTTCCAAGACAACCCTAAACTCACAGACTTCTCTGCCATAGAGAGGAATATTTCTCCAGTGACTTATGCAGTAGAGAATAAGGGATCTAGCCAACATATGCCCATTGGAATGTTAAATTCAATCATGTAAATTAGGCATCTTTTTATTTTCAGTGCAGGAACACACCTAAAACACATGGACATTTTATACCACCTTCTATAGTGCCACCATTTGCTTAGCAAACAGGGGACAATGAAGTGTCAAGATCCCATAGGAGCAGAATGCATTACATGACCTGGTCTACAAACTATTTTAATTGATAATTTAATTTATTTTGGGTTCAATTATTTTAATATTCAGTAGCCTTAGCTATTTACTATGAAACCAGATTTGTAAAAGAAGAATAGCTTATTACAACTGGATAGATTTCTAAAAATGTAACCTCAGGGCATGTACACTGTAGTTTAGATAAGACCAAAAATGTATGGTCTGACCTACAGCAATAACATATTTAATGGTGAAGGAGTGGAACAGAATTTGACTTAAACCATTAGGAATGAGAACAAACTGACATTTCTAAATTATCAATGTAGCGTAATTTTCAACGAATGGGCAAAATCTATAATTATGTGAAATGTGGTGGGCATGTAGGCAGAGGAACAAAATGATAAATGATGGACATCATTAACTGCTAGGAAAGTTAATTCGTGTAAATGAAATGTTATTGAGTGTCACAATATGGGTTTTGAAGAGGTTTCTTAGATTGTAGTGATAGTTCTTACTGAAAATAAAGTCATTGGTTGAACAAGGGAGTTTGTAAGTCATCCAACGCAGTCTTGTTTTGTGAGAAGGCTGAATAAGTCAACTCAATACCAAAGGAAATTTGGTGGATGAGAATATTGCATTAATTAGAGTACAAATGAGGTTTACATCACCATGTGTTGTACACTTCAGAACACTAGGTTATGTGGTGTTGGACTGGCGTCTGTTTTAGTTGGGCCTGCTGTGCAAAATTATAATTAAAACGAGAGGAGGTGCATGGCTTGACACAGAGAAAACACGGTTGCCTGCTGATTTAGCTCCATGAGAGCTGGGAACAAATTCTGCAATGACAGCAGTGAATTTATATTCTAAATTACAAACCTTCAATATAACATGTGAGTCATCCTTTTTCCAATGCTGTGCTTGGAAACTGAAAGTAAATGTTTTTTGTATGTGAGGGGCCTTTTGCATACAACAAGCAGCTGTCTCCTCAGGTCACAGCAGCCATTTCATGTTATTTACCAGGCAGAGTATGTTGACTATATATCTGGCTTTGTTTTCAGAGACATTTATTTTTATACTTAGTTTGTTTATTTTAGACATCTACTTTGAAAGCTAGGGCATCACACTTGCTTAGATTGATGTGCTGCAAAGGGATTACAGCCAGAGTGAAAATCATAATTTTAACAAGCCGTTGATTAAAGATCAAGGGCAGGACGTACATCTCCCGCATTGTGGAATAAAACTTGCAATGAGCTTATGTTAGCGAAAAAAAAGATGGTTAATGTAGAATGTAATACCCAGCTCCATGAGAGTCGTGGCTTATTGAAAGAGGATACTCCTTACATATTTGTTACAATCCTTGACTTTATGGATGGCAACTGGACATTTTATTTAGGTGTATGATAGTACAATGTCAAAAAAATAAAGATAACATTTCTGAGCTTCATTTTTTGATCTGTTGTAGCAGCAAGTTAAGAGAATCACAAATGCCAAATCCTCTTCATTTTCAGCTACCAGTCCAGGTATCCTTTCATATTATGGAGGAATATACTCTCAGTGTTGCTCCCTGATAAATATCTTTATGCTTATGAATGGTGCAGGCTAAGTAAGAGCTTTTAATACAAACGAGTTTCTAAATATTACTTTTATAATTATTTTAGCTCTAGCTGAAATGTATTTTTTCATTAGCAGTGAGTGGTCCCACTTATTTTGACATCTTCACTAATATTTCATCAGGAAGATTTCTGCATGAGCAAAAAAAGAAAATTAAGGCTCACTTACACAACTTGTTATTTACAGTCATCTGGAAATACTTTGAACTTAGAAAAATATTGTCTTGAAACTACGGAAGAAACTCAATCTGTCAATTAAAATTCCAGTTCTCCATCCTGGTTCCAAAAATTGTTTCGACTGGCAAACACTTCACAATCCCTTATACTAAAGAGTCACAAAACCGCAATGACTCTACAAATAAGTGGCCCAAAATGATCCCCCTTCAATATTCCTACCACCTTCCTCCATATCAATAGAATTACTATTGGAAGAGAACAGAGCTTTCCAACCATGTATTGAAGAAACTAATAGGGGATTGCAAAAACTGGATCACAAATGGACTCACTTGGCAAAAAGAATGACTGACGTTGAACAATGGGTGAGTGATCTGGAGGACTCTAATGCAAGGGGGAAACATCGGTTACATTGCAGTGTTTACACCGCAATACCTTTACAAAGCGGGTATTACAACTCAAGTCATTACAATGACTTGCGCTGGATGGCGCTCTAAGATCAGGAATAGTATGATTTACTATTCCAACACCTTCCCTACCGTGACGCAGGCTGTAGTTGGAATTTTAAATCATACTATTCCTAAGTCCAGAGCATTCCAGCGCAAGTCTTTGAACAACTTGTGTTGTAATGCCTGCGTTGTAAAGGTATCGCTGTGTAAACACCGCGATGTAACGTCGTATATTCAATGCAAGGATCAACAAAATGCATTTACAAATAACTTTTTTGAAAAGAAGATTTAGAAAACACAACCGGAAGAATATTCTTAGAAATTATGGCCTGCCAGAAGGATCAGAAAGGAGTGATCTATTCAGTTGTTTAAACCCTTATGCCTAAACTGATAGATTTGCTATCATCAGTTTCTTTAAATATGCAAAGAGTACATACATTTTGCTTCTTTATCGGACAGACCAAGAGGTGTGATCAACCTTTTCCTAGAATACGGTGTTGCACTCAAGGTCATTATGGTTGCAAAGGCAAAGAAGCAAGTTTCGTGGTCTGGTAATCACTTATTTTTCTCTCAGGATATTCCAAAAGCTACTGTTGGCAGACAAAACCATTCTTACAAATGAAACCAGTACTTAAGACCTCCTAATGGTAGATTTGGTCTTTTTCATCAATGCCTTTTCAAAGTTACATATAAAAACGGGACAACAACGAATGAAGATCCTACCATATTTAGGAAATTTTGGGATTACTGTAAAGTGGAAAACATGAATACTTTTGAAGATTATCATAGGCTGAGAGCTATTTTTGGATAGATGTATCAATTCTATTTTCATGCATATGGATGCAAATGTTTAATTTTCTTGTTTATTCTTTCAGGTGATTATCAGATTCAACCTTTGTCGTTGTGTCTTTATGTTCCCTCATACATGGTCATCTCCTGATCCGCCATAGAGCGCAGAGGTGTCATTATCATGTTGACTCAAGACCCGCAACCTGTTATTCAGTTTGCAGGCATGTGCCTTTTCCTTCTTGCGTTTATGCTCCTCTTTATCTTTCATTCTCTATTCTTTTCTCTCTCTCTTTTGCATTCAGTTCCTGAACCTCTGATTTTCAAATCTAACATAATTCTACTTTGCTTTCTTTGCCAATTTCACACATTTATGATGCATATATTCCTATTTCTATGTTTGTTCGGAGTCATTTCTCTGTAGTGTAGCCTTCTTGGTCTTAACTTTTTTCTGTACGGTACTTAGAGTGGTTTCATGTAATTTCAGGGGATTAAGCTCTCGGATCAACAGAAACAGGGTTTTACTATCATGCCAATCTTAAAGCAAACATTGCATTACTGTTAGTGACACATCTTGTTGAAAAAGAAATATTGAAGCTTAAAAGATGCTGGAGGCTTTGTTTTTTCCTCTCCATTTTCAGGAAAATAAATGGCATGACCAATGTGTGTGATAAACATCTTGATCTTAAATTTCTATCTCAAGACAGTGATGATGAGGGAATGAGTCATTTATAAAAAAAAATGTGGCTTTTAGTATTTTTAATGTATGTGGTCTAAACCAAACCAGCAATTCCTTTTGGTGTAAGATTTCTCAAAAGTCAATCAAATATTCTGATGGCATTTTAATACTTGGTGGAGCCTACAACCAGATCTCTGATACTTTTCTGAACAGGTATTCTAAATGTACTTTTGTCCAAAGTAAAATGAATAAACAATTTCTCAGAGGTTGCTATTTGACGCATGGAGATTGTAATCCAACTTTAAAGCAGTATACTTTTTTCTCTCCAATCCAGCATTCCCAGTCCAGAATTGATCTGATATTTGTATGTAAACATATAGTACAAACGTTAATCAGTGCTGAAATCGGCAAGTTTCTAATATCCAATCATGCCCCTATCAGTATTGATTTTAATTCCTTATGTACTTTGAATGCAAATAGAAAATGCAGATTTAGCAATGCTCTTTTAATGGGTGACTTCTTCGCTAGCGCATTTAGGAAATTTTTTGTTGCATTCTTTAATCCTAACTCTACTAGTAATATTTATTTTCAAATGGCTTGGAACTCCTTCAAAGCAGCAGATCGGGATGTCATCATCACATGCATGTCAAATAAAAGAAGAAAGTGAAACAGAATTGTACAATATTATGCTCAACAGTAAAGACAGAAAACGCGTCCACTAATCTTATGTCCAATGCTAAATTTTATGGTGGACAGAATAAAGCTTGTGAACTTTTGGCAAACATTTTTAAAATAAAAAAAGAACCTACTAAAGTGGAATATATTCTGAATAAAGATAAAATCTCTACATTTAAAAAGGAGAATATTCTAAATTAATCTGCCCTATCTTATATGACTTTATACACTCCTGAACAAATACCTCAACATAAGAGCACTGTGGAACATTTTGCCTCAATACAACCACAAAATGGGAAGGATATCGATTTTCATTCATGGCAAATGGATAGATTTTGAGAATACATTACTAAAGCAATTACTTTATTTAGGAAAACTCAAACCACCAGGTCCAGATGATTTTCAATTGATTTGTATGCATTTGTTTATATAATTACTTTTCTAAAACGTACGGTTCAGGGTACATTTCACAATGCATTCATTTTCATTCAGACTTTGCTTGGTGGTGACGGACATTAAAAAAACACAATTCCCTCAACCCTAAATAGGGTGGACTGTGTTATGTGCTTCGTCTATCTGCCCCCATTCCATCGAGCTACCAGAGGAAGGTTTACACTGCCTAAGTAAATTTTCCCCTGGGCGTAACCCTGGTGGCCCGCTCGACTCAAAATGTGGTGGATATACTGAGAGTTTGGTGAAGCTTGAAAGGAAGAAAGCAGATCTATACAAGGCAAAACAATATAGAGATTCCTTTTAAAGGCTTGTTGTGGTTAGTTTTAGTGTTTGCCTCGAGAGTAATGGCAGTGCTAACAGTTAACAGGTAAGTGGTTTATGTTTGTGAGGTTGACATGCCGTGATTTGGCTGGAGTGAAAGTGGTGCAAGTCCAGCTTCAAAAGTTACAGGATGGAGTTTGAGATCACAGCGAGATCAGAAATGGGGGAATTAGGAAGGCAGAAGTGTTGTAAGGAACCTGAATGGAGACCTGGGAAGTGTTTTTACTTCCCATGGGTTTTGTCCAACTAAATTTACTGGGCCCAACAGAGAGGTTACATAACCTTGAAGGGCTGTTGTTAACAATTACAGGCTACTGGCCATGTGCCACACCTAAACATCAGCAGAATTCAGTGACATGCTATGTAGTGGTGGAAAGGTGACCTGCGCTTCATTTTGGTACAGTAGGCCCATTCAGATTAGTACTGCAGGGCCTACATTTTGTGTACCTACTACAGACGTGTTTTGCAGTGAGAGATCACATCACTGCACATGTTTCCCCTTCTGCTCTCTTTATTTTTACATAACCACTCAGCATCACTGTCAGTGGTATCATCATTTAGTGCAAATAATCACTAAGGTCCTGGAGCAGGACGATTAATTAGTTGATCAATTGTTTTTTTTTCTGTCCATTCCAGTGCTGCATCATTCTTCTGTGGTATATACCAACCTTCCCAAGTTCCAAAGGTCCACAGCGGAGTAGTTTATCTAGGTCAGGCTATTTCTTTGCATTCCAGAATATATATTCTTTTCATTCAGTTATAAAACCAGCACTACATGTCCCAGAATTCAATGAAGGGATGGACTACTCACGCACCTGGGAAACTTAGGCGCTTTAAGATACTCTTTACTGTCTTATTCAGATAATTTGATGAACAGTACATTCCCTAATTCTTTATATTTAAGGTATTATTAGTGGTAGAACAATGATCATCTCACTAATTGTTTGAGGCATCTAACAGTCTGCTGTGGCAAACTGACACTACGATATGCATTTTTGAGAGCACAAATGTCCAAATACCTCAGTGTATAGCTTATGCAAATTGGTATTTTGAATTTCTTTCATGCAGTTTATATAGGTGTCTTCGGTCACTGATGTCTGACAGTGAATGCCTTTAGTTAGTAGGAGAAACAACTCACTTCAGACATATCTAGGCATGGTTACCTCCTCATCTCCTCCCTCTTCGCATTGTTGATCGGAGTAGAAAGTTCCTCCTTAAACTCCTAGCACTCTTTTCCAAAGCCTCTTTCTATGCCAATTTCTCCTCGAGGAAATTCCACCCACAAAGCATAAAAACAATCCCCAAACTTCCTTTTTTGTTGAGGTCATATAATTTGTGCTCTCTTTAGCTTCTTTTAGAAAGTAACGCGTTGTTGCACTTTGAGGGTAAATATTTTGACAGTGCAGCGGCCCACTTTCTTTGTGGCACCACAGTGGCTTGCTGTTTGGATTTTCCCGTATTTTTCATAGTTTACAGTGGTACACTTCCCACTCAAGTATTTTCATTTTAACCACGGTGCAAAGGCCCAAGTGCAAGATGTTCAAGATGTATTGTTTGGTGCTTGGGCTCACTCATATTTTTTTTTCTTTTTTTAGTTTTATATAGCGCGAACTAGACCCGAGACATCAGGTATCAGAGCGTTTTACATGAGCACCAGTTTCGTTACAGAAGGACATATTCATTTTTGTTAGGCCCAGTGAGATTAAGTGATTTTCCCAGAATCACATGAAGTTGAAGTTGTTGACGAGACTCGAACCCGGTTCCTCAGCTCCGAGGTCGACCGCTCTAGCCGTAAGGCTAAATTTTACATTGAGAATGCAATGCCGATGTCCACTTAAATTATCCTGGCATCATTGCGCTTTTACCTTACTTCAGAAAAGACGCAGGACCTGTTGCTTCTCTAAGTAGAGGGTCAGCCTACTGGTTGGACATCAATGGAAGGTCAGTGTCTCGTGCACTGCTCAATCTATGCTCGATCCCAATGTTCTTGAAGTCTCCACAGTAAGGTAACACTGGCAAGGACGTAATATTTAATGCTAGAGAGTACGGAAAAGGAGATACCTATATTTCCCAAGTCAAGTAATGGCTTGTGGGCGTTCATAGACCAATTACTTGTTGCCTCGGGTGCCTTTGTCAGTGCCCGTTTCATTTGTATCTAAACTGCCCAATATGCCTATTTTTGCAAACCATAGAGGATTCTAAGGGAACATTTTGCTGGAAGAAGTGAGAAACTACATTTCTGGATATGGTGTCATACTTCATTTAGAAATTAGAAAATAAAGTTTCCCTGAAGTGGGGAACGTATGATTAACTGCCTGAAAACAAGTTCTTGCAGTGCTTAATTTGTAAAAAATATATATATTACCTACTGGCGGTCGCCAGTAGGTAGTTATAGTTAGGACCATGTTTCCATAGGAAATCCGCAACATTCTATTTTGAATAACTTTGGCGCCGGTCGACGAATCCTCGCGAAGTTTTCAAAATAGGTGCGGCGCTACGCTCCGCTCCTACCCTGAAAGTCTCGGGGGGATTCGTCAAGCGGGGGCTGAGATAAAAGGGGGGTCCCAAAACGCGTTTTTCCCATGCATTTTTCCATAGGACCTTTAGACACAGCTACAGCCCGAACGGCTGAACAGAATTACTTGAAATTTGGCAGAGAGGTAGCCATAATGTCAAGGAAGTGCCTTTTGCAGGTCTGGTGTAAATCTGTTCAGTATTTCCGGAGAAAATAGCATTTAAAAGCATATATATATCTATATGCGCGCAGGGTGCGCGCACCGTGCGAGCACCGTGCGAGCACCCTAACGTGCGCGAGCGTAATTCTGATTGGTGGTTACATGTTAGTCAACGTTCGAATCGGTCGAAATCAGGAAGTGTCGGCCGCCATTTTGTTTGTTTTCAGTGCGAGAGTGAACAAGGAAGGTGGCGAACGTGAAAAGGGGGCAGGGTAGAGAGTTCCTGACCCCCTAGCCCTTGTCAGGGGGTCCCTGAATCGCGGGGGTGCGCGCACAGTGCGCGCACCCTGAAAAACACAAAAAAAATACGTAGTTTATTGTAAAATAAATATCAAAAAAAAATAATACATAAATAAATTAGCATTTCAAAAACCGTACAAATTCACTGAAAAAACCATAGGTTTCACACACGTTATAGTTAGGAATTAGCATTTAAAAAACCTTGCAAATTCACTTAAAAAACCATAGGTTTCACACATGTTATAGTTAGCTGGACATTTCACTCATAAAACACCAATAAAATTCCCCCGTTATAGTTACTGCAGGCAACTATAACTCACGCGACCGCAATCCTCTGCTGATGATGTCAGATATTACATTACTGATGACATATGTGTCTTTCTGAAAAATAAATATTTGTAATATATGTATAGCTAAAGATTAATGGAAGAAGACATGGGTAAATAAGTGTCTAAATACAGTATTAGCATCAGCAGAGGATTACGGTCGCGTGAGTTATAGTTGCCTGCAGTAACTATAACGGGGGAATTTCATTGGTTTTTTATGAGTGAAATGTCCAGCTAACTATAACATGTGTGAAACCTATGGTTTTTTAAGTGAATATATAATTCACTTAAAAAACCATAGGTTTCACACAGGTTATGGTTAGGTGGACATTTCACTCGTAAAAAACCAATGAAATTCCCACGTTATAGTTAGTGCAGGCAACTATAACTCACGCGACCGCAATCCTCTGCTGATGACGTCAGATATTACATCACTGTATTTAGACACTTATTTACCCATGTCTTCTTCCATTAATCTTTAGCTATACATATATTACAAATATTTATTTTTCAGAAAGACACATATGTCATCAGTGATGTAATATCTGACGTCATCAGCAAAGGATTGCGGTCGCGTGAGTTATAGTTGCCTGCACTAACTATAACGGGGGAATTTCATTGGTTTTTTACGAGTGAAATGTCCACCTAACTATAACCTGTGTGAAACCTATGGTTTTTTAAGTGAATTTGCAAGGTTTTTTAAATGCTAATTCCTAACTATAACATGTGTGAAACCTATGGTTTTTTAAGTGAATTTGCACGGTTTTTTAAATGCTAAGTTATGTTTTTATTTTTTTTTCAGGTTTTACACCGTCCCCCAAGGGAAAAAAAACATATATATATTTTTTTTAAATCGCGAGGTGTGCGCACCCAGCGCGCACTGCGAACCGTGCGCGCACCGTGCGCTTCGCGCACCGTGCGCGCTCTGTGTATCTATGTATCTATCTATCTATATATATATATATATATATATATATATATATATATATATATATAGGAGTGCCAGGCCCACTGCAGCTTGCACCACCCATTGGCCATGACAGCACTGCCACTGATAGTATCAACAAAACTACTGTCCATCACACACCTACATGTATAGCAATTCCAACTATTCCAGGTCCCCAAAGATTTAATAATGGATTGGTTGGCAGTTATTAGTCATTTTTAATAGATATATTAAATTAATAAACACATTTTGTTGTGCTCATCTTTAAATTGGACAAACAGCGCCACCATGTGCCAGACTGTCATATGTGCCAGTGTTGACGGTCAAGTGCTGGTGCCGAACACCAGAAACCACCAGTTCAAATTAAGCACTGGGTTCTTGTACCAATAAAGAGAGATGAGAAGGATGTGTTCAATCCAGAACAGCAAAGACACAATACATAAACAACAAAGGTTAAATACACAGGATTATTACCTTGCTGGTTGAACTCCTACAATCATTAAAACCTTTAAAGCGATTCTGCGATGCAAGTTCCACTCTTCAACGACAGCCGCCATTATCAGACCACTTAAAAATAGAAAGTTGGTGTCTAAAAAGTACTGCGGGCAAACTTTGTTGGAAGGCAGAATTCCCATGAAAGGAAATAAGATGATTGGAAGCAAAGCAGTCACCGCCAGAGGTAAGGCTTCTGTGCACCAAAAGACAGCCATCAATAGGACAACGTAGAGGCATTTTCCTTCCTGAAACAAAAACAAAGCATGGGGGAATTAACACAAACAAACAAAGGAGTGGAGTCCGTGAAATGGTTACATATCACAATATCAAGCACAAAACTATGATATATAAAACGATTGTAGACAGGATATCGACTACCAAAATATCGCAGAGGTAAGTATATATATTGGTTAGGTAATGATCTCCTATTCTTAACTCCAAATGTATGTGAGTGGGTGCACTCGAACGGGTGACCGGCTCATAATATCTACAAACAAGTCCAGTAGGAAACATGGTTAACAAGGGGCCAATGAATTCCTTTATTTGAAATTAGTCGGTTTTGCACTCTGCAATTTCAAATAAATTAATTCAATACCCCATTGAGTGCCTTGATGCATTCTGCTGTTAATCAGCTATGTGTGTGTCAAGGTGCATGTATGTGGTGTTGAGGGCAGTTAATTTATACATACCTATCTATACATGCCTTTGCAATATTTTTCTGGTCCATACTCTGGCTACAATATTTATTCGCAAATATTTATTATTTAATGTTTATTTCTTAATATTATAGTAGTATACCATCAAGTACAGTCCATTGATGTAACATTCTAAACTGTAGTTATTGCCAAGGGGGCCTAGATTTTTTGTGTCAGTACACGTAACTAGCATCTCACGTGCATGTTGGATCACCACAAAGCAACATGGTCAAATGTAACAGTAAATCATTAAAGTCCTTGCAGGGGCCTGGAGGTGGTGTGCTCTTCAAGCCAGTCATCATTCAGCTCTGCTGCATTTGCAGAAGTTTCATGGGGCGGTCATATTCTGGTGAGGAACCAAGCGACTTCACAAAGGGGTCTGTTTGAGCTGGCTGAGAGCATCCACACAGGTAGGGTCAGCAGCAGCATGGCAGCAGTGCTTCAGCAGGTTTTTTCTAGTTTCATGGACGTCAATTCACCAAAGTGCTTGGGGTAGTGGACATGACATTGCACATCCTTTGACCTCAGTGACATCATAGGAAGTGACATCTAGGAACTTTGGACATGAAATTAAGAGCCCACAAAGAGCACAGTTAATGCAAGCCAGCAGTTACTAACAAAAACACCTGTTAATTTTATATACATAGCTGTATGCTAATCATCCTGCTGACATGACATGCCAAGGAAATATTACACATTTCTTTTTTTAACTGGATAATATTGTGCTATAAAAAAAAAAGTTGGCTGGCAGTATTCCTATGATTGTTAAATCATTATTATTTATGATCACTTGATCAGTATTACTAAGCAGATAGGTGAAGGTATGGGTCTAACATAATTTGTCATCGATTCATTAAATAGAAACGTGATAAGTTGTTCAACAATGTATTTCTTTATTACATGTTTTTGTTTATTCAGAAGAGTGGCATTTAAATTACGAATTCTAAAAAAAACATTAATCTCGCTCGGAGATGCGAAAGGTAAACAGTGCTCCCTGGAGACTGTTGACCTGTTTTCTTGGGACTGCTTGTGCCCCCTCTGAGGCCAGGGGTCACAAAGGAAGTGCCAGGGATAGCAGTGAGAAAGGACAGAGCGCATGAGTCAGGTCCAACTATCAAAAGATGTAAATCAAGCAACCAATCTAATTAACAAATGTGATCAAGTGGTTTGGCCGAGCCGTGGAAGATGGCAGTCACTCAAGGCTGAGCTCAGCCACCTCCCTTTATCTGGCATCATCCACGTGGGGGGGTGGGGGGATACCCTCAAACCATTCTCCAGGCTTCCTTGGTGATTGCAGACCGGGAGGTGGTGATAATATGCTGTTGTGGAGGTGGATGGATCCCAGGTGGCACTGCGACTGCCTGCGGCTCACACAGTGAACCACCTAAAAGTGCGGCCACCTTAGTGCCACTTAGGCACACCAACACCTCCTCTAGTCTTGGTTGGGCCGCATCATTTCCGGCGCGCAGAGGGTTGGGGAAGGTACTTATACCTGCCCCTGCCTTTCAGGCACCCTCTTTGCTGCCGGACATGCCGTCTCCCACCCTACCGCATACCCGGCGCGCTGGCTGGGGAGCACAGTTGGGTAGGACTATTTAATGCTTTGTTTGCGTTGCAGGCGGAGTTACAGGGCGATCCGGGGGTGGAAGGGTACAGAAGGTTACCTCTTCAGGGGCACAATAGAGGTGCCTGTGCCAAACCCCAGGAGTCTTTACGGCAGGACCCTAGGGAAAGAATAGCCCCGCTTCCTTGGTCAAGGCCTCAGGAGTGAGGGCACAAGTTGAGGCATCTGAAGCTGCCTGCCCAGCGAGAAGCATAGAGAGGCCAGTGGGCCCAGGCCAGACCAGCCATATTTATTTTCATGCCTTGGCTATACGCCCTGCACATACAGTGGCGACTGGGTCACTCCGGGGGGGGCTTCTGCAGCTCCCCCAGATCTGGTGGGTTGTTGGCTAAAGGGGTTGGTGAGAGACTCTTTCAGGAAGACTGCTTCCACAGTCAGAACGGACCGTAGGTCCTGACATGAGACAGCAGAACCCAGAGTGGCAGTCCATAGATGGCACTACCTACCTACATTCCCTTACAAACCAGCCACCTACTCAGCCAGCCGCACTCGAGATACTTACAAGGGTGTTTTCGGCATAGGAAAGGACAAGCAATTCAACCCTCCACACATGGCAAAATTGATAAGTTTACGAAACCTGTTCCCCCACCTGCATCGGCAGGGTCACAAGGGGGAGACAAAAACTGAGGGCTATGCGAGTTCAGTATATACTGCTTTTTCCTGCCTGTCTGAAAGTACTCTTTGAGGGTAGGTCACTCTTCTTCGACACAGGAGGCGGCTTGGGCATGGGTGGATAAGAGGCAGTGCCTGAGCAGAGCCAAGGCTGGCGATGGCCTAGAATCTGCTTAAGACCAGGAGGGCCTATTGGAGAAACGACGACTATGGCCACGACAACAACAGGGCGGTGAGGGAGAGGAGTCAAAGGCCAGAGTTGAACTGAACCCAGGGACCAACAGACTGCTTCGGACAGGGACACATAGAGGATCGCACATGTTGCCACTGACCTGCGCCAGACACCAGAGCTCTGCTGACTGCTCTTCGAGCCACACAAACTCATTGTATCGGCATCTATATATTTTTCCCTTTGCTCACAATCACATTCATGTAACATGTTGGGACCAAGGTGGTGAGGTTCTGTAGCGATCCGAACCCGTGAATTCGGTATCGTAGTACTGACACGATTTTGGTACCAATGAACCGCAAATGATCCATTATATGCATAACAGTGTTTTCGCTACGCAACTAGCATGAATTCACTGAGAAATAGGGCATTCTGTTGTAAAGTCATGGCATCCATTTTAGTTACGGCATCCATTTTGTTTCTTGCCCTCACATAGTCAATGAACGGGCGATGACCCCGGCAGAGTCACCTTGTTAAGGACACGTAAGCTCGAGCCCCGAGAGAGGCTGACGCTACATGACTAGGCAGAATCAAGCTGCCTCCCCAGCCTGAGGCCAGTCCTGCTATACTGGTTCTCGTGTCCGTTGTCCTGACTGAAAGGCCGAAGACGGTAGCCATGCCCGTTTATGATCCATAAACACCTCTTATCCTACTTTTCAATCCTTTGCACCTGGCTCTGCTCCTCTCCTTCTTGGCTTTTACAATGGGGAGGTTACGATTTTTATGATGGGGAGGTTCGGACAAAGAATGGAAAACTGTCAAGGGAATCTGATCGAATACCGAAATCCTACGACTAATTATTGTTTGATGTCTATTTACTGTTTGTTTGGGATACCGGGTTGGGCATGAGAAATATTCGTGTAATGTAGCCTAAAGACATTTGGCGTGTATTTAAAGAACAACCCACTTAATGCAATTTGAACAGTCTCGTAGATTCTGCCTCTGTGTGGTTCCTATGACTTCTGTGTCCCTGCAGTAAATAAACCTTGGTCTTTGACGCCACCATCGAGAAGCCTGTGTCTCTGTTTATTTGTGCACCGAGACAGGAGGAACTCAGGGGTCTTTGGGTGTTGTTTCCCTGACACCTCTGGACTCTTATAAGTCCAGAACCTCAGTGGTTCCCCTCGGTCTATTGCAAGTATGAGGGTATCCATGGAGCTTGGTGAGGTGGCCAGGCCGAGCTCATTACCTGATTGGGGGGTGGGTTTATAATAGGGTACATACAGTCCAGCTTGTGGGTAGAGGTAGGATCTCCAGTGTGCCCCTTTGACGTCACTTCAGTGCTGGCGGATCAACAGATACTTCTAGTTTTCAAAGTATGGGGGTTTAGAGACCATAGTTTTGTTTGATTGTTTTTATGTTCACGCCTTGCAAACAGCACACAAAAGGACACCCGCGCTACACACACACATGCATGGAGCCTTTCCCATCCCCTCATGACTCCTTGCAGTTTTCATGATGGCTGAAATAAGCAGGGGGTGCAGCCCTGATCTGTACTGTTTGTTACTTGGAATGTAAATGGGTTATTGGATAAAACTAAGAGGGGGCGGTCCTTCGAGCAGCCATAGAGGAGGCCCAGACATCCTGCTCTTGCAAGAAACGCACCTTATAGGCA
The DNA here is from genome assembly GCF_964204655.1 of Triturus cristatus. Lineage (NCBI taxonomy): Eukaryota > Metazoa > Chordata > Amphibia > Caudata > Salamandridae > Triturus > Triturus cristatus. The sequence continues at coordinate 1,536,405,225 of NC_140590.1, read as the reverse complement.
ACACTTGTCCCTTCTTTGCACGTATGGGGTCCCTTGATTCTATATTTCACCCAAAATACACAAAGGGACCAACCTTCCTTCAGGGAGACCAATTGTCTCCTGTATTGGATCTTTATTGGAACTTCTGAGTAAGTTCTGTCATCACGATCTTCAACCAATTGTCTCAAGAACCCCCCTTTCTTGAAAGACACTAGGGACATGCTGAATCTGATTGCAGAAACCAATAATCAACAGAAGATTGACCTCCTCGTGACCCTGGATGTAGAGGTGTTATATACTAACAACCCCCAGGAGGCCACCTAAGATGTCTTTGAGATCAGCCTTCATGCACAGACGTGGAATGCAGCAACTCCCATCAACTTCATCATTAAATGTGCCACCATCGCATTGAAGAATAACTTCTACAAGCTCAATGCCCATATCTACCATCGTATACAGGAAACCATCTATGGGCAGCACATTTGCCCCGAACCTGGGCTGCCTATATATGGCATTTTGAGCAACAACATATCTTCACTAAAATCAATCCCTTTAAAAATAACATTCTACTGTGGTGACAATACATAGGTGGCATCCTAATATTCTGGAGAGGCGACACCACCGTGTGTCAGGAGTTTGGATGATGGATTAACATACTCAACCCATAACTTGAGATTCACGCAGTCCATCTCTGAAAGGGGTACACCATATTTGGATATACTGATTGTCATTGATGATGAGACCATATGCACCAAGACCTACAAGAAGACCACTGACTGCAACAGTCTACTCCCATTTGTCAGCCATTATCTAAAAGCCCTACAGGAGAATTTACCATATGGGAAATTCTTCCACCTTCACAGAAACTGCAGTTTATTGAAAGACTATAATGCCCAATGTGGTACGCTCAGCAGGAATCTTTCATTATGCAACTAACCTCTCGGAGTCAGCAAACGAGCCGAGAAGAGGACATGAAACAACCATCGGAAAGCTCTCCTCAAGACCAACATCTGACCCACTGAAGATGTCCTAACCTGTGTCACTCCCTTCACCCCGAATTGCAATCAGGTCAATCACGTTTTATAGAGACATTGGGGTATCCTATGCTCAGGGTCCCTGGAGATCCCACAACCACACTTCGCTTTCAAGCATACTCAGTACCTGAACGACCTCCTGGTGCAACCCAGACCCCGCATCCAGCAGACACCAACACAGAACACCTGCGGACACTACCACTTGTCACAGGACACCATCTCTGTGGGTCCTATGGGGTCTGCCTGCTAACGTAACACTCAGAAGAAGTCTTATTAGGCCCCTAATTTGTTTGGACTCAAACGACCCACACAAACTGTAATACAAAGAACTTGGTCTACCTCATCACCTGCCCATTTGGCCTCCACAAGTTAGGGATGACACCGAGACCTGTCAAAATAAGAATAACAGAATACCAGAGCATCATCCGCTGCAGGCGCAGTACCATAAAATATGCAATAATTTCTGTGATTCAAATCACTCGCCAGATGATCTACGATGGGCCATGATAAAAACCAACAACATGTGGATCCACATGACTGTTCAGAAAGGAACAATGGTGGATCTGCCACCCCTCCACAAACACAAGAGGTCTAAACAATGAAATTCCATGATACGAAGTGTGATCCCTCAATAAGCGCCCCTATGAAGACAACCATACCCTGATACACGGTGAATCACTATGCACCAAGATATAGAACCTCTACAGACCCACATAGGTTGCTTATTAGCCTGAGGCCATGATATTATCTTTCTTACTGGCAGTACTCTACCCCACCGACATCTGACGCGCCCCTTCTCTGAACACCTTCAGGAAGGCTCTGAAGACCTGGCTCTTCGACTGATACAGAACTGCCGACTCCCCCGACCCCCCCCCCCCCCACCAGCACCTTGAGACCCTCACGGGTGAGTAGTGCGCTTGAAATTACCCTGATTGATTATCATCAGGCAAAAGAAAGTGTGCTTCACATGGGGTTCCACAACATTTTTTTTTCCAATGGTAACGGCAAATTATGTTTTGATACTTTGAATATGTGTTCCTATTCAGCCACTCCCTATCATTCATTAACCTACATCAAATTAGGTCCACCACCACAAACTACCCCCTGAAACATTCCAATATTATGGCCATCTCATTTAGCATATTTGTACACACCGAATACTAGTAGACCAATACGTCAGGCCTGCACTCCCATGAGTGATCCCAAATTCCATGCCCCCCCTTTTCAGGGGGGGGGGAGCCTTCACTCATACCCACTTTCTGGTTTTTCAAGAAATTAGATGCATACATCATTAATGAGTTAGGTTAAACACACCTCACACCAACATGGGGGTGGCTGGGACTAAATACGCCCGTGTATGCGGACACACTTCAGACCCATCACAGTGGGCCGGCAAGTGAATATGAACGTCATACCTATTTTTTCTAAAGCAACCCCTGACAAATGCATGGTTTTCTTTTTGTTTTTAAGAAGTAGACTTAATACAGGGGTCATCTAAGGCTTAGAAGAATGCCTTTTCACATCACTGTTTTACTGAAGCATGTTTTTATAGGCCACGATACGCCCAAACGGGCACTCTAAGATGGCACTACTGTGACTAACACCTGAAGAAGCATGCAAACTAGAGGCTCACCCTAATTGGCCCTATGGCCCTCTTACCAATTGCAGGTACCTTAAATAGCAGTTGCTCTCCTCTGCTGTTCCCCAATCCAGTGAAGAAAAGGAGTGTAGGTCTCTAGCACTCTCCGTGCAGAAACCATACGAGATACGACTTCTATCGTCTTGTTGTCATTTGATTGTGTTACCTTCCCCGGGGCGGGGGGGGGGCTTGTTCTCATCTCTGCCACGACTATTGTTACTTTTCTAACAGATTGCATTTGAGTGCTACCGTTTGCTTTTGACATATATTTCCATATTCAGAGAAACAAGAGCGACCCATACGTCCATGCGAACTGGGTTTAGGCCATTACCTAGCAACAATTGTTCCATGGAACTCATTTTTAAGAGTTAACTTTTATATCACAAGCACTTACTTTGCATTAGTTTAGTCATAGACAAAAAAGGATATTAAAATACGATAAGGTAGAATCAATCTGCCGTAAATCAATTGTAGTAATACATTACAGTTATTTGTTCGGAGAAGAAGTAGCCCAAAGGATATGGTCATTTTGTACTCAATTCAGCCGAAATGAGTAATACAATTAACATACTGTATTTTAAAATACAGGAGGCTGTACATATCCCCTTTAAAGTGGTGTGAATCTTATCAGTCTAGAGGTGCGTATAGTTTGCACTCACTTCCTTCCAGATCACTTCATGTGTGCTGCAAAAATTAGAGCCCCACTCAGAACTTGCATCTAGAACAAGGACCGGAACCCTCAGTTCTCACCCCCCCCCCCCCCTTCCACCCCTCCTTCACCCACATTCCAGAGCAAAGAAGAAATTATATGAGAGAAACCAGGCTGCTACATGACCCGCACAGTACTGCCAACAGCTTCCTCGGACAGCGCATGTGCACAACAGCGGAATGTACAATATAGATACAATATATAGAGCAGGCTGTGTCTCGTTCAGTACTACAGAGAACAGTGATTCACAAGTCTTAATGAGGCAGTAGCAAAACGAGTTCCTATGGGGTGGAAGGAACTCTGCCGTATCGCAAAAGTTTTATGTAACTCTGCTGAATTCCGCAGAGAATAACTCCGTAGTTCCACCCACTCCTACTTTTTATGATCCCCTCTCTTTCTTCTGTTGGGAACCCTGACCACCTTTTGGAGGCCCCGCAGAGACCTTCATGGACACTCTGGTGCTGAACCAGAGAACTGCCTCATCAGCAAGCTTCCTGGGGGTCAGAAAGCTTACTATTAACCAGGTACTGGTGCAGCTCTGAATAATAAATATCAAGCATGTGCTCCTTCACAAATAGGTTGTACAGCCCTGTATAATCATCAACTTTTCTGCCTCTCAACCAGCCCTTCAGTGCCTCAATAGCATACTTTAAAAAATCCCCCCCATGTCTGTGATGAGATCTTGTGGCTGGCCCTGAACCGTTGCCTATACTTTTCAGGGGTCCGCCCAAACTTACTGACTAAGATGACCTTCATTGTAGTGTGTTGTGAGGAAACAATAGCTCGTGTGGATTAATATTTATCAATACAGTATATAGTCTATAATAATGGTCAATGAAGGAAGGGGTTTAAACGAGATGTCAGAAGAAAAGGCAAAACCATACACAGTAGGTCTTATTGTAAAGAATATTTTTCCTTTATATTACAAGAATATTTTCATAGAATGTAGACATAAATACAAAATACAAATTGACATTATACATACAATTTACAAAATAGTGTCCCAATGAAAAAAATATACTAAACCTAAACAAACAGTTAATATAAAGTGCAACATACAAAAAAGGTTTATATTTTTCTTTTCCAAGGCAATCATAAACAAATAATAATTCAAGTTAACACTCAAGCATTCTAAGTGTTGCTTTATTGATTTGCCTTTCAAGTCAACGGCGTTTCGACCCTGTTCCAATTTAAAGGGTCTCGTCAGGACAGTCTTTCAGAAGACACCAACATTGTGTGGCATCTTACTGTGGTGGGAGCATAGGGCTTGCCGAGGATCCAAGGCAGGCAGACACACACATGCATACATTGACACCCCACACAAACATTCTCACACACCCACATGCACACCTCCCTCGGAGAACTGTCTACCTCAAGTTACAGAAGACAAGACTCCTTGACGAATCACCCATAAGTCTTTGCCCAGACAGAAAACAATTACCAGTGTAAACTAGTACAGCAGTCCTGCTCCTGGTAAGGCTACTTTAAAAGTGCAGCAGTGCCACCTACTACTGGAGCTGCCCTGTGACAGACCTGCAAAGGAGTGCTGACACTGTCCAATGCAAATTCTAGTGCCTCTCTATCAGCGACTGCTGACAAATTGCGAAAGTATCTGTTGCCTGCCCAGCATACTGCTTTTGAAAATGCAGTCACACCACCATGGGAAAGGGTGGATGAATGATCAACAGAATTTAAGGACTGCCACCTCTGGTGTAGAATGCCGGTAATAAAGTGCAGTGTCCTTTGTTCTGCTGTCAAATTCAGGGACCCAGGACTGCTCAATGGCTGCTTATACAAATACAAAGATCTAAGGTTCTTGATACTCCAGTTCCTTGGGTTCAGGGATCACAAGCTAAGGTACTTTGTTCTGGTACTGAGGAACACATAGATGATTGGCCTGAAGTAGATTAATGGTCCAGAGTCAGACGGTGCTGATGAGGAGTGTGGGTGCAGAGATAATGGGTATGCACGATTCTATTTTGCCATGTCCTTTGGTGAAATTGTGGTATTTTTAGATTGGTCTTGTGTGGTTGTCTGCTGCTGTCTGAGCCCCAGCATGTAGTCTTAGATTAGGCAGGTGAATCTGTGCTTGGATTAGTGAGTAGACAGGATACCCGCAGTCAGCACTGCCTTGCCCGCCTGCCCTTCATTTACCTGCAATCTGACATAAAATATTAGTGGCGAGAGGACCCCTGAACAAGGAGCTGGGAAGTATCCCTTGCTCTCACATGTTGGATACTTTATGTTGGGAGGTTAATCTCTCTTACTAAAGAGTTTCTTCATATATGTGGCTTCATGTTCAACAGTAACACCTGTCACTGTATATGCAGTGTGCACATGGAGCTGGCCTGCTTTCACTCCATGCCTACAGGACCCATGTGCTCTCCTACTTGTAGACTTTCTGAAGGCATTGGACTCTTGATTGGTCTTTCTTAAGGTTTTTAAATGTAGGAGCTTTCGTGACCTGATTCAGGAGATATTTCAAAGGCCTTTACAAATATTAATAAATGGTAAGGTGTCAAATGTACTAAACAAAATGGTCGCACACTGCTGACCTACCTACGTGTTACCCCAATGAACTGTGGTCCCTGTAGTCAGCGTCGGCGGGTACGCCTATGCTCAGTGGTGCGTGCAAGTCAGAGTAGCGTTAGCCATCCCTGGACACGTGTTTCGAGGTAGTTGCCTCTCGTCAGCAGGGAGTAGGAAGAGTGTAGGGTTGCTAGTGTAGGCTGCTAAAATCATATCAAGTCTGGTACCTCTCGTAGCAACGCAGGTGCGTAACCTAGAGCCCGTCGGTAATAAAGTGCAGTGTCCTTTGCTCTGCTGTCAAATTCAGGGACCCAGGACTGCTCAATGGCTGCTTATACAAATACAAAGCTCTAAGGTTCTTGATACTCCAGTTCCTTGGGTTCAGGGATCACAAGCTAAGGTAAATGGTAAGGTGTCAAATGTATTCCTGATACATAGGGGAACCCGACAATGCCATTCTTCCCCCTCCCTTCTTTGTTGTTCTTGCTATAGAGCCCCTGGCTGGGCTGATTGTGTGTGATGCTCAACTGCAGACATGGCAAAGTGGAGACTCTGTGGAAGATAGAATAGCACCTTTTGCTGACGATCTCCAACACTCAAGTCCACGCATTTTAACAAATCCTTGATTTATAGGAGGAGGCCCCTGGCATTTAAACAAACTGGACTAATTCCCTACTGGTTACACTTAATGGGAAGAATGAGATCATGGCCTCGCAAACCTCTAGCTCTATATGGCATTTTAGCTTCCAGTATCGGAGCATTCACATTTCTCTGGATCCAGCTCTGATGTGGTGCCTCAACCTTTCTCTCCTTTAAACCAGAACAAACATAGACCATCATAAATGGGCAAACCATCCACTCCCCATCTTCAGCAGGGTGGCCGCATCCAACACAATACTCCCATGCCTTCTATATGCCCTTCAAAACATACCTTGCTTGGTCTGCAACTACTGGTTCACAGGCATCACATCTATGATCCGCTCCTTCCTGTGGGTGGGTTTTCTTCCCTGTATCTCCCAAAATAAGGGTTGACAGTTGGTAGATGATGGAGGAATGAGAATGGTGAATCTCCGGCTACATTACTTAAGTTTTGATGATTAACGATTGACTGGATGGTGGATGGAATAACCCAGCTTCCCAGTCAGCGCTCTCCCCGCTAGATCTAGACAATGTGATGGGACTACTGTATGGTTGCCCAATGCTGACACAACACCCCAGAAATCACTATGGTAGTACATTTGAGCTGGTGTGCTGCACTGTAGTTGATGGAGTGTGGCAAGAAATTGACACAACAACCCCAGATATGGCAGGGGAGATAGCTGATCCACACGGCTCAACAAGAGAGGTTTAGCAAGTGGGACAAGATTGGCACCACAAACGTAGGGGGGATGTCTGACAAAGTTCGCACTTGAGATCATTACACAATTTACAAAACCCATTTTGTCTTGTGCCACACTCAATTCCTTAAATACCTACATCTCCACCATACACTCATCAGTCATCAATCCAAAATCTCAGAAATACCAGAATACAACCCACTGGAAGCCAAACCACTCACTAGTAATTAATGCTCGACAGATTTGTAGCCCTCAAGTAAAAATGGGAGAGGGGAATTGATCCCTTGGTGACACAGACTGGCCAGAGGATTTGATGGCCCCTCATGAAATTGCCATCTCCTCCACTCTTAGGCTGGTCCAACTGCACTACCGACATGTAATTTATCCCACACCACAACACCTCTGACACACCGGTAAACTTCCTGCACTAACATGCTTCCTCTGCGCAAATGAAGATACATATTTTGTTCACATGGTCTGGCATGCCCTATGATCGCCAAATCCTGGCAGAGAATGGGAAAAATGCCGATGCGTCTTGGAGAGGCATATTGAGTTATTACCCAGGATTACCCTACAGGGTATTCTGGTTGACCTTGGGGGAATCAGTGGAGAATGCACGCTGGGGGGGGGGGGGGGAGGGGGGAACGGCAGAGATAATTGGAAATAGAGATATTGCATGTAAATAGAATCCCCCACTCCCACACACGATCGGCAAGCTGCATTGGATTGGTGTGCAAAACAGGAGGAGGCCATTTATAAGTCCAGAGCATGTCCTCAAGCAACCGCTAGCTAGAATCTGGGGGGGATTTGGTGGGAATACAATGAGCTGGCAATCACATAAAATAAAATTATACTAAGACTGCATTTCGAGAGATAAACAGCTGTTAAAAAAACTATGCATGGTGAAAGCAGTTTTAATTTAGCTCTGTCCTGTTTCATTTGCACAATAAAATCAATAAAGTTGATTTTGAAAAATTTTCTTCAGGTACGCTTTGCACAGTTGGTATTCTGGCTGTGCATTCCAAAAGGAGAAATGCACAAATTCTAATACTTTAGGGATCCTCGGGGTGAATCCGCAAATTCTCTTAGTGGTAATCTTGGAAGCCTAGGCACTTTGGACCAATGTAATGGGAGATTTCTACTTTACAAATGCATCATTATTCAGTGACTCTTTTGTTGGAGGACAGCAAAAAATGTTTTCTAGATCTATTTTAAACTGTTCACTTTTACCAATATCACTGCAGGGCTTGGTCAAACCCAACACTGCACTTTTTAGCCACTAGAGGAATGTTTAGGAGTACCCATGCAATAACTTGTGACTAGCACATGTACAGAGAAACGCAAAGTGCAAGCATTCTTTTATTTTGAGAAAGTGTCAGGGGTCTTGATTTTGGCAGAAGAAACAGTGCATATTTGGCACAAAAGCGCCCAAAAATCTATTGATGTTTCAGAACAAACAATCAATAAGAAACAACACAGCCAGCTCATACAAGAGAGTGTGAGTGTCTGTAGGGGTGTGTGAGGGGATTAAAATCACAAAACAGAACACAAAACATGTGGTTTTGCTGGATGTTGCCCATAGAGCACAGATTATTCGGTCTTTCAAAATCGGGTGGAGACTGTGTCCAAACTGGACTGTTTCTACTCTTCAACAAGGGATTAAAATCAATACACAACACAAGTGTGAGATAATGAGCAGGAACTGAGAATAAAATGCACTCCGGGAACCCATAAATTGGAGATTAGGGTATGGCAGCAGAGAGGTGGTTGGGTCACGAGGGTCTGTGTCATGAATTGAGGAGTCTGACTGTCAACTTATATTTATTTCGTTTTTTAAAGGAAATTGTCAGCAAGGATAAAATGTGGGGGCGTGGCTTGGCAGCCGACGGGCATGGACGCGTGAGCGACGAGCTCCGCATCCAGCCCAGCAACTGATCCTGAAACAAGTGTCCCCCCGGCGGTTTGACGCTCCCGGAGGGCTCCCCCTGCCACCTCGGGACCCCTGGAGCAGTCGGACGGGGTGGAACGCGACGCAGTGGGCGGACGCAGCGAAGGAGAAGCGGCGGAGGCGGGCGGCCGCCGGCCATCTTGGGCAGCCTCGGAGGAGACGGGAAGCAGCGGCCCACAGTGCTGGCGGAGCGGGCCGGAAGTGAGGCTGCATCGGCCGCGGGCACCGGAAGTGCCGGCCGGGCCCTGCTGGTTGGAGAGTGGCGGCGGGGATCGCCCTCGGAGCGCAGCCCGGGGCTGGGATGCCAGCAGTAGAGTGACCTGGCGGCGGTGGCAGAGCTGCAGGGCAGTGGCGACACGGCGGACGGCACTGGGCTTGTGTCGGTGGAGGAGGGCCTGGAACTGGAGCGCCCACAGAGAGACGCCACGTGCTAAGTGGGCCAACGCGGTGGGTGCAGCGACCCCTTGAAGGTAGCGGCTTGACTGACCATAGGCAGCGGACGGGCGGTCCTGGCTTCTGGGTGGTGCGACGATCCTGACGTCTCTCGGAGGACAGTGGAGAGGGCCGGACAAGGCCCCGGACACAGCAGCTCTAGAGACGGCTGGCGGCCCCCCCCGCCGAGGAGCCCGGTGAGAGGCAGGAGGGCGCTGGTTCCCCGGCGGACCGAAGGCACGGTGGAGAAGGCCCCTGGGGCCGACGAGGGGGTGCACTGCAGATCTGGTAAGCGGGCCTGGAGGCCGCTTGGGGAGGGCCTCTCGGAAGCACCGCCTGGCCGGGAGCATGGTCAAGCCACGACTCAAGCCGGGAGGGCATTCGGTGGAGTCGGCGGGGGACCCTACCGATGGCGGCAAGGGTGGCACTGGCGCTGATTCTGCGGCGGGCCTACAGCAGCGACAGCTCGACCAGATCTTACAGGCCATAGCGGACACAAAAACGGCGCTACAGAATGATATCGCCCAGGTATCCTCGGACCTGGGGCTGCTCCGGGCGGATCACAGGAAGTTGGTGGATAGGGTCCAGACCGCGGAGGACAGGATGGACCTGGTGGAGCCAGCGCAGAAGGTATTGGAGGACCAGACAGCGGATCTCCTACGGCGGGTGGTGACTCTGGAAAAGAGGGCCGAGGATGCTGAAGGGCGCAACCGCCGCAATAACATTCGTGTAGTCGGGCTGCCGGAAAAGATCGAAGGGGGAGATATGATAACCTACCTGGAGACCTGGCTGCAAGAGGTGGTGGCGCCCGAGGGACTCACGCGGTTCTTTACTCTGGAGAGGGCGCATAGGGTTCCGGCCCGTCCCCCGGACCCGGGCAGGCCGCCCCGGCCGGTGGTGGCCCGTCTGCTGCATTACAAGGACCGGGATATTATCCTTCAGAGGGCCAGAACTTCGGGACCCTACCAGGTGGAGAACGCTCGGGTCTCTATTTACCCGGATTACCCCATGGAGGTTCAGCGCAGACGTACCTCATTCCTGGCGGTGAAGAGGGCACTGCGGGAAGAGGGGCTGCAATACTCTTTGTTGTTCCCGGCCCGTCTCCGAGTGGTGATGGATGGGGCGGCTTTCTTCTTCACTGACCCTGCGGCAGCCTGGAGTTGGCTGGAGTCGGCCAGGCCCCAAGCGGCGGCGCATACCGCTGGAGAGGGGCCGCGGGGTACCCCGACGAAGGCCCGTCGCAACAGACGCAACAGGGTGAGGACGGCGGCGGCCCGATCTCCGGGTGCATCCCAGATGGCTCTGGAGAGGCGAGCTGCGCTGCGGGCGGTCTCTGTGATTTCCGGGGCCACGGCCTCCCAGCCCAGCGAGGATTCGGGCTCTAGGAAGGGCACGGAGGACTCCCATTCGGATGGCGCTGTCGACGAAGAGGAGGTGTTGCCAGATGTTACCCCGGGGACGGCGGATGGAATGTTGGACGCTTGAAGGTTTGGGGAGTGCTCGGGCTCTGAACTAGGGGACTTGGGCAGGGAGGACTGGGTACATGTGGAGAGGGACGCTGATTCGAGCTTGCTGGGGCTTAGGGAGGGCCGGATATCAGGTGGTACCCATGGATGGAAGGTCTGGAGATCCTTGGGGACCCCGGGGGTGGGGGAGCCTGCGGGGGATGGACCGCTGGGGGGGAGTGACATTGACGGAGACTGGGCATGGATGCTTTGGGGAGGACTACCGTCAACCCGTCAGGCGTAGAGTCACCACCTCAACCTCACGGACATAGTGAGACTCTGGTGGCTACCAGAGTATTTGGTTTCTGTTTGGGGGAGTATTTGGATGGGTGACTGCAGTTTAGAGCCTGTTCTGGGGAGGGGTGGGGAATCGGGGAGTTGGGGTGTTTTAGGGTTTCAGGGGGTTGTCAGTGTGCCTTGGAGGGGTAGGATGGGATGGTTGGTTCGACGATGGGATGGGGACCCCCCTTGAACTGAGAATTGTGACTTGGAATGTGAGAGGGCTCATCTCTATGGTGAAGAGACATAAAATCCATGCATACTTAGTGCGGAGAGGGGTTCAGGTAGCCTTCCTTCAAGAGACCCACTTAGATAGAGAGGAGGGGAAGGCATTGCAGCGGCGCTGGCGGGGCCAATTATACTACACCACCTTTTCGAGGTTTGCCCGGGGGGCTCTGATCTGGGTGAGAGCGGGTGTCCCTTTCCAACCCCTGATGACATTGGTAGACCCGGAGGGCAGGTTTGTAGCAGTGCAGGGGCGGCTGGATGGGAGGGATTTGAGCATGTGTAGTGTATATGCCCCTAATATAGACCAGGCGGCGTTTTTCTCCAGGCTGTCGGGGCAGTTGGCGGCGTATTTGACGGGGCCGGTGGTACTGGGAGGGGACTTTAATTCAGTAACGGATGTGGAGTTGGATAGGTCCCACCCCCCCCCTGGCACAGTCGGCGGTGCGTCGGGTGGCCAATACTCGAAGTAGCTGGCAGGACACCTGGGGTCTGGTAGACACTTGGCGTACTCATCACCCGCTGGACAGGGATTACTCATTCTATTCTGCCCCCCATGAGCTGTATGTCAGATTGGATGGTATACTGTGTTCTTCGGACGTCCACTCGCTGATGCGACATAGTGAGTATCTAGCGAAAACTCTCTCGGATCATAACCCCTGTCTGGGGGTGTTGCAGTGGTCCCGGCAGCGGCAAGCTATTCCCACGTGGCGTCTTAACCCTCTGCTTCTGGAGGACCCGGTCTTCCGGGCTGAGGTTAGCGACTGCTTAACACAATATTTCGAGCGAAACTCGGGTACGACGGCAAGCCGGGCGACGGAATGGGACGCGCTCAAGGCGGTTGTTCGGGGGGTTTGTATCTCGTCCACAGCCGGAGTGAGGAAGTCGCTATTGAAGGAGGTGGAGGGGGCGGAGGCTCTGCTGCGGGCGGCGGAACGGGCGCATCAGTCGGGAAACGGTGAGCTGGCTGCGGTTGCTGAGGCACGCGAGGGTGTGGCGGTGCAGGTGGAGAGGCTCCGCTGCTTTGACCATAAAAGCTACCTGATGCGAGCGCACGCGGAGCGCGATAAGGTGGGATCCCTTTTGGCTTGGTTGGCGAACCCGGCGGCCCGGGGGGAACCGATACTTGCCCTGGCTGACGCGGGGGGTGCCCCGGTGTATTCCCAGAAGGGGATAAATCAGCAGTTCGCCAGATACTACGCTGGGTTATACGATAGCACCATGGAGGGGGAGCCTGAGGGCCTAGCGGACTTCTTGCTGGAGGCCCGCCTACCTCGCCTGGACCCGGAGATTAGGAAAGAACTTGGCGGTGCCATATCGCTGGGTGAAATTCGGGCGGCGATTAGACACATGGCGTGCCGGAAAACCCCGGGGGCGGATGGGTTGCCTGTCGAGTTCTATGCGGCGTTTCCGGATCGGTTGGCCCCGCAGCTGCAGGCCCTCTACAGCGAAGCTTGGCGACGTGGGTGCTTACCCGCCTCTGCTCGGGAGGCGATTGTGATACCCTTATTAAAGCCCGGAGGGAAGGCTGACGCGCCCACGGCATATCGGCCGCTCTCCATGCTGACGGTGGACTATAAGATATTGAGTAAGGTACTGGCGTCGCGCCTCTTGGGTCATATGGCCGCCTTAGTCCACCCGGATCAGGCGGGCTTTATTCCTCGACGCAGCACTGCCACTTCCGTGAGAAGGTTACTGCGAGTGATGGAATTGGACCGGGAGGTCTTCCCGGAGGCCTGTACGCTGTCGGTCGACATAGAAAAGGCCTTCGATAGTGTGAAATGGCCTTATTTGTATCGAGTGTTGCGGGAGTTCGGTTTGGGGGAGGACTTTGTGCGCTGGACCACGTTGCTTTATAGCGAGGCTACAGCCCGGGTGAAGACGGGGGTCACAATATCGGCCTCCTACCATGTCCGGAGGGGGACGGGCAGGGGTGTTCCCTCTCCCCCTTGCTGTTCGCGCTGGCCATTGAACCATTGGCGGCTCATGCCCGACGAGGGGGTGCGTATGTAGGGGTGTCCTTGCGGGAGGATATGCATTATATCTCCCTCTATGCGGACGATCTACTGATGTTCTTGGAGGACGCGGCGGGTGCACTGGAGGGAGCGGTTGCCCTTTTGGAGGTGTTTGGTCGGCTGTCTGGGCTTAAGGTCAATTGGCGTAAAACATGTTTGTTCCCGCTGTCGCGAGGGGGACAGCCCCCGCAGGCGTTGGGCCATATCCGCTGGGAAGGCAGCTGTCTCCGTTATCTGGGGGTTAACATCTACCATACCCAGGCCGATTTGCTGGAAGGGAATGTGGGTAGAGCGCTTCGGGGCCTAAGGAGTAGTATGGGATTTTGGAAAACGCTCCCGCTCTCGTGTGCTGGGAGGGTGGCGCTGCTGAAAATGGTGGCGCTGCCGCGGCTCCTTTACTATTTTCGTACCCTTCCAATATGGATCCCAGCGTCGTTTTTTGCGAGGCTGCGGGTACTCACCACGAGTTTCATTTGGGGTTCGGGAAGGCGTTGAGTGGCGCTGACCACCTTGCGGCGGCCGCGGGCGGAGGGGGGCTTGGCGGCTCCGGATTTCGAATGGTACTATCTGGCGGCCCAGCTCCAGTGGCTCACGCAGGCGGTGGCCAGGGAGTACAGGGGCCCAGAAGGCCCCCAGGGCAGACTAATCCCGCGCCACGTGCTGGCCTTTATAGTCCTTCACCAGAGGTTGGACCTCGCCCAGCTTACCATGGAAGAACGTACCCTCCGGTTATGCTGGAACAGATGCCAGAGAAAGGCCGCCATAGTTCACCCCTATGCCCCTGAGATCCCCCTGGGGATGTGTACGGCGTTCCCGCATGGAGGAGACTGGTCGGGATTGGCGGTCTGGGAGGAAATGGGGGTCCAGATGGTAGGGGATTTATTTCGAGAGGGAGTACTGCTGCCTTTTCAAGACTTGCAGGACTCTTATGGGCTTCCGCGGGGAGACTTCCTGCTTCATGCGGCCTTGGTGGCGAGCCTCCAGAGGCATTGGAACGTGGGGCTGTCGGAGCCCCCGACTGCCGCGGGTTGCCAATATGTAGTGATGGCGGCGGGGACGGCCAAGGCCATCACATGCCTTTATCGCAGGCTGTCGACGGAGAGCCTCCTCCCATTGGGCGCCTTGAGGGAAAAGTGGGAGGCGGACCTGGGGAAAGAGATCCCTGAGTCTACATGGTCCACGCTGGTGCGGAGGGCATGGAAAGGGACGAGGAATGCCAGGTTCCAGCTAGTCCAGTTTTTTACATTACACAGAGCGTACCTGACGCCGGCTAAGGTGCTACGATATTTCGGGGGGGCGCACTCTCAGTGCCCGCGGTGCGGGGTGGACGGTGCAGACTCGACACATGTTTTGGGCCTGTAGGCAGTTGGGGGACTACTGGGAAGCAGTGGTGGAGTGCTTGAACCGGGTCACGGATCGCTCCATTGGTCCGGAGATGGGGACCTGCTTGCTGCTTTGGTTCCCCCACACCCGTCGCACGAAGGTCACAAGCAAATTTTATGATCTAGGGCTGATAATGGCCAAGAGGGAATTGACACTGCACTGGAAATCCCGGGGGGGACCCAGTTTCCTGCGTTGGAGATCAGCCCTGGAACGTTGGGCGGGGGCTGAGGGCACGCTCCGGGTGCAACTGGCCCTCCGGCGAGATGACGAAAAAGCGCTAGCGACAGCCCGGGCATGGGAAGCGTTGGTGGTAGAACTCCAGGGGCTGATGTCCGAGTCGGGGGAGGAAGGGAGTGGGTCTGATGAGGAAGTGGTAGGGGGGAGTGGGGAGTAGTTGAGGCGAATGGCGGGCCCAGACCGCTTACACTTTGGATTGGGCTAGTGGGAAGGTCCTGTAGATGTAGGGAGAGGTGGGGCCCCTGTATTGCATTGACCAAGGGGAGGGGACGCATCGAGAGTGGGACCGGGGTAGCAGATGGGGGCACACTGACAGAGGGTGGGGGAGGGGGGGGAAGGGGCCGGGTGGGACGGTTGAGTGGAAATGCTGGTATATGTGGGGTATTTCCTGAATGGGCGGGGATTGAGAGTTGATTATTGTATCGATGTGTTGGAAAACAATAAAAAAATGTTGCAACAAAAAAAAGGATAAAATGTGACAGTGAATCTGTTGTGGCTTATGTAATTGGTCACAAGAGGCTGCATTTTGAAATATTTTACGGGTTTAAGGCACACACTGCTTAGATCTTTGCATGTCAAGCTTTTTTAGGTAATATTAATAATGACAAGATAACTCTGGCCAATAATGCACTTCGTGGAGAGATCTGGGTTTTGTCTAGTCACAGTTTTGACTCAAAGTAGCATAGCCGGATAATGTGCCTGCTGCTGCAAAGCACCTTGTATACTATCCAAATCATAAAAGTTATTTTCGGTAGATTGATATGTAGGTTATTTTTTTTTGGACATAAATATATCGTTATTTGCAGTTCATATGTTGCAATCCTTCCAACATAGCATAGTGATCCACGAAATAGCATTAAGGAGTTGCATACAAAAGTAATAAAGTCTTATTAGGACATACACCCAACTGCAGGGTTACATTTTAAATACTTACTTTGTTTTTCTCTCGACCATACACTCTTAACATATAATGCCTACCAGTAGGGGCGAACAGGTGCCTCGTACATTTTGTAACCCTTATTGCCTTATGTAACATTTTCTGTATATTGATGTACACACGTGTGTGATATATTGGTATATTTTCTTTTTAGAATGTATGCATGTGCCGGAAAACGTTCTGACACCCTGCATTAAGATGAGTGGCACTATAAAAAAAAAAAAAAAAATTAGTAAGTATTATATAATTCGGTATTTGGGTAATTGCTCATACAGACATATATGTGAATCTGACATTCTTACAGGGCATGCCTGTCTCTTATTACCTACTGGCGGTCGCCAGTAGGTAGTTATAGTTAGGACCTATTATCCATAGGAAAATCGTAACATTCTATTCCCAATAACTTTGACGCCGGTTGACGAATCTTCGCAAACATTTTTAAACCAATGGCCCGTTCCGGTCAGCTCCTATCCTGAAAGTTTGGGAGTGATTCGTCAAGCAGGGGATGAGAAAAAAAGGAGGGGTCCCAAAATGCGTTTTTCCCTGGTTATTTCCCATAGGAAATTTTAGACACGGCTACAGCCCGAACTGCTGAACGGAATTACACAAAATTTTGCAAAAAGGTAGCCCTTGGTTCAGAAAGCGCCCCTTTTTTTTTTTTTTTTTTTTTTTTTAAATGGTGTAAATCCGTTCAGTAGTTCCTGAGAAATGCAAAAAATAGTGGTGAAAAAATTATTTTCTCATAGGAAACTTTAGACACTGTTATAGCAAAAACTGCTGAACGGATTTACACCACATTTGGCAAAAATGTACTGCTTGGCTCAGAAAGCGACCTTTTTCAAAATGGTGTAAATCTGTTCAGTAGTTTTTGAGAAATTAAGAAATAAAGATAGTGATATCTAGAGGCACGGAGGATCCACGCACCCTCCCGATCACGAGCTTTATGCTAAATGGCTGTCAACACTTCAATCCAGGAAGTGTTGGCAGGCACAAGAAAAGCGAAAAACAAACACGCAAAACACGAAAAGGGGGAAGGATAGAAACACCCTGACCGCCTAGGCCTGCTCAGGGGGTCCCACAAGGACCCCCAGGGCCCCCAAAATTATTATTATTTTTTTTTTTTTTTTTAAATCGTGGGATGCACGGAGGAACCGCGGATGCAGCCATGAAAATAAAAAAAAACGAAGCGTGGGCTCCCGCACTTCGTTTAAATAAAGTCCCCGGGTGGGCCAGGTCCCGGGAACAGAAAAAAAAAGTGTGGGGGCCCCATTCCCCCCCACACTACCCTGAGGACCGCCACCCCTCGGGGCTTTGTAGAATGATTTGCGGGGGCACACGGCCCCCCCGCAGCCCAGGGACCGCCACCCCCGGGGCTTTGATTTTTTTCATGGGGGGGCAACCTAGCCCCCCCAAGCCCCAGGGACCGCCACCCCCCGGGGCTCTTATTTTTTAAAATTATTCCTGTGTGGGGGGCTCGAGCCCCTCCACACGCCCTGGGGACCGCCACCTCCCCGGGGCTCTAATTATTAAAATTGGGGGGTCCGTGATGGACCCCCAAGCCCTGGGGACCACCACCCCCCAGGGCTTTGCAAATGGTGGGAGGGGGGGGGGGGGGGGGGGGGGAGTCCCCTTGAATCCTGAGGGTCCCTAGGGTCCAACTAGCCCACCAGGTACCACCAGTATGCACCAGCGAGCTGCGTTGCAGAGAGGTGTTCAGAGGCCACGCCCCTTTTTACACCTCTCTGCAACGCAGCTCTGTGGCACTTACTGGAGGTACCTAGTGGCTAGTTGGACCCTAGGGACCCTCAGGATTCAAGGGGACTTAATCTCCCAATTTAAAACGGCCGCAGGGCGTGTTTACACAGTGGTGAAGGGATGGGACGGGGCCTAAGGTGACGTGTGCAAACACGCCCTGTGGCGCGTTTTAAGTTGGGGAAATAATTCCTCTTCAATCCTGAGGGCCAGTGGGGGCCAAATAGCCCACCAGTTGCTTCCAGTAAGCGCCACTGTGCTGCGTTGGAGAGAGGTGGTCCAGGCCATGCCCCTTTTTACACCTCTCTGCAATGCAGCTCTGTGGCACTTACTGGAGATACCTGGTGGGCTAGTTGGACCCAAGTGACACTCAGCATTCAAGGGGACTTTATCCCCCAAATTAAAATGGCCACAGGGTGTGTTTGCACACGTCACCTCAGGCGCCCCCCTCCCTTCACCAGTGTGCAAACGCGCCCCGTGGCGCGTTTTAAGAGGTAGTTTTAATCCCCCTGCCCTATTATGTACTAGGGTCTTACAAAGGAGGTCATGCTAATCACAGGGGTACCCCAACGCATAGTGTTCCCTAGTGTATGTAGGTGTTTTCACTGTATTCTAAGTGTCTTTTAGCATAGCACTGACTCTAGGACTGGTTAGTCAGAGTCAGTTACCACCAGTAACCGTCTGAAAAAGTTGTAGGCACAGGATGATTTTGCAACAAGGCATCTTTCTGCTCCTCTGTTGGTTCTTTCTGCACATGTCTTGCTTCTTCCTGCCCTTTTCTTCGTCTTTGTGGACTTCTGTTGCCTCTTTCTGCATTTCTTTTGCTTCTTTCTATGCGTTTTTTCTTCTTTCTTCACATGTCCTACCTCTGTAGGCATAGTTAGAAACTAGCATTTGAAAAACCTTTGAAATTCACTGAAAAACCCATAGGTTTCAGGGGCGTTGTAGTTAGTTGGACATTTCACTCGTACAAAACCATTGAAATTCCCCCGTTATAGTTAGTTCAGCTAACTATAACTCACGCCCCCGCAATGCACTGCTGATGACGTCACATATTACATCACTCATGACATGGTCAGTGACATCACTCATGACATCACTCATGACATCTCAAATGACATCACTGATGACATCACTGATGACATCATCCAGTGACTGTTTCTGTAAAGTTTAAATATGTTTAATATAGTTATAGGGAAAGGCGTATTGAAGAATGAGTGGGTGTATAAGTGTCTGAAAGAATGATTTACTAGGTGTGTGACGGACTCTATAAGTGAGTGATTAAACATATCTTACTGAATGCATGGGTTAGTGACTAAACTGTGTGAATCTCTGTATCCCTCTGTCTGTTGGTGTGCAAGCGGCTGCATGGGTTTGTGAATAACTACATGAGTGTCTATAGGAGTTATTCATTGGTTGTCTGAGTATCTCTATGGTGCCTGAGTGTTTGTGTGGGTGGGGTGTGTGTGACTCTGTGCATAGATGTGTGAGTGGGTGATTCACTGGGTGCATGGTTTCAAGACTGCATCTGTGATAAACTGTATGGGTGGGTGAGTGTGTGTATGGGTGTGTTAGTGAGTGAATGTATATCTCAGTGGTACATGTGTGAGTAACTACATATGTGAAAGGTAGTATATATGTGTGTTAGAGTATTTAAATGGCTATAAGTGAGTGTGTGTGATTGTGAGAATGGCTGTATGGATGAGTGTGTGCTTGTATCAGTGATTGTATAAAAGCGTAAGAATGTGCTAGTATTTGTTTGAGTAAGTGAGCTGGTGTGTGTATAACTGTATAGGTGAGTAAATGGGAGTGTGATTAAATATTTGCATGACTGACTAGGTGTGTGAGTACGTCTATGGATGAGTGGCGGTGTGTGAGTGTCTCTATAGGTGTATGAGTGCATATGATAGTCCTGTACTGAGTGACCGTAAGTATGAGTGACTGTACAGGTGAGTGAGTGGATGTGTGTGTAGACTTAAGAATCAGTGAGCGGGTATATAGTTATAGGTCTTGGAGTATCTATGGTTTTGAGAATGGTAGTCTGTAATTTAGAGTGGGTGTATCAAAAGTTATATTACGGTGTGAGAAGATGCATGAAATTATCACATGGATGATGTCATCAGTGATGTCATTTGAGATGTCATCAGTGATGTCACGGACCAGGTCATGAGTGATGTAATATGTGATGTCATCAGCAGTGCATTGCGGGGGTGCGAGTTATAGTTAGCTGAACTAACTATAACGGCGGAATTTCAATGGTTTTGTAGGAGTGAAATGTCCAACTAACTAGAACGCCTCTGAAACTTATGGTTTTTTCAGTGAATTTCTAAGGTTTTTTAAATGCTAATTTCTAACTATAACGTGCCTGAAACCTTTAGTTTTTTCAGTGAATATATATATATATATATATATATATATATATATATATATATATATATATATATACACACACACACACACACACACGGGTTCAGGGCCGGACTGGGAACCAAAACCGGCCCTGGCAAAGAGCTTGGTGGCACCCCGGTGTGCCGCCGAGGTCTTTGCCAGGGCCGATTTTCGGCCGATTTTGTTACAGGGCCGATTTTGCAGCTATGCTGCAAAAACGACCCTGTAACAAAAACGGCACCTGGGGGCCCAAAACCGTCCCCCACCCGTGCGGCGCACCGGGGGATTGCCCGGTGCCCGCTACGGCCAGTCCGGCCCTGCACGGGTTTATCAAAGTCAAAACCCTGCCTTCAAACCATAGTTTATTAGGTCTCACGTAGAGACCAAGTGCATGTGCTGCTCGCCTTGGAGAGGTCTATTGTTGTCGGTTTGGTGGGCGAAGGGGGACAGGACATGTGCAAGCGTACAGACACGTCTTTTGCTGAAGAGATGTGATGTGCACGTGTACGGCGTTTCTTTTGCGGAGATGTGCACCCGTACAGACACACGATGTGCACGTGTACGGCGTCTCTGGTTTTAGACAAAGTTTAGCAACTCCCAGTGGAACTGGGTCATTCACTGCTTGGAAGTTTGACAGGCGGATTTTTTTCCTGCGTCTAAGTAAAGGTAAAAGATTCTGTGTCTGTTCCCAACATGCCTCCTCAGGTAGAGTCATGCAGCTGCTCCGCTCCTCAGCAGATCTTCACTGCCGCAGACCCGGTGGAGCGATGCGGGTCGGGAACTCCACATCGGTGATCTCGTTCCGCCTCAATACCTCTTGCCGGACCGCCGCAGCCCCCGGCCGTGCCTCCGTGGTCTTTCCTGTCAGCCACCTGTACCCCCTTCCACCCCCATGGCGAGAAAGCGTCAACCATAATAACGCATGGTCAGCAGCGGTTGGCGCATCACCGCAGCATGGGAGCGTCGCTGGAGGGCAGCCTCTACTACGGCGGGGTCGGGCGATCCCGGCCTCAGGCTCACCAGTGGCCCCTGTCACTGGCCTCGGAGGCCTTGCCGAAATGCTCTCTCCCTCCGAAGATATCAGCACAGCAGGTACTGGTCTACGCCAACGCTCTGGGTTTCAGGTCTGCCTAGGTTCGTTGCATGTACACATCAGTCCTCTAGATGTGGTTTGGGCTGTTTTTAATGGTGGTTGCAAGCGAATTGGAGCTGCCTTTGTGGGAGACTCAAGAACAAGCAGTGATCTTGGCGGATGTCTTGGACACCCTTCCTCTACCTTGAAAGCACTGGAGACTTGCTGTTGTAGAGGCATGTTCTGTCATTGTCTTTCGTTGATATCCCTTCTGAAACTCCAAAAGGGGGCTAACTGGTGGAGGAACTGCCGCACAAGCATAGTGTGCCCAAGGGATGGTGCAGTGGCTTAATAGTCTTTTAAACGTTCGCGGGCAGAGTCAACCTTGTTTACAAAGAGACAGGACCTTTTCGAAGGCCTTGTCCGCAAGTGACTGCTGGATGTCACTAGAGAATCAGGTGGAAATACTCCAAGGGTAACACCTTACCACTACACTGGTCCTGACTGCTCAGCCCTGGCCGTCAATGTCCAGACCCGCTTGAAGCATCAGGAATTTATAAAGACATCCTCTGCTCCTAAGGCTCACAACAATACATTTTGCTTCAGCAGACCATACGGGCCCTCAAATTCCTGCTCCTTTAGCACTGCGCTAAAATATCAAGCTGAAGCAGGCATTTAGTGGATGGGGTATGCCAATGCAGAAGGCTACAAGGCTCCATTAATGAAAGTAACATGATCATCTTCAAGACATGCACCTAGACGCTGTCAATTTATAGATTACTAAAAATCAAAATACTATTAGAAAACAGGAACTTTGAAAGCGGACCGTAAACAATGGAGTGACAGTGAGCTGAAATTAAAGCATTCCACCTATAAATGTTTTATATTCCTCACTGTAATGCTTTTGGTGCAATGGGTATGCCCGGACACGGGCCCTGTGCTCACTGTACCATCGAAGCCAAGCTGCATCCTATAGATGAAGCCCAAATAAGTTGTAACCTGTCTGGGGTGGCTGCTGTTCCAGTGCAGATGGGACCGGTCCTTAAATTTCGGCCTGGACTGGGACGCAGCCTAAGTAATTAATTACCAGTAGTTGAAATTAATTCAAACATTCTACCCATCACCCTTTTGTATTTCTCAGTCGAGGGCCTCTACATCACCCTCCATTCTGGATATGTGGAGGCTTGCAAGGGAGTGGCTGAGATAGAGGCACTGGTCGGAGAACGCAAGTAGGCTTCCCCTTACCTCATCTTTTGGTGCCACCCTCATACAGGGACAGCCAGATTAGCATAAGGAAGAAGCACCCGTCTCCACTGCCAATGCCTCATCATCAAACTTGTCAAACTGCATGTGCAAGGCAAGTTGGCGAAGAAGAAAAAAACAGGATCTGTGGAGGCTTTTTGCACCTTTGTTCAATCCAGCTGTCTATGAATGCCCATTTCCTGCTATCATTAAAAGCCCAGTACTGGTAAGGCCCCCAGGTGACCCAGGAAACAACTGTCATTCCATAACAGCGGCAACTGAGAGAGGAGAAACAAGCATTTACAATGCAATAGGTCTCACATTTGCGCGACTTTCAGCTATTGGCATTGTAAATGACAATACCTTTTATTTATGCGTTTAAAAACCTGCAAGCTGTGCGTAAACAAGCACTTTGTACTTATAGCCCTTGCTTATGAGAAGCAAAGCTGGCAGTCTCTTTTACGGACAGCCTTGCTTCTCGTAAGCAAGGACTATACGTACAAAGTGCGTGTTTATGCACCGCTTGCAGGTGTTCAAAACAAATTAATAAAAGGCATGGTCATTTACAATGCCGATAGCTCCAACTCTCGGAAATGCGAGACCTATTGCATTGCAATTGCTTGTCTTAAGTACTTGTGAGAAGGTAACACGCTGTGTGCCTTGGTTTCCATCCTTTACATTGGCACCCTAGGTGTTAGGCTCTAGATAGCTCCCAGCCAGGAGGATACGTCAGCACAGAAGAGGGCTGAAGGACCTTTAAAACAGGAATTTGCTTCGGACAAACTGGAAGTGAAAATAATAACTTCTCTTCAACGCCTGCATGTTGCTGCTTGAAATGGAAAGCAGGCACCATGCGGCCCTGCTGAATGTGTCCGGTGTCAGCGAATCGAACGGAGACAAATGCAGCATATTTTACTGGGTCGTCTACCCGGAGCCTGCTCAGTAACGGCTGCCCGACCAGGGTTCTGAATAGATCCGCCTGGTTTCCTGCACTGGTGAGGAGGGTTGCGTGCACGAACGCGTCACGTTATCTTTCGAGGGTGTGCAAGAAGGCTCTGCTGCAGCCGTGAAGGTGGGGATGTTTAATCTTCCCTGGGCCGGTGGTCTCGCGTGTAGTGCTCGGCAAAGATAAGGGACACAGATAACAAAAATACATAGGATACGTATTTTAGGCCACAAAAAGTGAACATAGACAACCACCACAAGCACCGTTGTGGGTTAGTGGAAACAGAAGCAAACTGTGTGCCGTGCGGCACACTAAGTGCATTCATCTGTCCACACCACCTCTCCCCTCAAAAAGCACAAAGTGAGAGCCGTTTCGGAACCTAAAAGCAGCCTTCGATATATTAGCAATGGTCTGTTCTTAAAGGAACATGTGTAGCCAAGAGATAAGAGTGATGACGTAAAGGGCATGAAACTGTAAATTAGGAAGCGAGAGAGAGAAGGGGAGAAAAAGGAAGACAAAGAAAGGGCGAGGAAGAGGAAGACATAAAGGAAGTGCGAGTGCGACTCCACACGGACACTGGAACAAGGAGACATACTCTGGGACAGCGGGCCATTTACAATGATACTCTAACGAGACTTTTTTTTTTTGTTTGTTTGCATATTTATATAGCGCGAACTCGACCCTAAGGTATTGGAGCGCTTTACATGAGCACCGTATTTACATTACACATTCAGGCACGGGTAGATTAAATGATTTGCCCAGAATCACAAAATGTGGACGCGACCTCGAGGCTCGAACCCTGGGTTCCTGCACACTGAGTGGGACATGGACATAGGAACTGAAACACTACAACCCACTGAGTGCACTCACGGGATCTGTTAGAATGTCCGTCACAAGACCCAATGTCCCTCAAAGTGCCCTCCATGGGGAAACATGCAACGTAGGCATTGTGCTTCATTCAGATGTTGGTTGTAAGGTGCGGGGCTTAACGTTTGCCATGTCCTGCCGTGCTAAGCAGGTGCTGAGACGGGTCCCTATCGGGCTCTCTATTTTTGCACTTACCGTCGGTAAAAAAACACAAATCCTACCTCTGCAGCAGTACCACCACCCCTCGCTGCCTGTGATGTAACTTCAAAGAGCCTGGTTATAGTTTACAGTTTCCTCATTTCAAAACTGAAGCATTTTCAATGTTCTATACAACGAACCTATAGTCGTTGCTCATTTTTCTTATGTACCTATCAACCACCGACACAGTCAATAGGCTTGTTGTAGGTGTATTGTTGCTTTTTGTATTATATATATGGATGCCACGCCCTATAATTACATCGCCCACGCCCCTTTGAAAGACTCCCCCCCCCCCCCCCGAGTTTTTTCTTCCCACTCAAAGGGGGCAACCACCATACAAACATGAGCCATGCGGTACCGTGCATCATGACTAAACAAAAAAAGCAACAACAAAAAAAACATACTTTGCATTATCTTGTGTCTGCATGCATTGAACACGTTGCACATGCATACACAAGGGGACAGCCTTTTCTTTGTATTTACCGATCCATGGTGTATTGTGCAGCAAATCGCATCAAATGACATAAAACTTGCCACATAATAAACACCAAAAAGGTTTAGTGTATAAAATGAATCTTGGTACAGCCAATGCCTGCTAGCTGCCAGATTTATTCGATATTCTAAACCCCATCATGTGTCTAGCCCTGAATTTTCGTTCAACAAATCAGTGGTATCTGGGAATCGTAATCGTGGTTTGCTTCATGTGACCCAATTGGACCAATACACATGAAAAGTGATTTGTAGAAGGAAAATCCACCAATGGGGACATGCTGTTCGGTGCGGCTCATTGGATGAGACAATCCTAAATGGGCCACGAATTAGTCCTAGAAAGATGAAGAACTAAACAGCATTGCTCCATCTGCAGGATATAACAGGAGCCCAGGGGTGGAGCATGCAGAATGTAAGGAATATCATCTAGGGGCAACCCACATTGCAAATATGGCAGGGAGTCAAGTGTAGAGGGTAATTAAGTGCTCCATGGTCGAGTGGAAGTGATTACTCTATGCAAGAGGCCACGGTTTAATTGGCATTCGAACTCCACCCATGTCCCCTGGTAGATGAGATTACCTTAACAGCGGAGTAATATTAAGTTATGAAGTTTGAATCTCTCCAGCACTTGTTAAGCAACCGTGTTTTCCTCCATTTTGTAGTCAGATATGTGTTAATGTACAGTAAGGCAACTGCCCAGTTGCATCCGTTCCAAGTTTCCCACACCCAGGTGTGGAAATACCAACCCCAGCAGTAAAGTCAATTTAGGATACAGCTGTAAGTGTAGCCTGGGCCCAGTCCCCGGCCCCTGCCAGTCCCACTCCTCAGTACAGGGAAGAACATAATACTTCACTCCTCTCCAGACCTCATTCTTCCCTGCCCAAGGCAACCCCCCTCGCCCACCTCTCCCACCACCCCCCTGCTCCCATTTACCACCTGCAAGCAGCATGTGGTAAATGGCACTGGTAATAAACATGGAATTTCGTGCATAATTTCACGTGGTTAGGAACTGGGCCACAAGATTATCCCCATTCAGTGGGATTAATTTATGGCTGGATTTATTGTGCAAATAGTTGCCAGAAGGAGCATTATTTTGATCCATGCACCTAAATCTGCATTAATGAGGGCCTTCGTGTTTTTGGCTTTATTGTTAATATGTTCCTGAATATTTACAGCTATCTCTGAAGCTTCACATTTGTGGATGGTGTGAGCATCAAGCAAGTTTGGACAGTACTGCAAGAGTGATTAAGGGAGATGAGAAGAAACATAATTTTGAATGGATTGAATTTTAAGTGCAGTAGAGACATCCAGATTTGGGCATTGACTAGTCTTTGCTAAGTGGAAGATATTGTCTCGTCGGAGTCATTATAATGATCAGCACGAGTTTCATGGTATAATTCTAGAATGAAATCCTAGAGGACATTTTGAAGTAGGGGAACAAGGTTAAAGAATGACCACTTATTTAAATCTGTGGCAATCACTTTGTATTGTAAGAGTTGAACCACTGCAGGACCTTGTACTCGATCCTAATAAAATATCTCAATGTTTGGACCAACATGTTGTGGGTGATGCTTTCAAATCCTATGAATAGATCCAGGAGGACCAACCAGCATGAATCGCGATTATCCAGGATATGCAGACCGTCATCTACAACTTCAACAACAGGAGATTAAGTGCTGCAACCTTCGCTGAAGTCCCACAGAGAATTATCTAGGAGGTGTTCGACATTGATGAATGGTTCTGGTACCTTACTAACAGAGCTCAAAAGTACTTACCTGACGTAGCCAAGGTCTGAGACTGGACAATTGCTATTGAGGCCACTTGATCTGTAAATGATTCTTCTAGGAAGCGGAGTGATGAAATCAATTTTCATACAGTTCATGAATACTACTTGGACGATGAGACGTGCACTAAATTGGTTCAATATGGCCATGGGGACTTACTTAGATTTGGGTGAATGATCTGTCTACCACATTAAGAGTGCTCTGAAGTCAATGGCACGCGAATATACCATACTGGATATCAGCCAATTTTTTGCAACTGTCCCACTTTGCTAAGTTCTAAATAAGGCTCTAGGTGGTTAAAAAGATCTTTAGCTAAAGTAGCAGTAAAGAAGTGTTTTGAAGGTCTCAGATCGGAGGCAGTGTTTAACAGTTCCATCTGGTGGACTGTTTCTTAGGGAATTTTCTGTAGAGGGGAGGAAAGTGTAGGCTGAGTTAACTCAATTGAAGCTTCAGTATTTCTGTCATTTGTGTCAAACAATATGGTAAGCTCTGCACAAGTGCTGTCTGAATTTTAAACAATGAAGTGAATGGGGGATTTCCTCTATCAAATTGTTTTTGTTGTTTTCTGGCTAAATCTATTTGGATTTTAAGGTCAGGGCATTTCCATTTGAGGTTATGTTTACTGTAAACACTATCCTTGAAAAACAAATATTTATAAGATGTTCTACATAAGGGAATTTGGGAAATAATGAATTCTCCTGTTTGAGAATTTTTCAATATCTTATTGAGAGCCCCAGAGTAGCAGTGTGCTAAATTATTTCTCATTGTGCTATTTGTAGGTAGTGGGGATTCTGCTCTTCTCCTGATGAACATCTTACAGAGGGAGGAAAGAACTGATTGATCTGGCAAGGTTGGTGAGATTTACATTCTTAGGAGCATGGCGACACGTAGTCCTTCTTATTGACGTACCTGTGGTTGACGATTTCTAGAAGTATTCTGGGTGCAACTTGGGAATGTTTGGAGCAATCAATTGGGTCAGCAAAGATTAGGGAGCCCTTTTTAGGTCGAGCCCAGAGTCAGCGCGCAAGCGCTGCTCTAGGGAAGATCTGTGGTAGTTCAGTAGGTGAGGTAAGCTCCGCCCACTCACCTTCCCATACTTTTCATTGGCTTGGGTCTTTGTCCTTCATAAATGCTGCCTTCAGATTAGTTTATAGGCTTGTTAGTCCCTCCTTATTATGGCCATGTCGTCATTTGTATCCTCCCAGGGCTACTGGCTCCTTTATTTCGAGTGTTACACAGTACATGTTATTTAGACTGTGAGCACTATTTTCTTTGATGAGGCTCTCCTACTCCCCAGTCCCTCCTGCTGTCCGCAGTGCAAATACATTAGAATACGTTATTTACAAACGTGTGATGGTTACGGCCAAGGACTGTGAATGTTTGCATCATCTGGAATGGAAACTAACCTTCAAGTTCTACACATATTTGCCCAGCAGACACATATAATACAAAAAAGGTAAACATAACATTTAAAATGCTTGCCAAATGTACTTTTGGTAACAGTAAGAAGAAGGGAACCACACTTCTCTTTTGTGAAAGAGCATCAGTTTGAGGCTATTATTTACCTTATGTAGTCATGTTGCACATTATGACTGATTCACAAAGCATTTTCTGCATCTATGCAGCACTAAGGTGCGCAAAATTAGTACTTTGCACTAGCAGAATAATTGGGAGCTAAAGCTTTATACTTAGGAATGCAGTTATTCTCACACAATGGCAGATTGACTCCATTCATTAAATCTCGTATATTTCATGGAGTATTGCTGGGAACCTTTATGAATCAATGAAAATTAAATACAAATGCTGCAAATGTAGAGCTTATCCACTTGGGGCAAATTTGTCACTTTAAAAAACAAAGCATTTGCAATACAATAGGTCACGCATTTACATAAGTTTAAGCTATTAGCATTGTATATGAAAATGCGTTTTACTTATGTTTAAAAAACCAAAACATAAATAAAAGGCATTGTCATTTACAATGCCAATAGCTCAAACTCGCGTAAATGCGAGACCTGTTGCATTGCAAATGCTTGTTTTGATAGTGGGCACAAGGATAGTGCCTTTTACATCAATGGGACACAGCAATATTGAATCAGATTAGTAATGAGAAGAAGTAGAAGATAGAATTAAGGATCCTTGAAATTACCCAAATGCAAAGTGAGAGCTTCCCAAGCATATTATGGTTTAATTGAATTAGGTGAGTAGTGATATGTCACACACATTGCTCATCTAAGTTGTGATTATGCCCTAATATGTGATATCAAAAGTTGATTCTGATGGTAGCTGGATTTATTGCTCCAAGTTACACAACCAAGAGTTCAATTGTTGGGAAGATTTCCATGTAAAGAGCTTACAGTGGGTTTTCTGAGAACCATAGCAAATTGCTTTTTTTGTCATGGTGAATAATTCAGTTCACAGGGGTAACATTTAGTCCCAAGATATATTGAGATGTTCATTGCATCATGTTTCAGTTAGAAATATAAGGTCATGGGCAATGATTGTTGCTCAATAGGAGGTTTGTCTCTACGCCCGCAGTTGTTAAGTAGACAGTGCTGGAAGAGATAGTTACTTTATTCATGGGGAGGAAACTGTGGGGATTCTGATTACATTTTTGGGTAAAATGTTTTAATTTTTTAGGGATAAACATTTTGAAGGGTGGATTTATGTCCTAAGTAAAGATAACATGTAGGAGAAGCAGTAATGGGTTAAAGTTATGCAAGTATGTGGAGAGTTGTTGCTTCATAGGTTGGTCCTTGTCCTTTGGAGCCAAACCATTTCTAAGTTCTAGCTTTTAGGAAATGACATGAGGAGTAAACTTTGACACAGGCCACGGGTCCAGGACCTTGGGAACAGCACTTGACGGTCAAGATTCAGTCCAGCAGTGAACAGCAGCAGGATCCATGGATGGTTCAATTGCAACTGCTCAGTTGCAGATAAAGACCTCTTGTAGTGGCGCCTCATCTTGAACAAGAGGTCAGTCTTATGACTCATCGAGGCCACGTTTTTCTCCTTGGTATAAAAGGGAGAACATCTCAGGTCACAGAGAGCAGGTCCAGTCCTCTTCTGTTCTTCCATAGGTCCAGAAAGTGTTCTGGAGGTGGGTACTGTGGGTGCCACATTTATGCCATGCATCTGCCTGTGGATTGGGTCAATTCTGGCTCAGTCCTAATGATAGGTAATCCTACCCACTTTTGCAGCATTTCTTGTGTGCTCTACTGCACAAGACATCTTTTACATAAAAAGATTGCAGAACCCTACTTCCCCTGTGCAGAGCTTGTGTGCCCACCGTAGGGGTGTGGTTAAGGAAATGAGCTACTCCTCCTCTGTGGTCACGCTATACCAGCTCCTTGCTCACTGGGATTGGGAAATGCCTTTTTCGGAGAACAAATACCCAAGTGTCAGCTAAAATTTGCTTATGACATAGCAGGCTTCTTTGAAGTCAATCAAGTTCCTTAAGCACAGCCCAAATGGTTATCACATTATTAAATGTAATATTGCATCCTAATGTAGCGATGCCAGCATAACTGTAGTGAAAATAGCTTTTGTGGCTTGTGTAACATTAATATTTTACATGTCCTATTTTCAAATACTGTGCACCTGCCTTATGGTAAATCAGGCCTACTTAGAGGTAACTTACTAGTATTTAGGAGGACAAATTTGTCTTGCAAAAGGGGTTATGTTAACAAGTCAGATTTGCAGTTTGAAAACTGCACAGCCAGACTACAAGTGTTAGGCCTACAATCATGTATTCAACTGTCACTACATTTGGGCACTACAATGGGTAGGCAGCCCACTGCTAACATTTAAATTACAGGCCCTGGGTACACTGTGAAACGTATACTAGGGAATTTTAAGTAAGTTAAATATCAGGGATAGGCCAAATTGAAAGGGGGAGCACAGGCCCTTTATCACTAGTTAGCTGGGGTAAAGCGAATAGAGTTCTACAGCCAGCAAGACAGTCAAGGCAAAAATCTGGCTGCACATCTCACAAATGATGGTCATTTCCAACATGGGCCATTCTGCTTTAACTTAAGTCGTTCAGTAAATGTTGTAATATACTATTTTTACCTTTAATGTGTTATATTGTATTTGCTAGTAATTCTGGTACAATGTGAATGTTTTCTGGACATACCATGTGATTTGCAATTAATTTAGTTAACAAAGATGAAACCAAGCGGTCTATGTTACCCCTCTTTCTTTTCTTTCTAATCTCGTCTATTTTAAATATACTAGAACCCCTCCCATCAATGTTCTAGGAGCATTTATATTCACTTTTCCACTTTTATTATCCTTAAATCTTTTCCTTCTCATCCTCATAGATTTTAGTATGCTCAAACCCTCCTTTCCTAGGATAATATTAGTATTCCTTTTCAAAGGGGGGATAGCACACAGACACTCCTCACTATACTGTTAAAAATAAAATCCAAGGAAGTAAGGCAACTTGATCCACCAGCATTTTATTTTCATCTGGCATATAATTGGAATGTTTATTCAATACTAATTCATTGTCACTGACATTGTCTATGCCATTGCTGTGCAAACAACAAATCATGCATATTTTCTGTTTTCAAGAAGAAACAATTGACTTGAGGGACAGTACCTGCTTGTGATAGTTGTATTCTCATTTTGTAGGAACCTGATTATTTTACTTTTAGTCTTGTATCTTATATCAATGTTTAAAGAATTGTTCTGTTCACAGTTTGTGATACCCAGTTCTTGTAGATCTAAGGGCAATCCAGGGTTACAGGGCTCTTATTGGGACAATTAGGGGTCATTTACCACTGGTATCCCGGGCCAACAATACTATTGGGCTTCAAACAGAATGACCTATTACTTCCCTTTAGCACTTGACTTTCAGTGATAGCAAGGGAGAGTAGTCAAAGCTTACGCAATGAGGTAATGTGGGTTATACACCTAGAGAACAATAAAACACAATAAACCTTAAAAACTGAATGGCTACTTAGTCCTATAATTTATTGCAAGAAATACACTTTAGCACTTCAACACAAGCACTTCAGTACAAATAGAACTAGAAAATAATGAGAAAACTACAGCTAACTAGCAGGTTCCTAACAGCCTGTTTACGAGTAGACATTGTCCGCTGCAAAACATATTTAATGCAATAAAAATCTTGAGGATTATCAAATATTCCAAGTTTTGGGGAATACCCTGGTGCTATAAACATGGCACCACTGGTAATTGTGATCCCTGCACAAACAGATATTTGCATATAGATTGCAATTTAACAGACCTCTTATAATCAGACCCATAAATGTTAGTATGGTGGCTGCACTAAGCGCTACCGTTCAATTTAGTAGTGGTGGTTACAGCCATTAAGTCTATGGAGTGTGCACGATCAGTTCTTATCTTTAAAAACACCAAACCACGACTAACAGATCGATGACCATTTACTTCAATGAGGAAAGTTCACAAATATTGCTTTCATATTGGACCCAGCAGGTAAAAATAAAATGCAAAATCTAAACTTCTTACTTAATACAGTGTATGCATCCACCAGTTAGAATGTAAACACTGACTGTATCTCTTTACTCTTATTACTGAAAGGTGTGCTGATTTTTAAAATATCAAATGCATTATGTGACTTTGAGGTTAAGATACACCTTCAGGAAAACCTCTTAGGCACAAGCAAATGCCCAAATTATTGGACTCAAATATCAAGTACAAGAAAGTTCTGGCATACTACTATCATGGACAAGTTATCAAAAGGTTAGCTGCACAAAGGGAAATACAGATTTTCTATTCTCAACTCCACATTTATGTACCTTGAAGATATATATGTAAATATCTTCAAGGGACATAGATGTGGAGCTAGGAATAGAAAAATCTATACATAGCTTAATTAATCAATATAATCTTTAACCGATTTTAGAAAATAAAATCATAAAAGTCGAGCACTGTATGATGCATTTCATAAATATAAACATCAGATGAATTACAATTTGATTGGCTTTATAACATAAGTGACCGGCCCATCCTTCAAACAAGACTTTGAACTAAGAAGGGCACACCGGGTCCCTTCTTTCAGGCCTGTTGAAAGAAACACCACCAGGCAGCTAGTATGTTGTCAATTGAGATTCCAGTACACAGACAAAATCCTCAGCTACATGTGCAGAAACAACCACACCCTATAGCAAGGCCATAAAATCTGCATCTCTCAAGACTACGCCAGACCTACACTGGAAACAAAGAAGGGCTTTTTATCCCTCAGGCCAAGACTTAAGTCTTCGAACTTTGAGTTCTCGTTCATTGGCCCAGAAAAATTCAAAATCATGGTCAATGCAAAAAAACACATCTTTCCAACCCAAAAGACCTCCGTACGTTCTCAGATGACAGAGGTTCTTCCACGATGGACACTGGACCTGCTCCTTCTTCTGCTTTATTCACCATATCATGACTCATCTCAAGTCGCAAGGCTGCGCTAAATATCCTTTCTTAACTGGCGGCTAAATATAGGATTGTCCCCTAATCTACTCTAACTCTCCTGAGCTACAGTTTTTATACTAACCCTAGGTCACGTAACAGTCTGTATTGCTTTGTAGTACTTCATACACACCTTATAGTACTACAGTGCACCCAGTACAAACATACGTATAATATTCCCAGTACATATGGTACTTGGTCAACCTAGCCGATCACCGAGTATCAGTTACACCGTGGGAGATACTGTGTGCGATTTAGGGCCTGTTGCCCATCTTCTATTGCCCATTTTCTCAACTGATCACAGGATGCCACCTTTTGACTATTTGTTTGCTGTTTTTCATAGCCAGAGACAGCGGTCTTCACCCGCTGCCATCTCCCTCTCTTACAAAGTTTGAGGTTGGTGAGAGGGGTGGGCTTGATGTTTGGGAAATTGGGTTACCTCCCTCGCTTGTTTTTTGCCACTATTTTCTATTTCATCTTCTTTTTTTCCACTCCCACTGTAGGTTCTTCACTATCGCAGAAGTATACCAGCAATTTGCTGTTGCTGCACCATGACATTTATCTTCTCTTGCAGCTCCTGGAATGTACCATATTCTCTTCCTTGACTTTGCCACTCTCATGGGTTCCCCGAAACATGATATAACACTGCACTCATATCATACACCACTTGTCCTCTGCTCATACTTTGCTTAAGTCGCAGAACATTTCTGTACTGACATAGCCATGACCTCATCCTCTCATAATGAATAACTCCCCACTGGATAGAAACCTGAAAATTGTATGCTTAAATGTCAAGGGTCTTAACCACCAAATCAAACAGAAAAAAAATGGAAGCTACCTCTTTAAGTTAAAACCGGATGTAATCCTACTACAGGAAACAAAAATTACCCAGGGAGGGCTCAAGTGCTTTGGAAAGAGCTGGATCACTGACATCATTGGCTCGTCCAATGATAGCAAGAAGGGCAGGGTGGCCACTTTAATCAATAAGAACTCGGGACTGTCCACTGAATCATACTTGACTGACAATAATGAAAGATGGTCTCTATCAAAGTTAAAAAAAAACTCAGGACATTTCCATGTACTTGATATATACTGCCCGAATTAGGACGACCCTGAGTTCTGGGATCCCCTAACCCTTCTCCTGAGCAAAATACAGAGTGATGACCTTGTTATTCTGGGTGGCAACTTCAATCTTCCTCTGGATGTAACCGCTGATAGGCAGTTTAGGTCTTCTCCCCAACCTTTCCTGGCACACAGATCCTTACACAAACTATGCGCTAGGTTCGGCCTATGCGACTCCTGGAGACTTCAACACCGAGGAAACAGGGATTATACCTTCTTCTCTAACCCGCATAAATCCTACTCCAGCATAGACTTCCTAATGATATCCAAACCCCATGCCCATCTAATTGACCAAACAGACATACTGAAAAGACTGATCTCAGATCACTCAGCTATAACTATCTCTAACTGGTTCTAATACAACATCACCGAGTAAGATATGGAGATTCAACGATGAATCAATTAGAGATGCTGCCTCAAAGGAGGCAATTGAGAAAACTATTTTAAATTACCTGAAAGACAACTAAATCTGATGCCTCTCCATCTGATCATAGTTTTCCTGAGTCTCCTTTCTTAAATGGAGACGTCCACCATAATAAGAACATACGGGGTCACAGCTGGGGGCAGCTGGATTACATCAGTACAAGGGTGAACTGCTGACGTGGCTTTATGTGGCAAGAGTTGAGCTACTGCCGTAGGGGCCATTAATGATGCTGTGATTCAGCAGCTGGGCAGAATAAAAAGACCACTGGTGAACTGGTTCACTGAAGCGTATAGATGGTGCCATTGATCATGTAGGACATACAGCGTCGTGCACAGGTGCTAGACCGTTATTAGCTACCTGGAGTAAAGGAAGCTCCAGGCAATTTAAAGAGCCCTTAGTAGGGCCTTTCACGGTGTCAGCGGCCGTGTGGATACTAGAAATAGGGAACATTTTCAAGATAAGGTTGTATAGTGTCCACTGAGCCTTGTAGTCTTCCAACTGATGACTCCAGAGCAGTGAGTAGAGTTCCAAAAGCACCAAGGACTGAATGAATCTTAAGTTCCAAATTATGAATCAGGTCTAAGAAATTAACCTCAGCCTGGTCAGCTGCAGGAACGGTGAGGTTGTCAATGTTTTTATCAGTTAGGGGCTTTGAAGGAGTCTTTTTTGAGCCATTTTCAGGCTTCCTGCTAGGTTTTTGGGAGAGTGGCTGCCCTGGATTTTTTATTTTGCGCCTGGCTCCTAACCTCTGGATGTCGTCAGATTTCTAGTAAGCATGGGGTTTCTGAGTCTTAGAGTGAGCCACTATAGTTGTAGAATTTGTGGACGGATGTAGGCAAAGGGGGGGGCGGATGAGGTGAGGAGTCAGAGGTGGCAGGGCTAAGGGTTGTTTCCCCCTCTTTTTGCGCATCTCTCAATCGAATAATGGCTTGGTGGTTCGAAGCCAGTTCAACCTCGGCACATGAAAGTTTGTCCAAGAGCACACCTACTGCCTCGTTAAGAAAGGCTAGTATAGATTTGCTGGCTCTAAATCTTTTATCTGTCCCATTAGTGGATTCTGCTTTCCTCTTCCCTACACTATAGATAGCTCACTGCTCCCAAATTTTCAATAATCGAAGGCCTGATAGAAGGCAATCAAAGTCCACATGACAAATCCATAAAAAGGACCACTAAATGGCTGTAAACACTCACCAGCTCTGGAGAAAGTCACTATGGAAGACGTACAGAGTGGCCCAGCCCAGCCTCTTATGGGCTCTGATGGGTGCAAGACGGGCCTGCCATTGGCCCTGGCTTTGCCTGGGCGCATCCAGCGCACGTCCCAGGCAGCAGGTCTCCCAGCAAAAATGTATGCGCCTCTGGGCGCAGGGATGATGCGGCAGGTGGCCGTAAAATAATCTGGGGGCAGGAGCCCTTGCCCCTCCTGGCTACCCTTCACAATGTCCCGGTGAGATTTCAATATTTTGTTACTTGATATTTTGTTCACAATATTAAGTCCAAAGATATCCTCAATCTATTCAATAGCCACAACTCCATCCTAGAATTACATAAAATTCAACAATATTTATTTATGCCTATAAAATGGGTTTAGAAATCTCTAAGACAAGAAAGTAACCATCAGCACTTACTGCAATCCAAATGTTCAAATTTTGTTCTCCTTTCATTGAGATAATATTGATTAAAAAAATGACAATGATAAAGAATGATGCTCCATTAGGTTTACTTTCCAAATGCATTTTCTTGCTTTGAGACTACTTACCACTAATCCTAGTCTTCGCATTAAACTGAATCCATAATTCATGAAACTATGTAATTATGTAAAACAATTGGTGGCTATGGTTACATTTATACATTTGGTTCAATAAAAGTAGCCACATATGTACTAGGTATAGATAATACACAATTGCCAACTCCACACACAGGCTACAGTCCTTTTGGCAGGTCAGTAATTTTTACGGTGCCCCCTTTAGCATACAAGGTACTTGCCAAGTCGATATGGCAGTTTAAAACTGTGCGCAGACACTGCAGTGGCAGTACTGTGATACCTTTTCAGGGCTACTCATGTGGGTGGCACAATCAGTGCTGCAGGCCCACTGGTAGCATTTGATTTACAAGCCTTGGCACACCTCAGTGCACTTTACTAGGGACTTACCAGTAAATCAAATATGCCAAACAGGGAGAACCAATTGTAATAATTTACACAGGGAGCACTTACACTTTGACACTGATCGGCAGTGGCAAAGTGCCCAAAGCATTTAAGCCAGCAAAAAACAAATCCAGCACAGCATAAAAAATACAGGAGGTAGAGGCAAAAAGTCATGGGAAGCCATGCCAAAGAGCCAAAGTCTAACACAATGGGAGTACCAAGAGGTTCACACCTGAATATCAGCCACAGTGATGTGTGCATCAAAAGGCTAACACAGTACCCCGGCCCTACTCTTTATGATTCTCTTATCAGCCACATTTCCTGTCGTAGATGTGCCCAGGCCCCTTTCCAGTGATCTCTCCCTGAACCAAGACCACCTTTGAAGTGCACAGAAGAGCCTGGCTCTCCTTCCTCCAGTGTGTGTCTCACTTAGTTCTCAGTAGTGCCGCAATCCACAAATATGTCTGGGGGGGGGTTCTTCTACCTTCTCATGCTTCTGCGGGCATCCCTCGATCTCCCAAAATGGAACCCAGAGGCCTTTATTTATTGCACTATTCACAGACACACATGCACGAACCACATGCATGCTGCACAGCACTACAGTCTAACTTAATGTAGGCCACAAGTGAGTTAGGCACACAGCAGATGAACCGTACATACGTGAGCCTGTAGGCCTCTCTCCAGTAACTGTGATAAAAAGGTTGGTTCACTTCTACTGATCACTACATGGTATGCTGCCACCACCGCGCTCGTGCTACTTAATTTCTGACACATGTAGTAGCTCTTCTCCCCCATGAGGGTAGTGCTTTGGGTGCCACTCCCATCCAACAAGATGCTATCCATGAGACAGGCCCATGTCATGGCACAGCCGTATGATCTTTGTTCACCCAAAACAAAAATCAGCACCAGTGATCCAGACATCGTTGCAGCTGGGGCACTCAGAGCAGATGTTCATGCACGTCACCACAGGGGGACATTTCCGTCCTAACACATTAGGCCTGTAGGAGCTGTCCATGAGTTTCTTCCGGGTGTATGCCATGCACTTAAGGAACGAACAACTTGAGTGATTCTGGGTGGGTTTGTTACTAACATGGTGGAAATGTGCAGCTGATCATCTTTATCAATATATTTGTGCATCCAGAAACCCAGAGGTAACGTTTCACAATTGTATTGTCGTATCCTGTTACGTTCACCCCTAATAGAAATTCTTGAAACCACCGTTAGGTGAAGCTGATAACTGAAGGCTTTGGCAAGCATACAATTAGTGGTTCCTCGCAGATTTAGCAGCTAGGCTATTGGCCGTGCCGTTTATTTTCTTGCACCAAAAAAATGAAACTCACGGCCTATTTCCACCAGCCACGAGATCAATTTCTCTCATTTTAAAGAAAGCTGAAGCCTTCGCTTTTCTAATAGCATCCTATACTGTCCCTCTGCAATATGCCCTACAGCCTAGAGCCAGGACACACTGCATTTGGGCATCAGTGCGCTCTATAAATAGTTACATAAATTAACAAATAAATTATCTATTTGCTCTGGAAAAAGACAAAGTGGCAATAGGACTTAATGTTTAAAGAGTTAAAGTTAGATTAAATCATCTTTTTTTTAAAAACATGTAAATCCGCTCAGTACATTATTCTTATATCAGTATTATAATAGATTCGACACTTAAAAGTAAACATACCATATTGTTCTTACTCACACACACACACACACACACTATCTTCTGATGCTACTACGCACCTACGGAATAACGTTCTTCCCTTTATATGTACATTCTACTCGAGCAGTGCTTCCTCCATACAAACCTTCTCTTCTTTTAAAGTCCTCTGGACGAATTCCATCGTCCCATATTTTGTCTCATTTCGGCGGGCAACCTCTGTCAGCGTAGGTTACCTTTTCTGCCTAAATTAAATCATATTTAGAAATGCTTTTATGGATATGTTTAATTGAATGTCATTTTTTATGATTGTTTATCTGTATTGTGATAGTCGCAGGCTGGGACTTTGCTCGTTTTAACTTTTTACATCTTCTTACTACCGAGGAGCTGGCCGGATAGTGAGGAGCTGGCCGGATAGTGGGGCGAAACGGACAGGTGCGCTCACCGCGGAAGGCTGCCATTGTGTAGGGACTGCGAGGACCAGGGTGCCTTGGGCAAAAATCATCGAACGCACCTGGTCCTCTTCCCGGACACACCTCCTTCCGCTACTTAATTGTTCTCAGTTCACGCGTGAGCGGGACGCGTGCGGGGCGCAGTCCGGGGCGAAGCCCGGGCAAAGGGCGGGCCCGTTTAAGCCCGTTCAAGCACGGTCAAGACCGGACCGGGCCCCCTCTCTTGATTGTTTTGCCTGTGAGGAGAAATTATGGCCACACGGTCGAGAACACAGACATCAACCTCAATGATCTCAGGTACACTGGACAATTTTCTTATTAGGGCAAACTCGGTGGTTAATAATGAATTGGTATTGTTGGAACAACGACTCTCGGAAGGCATTGAAAGTGCCAGGAGATCTTCTCTCGGCCTACTAGCAGCTGTAAGAACCCCGGAGAGATTGGATAACTCTCACACTGCCCTAATGAACAGCATTGATCAAACAATAGATTCGGTACTACATGATTTAAGATCTAGTTCAACTGTGGCACCGGATGTTCCTACGGACCAGGGGAAGGAAATACCTCCAACTGTAGCTCATGGTTCACGGGAGGGGGCGATACCCAAAAGGAAAAGTGTGAGGAAGTTGAAGAGTGGTAAAAAGCCTAGGCTAGATACTGACGCCTCATCTACTGAGTTATCAGGTATTATTGAAAACCAGACTCTAGCACCCACAATAAGTTGTAATCAAACTCCTCAACCCCCCCCACCCCTCAACAGAGTTGTTGGATCAGAGCGAGACAGTGAATTGCTTGTTAGCTCACTAGTTAATGCGCTAAAAGTTTTAATTCACCCCCTTTTGGCTAGATTTGATTCCATCAATGATACGCTTATAGAAATAAAAAAAGCTACTGGAACTATTACTAACTGTTTGTTAAACAAAGGAAGTTCTATCCCCAAAATGAATAATGATGCCCAAAAACAATTACCTGAGTCCTTGTCCCTTAGGGGGGAAAGTTCAGGAGCTCCACCCAAAAAAGCAGGAGGGGGGGTGGTTACTGACCAACAGGCCTTGGCTCAATCTATGAATCCCCAACAGACTTCTGTCGCTCCCCCCTACCCCATCCAGAATTGTTTATCTGCTCAATCTAGGCCTGTGGACAATGCTGAAGAATCGAATGCCTATAGTGGCATAATTGGAAACAACACCAGTGCGCAGGGTAAGCTGAGTAGGAAGGATGTGATTAATTTACCCCCCGAGGCGGCCCCTTATGTACTTGTGTTGGCTGGAATTCCTAAGTATACCAACTCTGATGTAGAAACCTATGACTCTCTTAAAAACAAAGTCACAAGTTGGTTAAATACCCACAGGCCACTTCCGCATTTTGTAACCACGGCTGTTTTGATGGTTAGGAGGATTAATTGGTTGGGAAATTCACCTAAACGTTATAAGGGCGATTGTGTCCTGGTGAACTTCAGAGACCCTAATATAGTAGCATACATCCTCAATTGGAGGGGAAAACACCGAGAGACCTGTATTCAACCTTTACCACTCTCCTATTTCTACCCCCCCTTAAATAACAATGCATATGCTGAGAATGCAGAGGGATGGACTAGGGTGGGCTCACTCTCTTCTGCTCCTCGTAATTGTGATAATTCCTGGCCATATCAGCCTACTGCTTATACTGTTCCATGCCACAATAGGTTTAGTCCACTCGAAGAGGTGGACTGACTGCAGGCTGGATCTACCTCTATTGTAGATGAATGTGATTCCGTATTTGTGCAGATTGAGGAGATTCCACCAATTGATATTACCAACAACGATCTCCGATGTATTTCAGTTAACGCTGGTATATCTGCCGACCACCCACGTCCTAGTTCATCACTAAAGATCCTTTCCTGGAATATAGCGGGTCTTAACAATAAACTTGATTGCCCCGAATGGGGCCTTTTTATAGATCAACATGACATATGTTGTTTCCAGGAAACATGGGCTAGGATTAATTATCATCGAGTAGGATTTGCCTCCTTTTTTATCCCGGCAATTTGGGGAGGTAGAGGCCGACCGTCTGGTGGCCTCATCATTTGGGTGGCATCTCATTTGGGTTGTACCGATACCCCCATTAGTACTGGTTCTGATGATGTTCAAGCCATAATAGTGAAATGGCACAGCAGGGTACAGATGGCCCTGGTTAATATCTACTCCAGACCGACTAGTATTTCTACAGAATCAAAAGCTGTGGAGGTTTTATCAACGGTACTGGCAGAGCTACCTGAGGGTATTCCTCTTGTGGTGGGTGGGGACTTCAATTCCCACTTTGAACCCTTAGAGGGTTTATTAGATCCCATAAACCAAGAAGAGGATGATTCATGGGACATCCCACAAGTAGCTGGTCCCATAGTAAGATCATGGACCCCATTGGCACTTCAAATTACCTCTCTATCGTTGGCCCATTCCATCAGAGCGTGTAACGGACGCTCCAAATCCGATAATCCCCCGAAGTCGACCTTTAATGTATCGGGCAGAGAAGCCCATCTCGATTACATCTTTGTTAAGTGCAAGGAATGGAATCGAGTTTTGGACTTTTTGGTGTTTCCAAGGAGGGAAAGTGATCACAACCCTTTAATTTTGGATTATGCTCTGTCCGGTTTGGGTCCTATTGAACCCTTGACGACTCCAGACAGAACTGAGAATCTTGCCCTCTCCAATAATAGACGGAGGGTGAAATGGTCGAAACTGGTCAGCAATCCGGAGGACATCTCCAAAATTTATGGGAAGGTTAGCTTAGCTTTGGAACAAATTGCTGACCGTATTGAGTCTCAATTAGTTTTGGATATTAATAGTGAGATTGCTGTACATAATGATGCACTCTATGCAAGTTTAGGAGATATCTTGAATCCTGTAGTTCCCCTAAAGAAACACCAACCCAGGAAACATGCATGGTATAATCGAGCTTGTAGACTCGCAAAAGCTGATCTAATGACAGCATTAAAGGAAAATGCTGAGCGAGATCTAATCAAATACAAAAGGCGTGCGTATTGTTATTTGATTCACCACGCCAAACTTGAGTGGGCCAGTCAGAACTGGGCCGATCTAACATCTGCTTTGGCGGAACGAGACTCCTTTAGATTTTGGAAAATGGTCACCACCGGTTCCACTGATATGGTCTCTGCTATTAGCCCGAATATTGCCCCGCAAGTCTGGGAGGATCATTTTACACTTTTGTATAACAACCCAGCCCCTCGCCCAACTCCTCTTTTATCTGAATCACCAATGATTGATGATTCCACTTTTAATCCAATTACTTTTACTATATCTGAAGTCCTGACTGCTATCGCCGCACTCCCAGCAGGGAAGGCTCCAGGCCTTGACAAGGTCCCTGGCGACCTTTATAAACATGAACCAGAAGTCTGGGCTCCTTATCTTTTAATTATATATAATGGGATCGCAAGGGGTATGAAGATTCCTTCTACTTGGCTGGGCGCGGAGGTGGTCCCTATCTATAAGAAGGGATCGCCTCTCCTCCCAGTCAATTACCGGCCTATCAGCCTTATCGACGTAGCCCAAAAACTGTTTGCCAGACTAATTATCAATCGTATACTGGACTGGATTGATGAGGAGGAGATCCTAAGCCATTATCAGGCTGGCTTTAGGAAATCTGTATCTACTATTGATCAGATTTTTAGGTTTAACATGCTCTACTGGAAAACTGTCATGGTTGAAGGTGGATCCCTATACACAGTTTTTGTAGATCTTCGATCAGCCTTTGACTTGGTCCCACGTACCAAGCTATGGGCTGTTCTTCGTGAATTAGGAATTCCACCTTCCCTTCTGGACATCATAATCCGATTACACACTGAAAACTATGCTAAGGTTAGATGTGGGAGAGAGGGAAAATTATCAGCTAGTTTCCCTGTCAACAGAGGTGTCCGCCAGGGCTGCGTCCTGGCTCCCACTCTTTTCTGCCTATACGTAAATGGAGTTATCTCCTACCTAAACAAGGTTCCAAACAGAGATGCCCCAAAGCTGGCTGGAGTGGGGATTTCGGCAATTATGTTTGCTGATGACACCTTGCTACTTGCCAAATCCCCTATGGGTATCCAGCGGGTATTGGATGGGTTTGTTTCCTTTTGCCAGGACAGGGGCTTGGAAATCAATACTTCAAAAACAAAATTTATGATTCTGAACCCCCCAAAAAAATCCCGGCCAAACCCAACCATTGACGGAATTGGTTTGGAGAGAGTCCGTGTGTTTGAGTACTTAGGAGTTACAATAAATGAAAACTTCACATGGACTCAACACCAAACCAAATCACGATTAAAATTAACACAGAAAACTGGGGCGATTGGCAAACTCTGGAAAAACTCCTACATAAAACCAATTGGCCCACCTTTAGAAATTTATAAGGTACAGGCCAGAGCGGCAGTAATCTATGGGGCGGAACTATGGGGCAATAATTGCCTGCAATCATTTATGGTCGTGGAAAATAACTTTCTACGACAATTATCATCTCTACCGGCTAGCACCCCACTTCTTCCCCTTAGGCTGGACCTAGGAATTAGATCCATTAAGGAGGAATTAGCCTTAAAGCCTCTAACCTTTTGGCGACGTTTATGGGCAACCGCGGAACTCAATACCTATAGACAAGAACTTTCAGATTTACTGAAGTACCAAACTATACAAAACCTTCCTTGGTTAAGGTATATCAAGACAGAGTGTGATAGGTTGGGTTGCCCCTCCCTATGGAGTTCTCCAGAAACTGCATCTAAGGCCATATCACGTAAAGCCCTGGTAACATTGTTTTATGAAAGAAATTGCTCGGTCTGGCTGACCTCTGATAATTTGGGCTCTATGACAAGATCATTCATTTTAATGAAAGATTATTATAGGTTGGAGATGGTCTTGGATGATAT
This sequence comes from Triturus cristatus, assembly GCF_964204655.1. Classification (NCBI taxonomy): domain Eukaryota; kingdom Metazoa; phylum Chordata; class Amphibia; order Caudata; family Salamandridae; genus Triturus; species Triturus cristatus. The sequence goes on along the minus strand of NC_140590.1, from coordinate 1,536,361,166 downwards.
TTACCCCACAACCTTAAGAAAAATGTATCTACAATGGAGATATAATTCCCTTCCCATCCGCGCTCTTACGAATAGATGGCGCCCCTCAACTGATCTTAATTGTCCCTCTTGCACCACTCACCCTGAAAATGACCTCCATGTAATTTTCTTTTGTCCTCTATACATAGAATCCAGGAAAAAATGGATTATCCCCCTATGTAAAAAATGGGGTTTTAGAAAACACATGGAGGCATATCGATTATTAAAAACGGATCTATCGCCTCTAACCGTTTTTGCAGTTAGCAAATTTTTAGATGCAATGTGGAAAATAAGGAGAAAGCATTGTAAATATGATACCATCTAGTTTTACACTTCTCTGCTAGAACGAATGATGCAAACTATGTCTGTTAACGTGATTAGTGGCTTTTCGAATCATAACTGTATGATGGATATACTCTTTTCCTTTTTTTTTTTGATTGTAAAAACTATGAAATTTTATGTCCAATTGTGTTATAATTGTGGAATTTATGTTTTTTGTGTTATCTTTTATGACTCATTGTAGTCGAAATAAAGATTAAAGAAAGAAAGATAGTCATGTCGGTCTAGTGTCTATACCGAATTCTGGTCCTGAATGAAGGTATTTCGGACAGAGGTTACGTCATCTCACCTTGCGAGAAACAAGGACAAGTTTATCCGACTCACAGTGCCGTTATTTTCACTCTATAATTAGTCAGCGGCACTAGAAAAATACACAATTAGCATTTCAATCCAACTTCCCTCTTCACAAAGCTGATCCGCCGCTTTACTGGAAAAAGAGCTGAAGTCAGCCTCTGGGAGGGCACAATACGGCTCAAAAGAGTGTGCCAATGCACCAGTTGCGCCAAAGGAAGCGGTGCCCCTGACAGAGACACTAACACTGTTTCAGGAGCGTCGCACATCGAGACATACACCAGCGGAATGTATTTTTTCTTAAACAAACCAACTCGAATGTGGCCACAAAAAAAACCATAAACAGTTCATAACTTGCAGTTTTCAAAAATTCTGTAGCAGCTTTTGGTAAATGAAAGATTAGGAACATGTCCAACCTGGCCCCCTGTCACCGATACTTCTCCCACACGCCTGACAGAATTCGGAAGGATCTGCTGCCGCACGCGCACACCCACCTGGAGTAAATCCGCCGGCTGCACTGACTCGCGCCTGAAGTTTAATTTCGGTCGAAACGTTTATGTTTGGGGGGGGGTCGTTTCTTTAACTGCCCAAAACGCGCCGTGCTGCTGCCCGGTGGAAAAGAAGTACAATCGGGTTAAAAAGTCTCGAATGTCTGCTTTTTGTATATCCGCCAGATGTGCAAATCCGCCCGCCCCCCGGGGGCAGATTACCTGCCACAAACACCAGCACCAATACCCCCAAGAGAAAGCGTGCACCATTGAGAGATGCCAGGGAGGACGTACTAATATATATTAAACAACGACAGCATGGGTTAATTTAATGTAATTGAGCAATACACCCCCGCCTCCTCCACCACACACAAACACCCTTTCTCAATCATATCTAAGTTGTTCCATTTCCAAGTCATGCGCGAGTAGTTTACTCAGCCCTGGTTACACAAGCATTCTGGTAACTTTTTTTTCTTTTTTCCTATTATAAACCTAGGACTACAGGACCCATAATGCAATGAAAAGTCACAGGAAAGATTAACCTGCTCACCTCTAATATAGGGCAGCTTGCTGTACTTCAACTGAAAATATAATAATGTCAATAAACGTAGGCACATTACCTTGGGTGGAAGTGCAAAGATAATTGGCAGGAGGAGCAGCGGGGTCCCGATCAGAATCAGGTATTTCTTAATGCACCAGACCTTCTTGAAGAGCGCCAAGAGCGTGGCCATGGCAGGGAGGGAGCAAGGATGACAATCAGCAGCGGCTCTGACAGGGTCTCCTGTGTGTTGGTGTCAGACACGGGACAAGAAAGGCACTTGGCGGGCACAGTTTCCCATTCACAGGTTCCAGTTAAGTCACTCCCTCTGCCCAGCGTGACTTGAAGATGTGGGAGAGTTGGGGATGGGGGTGTGGCCTAGCCCGTGTGTACATGCTGGCCCCGCCCCCGGCTCTGTTTTTGTGTCACTGTCCAGCATGGACGCTCGGTGGTCGGACATGTGGCGGGTCACAGGATCCATCTCAGGCGGCCATACAATAGCAGCTTTCTCTGAGCTCTGTATATACTAACAAGCACAGAGGGGGTTCTAGCTTTCCTCTATGTCTGGTACATCTACTTTCTACGTTGACCATTTCAGAACTACACCCCTTGCGTTCTATTCAACTGGACCAAGTGTGCCCATGTCATATGCGACGGCAGTTTCTAGTCCAAGCTTGTTGTGCAACAACGCTTTGCATTCTGGAACTTGTAGTTTTGTATTTCCCACTTTATTTGCTGCCTTAAAATCCTTACCTAGTCCACTTGTTTTCTGTGAGTTCCAACTCACTGCCGAGCGCTGTGCCCCAAGACACGAGAAGAGCACCCCACAGTGACACCAAAACACTTCCCACTTACGGTCAGAGTAAACACCCTTCAAGCTAAGTATCCAGTCAAAGAGTAGCATACTCGCCATCCGAATGGAGCGCTGCCTCTATACGTTTGGCTTGGCCACACATATATTTTGGTTTTGTCCTTATATACTTTTGTAATGCAATGTTAGCAATTGAAAGATGGTGCACTGAATACATAGAGAAGTGTATTCATTATGTGCTTTTGATCTGTGTGTGCATACTAACGTTTTTCTTTGCAGAAGTATCTGGATTGCTGAAATCAAACTTCAATAGGTTTGGATTGTAAGGCGGTGTGCTAAAATGCATTTAATGTAGCACATTGATCACACTTAGAAAAATGAATCATGTGATGTGTGACTGTTAATGCTTAGAGATTTTATATTCACTCTGTAGTTTCCACCTATAGATGTGGGCGTTTTTATTATGTAACTGTAATACATATATAATCTTCCTGTAACCACAATACATGCACATAAGGTATATTTCATTGTCGTATTAATATTGCGACCTCATGTCCCCTTATATTCAAGCGACAGGTATGCTTTGCCTATTTTATTGAGTTAGCATGGTCAGAGGCTTTAAGCTTTTGGGATTGCAATGTTTAACCTTCCATGTGAAAAGTGTCTGCTTGTATGTTTTTTTCTTTCCTTTGCATGTGGAAGTTAGGCTTTGTTAGTAGTGAAAAGGTTATTGTGCAATATAGTGATAACAAGGTATGGGATGGCTTCTTTGGCAGGTGAGAGGTGCTGCTAACCGAGCGCTAAATTCTCGGTTTTTTCTGCTTTCTCTTACTCGTTTTTAGCAGATTTCGGCTGAGGCATGCTTACAAGCGAGCCTCACTCGTTCGAATAGAGACACCTGACTACTACAACTAGGTAGATTGGCAGTCATTTTCCTACATTTGTAAACTGAGAGAGATAGGTTATGACAAGTTAGAGATCCGGTCTCTTACTAGTCAGGTATACTCACAATGGCTAAAACTATGCACCTTTGTAGTTCTAATGATACTACTTCTGAGAGTTGATTTACTGAGATGGGTTATTTGCACTGAAGGGGAGAGCATACTATTAGAGTGTTAGGAGTTTTCTGCGTTTAACAAAACGCGTAAGAGCAATTGGGAAGAATTTTGGCTCTTTGTTGTTCTAAATTAGAAATAAATAAAAAAACCAGAAAATAAACAAAATATAAAAAAGATATAAAAAATATGTTTTGTTCTTTCACCCATGATTTAGAGCGGGGCCTCCTTAACCTGAGCCAGGTTCCAGGGTAGGTGAGGTGAAATCCCTGATCACGCTGGGTAAGCATTGCGTAGATTCTTTCACAGCAATTAACCAGGCATATTTAAGAAAATTTGCTTGTTTGTAGACGGCACAGTTTGTTTGAATTGGTTTATTATGTGTGTTAATTGTCCTTTCTCCTCAGGTGATGCTTGCACCGTGTGATATAGAGGATTAGGACAACGTGAGGTTGTATTTATTACTTCTTCTTATGTTAATTTTCACTTTTTACATTTGCACTATTTGAAATCCATCAATTGAATGCAGTAGCATTAATTTATATAGGTCCTGAAGAAAGCCGTGGGCTATAATCCCGTGAAGGCTGAAACATGTCGACCCTCATTCAACAGTGACTAGTTAGCACTGCTTGGTATATTTTCTGTTCACACACCTTTTTAATCGAGATGTGCGGAATGAGTGAATTATATCGTACTCTTCACACAATCTCCTTTTAAAATTCACATTTTTCTTTTGCACTGCACTTCCTTTGTCTGGTGGTCACAGTCTGTCACGTGCCTTCTGGACTTCTCTTTATCAACCCAAGTGAGCAATAGAGCCTTGCACTAACGAGGAAGTCTCTATGATCAAGAGGCATACCTCGGCTCTAGGTGGAGACCATATGATATAAACTGATCGTGAGAGGTGACTTTGCTCTCAATATTGGTCTCTTTGGTTGAGTCGGTTTGATGGTTTTCCGTGCTCTGCTCTGACTATGTATGGGTTTGATACTTCACACACTGTTTTTCCCTTTCTTTATTCTTGTGCTGTTGACCATTAGACCCCCTATTCTGTTGTGTGTATACATGGCTTCTTTGGCAACAGAAAAATGTTAAGGAGGATGGAGATACGTTTCATGGCAGAAAGGAGGTGCTCAAGGTCGACTGGTGTTCCAAGAGAGTTGGGGGAGAGCAGAAGAATTGCCAGTTGTTACTGTGGAGATGCAAATGTACCGGAGACAAGGAGACTGGAGTTTCTATGAACAGTTTGCAATAATTAATATTGTTTGCTAGTTAGAGTTCAGATGCCTTTAGACTCATTATATGTACATGCCTCACTGCTATATCTCTGATTGTGGCTCAATGCTAAACACACTTCCTGACTGGAGTACTTCTACTGAAGTCTCCAGTATGCTGACACCTTTCTTTGATTCTTTGACTGACGGGTTTCCACTTATTATAGGGTAGTGTAGGATATTAAGATTTTCTTGAGATTATTCATGGCTAAGCAGGAAGATCAAAATCTATAATTACATTTGCAAACATTGTTTCTTATATTCTGCATCGCTGCAACTGAATTTATGGCATGCTTCATGTTGATTAGACTGAATTTCTTTAGGAGATTCAGACTCATTTTAGTGATTTCATATTTCTGTAATATGCTTTTGAGACTCACTCATATCAGTTTGTTTTGAGTCTGTAATAAATCAACGGAACCTTCTTCAATAGCCCTGGATTTATTGTGCGGCCAACATGTTACACTGTTAATGAATTTTGAGATTGATATTTAACACTCGAGCTACTACAACATTTATCACCCAAAAAAGCAACTTTGTTTGAAGGGCCCAGGACTCTATCAGATAGCAGCAGAATGAGCAAGGTTAGTACTTGAAGTAGAGGGAGATAGAAAGTTATATTAAATTAGCTTAAACCCCAATGCCCGTACCAAGAGCCCATGTCCCGACTCAGGGGATCGGAGGAGTTCCAGCGGTTAGAGAGAGAGTTTTAACAGCATAGGAGTGAGTATTAATAAGGCTATCTGTTGCAGTGGTGTGTATTTAGCTTGCAAGTTGTATGAGAACTGTATGATGTCTGGCAGAGATGGGTTGCATGACGTGTGAGTGTGATTATTGTTGAAGATAAGTTGTTATTGGGTCCGATGTGGCCTAAGATCCCGGGATGATGATAGATGGTGTAGAAGACACCATGTTTTAATTGTCTGCTAAGGTTTTGTGGTGCTGGTCATGAGACTTCCTTGGTGGCACACTTGAGATAGGGACATCTCTCTTTGAGTGTGAAGGTGTGATACGATTAGGATGATGGACCTTTTGCGTAGAGGGAAATTGTACTGGTCAGGGTGATTGCTCGCTGGTTGAGGATTCATTCGAATAAATGTTTAACAATAAAGGTATGCAGTTCTTGGAAAAAGTAGAACGGAAAAGAAGAGGACTGGTCGGTATGGGTAAATGTCCTAAATTTTGGAGAAAGAATCTCTCACTTTGGGAACTAGGGCCCTCACATGTGTCATGCTTCATCATAGGGCATGGTCCTCGTCAGGCCAGCCCAGCAATGCCTGATGGGCACCCTATGAGGGGCTCTTTATCGGAGATCTTTTATTCCCAATACCATTTGGTGGGGTGCGGGTGCAAAGCCTTGTGGTGTAGATTAGTGTTAAAGGTGTGGGTGCAAAGTGGAGGTGAAAATAATAAAATGGGAGATAGTGGTACTCAAAATTAATTTCAATCATTGAGTCCACTAATCTCAGTTAAAAACGATAGTGTCATTCTAATGATGTTATGTTCAATAGTGGCTAAAGTATTGAGGTCAACAAGTTTCTTGCCTAGGTTGTCACAGAATCAATTGGCAATTCTTCAGGCCAAAAAATAAATAAAAACTATCTACACAGTGATTGGTTTACTTAATTAGTATCCAGGGTAGACCAAGCACACGGAAAACCTAACAGTGAGGTACTTGGTTTTTGGGACCAACCTACAGAAGTAAAATGGTAAGGTTCATTAGAAATCATTAAAAAGTCCTCACTAAAGGCAGCATGCAATAGGCAAAGTCAAGCTGTTAGTCAAAGGCAAAAGGTAATAGGCGTACTGACAAAGGAGAGGAATATGTGACAGGCAAGTGACACATCTAAAGGGAGAGGCACGCGGGGTGGCTAAACAACCACCATGAGGGAAAATGAACATTTATAACTCCCCCAATTGGGCGGATCACCAGCAGCATTGAATGCTGGTAGAGGGGACGTTAGAATATGCCTAACGTCCTGTGTGTAACAAACGGGAAGGAGAAAAAGTATATTATTTGTCAGCACAATGGTAAAAATAGTAGAAGTAGTATTACCAAAGGGTATATCCCTTATTGTTCACGATGTAGCGGTACTTACGATTGAGCAGCAGCTCATTAGCCAATCAATCTACCCTCTCTCCACCAGAGTGTGGAGAGGGTTGTAGTGCCCGGTTAAGTACATGCGAAGGCAGGGTAAAACAAAGCGGGAGGAAGAACGGAGGCGGCCCGCCCCATGGGGGTGCGGTCTGCAAGAGGAGGGTGGCTCGGGGCAATGACGCGTCGAGGCTGTAGGCTGTATTCTGGGCGCCATATTAGAATGGTCATAATCCGGTTATTGGGCTCAGAGCGTGGCGCGAGAGGATCTAGGTAGCCACGGACACCGGAGAAGCGGTTCCTTGTGTGTTAGGTAATTAAAAGGGTGATGAAACAAGTACTAGTGTGTACATGGGTGCATCAAAGGCAACAAGCTCAGTTATGGGTGCCATGTTAGAGTAGTAAAGATCTGGTTAATGGGCTCCATATAGGGTTAAGTTATGGGGGTCATATTGGAACGGTCATAATCCGATGGGTGAGTTATGTCCATGGCATGAAAAGCTCTGGGTGGACGTAGGACACGGAGATGAGGTTATTTATTTGTTGGGAAATAGACAAAGGATGAAAAAGGTACTAGTATCTACAAGGCTAATGAAGCATGTCCCCCATAAGTAAATCCCGAGTCAAGGAGCTCTGCTCGGAGTCAGCTCTCAGCTGGGCGACAACAGGTATTGTGGTAGACAGAATGCCACAGCTAGTTTTATGAGAGCAATGTCAAAATAAGCAATGTAGGGGCGGAGCAAGATCCCCAGAAGGTAGGTGATGGTAAAGGTAGACATGGCTATGTGGAGTGTGTTAGATGAGATCCAGCCACTCACCTGAATTCCAGGAACGTTTGCAGGGGCGATGCTAGATCTCCAGTCCTCTTGGAACAACTCTCAGCACTTCTGAATTATAACAGGAGCTCTGGCAGATGTTCCAGGAGGGAAGGGGATTGGGAAGACAAAGAGAGAGGGAAGAGAAGACACTGCAACCTTCAGCCACCTGGACCTAGCCAGGACCCATGTTCGTAAGTGAAAGAGTTGCGCCTTAACTTCTACCTGTAATTAAAGAATGGATTTATTAACCTATGTCTTAAGCATGTATCTATTGTTTTTTCAAGATCTAGATTTACCTCTATAGTGATGCTGTTGATGCACAGATGTCACACTGGGGTTGATTGTCTATGTGTATGTACAACCTAATAAAGAAATGTCTACCAAAGAAAAAGAAAACAGGACACGGATACATTAACCAGATTTGCCTCTTTTCTATAATATGACTAAGTTGCCTAATAAATAAATTAGTACCTTGCTTTGATATTAGTTTGTCCTAAATGAATACTCCACATCTTAGCTTGACATATGCAACAGAATCTCACAATGTTAACAATCAAATGTCTCGAGGTGTTTTCACAAATTAAGCCTTTTTTTTAGTTCAGATCAAATGTATCCTTGAATGGAATTCTTGACTCTAATAAAGCTCCTTAAAACAACAAAATGTGTTAATGCACACACACAGAGCTTGTTTCTCAAATCGTTCAGCCTCAAATAGCTCAAAACAATGTTCCAAATGAAAGGCTTCCTGTATAAATGTAAGAGCTGCTGTCTATAAAACAAAATGTCAAAGCACAAATGCAGAGTGTGAGTCTCTAAATATTCAAAAGAATGTATGTCCAAGGAAAGCCTTCTTAAAAGCACAAGCAGTGATTTCCAGCACGCACGCAGTTAAAGGAAAAGTTAAAAAGGAAAGTCTTCTTTAAAAGCACACGCAGTGGGGGCGTGGCCACGACGCCAACCAAGATGGCCGCCTGACGCGGGACCTCCGACGCACCGGAGCTTGTCAGTCATCCCGTTTCCCCTCCGGAGAGCATTTTTCCGCCACAGACACTGGATTCTTATGTCGGAATGCGGCGCGCTTCTGGTGAGCGCTTTTTGACACATTTTTAGGGCCGGGGTGCCCCTTTTCTCACCACATTCGTTCTCTCCTCAGAGAGCGGCCGCCATTTTGTCTGTGGCGCGATGCTCGTCTTTCTGCCGGCTTGGATGCCTTTGCCCCACATTGCTCTTTTTGTGGGATTCTACGCCTCCTGATTGCTGTGTCATCCTTTCTGGGCGCTGCCATGCCACTTGGATGTCTCCTAACCTGGGCTGCCCCACGTGGATGGAATGAGGTAGTTTCTGATTAATGACTTTTTCTTTGCTATGTTCCTGTCGCCCTTTTTGATTGCGCTCATCACTGCTTCTGACGGGGGACGTCCATGACCTGGTTGGTTACTGACCCTCCACTCTTCATTTTTGCTTAGTTTGGCACTGGCTTGTCTCTGCTTACTCTGGAACATTTCTTTATTTACTCCACAAGCTCTCCTAGGATTACTGCTCCACTTCTAAGCGACTGAACCCCTTCACATTTTTGGCTTTTCCTCACAGTCGCCTCTTGTTTGCTGCTTGTCACTTCTGACTGGCTTCTATGGGCAAGCTACGTAATCCAAAGTTCGTCTTTACCCCTTCGAGGAACTCTCCTGTGGTAACCTCTTCACCTCATATACCGACGGACTCTCCTATCAAGGTAGCACCAATGGCGGGAGTAACCCTCCCCCGCTCCTCCTCAACACAGTCTCCTTCAAGCAAATCCTCTCCCCCATCAGCTTCATCTTCTAAGCGCCTTAAACAAGATGCGTCTTCATCAGAGAAGCCATCATCCCCCATTTCCATGGAGATGCTCTTTGAGGAAATTCGTGCTCTTCGGCCTTTTGTTGAGGAGACCAATAGTAAGATGCAGTTTCTTGAAGAGAAATGGTCATCTATCGACAACAGAGTTACAGTTGTGGAGCAACAGGTTTCGGACCTTCATTCTACCTCCCTGAGAATTTCCTCATTAGAAAAATCTGTTCTGGCGCTTCAGCAACACACGGAGGAGTTGGAAAATAGGAACAGGAGGAACAACCTCCGTATTTATGGTTTGCCGGAAGCTTTAGAAGGGGACGACCCTGTGCTCTTTTTCTCCTCCTTTCTCCCGAAGCTTCTGGACATGCCATCCACCACCTCCCTCAATATTCAGAGAGCGCATAGACTTGGTCCTCGTTCATCCACGTCAACCAGGCCAAGGGGAGTCATTATCCTTTTTCTGAAATTCACAGATCTTCTCTCTGTCCTTTCAGTGTCCAGAGCCAAGCGTCAGATCTCCTGGTTGGGTCAGAGAGTATATCTTTCCCAAGATGTTTCAAATGCTACTGCCTCTCGTCGGAAGGAATTTTTGTCCCTACGTGCTCCGCTGAGGTCCCTTGGTGCTAGATTTGGTTTATTTCACCCGTGCACTTTCAAAGTTACGCTACAGAATCAGACTTGGACCTTTCAGGATCCTGCTGAACTCAAAAATTTCATTCACACCCGTTCTAATTCTGCTATGGAGACCTCCTCATCTTCTTGTGGCTGATTGTTTAATTGTTTTACACTTTTTGATTACTTGATATGTCTAACTTTTGCTTCCCTTACAGGTCATTCATTTCTGTCCCTGCCTCTGTCTCTGTTTATTAATTCTACGTATTAGATTATAAATATGTTTTTCTTACTCACATGTTTCTAACTTCAAACTCCCTCATACCTTTATATAAGAATTGTGTCCAGTTTTTGTCCTTCAACATTTGCATTTTCATCCTTGGTTCGTCATAGTATGTTTTCATGTTCTCAAATGTTACTTTTTCTTTATTCATTTATCTAGATGGACCGACCTCCCCTCAACCTGGCTCTTCGGTTATGTTCTATGTTCTGGTGCGGTCCGGCCTGGTCTCCCGTCTTGGGGGATCTGTCTCGTTGAGTGTCGCCATTTCCCCGTTGTCCTATTTCGTATTCCCCTCAGGTATGTTCTCCTCAGTCGTCCCTTTGGGATATGTGCTGTCTCTCCTTGTACTTATTTTCCTTTCCCGTTTCCTTTATCCTTTTCTCTTCCCTGTACGGGTTGATCAATTCCGTTTTTCCTTTGTTTCCATTCACCTCTTTTCCTCTCTTCTCAACCTTTTCCATCGATATTTCTCAAAGTTTTCTCCTTTTCGACTTGTCTTTTGCGTATGCCTCTTCTTCTTTACTTCTTCTGTCCTACTTGATTCTATGTTATTTGTTAATTCAAAGTTATTACATGGAATGTAAAAGGTTTTATTAACCCCATTAAGCGGCAGAAAGTTTTGTCCCATTTGGCCTCCTACAACCCAGATATTGCTCTCTTGCAAGAAACTCACCTTAATGATGTTGAATCCCTGAAGTTAAAAAGAAGTTGGGTGGGTACAGTCTTATTTTCGCCCTCTGACAACAAAAAGAATGGAGTTGCTATCCTTTGTCACAAGAGGCTTAAATGTATGGTTGTGTCCCAGGAGACGGACTCTGAAGGCCGTTGGGTACTGGCTAAATTATTGATAAATTCGATTCCTTTGACTGTCTTTAATGTCTATGGGCCTGTACAAGCAGATTGTTCTTTTTGGCCTTTGATTACAGAGAAATGTGTTCAATATAAGGATGTATCATTTGTTTTTGGTGGTGACTGCAACCAGATTGTTGACCCGTTCCTCGACCGCAAATCCACAGTCCGCTTCACACCACATAAACCCCACAAACAATTTCTTAATACTATTTCACAATCACATCTTATTGACTCTTGGCGCCTTTCACACCCTGACACGCTGGACTACTCCTTTTTCTCTCCTCCTCACTCATCCTTCTCTCGTCTTGACTATATTTTCCTCTCTAATTCTTTATCTCAGAACGTTCTGTCTTCTTCCATTGAACCTATTGTCATTTCGGACCACGCTCCCATCGTGACAGATTTTGACCTACTTCCACCACAGCCTAAACCTTCCCGTTGGCGCTTCAACAGTACACTCCTCACTGATCCCAATTTTTCTTCTTCTTTTCGCTCTTTCGTTGAGGACTTTTTCTCTCTCAACTCAGACCCTAGTATTTCTCTTCACACTCTGTGGGACTCCTTTAAAGCCTCCGCGAGGGGTTTCATTATTGACTTTGTCTCTCGGAAGAAGAAACGGTTTATTCAAAAGCGGAAATCCTCCCTGGCTCATATTAAAACTCTAGAGCACCAGTTTTACACTTCTTCTGATAAATTTATGTCACCGGATCTCCTGCGAGCTAAGTTAGAGTTCAACAAATTAACTACAGACAACGCTTCTTCGATTCTCCTTCGCAGTAGTGCACGGTATTACGGAGGTCGCAATAAATCTGGTAAGCTCTTGGCCAATTATCTCAAGTCCCGTAAGGAGCGCACTCTTATAGACTCAATATATTCTTCTGCTGGCACCCTTCTCCACAAAGACAAAGAAATCCTTGAGCAATTTCAATTGTTCTATCAGAATCTCTATACCCCAGAGTGTCCTCCCACTCCTTCCCTTATTCAGAGTTATTTTGAGAAGCTCCCTGTACCGTCTAACTCTCACCTGAATTTTCCGGATCTTGATCTCGATCTCTCTCTTCAGGAACTCTCTGCAGCCTTGTCAGCCCTTACTAAAGGGAAGACCCCTGGCCCTGACGGTTTTCCTGTGGAATTTTATTTGCATTTCTCAGACATCCTACTACCTAAACTTTTAGCCCTCTTTCAATCATTTTCCTCTTCTGGCAAGGCTGAAGGCACTTTTCAAGATGCCTCCATCTGTTTGATCCCCAAAGAAGGTCGCGACCACCAGTTTTGCAAAAATTACCGACCGATTTCGTTAGTCAATGTAGACTACAAAATCTTTGCCAAATTACTTGCAATGCGCCTAGACCCCCTTATGCCTCACCTCATTGGCAAAGAACAATGCGGATTCGTTAAGGGCAGGCTTACCTCGGACAACTCTCGCCTTCTTCTTAACGTTCTAAATAAAGCTCCCTCACTTTCAACCCCTCTTGCTGCTATCTCTGTTGACGCAGAGAAGGCCTTTGACAGGGTTGACTGGTCTTTTTTGTTCGCTTCATTGCGGTGGCATGGTTTTGGTCCCAAATTTATATCCCTTGTCTCTCTCCTATATTCTGCCCCCAAGGCCTCGGTACTTGTGAATGGACAACTCTCTCCATCTTTTAATCTTCAGAGAGGCGTTCGCCAAGGTTGCCCTCTTTCCCCACTCCTTTTTGTTTTATCTCTCGAACCCTTCTTATCCTCCATTCGCAATAACACTTCCATTTCTGGTTTCCCATATGGCTCTAATCAATTGAAACTTTCTGCCTATGCGGATGACATCTTACTATTTATTTCTGACCCTGAATCCTCCGTCCCCCCCTTATTATCCGAGTTTCATTCCTTTTCTTTGGTTTCCGGTTATAAGATCAACTCGGACAAAACCGAAATTCTTCCTCTCACCTCATCCTGTCTTCCCCATCTTTTCTCTGCTACTGGTTTTGCCTGGAGTAGCTCCAAGATTAAGTACCTTGGTATCCTGTTTTCCAATTCCATCTCATCCTCGGTTAAATTGAATCTGTCGGCAGTTATTTCCAGGATTGATCAGTCGCTCTCAGCCTGGAATCCCCTCTATCTCTCCTGGTGGGGTCGTTTGGATTCAATCAAAATGATGATCGCCCCTATTTTAATTTACACCCTCTCTATGCTACCGGTTCACATCCCTGCATCTTACTTTAAAAAAATTGATTCTCTTCTTTCTCGTTTTCTCTGGAAAGGTAAGAAATCCAGAATTTCCATTGCCTCCCTCCGTAAGCCTAAATCCAATGGTGGGGTTAACTTTCCTGATTTCCGCCTTTATCATAGATCCTTTTCTCTACGTCAGGCCTCGAGATGGATCTCATCAACTCTCTCTCCTTTCACGCCCCTCTGGCTCCTTATTGAGCAATCTTTACTATTGCCCTTCTCCTTTGCCGAGGTGATGCGATTCTCTTCCAGGAATCCTTTTTCTCTTTGCCCCCTATTTAAACATACCTCTTCTCTTTTAAGTCCTTTGGTTCTCCCCTCTGAGGTCACACGTACATCCTTCTTAAATTCTACTATTTGGTATAACTCTCTTATCCTTTTTAGAAATAGACCCATTTTTTGGAAAGCATGGAGGGTAAAGGGCATAATGTGGGTCAACCAACTTTTTGACGGTGTATCCCCTTGCTCTTTTCCCCAATTTCAACTTTTATTTCGGTGCCCTCGTTCCTTTCTGCGGAAATTCACAACCCTCATGGCAATTATCCTTGATCGTTATTATTCTCTTCCCTCCTCATCATCATCGTCACCTCCTCCTTCTCTTCTTAATATTCTTGCTACACTCCCTAAAGCATCTCTCATCCATAAATCTTTTGTATCTCCTAATCCTAATCGTGTCAAATCTAAAGTGGAGCTTTCTTGGGAATCGGATTTTTGTTGTACCTGGCCGATTGCTCTGTGGGATAAGTTGTGGTCCAGATCTTTAAAAATTTCCCGCTCTGCTTCTCTTACTCAATCCTTATTTTATCTGTATCACAGGCTTTACCTTTCTCCTCTTTCTTTATCCCGCTTTTCTCCCTCCTCCGATTCTAAATGCTGGACTTGTTCTTCTTCTGATGCTGACCTTTTCCACATGTTTTTTCTATGCCCTGTTGTCTCTACCTTTTGTGGGAAAGTGTGGTCATGCCTCTCCCGTATCTTCCCTCTTCCTTCCTCTTTTATACACTCATTTCTCTTTTTGGGTAGCCTTTCTGACTCCTTGAATCTCCCTGCTCATCTACACGGTCTCTTTGACCTCACGCTTCCGCTTGCCTTCCAACATATTTCTTCCAACTGGAAATCTCTAGCTTCCATCTCCTTACAAGGCTGGTGGAATTCATTATGCCACTTTCACAGATTGGACGTTTCCTTTGCCTCCACTTGTAAACCTGCTCGTAATGTTGATTTTTTCTGGTTGCCTCTCACCACGTATTTGGACTGCTTGGCCCTAAAGAAACCTATATGTCTCAGTGCAGAAAATTTTAAACCTCCTTGAACGTCTCGAACTCTCTCCTTTTGCTATTCACTATAAGTTTTGTTTAATATTACTGCTTGTTTTATGATGGTAACTTCGCATCGCTGACTTTCTACGACTTTTACAATTTGAATATGTGTCGTAATTTTTAGATATGGTATGGTCTATTTTATTATCTTTATATTTTCCTTTCCCTCTCCCCCTCCCTTCCTCCCTTATCCTTCCCTCCCATTACCTCCCTCAATGTTAAAAATTCTCTTAAAAATGCTTTGTGGTTTCTAATACTGATATTAGCAATGTTAAGTTTCTCAATGGTTTCTGTATTGTAATTTATGCTGATATCTCTCTTTTGTCATCAACTTTTTAATAAAGCTTTCAAACACAAAAAAAAAAGCACACGCAGTACTTCCAACTCCCACACAGTGAAAGGAAAGTAATTCAGTACTTAGCTTAGTGTCCTTGATGTATCTGTTGTGTGCGCTCTTCAAGGTGGGATCAGATGTCCGACCAGCTTTCTAGGAATCAGGAAGGCCTTCTAGGAATCAGGAAAGAAGAGTGTGGGGCGCCTGTTCTTCCCAGCAGAGAAACAAAAAAGCCAAGCAATCATGATGCCTTCGGTGCAGGTATTTAAACCTGATATGAGGGCGTTGGCTCTTGCGTCCTGTACGTGATTGTTCTGGAACATTTTCCTCGGTAATTGCTAAATGCTATACAAGCAAACCAACAAGCATTGGCAATGCAACAAACAAGCACTGGCAATGCGCAAAAAATAGGAACAGGACTCAGACCTTGGTAAATACATTACACAACATAAAGAGATAAGCCCTATCCATGTCTACATGATTAGTAAAGGACTGGAACATGATTAATATGCAAACCAAAAGGGTGATGACAAATGAGACATGCATGATGATTCCTAACAGAGTGAAGCTGTAGTGTTGCATTGGAGGTACAACACATACGTCCAATTTCAATGTGATCAAGTAAGGAAATGGTAGCTATGGATCATAGCCAAAAAGATGTAGTTGTAAAGTAACCAAACTGTGGCAAATATTTGCCTAGGATGAGGTATGTGCAACGTAATTCACTGCTGTGGTAGTGGAGGCAAAGCCAGGCAGTGATTGTGGGGCGCTGTAGTGCTAGAGGCACTCTTGTGGTTTGACACCCAGTGATGACTGTTGGCTACCATTATTTTAACTGACTTTAGTGTGTTATTTTATCCTAGCCTGGATGTACAAGACGGTCCTGTATATGTGTTGCTTCTCTTTTTTCCTTGTAACTTTGCTGTCTTTCAGTGGGAGCTGTCACGGAGTAGAACAGCCCTGACGAGAGCAGAGTGTGTGGGATGTGCAATTGAAAGCATGAAAGGGGGAGAGAGTTGTGGAATGTACTTTTTGGTCTCGAAGTGCAGTGTTGTAGGCAGTGATGCACACATGTGCTCGGTGTTGTACATTGAGAGATGAAGTGTGTGAATCTCAGTTGTGCACAGTTGTGCATTGTGTTGTACATTAATGAGAATTATGAAGTGATTACTATTGGCTTTGACATGGCCTCATGTCATCCTTTTTTCCTGGCTTTGACTTGCTTCAGCTTTTCTGCATGCACAGCAGCGCTTGCAAGTTGCTTGGGTTATTCACGTTCAAGGTCTTTCTGTTTTTGTGAGGGATTGTTTATGTTCTCTGAAAGGCTTTTGTGAGCTTCGTCAAGATAGAGGCTGGAACATGCGAGATTTGAAGAGGGGGACATGAGAGCTCCTTTCTGCCATGGAAATACTTGCCTGGAACCTGGACAGTTCTGGTAAGATTCCTACGGCCCGGGGGGAGGTGTTTCTCGAACCTTCTAGTTTGTTTAGAGCTGAGGGATGCTGACTCGGAAACCGGGAGTTTGGAATCTGAGTGGGGGCGGACGCGTCTACCTCGGAGTGAACACTGGTTGCTGAGGCTCTCAATCACGGCTGTTTACTTCCCCAGTCTGAGATGCAGTGTTTTTGCACCAGGTGATGTATTGAGTTTTGGTTATTGCCATTGTGATATCAGCCAGTGGCTGTGATCATTTAATGTGTGAGTGAGTGTTCTTTCTTTGTGATGTGTGATTGAGTCAAGGTGCACCTCCAAAGTACTCAATTGATGTTTATATAGCTTTCTGATCTCTTGCAGGACGTTCAGTATATTAGCTTGAGTCTTATTTCATATTATTTTCTGCTTGTTTATTCATCAGTTTATTCATGCATTATATTCACCAAGTGTGTTATTATTGCTTATATAGCTATCTATATATATATATATATGAATCTTGCTCTACTTGGAAAAACGCTATTTTGAAAAAAGAAATGCAGCAATGTGCTTTTGAATCTGCACAACAGACTGTACAGAATGTTTTAAACATATGGTCAATTCAGAAAGGAGACAGTGTATCTTGTGTGCCAGTTCAGGAGCAGTGTGCTATTTTAGTACTTGTGAAACACAGGGAAAGAAAAGTATGCTTTTAAAGTTGTGGACTGAATTTCTTTTAAATGTTAGACAAATACAAATGCTTTTGTTCTTTTCCACATTGAAAGACACTGGACAGAAGACAATAAGACAAAATATGATTTGTCAGTGGGTGGAAGCAAACGTAATAAAGTGACCTATACAGACAGGGACTGCAGTTTTGCATGAACAGTTTGTGCAGGTCCCAATAGAAAGTCCAGGGGTGGAGTTTGAGACACAGGATCCCCAGTGAAGTTGCAGATTGTACTGCACAGTGCAGCTACTGTGCATGACCCAACATTTATTTGACTTCTAGATGAAAAGGCTAAAATCTTGGAGACAGAGGTGGTGACACACGATTCAGATTTGGTGTGCATGACTAAATACGAGCACCTAGGTTATAAAGACCAAACAAATAGGTGGGCAGAAAATGAAGGGATGCATATCCCCCTAGATTTATTCAGAACTGTGATTCTTATGTGTCAGAATGCACAAGCCAGACCAGTCATTCAGAAGGTGAGGGGCGAGTTGAAGAAAGGAAAATTACCAGAGCAGACAGAGCAGATGGATTGCCTTGGGCTTCTGCCAATTGATAAAGGGAGCACGTATTCAGCAGTGAGTGGAAAAATAGTCAGGAAGGAGACTTCCCCAGCCCTTCATACTGTGCATGGAAAAAGAGAGTTTCTTCTTAATACTAAGAATTCAGAGGCTATAGTATGGGTAGAATTCTCAGATAATTCCCCAGAGCCAGCAGAGAACCATGCAGACAGGAATGATAATATTGTGGCTTCGAACTCAAAACAGGGACAGGAAAACGTGCTTTTTTTGGAAAATGTTTTTTGCAAGAAGAGTGATGCTTGTTTCTTTTCCAGGTCATCATACTGCGATGTGTTGGTGTGCCTGATGTCTCTGCCCATGCATGTGTACCCCGTATAGGTGGGACTCCTCCCCTCCCCCCAACCCTGGAGTGATAACCGGACGGTGCAAGCTGACATCCTGTGGCTGAACAAACCAAACAGACCTCCAATACTGATGAACTGATTGCACAAACATGAAGTAAAAAAACACAGTTATCATTTTAAATCCAAGAAGGCTGTGTGTCTTTCACAGAGGACTGTTTGTTTAGTAAAAAAAGAGAACAACAAATTTTATGCAATTGAAGATGTTTTTTGAGTTAAAGATGAAAAGAAAATTATGATGTTGCCTTTATTTTTTATCACAAAATATATAAGTTTGGCTGCTTCAACAGTAGAAGTTCCAGTATTAGCCATTTGAGACATTAGGAGCATTACTGGGTTCATATGCTTGATTCTATTTGCATCATTTATTTTGTGTATCCAGCAAATATATATTCTTGCTGAGTATCCAGATATGCATGAGCTATTTTTACATGCTTTGAAATGATTATTACATGCTTTTATGATTCCATAGTATTATACTTGTGCTTTCAGTTCAGCACATGGGTTTATAATGTTACTGCTTCAACATGTATTTCAATCATAGTTGTGCTTTCATTTAAGAAATGCAGTTCTTCAATCATAGTTGTGTTTTCAGTTAAGAGGTTCAGTTTTTGATATATGTCGGTGATGATAGTCAAAGGTCATGGGGTGGAATGTAGTGCTAGAGGCACTCTTGTGGTTTGACACCCAGTGATGACCTTTCACTACCATTATTTTATCTGACTTTAGTGTGTTATTTTATCCTAGCCTGGATGTACGAGACGGTCCTGCATATGCCTTGCTTCTCTTCTTTCTTGTAATCTTGCTGTCTTTCAGTGGGAGCTGTCACGGAGTAGAACAGCCCTGCCAAGAGCAGAGCATGTGGGATGTGCATTTGAAAGCATGAAAAGGAGAGAGAGTTGTGGAATGTACTTTTTGGTTTTGAATTGCAGTGTTGTGGGCAGTGATGCACACATGTGCTCGGTGTTGTACATTGAGAAATGAAGTGTGTGAATCTCAGTTGTGCACAGTTGTGCATTGTGTTGTACATTAATGAGAATTATGAAGTGCTTGCTATTGGCTTTGACATGGCCTCTTGTCATCCTTTTTCCTGGCTTAGCCTTGCTTCAGCTTTTCTGCGTGCACAGCGGCGCTTGCAAGTTGCTTGGGTTATTCACGTTCAAGGTCTTTCTGTTTTTGTGAGGGATTGTTTATATATTCTGAAAGGCTTTTGTGAGCTTCGTCAAGATAGAGGCTGGAACATGCGAGATTTGAAGAGGGGGACGTGAGAGCTCCTTTCTGACTTGGGAATGCTTGCCTGAAACCTGGCCAGTTCTGGTAAGATTCCTCTGGCCCGGGGGTAGGACTTTCTCGAACCTTCTAGTGTGTTTAAAGCTGAGGGTTGCTGACTCGGAAACCGGGAGTTTGGAATCTGAGTGGGGGCGGACGTATCTACCTCGGAGTGAACCCTGGTTGCTGAGGCTCTCAATCACGGCTGTTTACTTCCTCAGTCTGAGATGCAGTGTTTTTGCACCAATTGATGTATTGAGTTTTGGTTATTACCATTGTAATGTGAGCCAGTGGCTGTGATAATTTAATGTGTGAGTAAGTGTGTTTTCTTTTTGATGTGTGAGTGAGTCAAGGTGCACCTCCAAAGTACTCATTTGATGTATATATATCTTTCTGATCTCTTTCAGGACGTCCAGTATATTTGCTTGAGTCTTATCTCATATTATTTGGTGCTTATTTATTCATCAGTATTATTCATGCATTATATTTACCAAGTGTGTTATTATTGCTTGCAAATAAACATATACCAAGTTACTCCTTCCGGACTGTCTGGGCGCCTCGGAGGGAGGCGCGCACGCAGGCGGAGCACACCGGCACACAATATCCACAATTAGTCACACTTTGGTAAGGGCGCTCTCAGAAAATCGCAGAACTCCGGGAGAATGATTGTACCACCATTTATTCCACAACGCGTTTCGGTTCAGAGAACCTTGATCACGTGAAATGTTACACCCAATCGTGCGACAACTTATTCTATAATACAAACAGTGAAAAAGGACCAACCATGTTTCTATGTCGGACATTTTGGAATGGTCAAAAGTAAACATAGTTCTTAGCATATGTGGTGTACTCTTGCATATGCAAACTACTTTCTTGTATACATTGCTTACATAAATATTATTTGCGTAAATATTATCATATTCGACCAACCCATTACATGATCCAATTAGCTATATTGTACAATGTCGATACTTTTCATCAATGGTAGTTTTCAATAAAACTTTATCAGTCCCTGATATAAGCCATGTTACCATGTTACTGTGTTCAGTAAGGTGCACTAAAGAAAATGTAGTATGTACATGTAAATGTGCAGGAATTTATATAGCGCAAATCACCAAGCGGTCTCTAAGCGCTTGCTTAGGGAACCCGTCCTGGTATTCCCCTTTGAGATAACCCGGCAGGGCATCCGCAAGGTGAAAGCCAGGCATCCCGCCGCGAGGGGCCCATGTGGAGATTAAGCAAGCTATTGCCCAGAGTCGCAGAGTGTGAACCCATGAATCGAGTATGCACTGCAGCGAGAATTATCGAGTCCATGGACATTTATGGACTCAAGACCCAGCCGAGCCGGGAATTGAACCCTGGTCCCGGGCTGACCTCTGCTTCCAGGTCTGCCTCCTCTAACCAGTGAGCCACACTTCTCCACATCTGTCTTAAACTAAAGAAAATGTAAATCTAGTATGTATATCTGCTGTAAACAACATATTTAGACAAAAAAGACTGATTAAGGTCATTTCATAAACGTCTACGAGTACAAAGGCAAAATCACTATCCAAGTGGATCCTATCATCGAGATGCGGAAAATATCGTCTGCATTCACAAGTGTACTCTAAACAGTTGTAATCAATAAAACAGCATGTGCAACATAAACGTCAGGGAAAAGCATAAGAAACGAGAACACGAGCAAGTGCTCACAGTCCTCTATGCACCAGTGTGTCTTCATTTATATTTGAAACTAAGAAGTAAAAAGTACTACTGCAATATATACTAATGACTCATCTTGTAAGTGCTCGAAAGAAGTCTCATGTGGGTTCTGAAGTGCCGCACAGAAAAAAGAGGGAAGTAGAAAGGGTAGGCAGCCCGTGTAGGTGAACCCTGTGAATGGGCCCCTTCCTTCCTCCTGTGCGAAATAAAGAAAAAGGAAACAGAAAAGACAAAGAAAAACTAATTACAAACCAGTGTGGACATCGCGTACCACTTTATATTCTCTTATTGCCATCCACAGAATAGCAAATATTGAATGATCAATAGATATATATAGATGTCTGTTAAACTGCTATAGAGGAAGAACAATAATGCACAGGATAAAAAACACAGGGTAAAAGTCCACAAGATTATATATATATCTTTGTAGATTTGAGTTTTTTGCATTTGGCATCTGGGAAAGCTTTTGAGAGCATTGTGTAAAATAAAACCCCTAGCCTTATTCAAGAGAGTCGTTCGATTTTGTAAAATAAAACCCTTTTCTAAAGGTGTTGTTTGTTTTGTGTTAAAGTCTTTGACTGCGCCGAGTGCTGGGCTACCGTGTGGAAGATTTTGTATTATCTGATAGGCACAATCAAAACAGGCACTCAGGTTATTTAAAAAGGAAAAAATTCAAAATCCAATGGAAGAGTCTATCTGTTAAGTTCGCTTCAAAGGGATATCCTCATTCAGACCTTGTTTGTCTGTTGAAAGTCGAAAATTCCAACTTTGCTCTCTTCTGAAGAGGGCATTCTTAATCATCTGTGGATGTGCCTCAATTTCTGTCCAACATACATTATCTGTTCAAAGTGTGTGCGTGCACATCTTGGTATTGAGATTGTGCAATGAATGTTGCTGTGATGTTCGATGATCCGAGTCTTCACCATCCTAGTAGTTCACCTTCGAAGGATCCTGAGGGACAGACACATTTTAGTGTTCAAGAATTGGAAGACTGATTGAAAACGTATAATGGGGCATCGAAAGAGAATGAGAGTATGAATTGAGTCAGGGGAATTTGGTGGATGTGGTTAAACTAAAACTCGAATTGGATGAGATGATAAGTGGAAGTCTTGAGGCAGCCTGAATAGATGCTTTGCAATAGGGGGAGATTTTGTGCATGAGCAAGGATGTTACCAGGAGAGCGAGACAAGTTCATGATAAATTAGTGGCCATACCTAAGAACTACTAAATAGATTTGGAAAGAACCAAAGCTTTGCAGAAGCACCATAGGCTCTCTTTTTCCAATCAAGATTTAGAGAATATTAGGTCATCAGGGTTGAAAATGTAAATTTGAGAATTGATGCAGCGCATTCCTATTTGCAGTATGTTGGATAAGTGGGAAAAAATGGTCGAAAAGGAGACATTTTTAACACTCAATGGGGGAATCACTACTGGAAAGAGGGGGGGGGCGAGTGTCACAAGTTTCTCCTTAAGAGAAGTACCTAGTGGATGTTAAGTTCATGTACCTTGGAGTAGAAGTGATCTTGTGTCATTCACAAATGAGTTCTCTAAGTTGAGAGAAAATACTGATGGATGGTACAAACAGGGTGAACGGTTTGTGAAAATCTCTAAGGTGCTGTGAACTGATTTGAATGCCTTGTTTGATATTGTAAGTAAAGTAAGTAAGTATATTTTCATTATGCTTGTTTAATATTGTGGTTCCAAGTGATTTGTGGTCTACATGCAAAATTTCCAGAGATTGGCCGAAGAAGGAACCAGAAAGGTTGTGGTGACTCTTGGTCCATCAGCCATTGTAATGAAAAAGTATGACCAGGTGATGATGTGGCTGAAAGCTAAGATACCACCTCAGGATATTGATTGGGTTGAAATTGACAGGGTGACCCAAGAACCTAAAGAGATGGTTCATGCATTTTCTGAAAGATTGCTGTAGGCTTTCAAGCAGTATAGTGGTATGGAGACGTTGGAACCCAAAGATATGGGACAATTTGTGTCTAGGTTTGTGACCGGATTGAGATCTGAGATTAGTATGATGACCCAACAACATATAATATGTTGGAAAAATAAGTAAATTGATGAAAGTTTGTGTTATACCAAATATTGTCATGATGAGATTGAAACAAAACAGAAGCACCTTCAGGAAGAGCTGATGATTGTGTAGATGAAGGCTGCCCAGAGAGAACATTTAAATCAGCCTTACATAGGGAATGTTGTTCATAAGCAGGGAGTTCCTCAGCAGGGATCTCCCATTATGCAAGATGCGAGAAGGTTTTTAGGGGCGGGGAAGAGGTCGAGGTGTTCCAGTAGACCCGAGTACTAGGTTTGATGTTGCCACCTTGAAGAAGTTGACTCCTTGCCACTATTGTAAATGGTTGGGACATTGGAAGCGGGAATGTCGCTTCAATCCGGCTAATCCACAGCCTATGAATAATAACCCTGTTCAACAAAAAAATATGCAAAGACCAAGGTCTCAAAATGTCGATGTGCCTCAAGTTCAAACAATGCAAGTTCCACAACCCCGATGCCACTTCAACCTAACCAAAGATTTAATGTAAATCAGATTCCAAATGTAAATCAGAATTAATTCCCGAATCAGAATATGGCCCAATAGTTTCCCATGTTTGAGGTAGTGGGAGGATGTGGTTCTGATCAGTCTTCCTGATGGTGCCTGAAGGGAAGGGGATTATGCAGTTTGCACAGTCTTAGAGGTAGAGCAGAGTGGCCCATTCATGGATGCTGAAGTAGATGACCACCAAGTGACGTTTTTGATGGACACTGGTGCTACCCACTCTGTTGTGAGAACAATAGAGGCTCCAAACCTATCCCTTTGGGGAAAAACAATCGAAGTTGTAGGAGTGGCGAACAAACAGATGTCTAGTCCTTTGACAGAAAAGGTGCCTGTGAGGATAGACCATTCGGAGAAACATCAGTTTGTGGTGTGTGATTCAAACCCTGTGTGTCTTTTAAGAAGTGACTTGTGTAAGATACATTGTAGAATTTTACTGCACACCAAGAGGCATAGAACTTCAGACTAGCAATGAGTACATTCCATTCAAATGAGCAAATCAGAGTACTGCAGTCACTACGTTCCCAATGATGACAGTTGAGAAGTTGCAGTTGGATCTCAGAGACACTGTGAGAGTAGAAGTTTGGGATTTTTCAGGGAAGGACATTGGACTCATCAAAGGAGTTGAGCCCATCTACATTCAGGTGAAGGCAAATGTTGAGTGTCTGAGAATGCCCCAATATAATTTGAGCCCTGAAACGATTGCAAGGATTACTCTGCTGATCGAGAACATGATCCAGTAGGGGAAATTGTAGGAGGTAATGGGGAGTCCTTGTAACTCACCCATTTATGGGCCTGCAGAAGCCAAGCGGCAACTACCGCATTGTGCAGGACCTCCGAAGAATTAATTATATTGTAATTCCTTGTTGACTTGCGGTGCCGAATCCATCTGGGATTTTATTCCAAATTTTATGTGATTCTGAATGGTTCACTGTCATTGATTTTTGTCAGGCTTTCTTTTCCATACCGTTGAATGAGGACAGCCAGTTTCTCTTTGCATTACGGTTCAGCAGTCATGTTTTGGCGTGGTGCAGAGTCCCACAAGAGCATACGGAAAGTCCATCTATCTTCAACCAAGTCTTGAAAAAGTGTCTGGAGTCTTTGATCATGCCCTGCATTTGGGTGGTGGTTCAATATACTGATACCATTGCCTCACTGAACCATTTAGCTGAGTACAGACCTAAGGTGTCTCCAAATAAATTGCAGTACTGTTGGACAGAAGTCCTGGTCCTGTATTTAGGATAACATATTGTGAAAGAAAGGTCTCACACGAAAGAATGTAGGCGATCATGCAGATGAATCCGCCTACGACCCAAAAGGAAGTCAGGATGTTCTTTGGAATGGTGGTGTTAGACTTGGCATCCTTGACGTGGTTTACCCTGTCTTTTTGCCTCTATCTCCTGTATTTTTGATGGTCTGACAGATTGCGTTTTTGCTGTCTTAGATGCTTTGGGCACTTTGCCACTGCTGATCAGCGTCAAAGTGCAAGTTCTCCCTGTGTAAATTATCATTTTGATTCGTTATCCATGACTGGCATATCTGATTTACTAGTAAGTCCATAGTACAGTGCACTGTGTATGCCCAGGACCTATAAAATAAATGCTATTAGTGGGCCTACAGCACTGATTGTGCCACCCACAGAAGTAGCCCCTTCAAATGTGTCTCAGGCCTGCCACTGCAGTGTCTGCATGCACAGTTTTTAACTGTCATGTAGACCTGGCAAGGGCACCCCCTTGCTAGGCCCTAACCTTCCCTTTTATTACATGTGGGGCACCCCTCATGTAGGCCCAAGGTGCCCCATGGACAGGGTGGGGTGTATTTGAAAGGTAGGACATATACTGGTGTCTGTGACTGGTGACTTTGTCCGCCCGCCATCCCGACGTAAAAAGGGACCTCCTGCCATAGGTGCGGCGGTCCCGTAGGGGAGATTAGGATGCACCCGCCACCCTGGCAGACGCATCCTGCATTTTTAACATTGCGGCGGGCGGTGCTTACAGCACCACCCGCCGCAATGCCAAAAATGCATGTTGTGCATTTGCATGCACAACGTGGCAGGCACCGCGGGGTGCCTGCCATGTTGTGCATGCAAATGCAGGGTGCACCCCCCAGAATTTCTGGGGGCCCGCTATGGGGCCCCAATGGCAAGGACCGCATGCCTTTCGCCACCACGGAAAGGCAGCTTTCCGCTGCCATTCTAATATGGTTGGCGGTGTCTAACAGACACCGCCACCATAACAGGACCCTTTTCCGCCCGGTCACCTGTGTGACCGGCGGAAAACCGGCGGACAGTCTTTCTGTCCACCGGGGTCCCCCCTGCCATACTAATATGAAATGGGTGGCGGGCGGGGAAAGATGTAGGGTGGATCGCCACCGCCATGCGGGCGGTGGCGATCTGCCCTACATCCTAATGGCCCCCATAGTTTTAATGTGCTGAAATGCACAGATACTAGGGGGCTTGCAAGAGCAACTGCTTACAGAGCCTATAAGTGGAACACAACCACCTCCTGAGCATCTGTTTTAACCCATCTGAAATTCAAAAAATTGCAACAATGGCTTCAGCACATTTTCTTCTCAGCAGTAATAATCATATCAGTTTGACATTACTAGATAAGAAAACCCATCATTGACCTCACTGATACTGAAATACTCCCCCTTCCATTGCTCTATTTCACTGACTCCATAATTTAACTTTTTGCCTATGTGGAAGGCATAACTAACCCCATATCCAGCTGTTTCGTGATTTGAGCCAGCCCATTGAATCATTTGTTAGAACAGCTCGCCCCATAAAATCCATCCAATGCTCCTACTCTTGGTTAATTTCCACAGAAGTGGAAGGAGTAGAGAGGATCTGGACAGTGCACCCAGATTCACAGGCCACCGCCTGGTAATTAAGATGGCATGCTATGGGAGCTTTACAAAGAGTCAGGTCATATTCCTTCAGATAGTGAGGTGTATTCTTCTGGAACGTGCACAGGTCTGGCTAATCTAGAGTATATTAAACATTTTGGGCCACATGTACCAACCTTTTTTCCAGTCGCAAACGGGCCGATTCTGAGAATCGGCCCGTTTGCGAATGGAAAAAGGTATTTTCTGATGCATGAACCTATTTCTATTTGCAAATTAGGTAACCGCAATTTTTTGCGATCACCTAAATTGCGATGCAACATGCCTTTCCTAAATGCAAACTGTGCATTTAGGAAACGCTAATTACTATCAACTTCAAGTTGATGGTAATTTGTGCATTCTTTGGAAAATGCAGAAAAGTGCATTTTTAAAAGTGACATGTGGAGCACACACAGGCTCTAACGGCATGTGTGTGTGCCGCATGTGCACACTTACCTTTTGGGGGGTGCATCAGGGGGGCCTTAGGCCCCTTGGCACCCATGGAATTGCATTCGAAATTTGCGATTATCAATTAGGTAATCGAAATTTGTGAATGCATTCCCATTCTTTCCTATGGGCCTGTAGGCCCATAGGAATAAATGGAGTCATATTAGCTTATAGCGATTCACAATTACTGAATTGCTATTAGCCAATGTTTAGGAATCGCTAAATTTATTGTGATTCCTACATGCATAAGGATTTACAATTACCAAATAGCGATTCCTTAAAAATCGGTATTTGGTAATCGCAAATCCTACTGTTGATGCATGTGGCAATTTATTCATAATCCAGCACATGCATTTTGACCTGATTTATGACATGGAGGAGACATGCTGGAGGATAAGGAGCAAAATGTACTATTCCAGTAAAATAATGGAATTCTATTCAATGCTGAATGGAGGCCAACATCAGTTGTTGTTCAACTCTGCCAAGAAATGTTGGGAGGAAACAATCAAAACCCCTCCACTTGCTTTAAGTGCTAAAGGCTACTTTATTTACAACTGGCAAACAGAGAACCTAGCCCTGCAGGTGAGCCGCACAAGCTACCCTGTCAACTGGGCTAACAAAAGGCTCTAAGCCAACCTGCCTCCCCTTAGTAACTCCCACCCCCAACATCACACCCCCAAACCCTTTCGAACTGCACCCAACCTTTGAAAAGCCATGAGCCCTTGTGGACCTCGTACCAGAGCCCACATTCCCCATATTGTTGAGCCTGCCTGCTCTTTGGCCAGCCCCTCGTTCTTGCCCTATATCTTGGCTCTATTGTCCTTTGCTCATTCATATACCTCACATCATTCCCCGAATCTGTTGAACACTTTGCCATCCCCCGCAGCGAGAACCACCCATTACTAAGGTGCCATTTTTTCCCCCTCAATTCAGAGGGTCTTTCGGTATTCCATCCATCCTTCCAATGACATCTTTAACCCTTCTGAATATAGGCCATTCACTCCTCAGATAGGTGCACCCCATCGTGCTTGAACAAATGTGGCGACTCAAAAAGAATGCTCTAATGTGCAGTCACCCGCACACCTCTCCATTTGCAGAAGGCAATCGTCTACCTATTCGGCTCCATCCTGGCTCCATTGATTGCAGCCAGCTGCTGCAATCCCTTCCAACCTCTTATAGGCAATAGCCTAGTCCAGAAAACCTCTGTGGAAACCCAGCTGACCTTCAGCATTTCCAAGTCCCTCTTCAAAAACTTCAGCAGTTCCAGCCAGTGGATTGCAATATATAATTCTCTCCTAGATGAATCAAGCTTGCCAAACTTTTCCTTGTACTCCCAAAAGACTGGTACTTGTTGCCCCCATCTCTTCCCAACAAGGCCAAATGAATGCACTGTTTCTATCTCCAGCCTCTAAGCCTGCACCCTGACCCACTTTATAAAGGAGTGCCCTCAGGGAAATATATCCCACCAGTGAAACCTTGCTAAAGGATCACCTGCCAATAAAGCAAGCAACCCTCTAGTGTGTTTTGGGCCTAACATACCTCCACACACAATTACTCCGGCACCACCAAAACACTTATGTCTGTCTTCCCCCATCCCCAGTTGAAAACCCTCTGTCAGTGCCCCATCCAAAATGAGTGAATGCCAAAGTCCAGTCCCGGCAAGCCTGAAGCCAGTAAGCATCTTCTCAATAATCCCATCAATTGCCCAAGCTTACTGATAAACCATTCTCGTGCAAGAAAATGGGGCCCTCAGCCTGAAACCAAGAGCAAACCTGTGCCTCAATTGAACAGTTTATGTGCACCACTGCCCCTTTACCCTTCTAGTCAATCTTAGACAACCTCAAACACTCTTCAAAACCCATGAATGCTATATCAGGTCATCCAACACCATTCAACTTACTTTCCCACCTACCAACTCTGAAACTCTAAAGGCGCTGTAAAACATCAAGCTGAATAGCGCTCTGAAAAGCTGCACCTACCAGGTGGAAGTACATTTGACTCTTGCCTGCTCGACTATTGCCCTCTGAACTTTAATCAAAATAGGATGCATTGAACAGGGAACCTTGCCTGGCAGTCAGGAATAACAATCCACTACTGTCTGACCTAGATCTCTTGCGCACGGAATGCAATATCTTCCAGGTATTGCAGATAGGCAACAACCTTTACAACACAGTTGTTACATCGTGTTAGCATTACAATGCGGTCGCTACAATGACCGCGTTGTTACAACGTGATGCCATTACATCGCAAGTCATTAGATCGAATTGCTCTTGATGGCACTGCAACCTAAGGAATAGTATGATTTACTAATCCAACACCTTCCCTACTGTTGCGCAGGGTGGAGTTGGAATAGTAAATTATACTATTCCTAATGTTGGAGCACCATCTAGTGCAAGTCGATCCAATGACTTGCATTGTAAAGGTATTGCGTTCTAACGCGGTCGTTGTAACAACCATGTTGTTTTGGAACGCGATGTAAAAGCATGCGTTGTAGCATGAATGAATTAATGAAAAGGCATTTCTAGTGCGCATGGCTACCCGGGGGCATCCCAGCGCTAATACGGACCACTTTGAGTTTGGAGAGGTTAAGGAAATAAAAAGGTCTTTAAAAGCTTACAGAAGGTAAGGTAGTTTGGTTCACAGCGAATCCACAAAGGTAAATTGTTCCACAGTTTTGCAGCATTGTATGCGAAACGGCGAGCGCCGCTTCGTGCTTTCTTTGTTATTGGAACTGCTGCTAACTGCTTGCTGTCAGATCTAAGTGACCTGGAAGGGCGGTAAGACTGAATGAGGGATCTGATAATGGGTGGTCCTTTGCCTGATAAGGCCTTGTGAGTGATGCGCATGCTATGTCCATTGCAGATAAACCCCTCTCTATTAGATCCAAAAGGAATTCCAGAATGTCCTCGTATTTCAACCACAAGCCCACCCAGTCACAGCCATGCTGTCTGCCACCTAATGCTATGAACTCCCACCAGCCCTGTCTGTACATCCTCCTTGTGGACTCCGCCTCCTTGTGGACTCCCCCAGCTAAAATGTTACAAGTATATATCTTTTTAAAGCCCATCATCTGCAACATGAAGACTATCCATCGCCGCACTTTGGGCCAAACCACAGAACCTCTCCCACTATGAACGAAAAAGTGCATCAGCCACTCTGTTGTCCAGACCCCAAATGTACTTAGCTCGAAACAAAATGTTCTTCTCAAAGCATAGCAAGACCAATTCTCTCAGAATCTTCAACACCCAAACATCAGAAGCAGTAATCCTGTTCACCACCTGCACTACTGCACCATTGTCAGACACACGTGTCACCGTCCTGTACTAATCACTCCACATACACACTGCCAAGAGCAACAGAAAAAATCCCAAAAAGCAACAATGTGGCCCTCGACCTTCCAAGACGGGGGTCAGCTCCCTGTGCACCAAAGCCCCTCCCATACACCCTAAACCACCCTACTCCCGATGCATGAGAAAAACTCTCCACCTTCCACATCATTGGGTCATTTTGCAGTCATTGGGTAACTATGTTTTAGCCCACTAAAAGCACTACTAAAGCAAAAAGTAATCTGTCACTCGGCTAGACAAATGAATCCTGTGATGTGGGTTTACAGCTCCTTGCATAGCAAAGGTAATGCTTTTGCAAAAAGCACACCTCAGGGCCACTACACTAAAATGCCCCAATACCTTTTGCAGCAGATGCAGCTCACACTTCCCTCTCAGGAGTATCTCATTAATCATATCATTCAGCACCTCCAACTTTTCCCCTTTGAAAGCCGCACCACCATCACCACTGAGTACAACTCAATCCCTCAAAAAGTCAGAATAGTAGCCAGTCCCTCTCTTTTTTCAGCGGTCAGTTTTATGTCAAAATGGTCCGCAACCACTGGTAAAGTCTTCATAAATCTCACACCTGAACTGAACAAGCAATCTTCCAGGTAATAAAGAAGCTGCTCTGATGCTGCTACTGTGTTAACCACCCATGCCAGGAAGATTCTACATTTTTCAAACACTCCACACACAACTGTATATCCCATACGTATGCACTTTTCCAAAAGGATCCGCCCTGAAGGTGTATTGCCAACAGGAGGAAATCATCTAGGTGCACTGTCAGAAGTCAAAAAGCCAATTTAATATTCTCCTTGCCCAGTCTTGCACCAGTATCGCCCACTCACACTAACTGAATGACTGTGACTACACTGGCAGAAGACACTGAACACTCCACTAGCTTGATCAAATTTTTCACAGGCTATGACAGAAGATATGCCAGCCTGTAGTCCCCGGGAGCCTTCTTTGACACCACCCCTAGCGGGGACACCATCAATTTCCTCAATGGAGGAATCGAAAATGGACCTGCCATCTTACACTGACTCTCTTAGTTTCACAGCTTCTACTGCAACAGCTCCTCTATTGCTTTGCAGGTTTTCAGATTGTCTGCTTTTCAACCCATGTAAGGTTTGCCAAAAACAAAATTAAACCCCTTCTGCAAGAAAGCCACTGTTGCACTAATTCTTCCACCACAGTAACATTGCCTCCAGTTTAACTGGAGTATTTTCCCTATGCCTCCTCTCCTTTACCACCTCCCGTGCCCTGTTCCCTAGAGAGTAGATTGCTGCACACCTGGAGTTTCTGATGCCACACCTGGAAGTGTCATGGCGAAAGTCACAGGGGTACCCCTACCAGGCTCTCTTGTTTACTTAAAATTCGAGCAGGCCACAATGGGAGGCTGCCTCCCTGTCCCTCCAACCCACTCTGGATGGGGCCACTGGGAAAAGGCTGATAAGAAATAGGTAGTCCACTCGTAGTATGTACTGCTTGCATAGGTCTCATAGGGGGCATTAACTGAAGCCAAAGCTGATGGTTATTTTCCTACCATGATTTCACCGGTATAGTGCTCTTCTGTGGCGTGAACCTCCACAAATCCTCACGAAATGCCCCAGGCCACCAAAACACCCAGACCCCTGATAATCCTGACCCTCCCCCATGAATCTGCCCAGTCATCATCATACTCACATCCTGCCCCTCTCCCAGGTGCGCCAGCTGTCTTATCTCCTCGGTCGCTTACCACTTTCCCATTGCTGATTCGGTCCACACCATTCCAGCGCATGCCTCTTGCCGGATGTCCACCTCTCCTGCCCAAGCTACCCTCCTCACTTTCAGAAGACCCTCCGCCTGTTCCCCTTCTGGAGCATGGCCACCATTGCCCTAATCTCTTCCCAGGCAATTTCAGACCCCTCTCCCACTGAGGAGGAGGTCCCCTCCCCAGCTGTCACTGTCGACCACACCAGACAGCTGCCCATCCATAGCCTTTTACCACACTCCCAGACACACCATTTATTAGGCACTACCGGCTCTGTGAGCCTTACCACCACCAACCTAGGAGCAGCCCGTGTTCCACCGCCTGTATAGACTTACTTGACCCCATTCCTCATCTGCAGCTCTTCAAAAGCCTCTCACACCATTTAAAGCCTCATCCGCATCCACCTGCTGCCTCAGACCCTGTTCGAGGTCCAAATCATTGTTGAAGAACCCAAGAACACCTCTCATGGGGTGTGAGCTCACAACAGAGTCCCTCTGCCGTGCTGAAGACCTCTTTTCTGTGGAAAGGTCTCTGTGCGGCCTCCCAAGCTCCTCTGGGGGTCTCTGTCCTGTTTTCATCCTGCGCAGGCACTCGCCGGTCACCCAAAACATCTCTGCGCCCTTCAGCTCCCACTTTCCGATGATTCTCCGGTAGCACAGGCATAATAAAGTCCGTAGCACCCCGCCTCCTTTCTCGGCCCAAACGCTGGCCATAGGGATTCCCAGCCCTCAGAGGATTGGTACCTGCAGTGCCCGTACCTCTCTTGTCCACGAAGGGGCCGTACCATGTTGACCTGCACTTCCATATGGACCCTCACACTTGTGCACCCTCTCACTTGGCTCCTCAGGCCCTTCCGCCATGAAGGGGGCTCCATACAAGACATACGGCAGGATGTCGCCAATTTCGTGCCATGACCCACACCTTGGCAGCGTCAGTCCTCTTGACCACCTCCTTCTGACTCGACCCTTGCTCTTCTGAAACTCTTTATCCAATACCTGTCCACCCTGTTCTTCCAACCAGCACCAGAGGGGGCACAGTAGCAGCCCACCCCACCATCCAGCTCAGGGTCGCCCATGCTTCTTTCACACCTGGGGGGGCCAATCCACTCACAAAAAACAGCACAGAAACACCTGCAGGGGCTGCGTGGTGGAGGTGGCCACGAATAGCTTGACCACTCGACCAAACAATGCCAAGCGAGAACTGCCCCACCACATGCAAAAGAACAAACACAGATTGAATATTAAGCTCTGAGGGGGCAATTGGTGGGCACCATAGTCTTCCTTCTCCTTCCCAGAATTCCTGGGAAGGAGCTTTGAATATTTGTCTTCCCTCAAAGCACAATGGCGACCAATCTTTGATGTCCATAGGTCTCTTCACAATCAAAGATGACACCAGTAATTTTTGATGCAACTTTCTGTTTAAGAGGAATATAATGGGTGGGTTGCTCATTTTCCTTGTATCCAACACTCCTGCTGGTTCCTTACTCCTGACCTAGTCCCTTTGTTTTCTGTTGGTGTCTTCCCTTCAAGCCTATGTCTCTGTTGGTACTCCTGTGTCCAGTACTTGTCCTCTGGTTTCCTTGTTTCAGCCCTTATCATCTGAAGCCATACCATCTTCTCCAGAGGTTTCTTTCCTTTGGGGTTCCTCTTAGGGCTCCTTCTGAAAGGCACTATTTGCTTAGGCATTAAACGTGTCGGCCACATTGTGCTACTGAAAGGGGTGTCCCATATCTCTGGCAGACAAAGACAATTAAGAATTGGACTCTAAGATCGTCGTGCCGTCCAAGATCTTTGATCATAAGTTCCCTACCTGTGAGGTCCAGAGCGCGGAGTATGCTGTGCTGCTAAAGCTAGGGGCATGCCCTGATTGTTATACTGACCCTCACTTAGGCGATTGGGCATGTATCTTGGGAGAGGACCTGGCATTACAGCCAGAGCTGCTGTCTTTGGAATAGGGTAACCATGTTTGAGTCCCGGTGTCAGTTCCACATTGTATGATTCTGGCAAATCTGAGTTTGCAGTATATAAAACTGTAACAAACAACAAAAAGATTGCATAAAAAAACACATATCGGGCACATTGAAACAAAAATATGATGTCTTCATTAAACAGGTGAAAAGCAAGTCCAAAACATAGGAGAAATGATTAACAATCAAAATATAGGAATCTCTTAAAATCACAGTTGGGTAAAGAAGGTTGTAAGAAGAAATGTTGCTACCTGAACTCCAGATAGTTCCTCTGTTATCTCTGAAGGAGGATGAAAAGAAGCCCTAAGATGTTCCTCATTGATACAGGAGATGGGTCCTCTTTAGGAGTGGGAGCTGAAGGGAAAATATTTAGAATAGCTTTTGCAGTGGTGCATCCTACACTCAAAATAACGCCACAAAGTCACATAAGAGAAGGGGAGCTATTAATAGTGCCTTCCACATTTAATAGGTGCTCCAGTAAAGAAATAAGTAAAGAAATCTGTGTTAGTGAGCTAACTACAGCAGCTCCGAGCAACCTGGCTTCTAGGATTCTGTGTATACCAAGTTTTCTTCTTTGAAAAGAATCACTTGACTGGACATATTATTTGTTTCATCACTCACCATAAGCCTGGGGCTGCAGACTTGAGTTGTTAAGTCAAAATAGTGTTTGAGAACAGCCAGCCAACAAATCTATATTGAAAGAAGGATAATTTAAGTAACCAGTCACCCCCTTAACTGAGTCAGATAGAATTGTGCTGAATCATTAGAGGTGCTCATTGGCTCATAGGTGCTGATAAACTCTCTAAAAGACCTCCTTCACAGTTGGCCTGTTTTCAGAATACTGCATCACAGACACAGCTCTAGTACCAATCATACAAATCTGAAAAATGACAAAATACCATTCCAAGTCAACCTAAAATGAATAAACACAGCCCCGGCAAAGGGGCAGGTGCTACTAGGGTAAAGTGGTGGGTCAGCGTTGGGGCAAAAGCAATAAAATACAACTTACCTGTCGCCTCACTGTGCTCTGCTGCTCCCGAATCCCAATGCACACAGGCTCCCAGAGTCTCATGCACCAAACCAGATGCTTCTCTCATGCTGGTATTGCCCAGCATGAGAGAAGCACTGGGATTGGGCAGTGTCGGCTGATTTCATGCTCCAGCAGGGACTGGCAGCCTGTGCTCCTGAGCCCTGATGATATCTCCAAGCAACAGCCTAGAGATATCCAAGTGTGCATGTCGATTTGGCCATCGTAAGACTCCTGGCCAAACCCACATGCACACTTGGGAGCCCATTAGCATGTCGGGCGGATCGCCACCACCCGCATGGCGGTGACGATCCGCCCGACATTTGTGCCCACCCGCATGCCAATTCCCCCCGCCATATTACTATGGTGGGGGGGACCCCGGCGGACAGAAAATACGTCCATCGGTTTTACGCCGGTAGGCAATCCGCACGATTGCCTACTGGGCGGAAAAGCTGTTAATATGGTGGTGTTGTCTGGTAGACACCGCCATCCATATTAGTATGCAGGCGGGGACATGCCTTTCCGTGGCGGCAACGATACCACAGAAAGGCATGCGGTCTTTGACAATGGGGGGCCGTAGCGGGCCCCAGGGATTCTGGGTGGTGGGCGGTGCACATGGGGGGTACCAATGGTACCCCCCTGCATTTCAATGTACAACGTGGCAGGCACCGCGCGGTGTCTGTCACGTTGTGCATTGAAAGGCACAACTTCCTTGTGTGGCGTTGCTGAAAGCACCGCCCGCCGCAATGTTACAAATGCGGGATGAGCCCGCCAGTGTGGCGGGCGCATCCTAATTGTGGGTGCGGGACCGCCGCAAGCATTGCGGGTGGTCCCATTTCCCAGGGGTAGGGCGGGCGGACAAAGTCCGCCCACCATACTAATGACCCCCTTGGTGTCCTGTGCCCACCACTTCCGCTGCTGATGGCCCTGCCTTCAAGAGTAAGACTCAACTGCGGCTCCGGCTCCTACAAGTAATATAAAATGATAATAAAGCAGTTTTATTAATTGCTTTTTTTCTTATCAGTTTATTTGACTTATTTTGATCTGCTTTTTCCATCAGTGGGGTAACGTTCCTCCGCCATAATGGAAGACCCGCCCCTGCCAGGACAAAGGTTTTGCCCTAATTACAACTCAGCAGAGTGGATGTCACTAGCTAAAGATTTTGCTGCAAAAATGGCTTAGTCACTTTTCTACCTCATCATAGTTGGCACTGTGCACATTTTATGCTTAAAAAACTCTGTTAGAAAAGCAGCATTTGAGGTGAACAGAGTTAGACTGTTATCGGTGTTGTAGAGTGGTCCATGTAAATTGAACTACTCTCCAACTAAAACTTGGGAACTACTCGGGGTTCCCTATTAACCTTATTGAATAATTTATGTGGCTCTGCAAGCCTGAAAGGGCATTATACTGACTGTGCTTCTATGATGAGCTCTAATAAGAGTGACGCACATGTGTCGCTGGCTGCTGTTAATTATTCCAGGTTAGTTTGGATCATATTTTGCCAATCCAAAGCTATAATACTAAGCCTGAAATTGTAAAATGCTTTTGTTATTTTTCAGCATTGTGTGGATGGCATTAGCTAATCCAGTGCTTCAAGACTTTGCTATAAAAAGGCTAATGGCTTTGTCACTTTTCAAACTCAGTGTAGATGACACTGTGCTGAAACTCTACTAGGAAAACAAATATTTGTAGTGAGCATATTGAGAGTTCTACATAAAGGAATTGTTCTCCATTAAAAACTGGTCCCTATCTTCCTTTTTTGGATTGCCACTGTATAGTTATAGTTAGGACTATGTTACCATAGGAAATTGATTTTTTTGTTTTGCTAATAACTATGGTGCCATTTGGTGAATCTTCAAAATATGTAAAAAAAAAAAAAAGATTCATCACCTTAGCTTCCTGGAAAGATATCTGTCAATTCATAAAGCAGGGTATAAGAAAATGGAGGGGTGCCAAAACACAATTTTCCCACACAATTTCCATATGGATATTCAAACAGTGCTGCAGTCAAAATGAGTGAGCAGAAATACACCAAAATTATCAGATAGCTTGTTCTGTACCCAGAAATCATGCTTTTTGTGAAAATCTGTTCCACAGTTTTCGAAACATTAAGTTTAAAAATGTATTCATATCTGGACT
This sequence comes from Triturus cristatus, assembly GCF_964204655.1. Taxonomy (NCBI): domain Eukaryota; kingdom Metazoa; phylum Chordata; class Amphibia; order Caudata; family Salamandridae; genus Triturus; species Triturus cristatus. The sequence goes on along the minus strand of NC_140590.1, from coordinate 1,536,323,868 downwards.
CTTGGTGTCCAGATATGCTCAAATTAGCCAGCTTAGAGTGGACTAGACAATCATGATTGGCCAGTCATAATCAGAACGATATGTTGTGGCAGTCATTTCAGGAGTCAGGGACATGTTTCTTTTGTCCTCAAAATCTATAGAAGCACACCATGAGCCCAAAGGGTATGTGCAATGGTCCCAAAGGGACCCCGTTGATTGGCTGGCCACAAAATAGACAGCATGTTGTGGCAACCCTTACATGACACTGGGACATGATCCTCATTGAAATGCATTGTAGTAAATGGCAGGTTTTGAGGGTCACAAAAAGGCACCATATAAAGGGTGATAACAGATTTTAATAACATTATTAATCGTTTGTTGGTGGTATCACACTGATTTTAGCAATTGTGGTGTATTCTAAGGTGATTTTACTTTGTGCTGATCCTCTGACAGGATTTTATAAAGAATGTTTGAGAGAAATGTGTTTGCTCTCAAGATTTTCTGATAGAGGTTATGGGGGCTCCAGAAGCTAAAATGGGAGCATATTTTCTGAAAATGCAGACATGAGAGGATAAAGTCTGACACACTGAGCAAAAAATGTACTTCCAACAGCATCAGCAGCAGCCTGATGGTTGTTAAAAAACTTTTTTATTAAGAATTTTCAATTCCTTTAATGGAATGGAGGAGAGGATTATGCTTTTCTTTCTTTACTGCTTCAAAACACAGCAGCCAATGAAAACACTACAAACAATAATCTTCATTTCCCAAGAACACTTTCAACTTAGCCATAGCCTCCCAACCACCAATCAGACTGTGCATAGCACTATAAGACTGCAAGACATCATAATCCTTCCTCCTTCCACAGCAAAAAAAAGGTCAACTCCAACCGCCGTCCAGGTCCAGCATATAGTATTGCAGTTGACAAATCCGTCAAGAGAGATGCCCACTCTTCCAATTGTGGGCTGTAAACTTGCTCCCCAACTCTTAGTCTTGCTTTTGTTCATTCTGTTCTGTAAAAGGGGAAAATGTGGCCATAATTAAGAAAAAGACCCATGTCAGGGAGGGTCGTATCAAAAATGCAGTACAAAGATGACTTCAAATGCAACAACCTCCAAATAGAGTACATGAAACAAACTTTACATATCCTGCGGTGGGATGCCCTTAACAGAAATGAAAATTCTTGACGTAAACGCTATATATTTTTTTTTCTATGTCTGGAACTGAGGCTCTGATTATGCACATTAACACTTATCTCACCACCACAGAAGCAACAACTGCAATCAGTTGATGATAAAAAATCTTAAAGGTAGATGCAGGCAACCAGTCAGGCGGATTCATGATAACCTCAAGACGAGATCCCAACAAATAGACTTTAAAGGTCATATCTCATTTAGCTAAATGAGCAATCTAGATACAGCTATACCTGATTCTGTTAAAGTCCATCTTAACCACCTAGCAAGTGTGGCTGCATAAACTGGCATGAAAGGATTCTGAAGAATAATTAGCAATTGGCCGATACCATCCTGATGTAATTCTTAGTGCAGGCCTCATAAACCTTTAAACATTGTACAACACACAATTTACAATTATAGGGAAATGCAATATTAGATATACCACGTGAATGTGTTTCAGTTGGTTTTGAAATTGAAAAAGAGACCCCACTAGGGGAGAACACTTAACCTGCTAAGTTGAGGACTCATACATCCAGCACCCATCTACATGAAATGAGGCACAACAATATTGTCAAATTGGCCAATTATTGCTTTCATGTTAAATCTTCATCATGTAGCCAATGTTCCAAGAATCGAAAAACCACCTTGACATCCCACATGACCGTATATCGAGGTTTAGGTGGATGAGACATTCTAATGCTTATCATCAACTTTAACATTAATGGATGCTCACTTATAGGTTTACCGTCCGATGGCAGATCCCCTTCATAAATAGCCGACCGAAAATTGTTTACTGAACTATAAGCTTGCGAACTCCCCTCTAGGTGTGCCAAGAAATTCACCATAAATTGCAGTCCTGCTTCCAGAGTATCCAGACTCTGTTCTTCACACAATCTATCCATCTTCTCCAGACCAACAAATATTTCTTATGGGTATTGGTAGATCAAGTTTTCTGGATGTGCAAGTCAGTTTAGAGCAAAAGCCCTGGCATTTTACATTTTCAACTGAAAATCTCCAGGCCGTCAGGGAAAGGTGTCCTGTCATTAACAAAGGGTGGTACTGTCCTAACCCGTATGTCAGATTTTGCTGGAAGACTGATAACTTCACGGGATAATGGCACGACAGTTCCAAAGGCACTGGGAACCACAATTGGACTTTCCATTACGTAGTTACAGGTATCAATGTTTGCAGATTGGCATCTCACTTGAGCCAACGCTCTTGATATTATTACAAGGGGAGGAAATACATAAATCAGACTCTCCTCTCTCTAGTTCTGGAGCAAGGAGCAAGGTACCTGTACCCCATCGCCATGCAATCTGGCCTCCAATTGAAGTTTTGAGAGAACTGCACCCAGCACCCTCCTAGGCAGGTGTTTTAACCAGAGCAGTAATGGATATTGATAAATCTGATCTTTGTATTATATATTCCTTTATCCAAATTGAAACATGAAAACCAGTGTGTGACAATTTGGATAAAGGAATATATAATACAAAGATCAGGAATACCTAACTGCCTTAAAAAAGTCGAAAGAGACGAAACATGTGTTGGCCTATGTCCTGCTGGAAGTGTTGTTGCACAGAAAAAATCAACATTGAAAACTTGGAATAGAAACTGGACTTTATTACTTTTATTTGTGAAAAAAATCTGCTTGTTCCTTTACAAGGACATATGATCTATACTCGATATGTGTTTGTGTTTATCAATATCCATTACGGCTTTGGTTAAAACAACTGCCTAGGAGGGGGCTGGGTGCAGTTCTATCAAATGTTTATATGTTTTACATTAGTCTTTCTAATGTACAGGGGCTACCTTTGGTAGTAGGGTGCTAGAACTGCATGTGCACCTCTGTATATGTACAATCTAATTAGAAGTGTACGCACTAACAAACTGATCTCAACATAAATATTGGTACGAGGTACAGTAATTTTCCCATTTGGGGTCCCTACTACCACACTTGTTTTTGCTCCAATTGAAGTTGTTTTTTCAGTTGGGACGCAAAGTGGTCCATGGTACATGGGCCCCATATCTGATCCAACATCTGGAAAACCCGGGTCCCAAAGCTCGCAATCACTTCCATCTATGAGATATCTTGAGTTCCATTAGGCAATCACATTTCTTTAGCCAGGAATATATTCAGCAATCACTGAGATGTGATTTTGCAGACAGTGCCAAGAATCCTTGGCAATCTCTGCCAAGAGGCGGTATCACGTTCCTCCTAGCCGATTGATATATTGGAATGCAGAGACATTGTCCATTCACAACAAAATGGAACAATTCCCCCCTTTGCAGGGATAAAGTTCTAATCACCAACAACCCTGCCAGAAGATCTAAGCAATTTATGTGAAGTTGAAGCTCATCCTAGGACCAATGACTGCCTATGGATATCGGGCCACCCACACCTCGCACACATGCCACACCTGCTGGCATCTGACACAATAACCATGTCAGGCATGTGTCCAAAGATGGCCCTGCCATTCCAAGCCTCCATATTGTGAAGCCACCACAACAGTTCCGTCTTGGCCTCAGTCGACAGGGTAATCAGTTCTGAATAGGAATGGCCCTTTCTTAGATGCAATATCTTCAGCTGTTGAAAGGGCCGTGTAATATGAGGGCCTCAGAAAGATCTCTTGAAGAGAGGAAGCTAGAAGCCCCACTGTCCAAGCCAGGGATCATAAAGATACATTCTGGTTGTTTAGTTCTAATCTCAATTCTTTATAGATAGACTTCATTTTCTGCATAGGAAGCCAAAGCTGAACCTTCACCTGGAACCCCAGAAAATCTTTGTATTGACTCTGAGTCAGGATAGTTTTTGAAATGTTTATAATCAATGCCAGATCATAGAGTATTTGGATCATCCAAGAAAGGTGCAACAATGTGTTCTGATCTTGGACCATAAGTATCAAGTATTTCAAGTATACAATGAGACACACTCCTTTCGCTCACAGTGTTTCTACTGGTCTCATCAGCTTAGTGAAACACCATGGGGCAGATGAAAGTCCAAATCGGAGTACCTTGACCTCATACCAATTCACCTGCCACTGTAGTTGAAGAACACACCTGTAAGGGGCAAATATTGGTATTCTGAGGTAGATATTTTGAGTTTAAGGAGGACCAACCAATCCCATTCCTGAAGGAGAGTTCTTAAGAGATGGAAGCCCTCAATCTGAAAAGTCTAGAAATGACTGAGGTGCTAAAGTCGAGAAGATACGGAACCAACCTGAACTTTCCTCCTTTACTAGACAGATAGTTCTGATAAATCATTGAGATGAGAGCTAGTAGGGCAAATAACCTCTTTTTCTAAAAGCTCTCACATCTCAGATTCAATAAAATAAGTAGGGAAAAACATAGTTATCTGGTGGGAGAGGATTGGTATGGAGTTCATTGGAACTCTAGCTTGTAACCCAGAATGGATTCCAAAACCCAGGGGTCCTCTGCCAGAATGCACCAATTGTGGTAGAATTCTCCTTGCCTGACCACAACAATAACAGAATTTAGAGGAATAATGCTCACCTGCAAAGTTGGTCATCACTGCTCAGGAGGAGCCACCTCTGTAACCTTGTCTAAAATGCCATTGAGCCCCTCTTGACTGGAGGAGAAGAATGTATTTCCTTTTGCCGTGTCTCCCCAATCTCTCAGTTTAAGGGGGTGAATCCAGACTGCAAATCATGGTAGAGGAGGCTGCCAGGCAGGTGACTCTAGAACCACCAGGCCCTGGCAAAAAGGCCAGGCTGGAAGATTTTCTTAAGAGAAAGCTGCACATTATCCATCGAGATAAACGTACCTAATTTACCTTGCGTGTACTGCATCGCCAACTCGGCGATGCAGCGCGTGCAAGGTAAATTTTTTATTTATTTAATTACTTACCTTACTCCTGTCCGTCGTATGTCAGACTCCACTACCCCTCCACCCTGCCCCTCCCCCACCCCGCCTCACCGCCCGCAGCACTTCCTCGGCTTGCCACCACTGAATATGTGTATTATTTATAGTGTTTTGATTGGCTGCTGTGTTTTGGAGCAGTAAACATGGAGAATCATAATCAGAGCATCCGGACCTGACACAGAAGGTCCTGTGCCATACTGCAGCCTCCCACAGCATTCTGATGACCAGCTAGATCACTAACATTCTTACTTATGACAAAAGTATGGCAGACCTGAAGCCATCATGATTGAATCAAAGTGGTAAAACGTAAATAATTTCCTTTAGAAATGAACAAAATGAGGGGGTTCTTTATTTCATAGCAATTATTGTTAGTGCTATAGAAAGCAAAATGAGAACACGTTTTCAATAAATTCCCAAATATCTTAGTCCATTTCTGTAAAACCTTCTGACATGCAGACTGTAACATGAACTTTCAACACCAGAGCAGCCTGCCCGATATCTCCCTGGTGATCAATTGCAGCACAGTGTTCTAATGAGCAAATAGAGTGCTAACATTCTGTATTTATGACAAAACTGTGGAATACCCGAATGCCATCTTGAAGGACACAAAGCTGTAAAACTAACAGCATTTCCTACAGAGGATATTGCAAAAAATGAGGGAATGAGGGTTTTTGAAAACAAAAAAGTCTCACAAGATGGCTGCCAGAGAAAAATGTAGCCCAAATATCACACCCCCCCCATGCAGCTCAAATATATCCAAATGACAGAAATCAGGGCTGTCAGGTTTTAAGTCTGGTTATGTGTGGCATGTGAGTGTTTGCAGTGGCTAGTTTTTCAGGCCTCCTGTGACACTCTGAGTGACATCTTAAGACAAACTTTGTCTTTGACACAAACAGGTAATATTTATACACCAGGAACTTTCCCCGAGGCACATTTAAGGACCCTTTACAGGTAGTTTTGTCAGAATGTGAACCTAGTAGCAGAAATTGACATTTGGCCCACTCACAATAGCGTGACTTCCCTTTCAGCAATAATTCCTTGCCACTACCATCACCAGCCCAATAAAATCATGTGCTCTGTCCCCTTCCTCGCAGACCCTCAGACATTTGGAGTCACAGACTCCCTTGTCATACACAAGGGAAGGATCTTGTGGAATCCTAAGAAAACTGAAAACATCACTTCTAGAGTTCATTCATGTTATGGGCGCTACCAGTGCTAAAATACAAATGTACTTGGGAGAAACAATAAATAAAAACACTTGCATGCTCCGTTTGTGCACACGGAATCACCCATTAGACCTTACCCAGTGACATTACATTGTTCCATTTCCTTTGTAAGTAGTGATTCATTGCATTCTGGTATTTGTAGTCCTGTCTAAAAATAACAGGATGCAAAAAGGTACATCTGACAAGAGACAGGTTGTGATCTTTGCTTTACAATACTGCAGCGTAATGTGGTTACTGAACTCAATGAATCATTTTACATGATGCAGAAGCAGTCTGCATTGTTGATCTAAGTTTGTTTTAAAAAGAAACCTCAAGTTCTTGTAAATATTTCAATAAATCTGGTCAGTTTTGTCTTTCAGTGCAATGCTTGTATTAGTATACGATTGTCAATTATTTCTAACCTATATGTAATGTGATTATTGCTTTTAACTTTTGTCTGACACATTATTCAAAGCATGCCCGAGAAACTAAGAACTATGGAGTTCCGTCCAGCTCCTTTGGTTAACACATTTTGGAATCACTTGCAATGAATGGTGTTTGCAGATTAGGGGGCAGGAGCGAGGGGCAATTTAACTCTACAAATCAAGGAGGGCAGAAGGGAGGGTAGTAAAGGCATTGATTTGGAAAACGAAGAGTGGGCAAAGGGGACAGGGACAGCAAGCTGACCAAATAAGGCAGGCAAGAGGAGCAGTGTCAGCACAACAGACCACAAAGGGCAGGTCAGAGGGGCAGTGACAGCACTATAGACCACACATAAAAGGCAGGAAGGTTAGTGGGCAGCACAACGGACCATGATGGGCAAGATGGAGGGGGCAAGAGCACGCACAAAGGACCACGGATGGAAGACATAAGGGAGCAGGGGCTGGAATAAGACAAAAGAGAGTAGGGGGAAAGGGTCAGGGGCAGCACAACAGACCATGCAGGGCGAGAAGGATTGGCAGTCTCAGCACAAAGGTCCATTGAGGGCAGGAGGGAGGGACAGCACAAGGTACCATAGAGGGCAGGAGGCAAGGGATAGGGGTATGGACTTGAACCATGGAAAGCTGGGTTGAAGGGGCAAGGATAGGGGCAGTAAGCTGACCATGCTGGCCAGGCGTGAAGAGCAGTGGCAGAACAATGAGCCATGCGGGGCTAGAGGGAAAGAGAGTGGGTTTAGGGGCACATACATGGACATTGGAGGCAGGGGTAAGCAGGGTAGGGACTGCAGGCTGAGCGCAGAGGCCAATTGGGAGGGCAGCAGCAGAGGCATGGACTGATGCAATAAGGGGCAGGTGGTAGGGGCATCATACTGTACAGGGCTGGAGGGAGGGGACAGGGGCATAGACTTGGACAACAGAGGACAAGGAGGATGTGAGTAGGGGCGGCAAGCTAACCATGCAGGACAGAGTGGAAGGGACCTGGCAGCACAATGGCCATTCAGGGCTGGAGTAAGGGGGCAGTGGCATGGACTTGAAAAAGGAGAGTAGGAGTGCAGTGGCAGCAAGCTAACCTCAGAAGAGAGGCTGGCTTGGGTGGGGGAAGCACAATGGCCCATGGAAAGAAGGGAAGGGACAGGGGCATGCACATGGAGAAAGAAGCGTAGGCAAGAGAGGGTAAGATAAGGACAACAACATGACCACACATAACTATAGAACTTTAACTAGTGAAGTTAAGTGTTTTTTTTTGTTTTTATGCATTTTTAAGCAATATATATACATATATTTACTGAAAAAATAAAAGTTAAGGTGACACTATAGCTAGATGTCATAAAAAGATCTGACCTTGTTTTTAAAAAAACCCTTAGAAATAAAATGAAAAACCCAAAGGTTAAAGTCACGTTAAATTTAGGTGAATATGTCAGTGTTACTGAAAGACTGTGTGCAGCAAACCAGAAGTCTGCTCTCACCTGGCGGGGGCAGACTTGACAGGATGGAGATTTAAAAACGCTCCATCCTTGGATGCAGCAAACATATGTGTCCCTGTCCACGCTAGTGCGGGCAGGGAAACCACTATGTCCCGGGTGTGGGAACCCCAGGACAGAGTTATTGAGACAGCCCAGAGGGATGGGGCCCCTGGGGCCTTTTAAGATTCGGGGGGGGGGGAGCGCCACCTATCTTCTTTTTCACACCAATGGGCCCAAGAGGATGGAGTCCTTGGGGCCTTTTAAGGCTTAGAACGGGGGGCCTTGTGGTCACCTTTCCTTTTGTTTTTTACAGAAATCGGCCCCAGGAGATTGGGTCTCCCGGGCCTACAAAGGCTTGGAGAGGGGGACCATGTACCGCCCTGCCCTTATTTAGGATACTTTTATTTAAAATTGGGTTCCAGGGACTCTTTTGAGAGTCCCTCAAACACAACCATCCAGATATACAAATATTTTTGGAGCTTAATATCTTCAAAACTACTGAATGAATTTACAGCAATTCACAAGAAGCACTCTTTCTGGAACAAGATTTAGCTTCCTGACAAATTTGGTGTAAACCCATTCAGCAGTTTTTGTAGTAATGCTTCTTAAAAAAATGTCTATGGAAAATGCATGGGGATTTTGCGTTTTGGGACCCCCTTCTTTTCTCAGCCACAGCTTGACGGATCACGCCAAATCCTAACATCCACAAACTAGAGAAAATAAGGAAACATTTTGGAAAGTTTTGTGGAGGTTTTTCAAATAGTGCTGATGTTATTAGCAAAATGAAAAAAGACATTTCCTAAGGAAACACTGGCCTAACTAGAACTATCCAGTGATGAAGGCTACTGGGTAATATATACAAAATTCTGTGTATATATAGTACGTACATTAAATTAACTGAAAAAAACATTGGGTGACATTATAGTTAGTTATTGTAATAAAATTAAAACTACTATTTAAAGAGCATAAAACTGTGAAATTCACCAGTTAGAATTTCGGGCCATATGTATGAAAATACATTTTTGCGATGCTCAAATAGCGATTTTTTGCGAATTGCTATTTGAGAATCGCAAAACGCTATGTATGTAGGATTTGCAAATAATTTTGCGAATTCTACATATTCCTTAATTGGGAATTGCAAATTGCGATTCACAATTAAGGAATACCTCCCCATTCATTCCTGTGGGCCTAGAGGCCCATAGAAATGAATGGGAAGACATTCTCAATTTGCGATTCTCAATTAGAGAATGGCAAATTGAGAATGCAATTTCAAGGGTGCCAGGGTGTCAAAAGGACACCCTGTTGCACCCCTGAAATGTGCATGCGTGCACATGTGGCACACATACATTCCCTAAGGGCATGTATGTGCTCCTCATGGCACTTTGAAAAATGCAAAAAAGTGAATTATTCAGAGAAATCGCAAATTACCACCAACTTGAAGTTGGTGGTAATTTGCGATTCCTTAAGACCAAATTGCAATTTTTTGTGCTTCTTACATTGCATTTAAGAAATAGCAATTTGCGATTCCTTAAATGCAATCGCAAAATAAGGAATCGCACATTTTGCGATTCCTTATTTTGCGAGGCAGTTTTTCTTTACTACATACCAAAGAGCCAAATTGCGATCGCAAACGCCGAAATTCTGCGAATTTCGGCATTTGCGATCTGAATTTGGAATGATACATATGGCCCTCAGTGTGCTATCTATAACTTGTGTCCTGGCATGCACTGCTTATGACCTCTAATATTACACCACTTAGGGCATGTTTAATTACATCATTGAGCACATCACTGGTGACATCTCTAATGACTTCATTGATGACTTCATGGATCACATCACTGATGACATCATCCAAGCCACTGCTCCTCAAATAGAAACAGGCTAGTACTGGAGACATGCCTCATTGAATATCGTGAAATGTATGCAGTGCATACTTTAACTATGAGGTGAAGTTTTAAGTGCAAGCTGTACTACATTAAAGCAAGGTAAAGACTGAGTGCAGCTAGTGTGAGTTGCAGATGTATTTTTGAAATAAATTGTGCCTTAATTCAAAGGCCTATCACCAAAAATATGTGAGAAAAACTAAAGCTTCTCCTTACAATATATTATTCACCTGTGGATTTCTGTGTACATGCTGACGTAATGAGTTGACTCGTAATGCTATAGACAATTTGTATATAAAATGGAAATGTATAAAGTGAAAATATGTATTTCCAAACTTTTAGCAAAACATATGAGATATTATGCATTGTTGTAGAATGTATAAGCAATGGGTGACTCACAGACCGTTCAATTCGCAGTATTCACAAGCATTGCTAGAATGGTGCACATTACCATGCTCATTTGAGGAATGTGTGAAGGCTAGATTTACATATTAAGGGGGGTTGTCCATAAGGCCTGGTAGTGCATGCCATATCATTCGCTAATGTATGGAAGTGAAGCCGTTCTATTAAAATTCTATGTCAGATGATGTATTTAACAGGCACATCTCTTTAAGTTACATAACAACCAAACACTGGTTTTGAACGCTATTCATGGTTTAGTAAGTTGCTGTTCTCATTAATGCCTACAGAACTATCAAATTTGTTATGCACCTCAATACCAATAAAAAAGAGAATAATATCTACTTTATGTAGGTAATTTAGCAGATAGGATTCATATTCTGCTTCTTGAGAAAGGGTACACCCATTAGTGCTACAGATGTTCTTGAAACGTCTACATGTACCTTGTTGAATACATTCTAGTGTAAAAAGCTTATAGCAAATTATATCTGTCGGATAATATCATCAGTGATAATGTCATCAATGATGTTATTTGACATGCCATCAGTGATGTCTTCAAAGATGTAGTTTAACAAGTCAAGAGTTATGTAATTTGCAAGTTAGCAGTGCATGACGGGGCTGCAAGTCATAGTTAGCTCAGCAAACTAAGTGGTGCAGTTCAGTGATTATTTTTTTTAAACATTAGCTTTTATATTATTACAACATCTAACTATAACTTCACTGTAACCTTTGTTTCTTTTCAGTGAGTTTTTGAGGTTTTTCTGATGTAAAGTAAAATTTTATCATACTCTACTATAACGTCACTTTAACCTTTGTTTTTTTCAGAATTTCAATTTTTTAACATAAAGTAAGATCTTATTACCATATTTTACTATTACTTCACTTTAACCTTTGTGTTTATTTCAGTGAATTTCTTGGGATTTTTTTATCATATTCACCTAACTACCCCCCTGAGCATAGCTTTAGGCCATGCATGGTCCAAGGTTGGCCCACTCCCCATGGGCGGCCAGCCACATGCAGGTGGCCAACCTCACACGAACCCCATCAAACATTTTTCCTTTATATTTATGTATGTATTTGTTTTGTGGTATTGCTCTGCTCTCCATGGTACCTTAGCTCACGCTTCAACGTGGTACCACAATCCTGAACAAGCTTCACTAATTGAAGCTTGAACAGTCTTGTGCTAATACGGCTCCCACAAGAGTCCCATAGTTATTCTGGGGCACTGCTCGATCCAGCAAGAGCACCGAGGGACCTGAGACACAAACAGTCTTTTTGGATTTTTACCAGGGGTCGTGATTCCCTCTGGGATTCCTCCACCCCCATGAGTGCCAGGGTAGAGTACCCCTTCAATGTCCCCTAATATGTTTTTTTGTTTTAAAAAACCAGGACACAGAGACTGAGTTCCTTGGTCCTGTACTGGAGACCCCAACATTTTTCTTCATGTTGCTGTCAGCCAACCAGATCGCTCGGTCCCAGTAGACTGAAGTGATCAAAGGGAAAAACAGTCTCTCGACCAATCAGATCATTCTTTTGATGCAGGATAAACTGCACAGTTATCACTATAATTTAAACACAAATTACAAAAAGCACGCCTTTGGAGGAAAGTTCTATTTGTCCACCAAATTTGGTGTATTTCTGTTTAGGGTATTTGCTTTACACAATAACTGTAGACAGATAAAGGCTCGTCACCGCAACTACTAGCTAGCTCCTTCAAATCCTTTACAAGTTAAGAGTGCTGCCCACCTCCCTAGATCAGCTGTCTGAAATCTACACTTTTAAAAATCACACAAAATGAAGAAGTAACTTCAACAAAAGTACAGTTTCTTTAAGTCCAAAAACCAAGGAAGTCCAGGATTCTTTTAAGAAGTATTCTTTATTGTTCTTCCGATAAACAGCATAAAATTCAGCAACACAGCCAACGTGCTTCGCTCATAAATCAGTAGCTTCATCAGGGCTGTCATTTTTCAAAACAGATTTATGTACAATTAAATACATTACATTAATTATACAAAACATGGTTAAAATCGGTAACAACCTACTGTGACAAATACATTTATCATACCCCATCAAAAATAGATAGGTAGACAAACCTTACAGAACTTAAACAATGCTAATCTGATTCATTTGGGTCAAAAAAATCATATGTTGAAATCAACCTGTAACTGAACTTCCATGGTAACAGGCGATAGGAAATAGCAAGCACATTACAATGCATTGCCAAATCAAATTATACTAATGGGAAGAAGCATATTCATCACACTTTCCACCCTCTTCCTACCAATAAAGAACATATCCACTAATGGCATGCTTAACATACCCAAAAGTCCACAAACAACCATAGAAAATTACTCATATTACGGTCATAATTTAAATCACCTTCTATGATTTAAGTGAGATCCAAAAGGTTGACACGCTCTAAGGATAACCAAGAGCATGTCCTCTAACTGTATTAATATCATCCCCAAAGAGAAAACCCCATCCGACCGTATGAACTAACCCATAATGTGTTTGTAATTTTAAGTACCTTATATGATGTAAATGAAATCCAAAGGATGGGTACTCTCTTTGGACAAACAATCGATAGATCGGTGTTGAAAGAATAAACATTCAATTGGAAGTTGCATGCATCATTACATATCAGTACTGTGGGTACATTAATAACCGGGGAAAGAGACAAAAAAAAATCTAGCACTGTGAGGGGGTACCGAGAGGATCCCGGCCCCGGGCTACATATCGCAATAATGGACCCATACCTGGGGGAAGTAGGACCCTGGTGCCACAGTTTCCTCCGACCTCCTGCCGGGGGATAAACACACCCTTCCGTCTTTTGCCCACACAGGAACCACTTCCGGCGGAAGTCATCACGGAAGGAGGGAACGACCCCGGAAGCAGTAGATCGGCAACAGAGAAAAAGGACCAAGCAGCTCACAACGAGGAGGAAGACGTCAGGGAGAGACGGAGAGCGGAGTGGAGAGATACGGAGACCCAGGAGATCGCGGAGACGAAGGAGAACAAAGACACCAGAGCGAGTAGCGGAGAAGACGAAGGGGACGGCGAATGGTGGTGCGAGGATTGGTGGTCCCCACAGGAGGAGGCTGGAGAGCGGCCGCAACTCCAGGGGAGAGTTGCGGCGGAGCCGGTGAGTACCCAGAATCAGGGAACGGTAGAAGAGAAGGGAGGGGTGGAATCCGGGTAGGAGGGACGGCCCCTAGGCATACTCCGTAGTATTCACCCCAAGAACCCCCCAGACTGGATAAGAATCCCCACGTACCCCTGTCCCTATCCTAATCCTAATCCCTTATGCACTTATTCCCTTACCCTCACTTGTGATCCTGACCAACTACACGTTCGTATTTTATTGCACCCCCTGGAGATGGTGACGGGTTTGCCCAGAGTGGGCCTGACAAAGAGAAGCTAAGACTGACGGCTCCTTTTTTCTCTCGTTTTTCTCTATGAGCCTCCGTGGTCGACATACACCCCCAGAAGAAGCCAGAGACGACGGGGAAGTGGAAGGGACCATCGTACCTAGAAGAAGCGAGCAACCATCAGGAGATTCCGAGGGATTATGTACAGCTTATCTTCCTCTTTCTAAATTTCGCTAATAAAAAAACAACAACTGGCCCACTATATACAGCCTCCTCGTCTGTTTATCCGGCCCGCCCTCCCACAAGTGGTGTCAGAAGTGGGATCCGCCGGAGACATGGAGGCTATACTTGCAAAAATGGCTGAAAACCAAGAATGCCTGGGAAAGGCGATGGAGAGATTCCTGACCGTCGTAGAAGAGGATAGAGGGAAGTTACAACGAGTAATATCAGAACAAAGCCAATCCCATGACTCCGCAATGGGGAAAATCGCTGATGCTATTGGCCAACAGAGAACCCCAAGTACCCTACCATCCGTGATTCTCCAAAAGTACCTTAGTGGAGAAGATCCTGATTTCTTTTTCAACAATTTCGAAAGGATTGCTCTCGCCGCTGCATGGCCTGTGGAGAAATGGGGACAGTATCTAGGACCCCTTCTATCCGGAGAGCTGCAAGCATCGTATCAAGCTGCCAATATTCAGGGAACCACCCCCTATGCGGACATTAAGCAGTGTATCTTGGAAAGGCTAGGGGTTGACGACGAAACCTATAGAGTACGGTTCTGACAAATTAAGGAAGGTCAACAAGAAACTCCCAGGGCCTTGTATTTTCGGATAAAAGACATGGCCGACCGGTGGCTGAAGCCCGCTACCGCTACCAAAGAGGAAATTATGGCCAAAGTGTACCTGGAACAGTACCTGTCCTCCCTCCACCCCCCCTTTCAGAAATGGGTGAGGCAACACGCTCATCTTACTCTTGAGACCGCAGTAGAGATAGCGAGTGCCTACAGCAGAGCACAAGAGACTCAAAAAGGGCGAGAAGAAACCCCCTGGAAAGCCGGCAACAGTAGAACCCACCGGTTACCCCGACCACCCCTGATTCGGAAGCCAGACACTAACAGTATCGTCCCAGGACCTCCTGTATTCAGGGTTCCCGGTCCCTCTGTACTGAGAGCCCCCATAACCGGTCCACAATGTTTCAATTGTGGGGTAATAGGGCATATAGCTCGCTTCTGTCCACAAAAGGAAGAACCAATGGAAGTAGGAGTTGCCAGGAACTATTGTTGTTTAACCCCGGATACTTCCTCCGCCTCGTATCGCTGTGGCATATCTGTAAATGGACAACCCATGACTGCATTAGCCGACACGGGGTGCCGACAGAGTGTAATACGTCCTCAAGAGTTAGGCACTTCGCTGGGGGAAACCAATGGGATAGTAAATATCCGTTGTGTCCATGGGGATACCATAGTCAAAAAACAGAGCCTCCTTGTCATTAATACAAAGCAATCAATACCTAACAGTCAACGTACCTTTCACACTGCAATGGCGATAATGGACAGCACAGATGTGGTCACAATAATTGAGAGAAAAAATTATTATTACATCAAGATAATTTATTATCAATTTCATACATAAAAAAAGCTGTAAACACGGTATTATATATTGTCATATGGCTATTTAAGGAAGCAATGACAGTATAAACATATCAATACACAATAAAAAACATCATCATCAAAGAAAACAAAATATATCAGAAAATGTAAGGTTAGGGACACCATAAAAAGGACAAAAATGGTCCTATTGACAGAGGAAAATCACCAAACCAACAAATCATTAATTGTGACCCTAGTCAACATTACTTCCCAATGATTATGTCACAAAGAATTATAATCACAGATTTTGTGTGGTTTCCTCGTATTAGAGCATCGACGCGTTTCGGTGGGCTATTAGTTCTCGGCCAACACCTTCATCAGGAAAGATTAACATAAAGTCCCAATTGTAGTTACATTAAAATCAACAGTCTGAAAAAAACATAACATAACAAATTTTTAGTCACTTATAAAATCTATTTGTTCTCTCAATACATAGACACACATACGGCTGTCCAACATATACACAATTGCACCAAGCAGATCAACAGCCATGCAAGTTTAGTATGCAGTTCTATTTGTGCTTTTAGTAGAGACTCCCCTTCGTAATGCTATACAAGATCTTTGTTATTAGCATAAGGTGCTTATGCGAGTGCTACTGAGTCAAAAGTGTTTATACACAATATTTTAGAATGTTTTCTTGGAAACCCAAATTAGCTTAATTTTAGAAATGCCTACTACTTTGTCTATAAAATCTGTGGTGGCACTGAGTAAGAATCCTTACAAGAGCGTATTATCAATTGGGTATCCATACACTAAGCATTAGCTTTAGTACCGTTACTTGTATTCTATAACACATTGTGATTCATTTACATTTATAAAGGACCAGCTACCTTATTAATATAAGAGGCTGTATCCATGCAAGTATCACCACTGAGTCCTTCTCCCTCAATCGGCGGTTAGAATGAGTCAATCACGGTGGGTATATGAGAACCTAGTAAGTGAAGACATCACAACTTCCAATATTCAGTTTTAGACAAAGATCACATTATAAGGAAAGATTATTTCCACTGAGAATTACCTTGGATGTATCTCCAACGAGTCTAAAAAGACTTCACGACACAAAAGATTCTTTAATTGGGTAATATCCTTATATCTCTCACGTAAACGGTTTAGCACCTATTTAATGAGAATGAATTCCAAGTTAGATTGATACATTATCATATATGTTATAAGTAGGTCTTTGGCATACTAATTAGATCTCACAGGATTTTAATGGGAGATTCTTTTTATACAATTTCAAATTCCTAGTCCTAAAGAAACCGAACGCTTCTTGATTATTCAGAGCATTAGGCATTCATATATGGCTCTTTCACGGGTAATTTTATTACTACCCCAACTTAGTCAAAACCTGCCATATTATCTAGGCTTAATGGGTCTCTCACTCCATAGGAATCCCTATCAATAATATCTAGTAGAATCTATCAGATACGCTTAACAGCGCTTGCTGTAAGAAAAAAGTTTTTTTTCCTTTTACCTTAGGCCGCTTTCTTTTATTTGTTCCCTGCTGCACCATCCAACGTTCATGAAAATTATATGTTCATGCTAGGGTTCAATGCGCGGTAACAGCACTACGGGGAAAACAGTTGTGTTTCAGTTTGAATGGAAATATACCTTGCTATAGCAAAACAGATTTTAGCCCTTACTAAAAATTATAACTCAGGCTACCTCTCATCAAAACTGACCGCCGTCTTACTGTTATAATGCGTGCAAACAACCTTCTGTGCCAATACAGCCAAACTTAATTAGAACTCGAGGAGTATCTATACTATATGGCTCTTATCGAGAACATTACTTCCAAAATATCACATTGCCCACTCCGGCCAAACCTTCGTAACTGTCACCGCCATATTGGAGGTGTCAAAACAAGGATTCAAAGCCCTATATTTTAAGCGGGCGCTTTTTTTTAGAAACACAAGCGCAAAGGAAGGACCAATAGACCTGCAAACGCCGCCGTTTAGATGAAAAAGTTTTTTAACATTGCTCATTTACCTGTAAAAGATTCGCTCCCTGCTTCACCATCAAAAGTGGTTGAAATTTATATTAAAGCCAGGGTTTGGTGCAAAATAACGGCACTACGGAGAGAACAATAAAGTTTCAGTTCGAATCGAAATGATCTCTGCTTTGGTAAAACAGACTATCTCTCATCAAAGCTTACCTCCGTTCGCCTGTTACGGTGTATATAAACAGCCTTCTGTGCCAATACAGCTAAACTTCATTACAGCTCGAAGGCTATATATACGGTATGACTCTTGACGGAAACAGGTGAAAGTAAGAACACTGCTTCCGGGGCAACACGGACACAACATCCACTTTGCTCAATTCGCCGCGAGCGTCGCCGCCATCTTGGAAGTATCAAGAAAGGGTTCAATCCCCTATTTGTAACGAGAATAATGTCTCAACCACAACGAAACGAGGACCGATAGGCCTTCAATCGCCATCATTTTAAAATAAAAGGGTATTCTCCTAGTGAAGATTATTATCATTTGTTTCTTGGCATATAGATGCTACCGTTTCAATCAGAGGCAACCCATACGATACGCGAGAGTTGTTAGAATGGATTATCCTTGATCCCTCATATCTTAAGGATCATACTAGTGGAGAAGACGTATCCACCGAATTGTATTAAGTCATAATTATGCGGGAACATGAACTCTATGAAAGAGCCACAACAAAATATGTCTTAGTTACTATTGAATTCCTTCCTGTCTGCTTAAAGACAACCTAAGCCCAAAATTTCAATTCGTTTGACATGAAAATGAATTATGCATGTGCCATTAGGCCTATGGTCTTGGCTCTGAGATGGTATATTAGAGATAACACTTCAAAGATGAGCAATTTCTCTTACTCCTATGTCCCTGAACAACAAAGAAAGACGGATCAAAGTACTTCCCGCAGGGTTTTACATACAGTGTGTCAGATATATCTTATCTTGTTGCCAGCAAATGTTCCCATTCTTCTCTGCAGTTTAATCCTTTATGTGCAGTGTTTAAATGGGAGATATACCATTGTTCACGTACCTTTCGCTTATTGGTGATATTGCCACCTCTCCTGTCAATTTTAATTTTTTCTAGGATGAACCACATGAAATCATTTTCTCCATGTCCATGCTCAAGAAAGTGTGGCACCAACGGCGCAGTTATTTTTCCTGTTTTTATCGCTGATCTGTGCTCTTGTAGCCTAATCCGCAATTCTCTGCCTGTCTCTCCCACATATCCAAGCCCACAAGGGCATTGGAGGAAGTAGACCACATTCTTACTCCTACAGTTATTAAGAGTATTGGCTCTGACTGTGTATCCATTATGCCTTATCTCTTTAGATTGCAGGCACTGGGGGCAAATGTTACAGGTACCACACCTGTAGTTGCCGCATGCACGATCGTTTGATATGGTTTGCTGATTATCAAATCTATCTTCACGATAGGTGTGTACTAAGATATCTCGCAGGTTGTTGTTTTTCTTGAACGCAAACAGAGGTTTATCTAGTTTGACCTCTTCCTCATGGTTTAGGATGTGCCAGTTTCTATTGACAACATTTTTAATTTGGTTACTCATGTTGCAAAATTTGCTTACAAAGACCACTTTGCTGGGTAACTCTTTACTTAATGCAGGCTTGTGAATCAGAGCATCACGATCATAAAACCTGGCGCGTTTTAGAGAGTGGGACAAGAGTTTTTTTGGGTATCCTCTATCACTAAATTTTCTCTTAAGGTCATTGGCATGTTTGTAAAAATCTTGTAAATCTGAACAGTTCCTCCGAAGGCGGAGAAACTGGCTAAAGGGGATACTATCCCTTTGAGATTTTGGATGAAAACTTGAAAAGTGAAGAAGAGTGTTCTTGGCCATAGGTTTGGTGAACAGTTCAACTCCAAGAACTCCATTGACATCCTTGATTGTAATATCCAAAAAGTCAATCTTGGTTCTACTGAAGTGGAACGTGAATCTCAGGTTTGGGTCTCCCAGATTTAGCCATTCGAGAAATGTTTCCAGATCCTCTGTGGAGCCTTCCCATATGAAGAAAATGTCGTCAATGTAGCGGTACCAGCCCGCTACATTTTCGAAAAAAGGGGCCATCTCATTGTATATATGCCTGGTTTCAAATTGGCCAACATACAAGCAGGCCAGACTAGGAGCACAGGTGGCCCCCATGCTGGTCCCTTTAAGCTGTTTGAAATATTCGTCTTTGAACAGAAAGATGTTATTTTTCAAAATCAGGTTAACGCAATTGACAATGAAGTCGGCATTGGCTCCACCCAGGTCTCGGTCAGTCAAAACCTCTCGAATCACATTTACTGTATCATGCTGTGGGATGTTGGTATATAGAGACTCAATGTCTAGGGTAACTAGACACTGAGTCTCCCCACAGAAAGGCTTTCCTTCAACAAGAGAAATCATGTGAGCGGAATCCCTCACATAAGAGCGCAGCCCACAAACAATAGGGCGCAGGAAATGGTCAACATATTTACTGATCGGTTCTAGAAGAGATCCAATACTGCTCACTATTGGTCTCATCGGGGGATCTGTACAGTTCTTATGGATCTTTGGCAGACCATAGATGGCAGGAGTTCTTGGTTCCAGATTATTAAGAAATTTGAACTCATCTTCACAGATCCAGGATTTCTCTTTCGCTTCTAAGAGCAGGGCTAGGCATTCTCTAGATATAGTTAATAGCTGCCTCTCGTTTGTCCGTACATAATGTTCCTTGATGTTAAGCATTTCAAGCATCCTATGCTCGTAATCCAGAGTATCGAAAACCACCACCCCACCCCCCTTATCGGCGGGTTTGATGGTGAGATTTCTGTCTGTTTTAAGGGAATTAAGGGCCTGTCTTTCTGCTCTATTGATGTTATTTTGTCCTGTGAATTTATTTGATTTATTCAGGATTTTATGGATGTCACTCTCAACCGCTTTCTCAAAGATTTCAACATTCTTGCCAATCATGGCCAGACTCGGGGTGAATTGAGATTTGGGTTTAAAACCCGAGTGATTAATGCGTTCAAGGGTGTCTCTATTTTCAAAAAATCTCCTCAGTCTCACTTTCCTAAAAAAGGCACGCAAGTCTTTTTCTAATTGGAACTTATCTATTGGTGCTGATGGGACAAAGCTAAAACCCTTACTTAGAACACTAATTTCTATTTCATTAAGGGATTTATTGGATAAATTAATCACTGGTGCTCTGTCTGTCGCCAGTATCGTTGGCTCCTGGTGCGCATGTATTCCTGTTGTTGAGGAGGGCCCCTGTTCGTCTGGCCTCTCCCCGGATTCCCATTGTAACGTAGTCCTCTCCTCGGACGCGAGTCTAAAAAAGGCACGTATTCCCTAGTGTTACCCCTGTTTACAGGTTCATCTATTGGTATACTATCATCCTCACTACTAGAGCCTGACGTGTTAGAGAAAGTGACCTGTTTTCTGCCACCTCTACTGTATATTTGTCTATTTGGTGGTTTCTCCCAGGTCATATCATTTCTCTGTTGGAAATAGTTCTCCCTGAGATATGTTTATACTGTCATTGCTTCCTTAAATAGCCATATGACAATATATAATACCGTGTTTACAGCTTTTTTTATGTATGAAATTGATAATAAATTATCTTGATGTAATAATTTTTTCTCTCAATTATTGTGACCACATCTGTGCTGTCCATTATCGCCATTGCAGTGTGAAAGGTACGTTGACTGTTAGGTATTGATTGCTTTGTATTAATGACAAGGAGGCTCTGTTTTTTGACTACGGTCATATTTGGTACCCCTCTCCTTTGTCTTTGGGGTCCCTCTCTCCTCTTTTGAGACAATTTGTACAGCCCTTGGTGCTGGAGAGTTTACGTTGGTATATTCTCCTTTATTGTACGAGTCCGAGTGAGAGCTTCCAGCCCACATATGGACCAATTTAGAACATTTGGTTTTAGTGAGGACCAACTTAATAAAATCATCAACACAAAAAATGGAAACAAAATCACTGTTATATCAGGGAAAGGTGAGAACTGGGGCAAGTTGCTAAATCTAAAGAAGAAACTAATACGCACTGAGGCCCATGCCGAATTCTTGATTGAATATGTAAAATCGGGCACAATCCCTATTGGGCTACAGGTTCGCAATGAACCGGGCTTGTTCATAGAAAACAGAAAGTTTTTGGAGACATGGGCTATGATTTCAAATAGATGCAGCCGTGATTGGATGCTTCTGATCATTGAGACTGCCCAAGAATTCATCATAATTGAGAAAGAGGCCATTGACAAACTGGAGCAAGAATTAAACAATTGTTCTGCATTAGAAGAAGCCAAAAAGAAGTTAGAGGATATTAATAGAGATGTGGAAGGATATAGAGACTATCTAATAAATAAAAAAACTAATAAACTGAGAAAGGATATGGATAGGTTTTCTCAGGAAAAGATTTACCCATATCTCAGGGAGAACTATTTCCAACAGAGAAATGATATGACCTGGGAGAAACCACCAAATAGACAAATATACAGTAGAGGTGGCAGAAAACAGGTCACTTTCTCTAACACGTCAGGCTCTAGTAGTGAGGATGATAGTATACCAATAGATGAACCTGTAAACAGGGGTAACACTAGGGAATACGTGCCTTTTTTAGACTCGCGTCCGAGGAGAGGACTACATTACAATGGGAATCCGGGGAGAGGCCAGACGAACAGGGGCCCTCCTCAACAACAGGAATACATGCGCACCAGGAGCCAACGATACTGGCGACAGACAGAGCACCAGTGATTAATTTATCCAATAAATCCCTTAATGAAATAGAAATTAGTGTTCTAAGTAAGGGTTTTAGCTTTGTCCCATCAGCACCAATAGATAAGTTCCAATTAGAAAAAGACTTGCGTGCCTTTTTTAGGAAAGTGAGACTGAGGAGATTTTTTGAAAATAGAGACACCCTTGAACGCATTAATCACTCGGGTTTTAAACCCAAATCTCAATTCACGCCGAGTCTGGCCATGATTGGCAAGAATGTTGAAATCTTTGAGAAAGCGGTTGAGAGTGACATCCATAAAATCCTGAATAAATCAAATAAATTCACAGGACAAAATAACATCAATAGAGCAGAAAGACAGGCCCTTAATTCCCTTAAAACAGACAGAAATCTCACCATCAAACCCGCCGATAAGGGGGGTGGGGTGGTGGTTTTCGATACTCTGGATTACGAGCATAGGATGCTAGAAATGCTTAACATCAAGGAACATTATGTACGGACAAACGAGAGGCAGCTATTAACTATATCTAGAGAATGCCTAGCCCTGCTCTTAGAAGCGAAAGAGAAATCCTGGATCTGTGAAGATGAGTTCAAATTTCTTAATAATCTGGAACCAAGAACTCCTGCCATCTATGGTCTGCCAAAGATCCATAAGAACTGTACAGATCCCCCGATGAGACCAATAGTGAGCAGTATTGGATCTCTTCTAGAACCGATCAGTAAATATGTTGACCATTTCCTGCGCCCTATTGTTTGTGGGCTGCGCTCTTATGTGAGGGATTCCGCTCACATGATTTCTCTTGTCGAAGGAAAGCCTTTCTGTGGGGAGACTCAGGGTCTAGTTACCCTAGACATTGAGTCTCTATATACCAACATCCCACAGCATGATACAGTAAATGTGATTCGAGAGGTTTTGACTGACCGAGACCTGGGTGGAGCCAATGCCGACTTCATTGTCAATTGCGTTAACCTGATTTTGAAAAATAACATCTTTCTGTTCAAAGACGAATATTTCAAACAGCTTAAAGGGACCAGCATGGGGGCCACCTGTGCTCCTAGTCTGGCCTGCTTGTATGTTGGCCAATTTGAAACCAGGCATATATACAATGAGATGGCCCCTTTTTTCGAAAATGTAGCGGGCTGGTACCGCTACATTGACGACATTTTCTTCATATGGGAAGGCTCCACAGAGGATCTGGAAACATTTCTCGAATGGCTAAATCTGGGAGACCCAAACCTGAGATTCACGTTCCACTTCAGTAGAACCAAGATTGACTTTTTGGATATTACAATCAAGGATGTCAATGGAGTTCTTGGAGTTGAACTGTTCACCAAACCTATGGCCAAGAACACTCTTCTTCACTTTTCAAGTTTTCATCCAAAATCTCAAAGGGATAGTATCCCCTTTAGCCAGTTTCTCCGCCTTCGGAGGAACTGTTCAGATTTACAAGATTTTTACAAACATGCCAATGACCTTAAGAGAAAATTTAGTGATAGAGGATACCCAAAAAAACTCTTGTCCCACTCTCTAAAACGCGCCAGGTTTTATGATCGTGATGCTCTGATTCACAAGCCTGCATTAAGTAAAGAGTTACCCAGCAAAGTGGTCTTTGTAAGCAAATTTTGCAACATGAGTAACCAAATTAAAAATGTTGTCAATAGAAACTGGCACATCCTAAACCATGAGGAAGAGGTCAAACTAGATAAACCTCTGTTTGCGTTCAGGAAAAACAACAACCTGCGAGATATCTTAGTACACACCTATCGTGAAGATAGATTTGATAATCAGCAAACCATATCAAACGATCGTGCATGCGGCAACTACAGGTGTGGTACCTGTAACATTTGCCCCCAGTGCCTGCAATCTAAAGAGATAAGGCATAATGGATACACAGTCAGAGCCAATACTCTTAATAACTGTAGGAGTAAGAATGTGGTCTACTTCCTCCAATGCCCTTGTGGGCTTGGATATGTGGGAGAGACAGGCAGAGAATTGCGGATTAGGCTACAAGAGCACAGATCAGCGATAAAAACAGGAAAAATAACTGCGCCGTTGGTGCCACACTTTCTTGAGCATGGACATGGAGAAAATGATTTCATGTGGTTCATCCTAGAAAAAATTAAAATTGACAGGAGAGGTGGCAATATCACCAATAAGCGAAAGGTACGTGAACAATGGTATATCTCCCATTTAAACACTGCACATAAAGGATTAAACTGCAGAGAAGAATGGGAACATTTGCTGGCAACAAGATAAGATATATCTGACACACTGTATGTAAAACCCTGCGGGAAGTACTTTGATCCGTCTTTCTTTGTTGTTCAGGGACATAGGAGTAAGAGAAATTGCTCATCTTTGAAGTGTTATCTCTATTATACCATCTCAGAGCCAAGACCATAGGCCTAATGGCACATGCATAATTCATTTTCATGTCAAACGAATTGAAATTTTGGGCTTAGGTTGTCTTTAAGCAGACAGGAAGGAATTCAATAGTAACTAAGACATATTTTGTTGTGGCTCTTTCATAGAGTTCATGTTCCCACATAATTATGACTTAATACAATTCGGTGGATACGTCTTCTCCACTAGTATGATCCTTAAGATATGAGGGATCAAGGATAATCCATTCTAACAACTCTCGCGTATCGTATGGGTTGCCTCTGATTGAAACGGTAGCATCTATATGCCAAGAAACAAATGATAATAATCTTCACTAGGAGAATACCCTTTTATTTTAAAATGATGGCGATTGAAGGCCTATCGGTCCTCGTTTCGTTGTGGTTGAGACATTATTCTCGTTACAAATAGGGGATTGAACCCTTTCTTGATACTTCCAAGATGGCGGCGACGCTCGCGGCGAATTGAGCAAAGTGGATGTTGTGTCCGTGTTGCCCCGGAAGCAGTGTTCTTACTTTCACCTGTTTCCGTCAAGAGTCATACCGTATATATAGCCTTCGAGCTGTAATGAAGTTTAGCTGTATTGGCACAGAAGGCTGTTTATATACACCGTAACAGGCGAACGGAGGTAAGCTTTGATGAGAGATAGTCTGTTTTACCAAAGCAGAGATCATTTCGATTCGAACTGAAACTTTATTGTTCTCTCCGTAGTGCCGTTATTTTGCACCAAACCCTGGCTTTAATATAAATTTCAACCACTTTTGATGGTGAAGCAGGGAGCGAATCTTTTAAAGGTAAATGAGCAATGTTAAAAAACTTTTTCATCTAAACGGCGGCGTTTGCAGGTCTATTGGTCCTTCCTTTGCGCTTGTGTTTCTAAAAAAAAGCGCCCGCTTAAAATATAGGGCTTTGAATCCTTGTTTTGACACCTCCAATATGGCGGTGACAGTTACGAAGGTTTGGCCGGAGTGGGCAATGTGATATTTTGGAAGTAATGTTCTCGATAAGAGCCATATAGTATAGATACTCCTCGAGTTCTAATTAAGTTTGGCTGTATTGGCACAGAAGGTTGTTTGCACGCATTATAACAGTAAGACGGCGGTCAGTTTTGATGAGAGGTAGCCTGAGTTATAATTTTTAGTAAGGGCTAAAATCTGTTTTGCTATAGCAAGGTATATTTCCATTCAAACTGAAACACAACTGTTTTCCCCGTAGTGCTGTTACCGCGCATTGAACCCTAGCATGAACATATAATTTTCATGAACGTTGGATGGTGCAGCAGGGAACAAATAAAAGAAAGCGGCCTAAGGTAAAAGGAAAAAAAACTTTTTTCTTACAGCAAACGCTGTTAAGCGTATCTGATAGATTCTACTAGATATTATTGATAGGGATTCCTATGGAGTGAGAGACCCATTAAGCCTAGATAATATGGCAGGTTTTGACTAAGTTGGGGTAGTAATAAAATTACCCGTGAAAGAGCCATATATGAATGCCTAATGCTCTGAATAATCAAGAAGCGTTCGGTTTCTTTAGGACTAGGAATTTGAAATTGTATAAAAAGAATCTCCCATTAAAATCCTGTGAGATCTAATTAGTATGCCAAAGACCTACTTATAACATATATGATAATGTATCAATCTAACTTGGAATTCATTCTCATTAAATAGGTGCTAAACCGTTTACGTGAGAGATATAAGGATATTACCCAATTAAAGAATCTTTTGTGTCGTGAAGTCTTTTTAGACTCGTTGGAGATACATCCAAGGTAATTCTCAGTGGAAATAATCTTTCCTTATAATGTGATCTTTGTCTAAAACTGAATATTGGAAGTTGTGATGTCTTCACTTACTAGGTTCTCATATACCCACCGTGATTGACTCATTCTAACCGCCGATTGAGGGAGAAGGACTCAGTGGTGATACTTGCATGGATACAGCCTCTTATATTAATAAGGTAGCTGGTCCTTTATAAATGTAAATGAATCACAATGTGTTATAGAATACAAGTAACGGTACTAAAGCTAATGCTTAGTGTATGGATACCCAATTGATAATACGCTCTTGTAAGGATTTTTACTCAGTGCCACCACAGATTTTATAGACAAAGTAGTAGGCATTTCTAAAATTAAGCTAATTTGGGTTTCCAAGAAAACATTCTAAAATATTGTGTATAAACACTTTTGACTCAGTAGCACTCGCATAAGCACCTTATGCTAATAACAAAGATCTTGTATAGCATTACGAAGGGGAGTCTCTACTAAAAGCACAAATAGAACTGCATACTAAACTTGCATGGCTGTTGATCTGCTTGGTGCAATTGTGTATATGTTGGACAGCCGTATGTGTGTCTATGTATTGAGAGAACAAATAGATTTTATAAGTGACTAAAAATTTGTTATGTTATGTTTTTTTCAGACTGTTGATTTTAATGTAACTACAATTGGGACTTTATGTTAATCTTTCCTGATGAAGGTGTTGACCGAGAACTAATAGCCCACCGAAACGCGTCGATGCTCTAATACGAGGAAACCACACAAAATCTGTGATTATAATTCTTTGTGACATAATCATTGGGAAGTAATGTTGACTAGGGTCACAATTAATGAATTGTTGGTTTGGTGATTTTCCTCTGTCAATAGGACCATTTTTGTCCTTTTTATGGTGTCCCTAACCTTACATTTTATGATATATTTTGTTTTCTTTGATGATGATGTTTTTTATTGTGTATTGATATGTTTATACTGTCATTGCTTCCTTAAATAGCCATATGACAATATATAATACCGTGTTTACAGCTTTTTTTATGTATGAAATTGATAATAAATTATCTTGATGTAATAATTTTTTCTCTCAATTATTGTGACCACATCTGTGCTGTCCATTATCACCATTGCAGTGTGAAAGGTACGTTGACTGTTAGGTATTGATTGCTTTGTATTAATGACAAGGAGGCTCTGTTTTTTGACTACGGTCATATTTGGTACCCCTCTCCTTTGTCTTTGGGGTCCCTCTCTCCTCTTTTGAGTCCATGGGGATACCAAACAATATCCTACAACGAACGTCCGTATACAGCATGCCACTGATCCAGGGTCCGACTTGCGTGTGGGTCTCATTCCTAAGTTACCAGAACAGATCATATTGGGGAATGATTACCCGCAGCTCTCCCAATTGCTCACGAAGGCCCGGTCGGATGGAAAAGATTGGTGGGCTGATGCCCCTTTCGCCCAGGACGATGCCCCGGAGTGGCCTCCTTCGAAAGATAGGAAAACCAAAAAGCAACGACGCCAAGAAAAGCGGACACCCCGTCCAACTTTGCCAGTTCAAACCATAAACAACCCTTGCGAAGACGACAGGAATTTCCACGCTGCCCAAAGAGAAGACTCCCTATTACAAGAAGCATGGAAACAAGCTCTGCCTGGTGAAGACCCCTTACACGTATGTCCTTATTTTTTGTTAACAACGGATTGTTGTACCGAAAAGCCACGGTTGCTGCTCCACCTCAGTTGTTAGGTCCCACGCCCTTTCGAGAGAAGGTCCTATACATGGCTCATAGTCATTTATTGGGGGGACACTTTAGTGATGAGAAAACAGGACACTTAATAACGGAGAACTTCTATTGGCCCGGGATATACAAACAAGTAAACCAGTATTGTAAGGAATGCCCCATTTGCCAAAAAACCAGCCGATATAAACCCCCTAAAGCACCCCTACATCCCTTACCTATAATAGATATCCCCTTTTGTAGAGTAGGGATGGATATCATTGGACCTTTGTTGCCCTCCCGTAGCGGATGTAGGTATGTTCTCGTATTGGTAGACTATGCGACACGATTTCCTGAAGCTATAGCCTTAGGACATCAAAACGCACCTAGCATAGCCAAAGCCATAATCACCATCTTTTCGAGAGTAGGATTCCCAAAAGAAATCCTGACCGACCAAGGGACCCCGTTTGTTTCAAAATTATTAAAACAAGTGTGTTTACAGTTAGGTATCAAACAGATACGCAGAGCAGCCTACCACCCCCAAACTGATGGACTAGTGGAGCGATACAATGCCACTCTTAAACTCACGTTAAAAAAACTCTTAAATCTGGAAGCCCGACGGTGGGAAGACATGTTACCCCTGGCCCTGTATGCCATTCGCTGTAAAGTCCAAAAGAGCACGGGATATTCCCTGTTTGAGCTTCTGTATGGACACCAACCTCGTTCTTTGCTGGACATGGTCCGGGAAAAGTGGGAGATGGAACCAAATAACGCCACACCCTTGGTTGATTATGTAAGCCGTCTAAAAACCCATTTGGAGCAAATTCGTACCATAGTTAGGAATAATATGGAACGAGCCCAGGATGAACAGAAAACCCAATACGACAAAAAAAACAAGATTAGAACCTTTGTGGCCGGGGATGCGGTGTTTCTCATGATGGCATCGTCAGACCATAAACTCTTGGGACAATGGCAGGGACCCTACCGTATATTAGAACAGATAACTCCTGTTACATATAAGGTAGAGCTAGA
This sequence comes from Triturus cristatus, assembly GCF_964204655.1. NCBI lineage: Eukaryota > Metazoa > Chordata > Amphibia > Caudata > Salamandridae > Triturus > Triturus cristatus. The sequence continues at coordinate 1,536,294,818 of NC_140590.1, read as the reverse complement.
CAAAGCCCGAGGTACTGCCCAAGTATATCATGTCAACCTTTTAAAAAAATGGGAGGGACCCATTCCCAGCCTAGTAGGAAACGCTGGAGTCTCTGTTCCATTGTACGACCAATGCATCGACCCCGAGCTGCCAAACCCTCTAAAAACTGAACTCCTCCATAGACTGTCACCCCTGCAGGACATGTTTTCTTTGACCCCCGGGAGAACCACCTTGTTGGAACACTCCATCAGAACCGTTCCCGGGAAAAAAGTACGCCTTCGACTCTATCGGGTACCGGAGGCCCGCAGACACACCATCCGGGAAGAGGTACAGCAGATGCTGAAAATGGGGATCATAGAACCCTCCACCAGCGAGTGGAATTCCCCAATAGTTTTAGTACCTAAACCGGACGGTTCAGTGCGTTTCTGCATTGATTTCCGCGAAGTAAATAAAATATCAGAATTTGACACCTACCCTCTTCCGAGGGTGGATGAAATGATCGAACGGATAGGAAGAGCTCAATATATCAGTACCTTGGATCTCTGTAAAGGGTATTGGCAGATCCCTTTAAGAAAAGAAGATCAAGAGAAAACAGCGTTTTCTACCCCAGAGGGTCTTTTTCATTTTAAAGTATTACCCTTTGGCTTACATGGGGCTCCTGCCACTTTTCAGAGGGCTATGAACATAATTTTGCAACCCCATGAGAAGTATGCTGGCGCCTATATAGATGGCATAATCATTTATAGCGATACTTGGGAACACCATCTCATCCACCTATGTCAAGTGATTCAAGCCCTGGGGGACTACGGTCTTAAAATCAACCCCGCTAAAAGCCACCTAGCCGCACAAACAGTGAGGTATTTAGGCTACCTGTTGGGAGAGGGTGTCATAAGACCACAAAGGAAGAAGCTGGCTGCTATATCTCAAATCCCTTTTCCCCGAACTGCGAGGGACTTACGTGCTTTTCTGGGATTATTGGGATATTATCGCCGATTTATACCCAGGTTCTCACAGATAGCCGCCCCTCTCACGGATTTGCTACATAAAGCGGTACCAACCGAAGCCAAACTAAGAGACCCCCCCTTGATGTGGTCAGGGCCTTCGACTCGTTAAAAGCGTCCCTAACCTCAGATACGGTGTTGGTTAGTCCCGATTACACCTTGCCCTTTGTACTACAAACCGACGCCTCAGACCAAGGGTTAGGAGCCGTCCTCTCCCAAGTGAACAGACAGGGGGAGGAAAAACCTCTATTATATATCAGCCGTAAATTGTTTCCACGAGAACAACATTATGCAGTCATTGAGAAAGAAGCCTTGGCTATCAAATGGGCAGTTGAGTCTTTGAAATATTACCTGGAAGGGCGCGAATTCACATTATACACCGACCACGCTCCCTTTGAATGGATGGCCCGTAACAAAGGGAATAACGAACGAGTGTTACGATGGTTCCTTTCCCTACAACCGTACCGATTCCAGACAAGACATCGAAAAGGGAGTGACCAGGTGAATGTGGACTTTTTCTCCCCTACTAGAAGGACAGCAAGGGAAAGGGGATGTGAGGGGGTACCCACCGGGCTACATATCGCAATAATGGACCCATACCTGGGGGAAGTAGGACCCTGGTGCCACAGTTTCTTCCGACCTCCTGCCGGGGGATAAACACACCCTTCCGTCTTTTGCCCACACAGGAACCACTTCCGGCGGAAGTCATCACGGAAGGAGGGAACGACCCCGGAAGCAGTAGATCGGCAACAGAGAAAAAGAACCAAGCAGCTCACAACGAGGAGGAAGACGTCGGGGAGAGACGGAGAGCGGAGTGGAGAGATACGGAGACCCAGGAGATCGCGGAGACGAAGGAGAACGAAGACACCAGAGCGAGTAGCGGAGAAGACGAAGGGGACGGCGAACGGTGGTGCGAGGATTGGTGGTCCCCATAGGAGGAGGCTGGAGAGCGGCCGCAACTCCAGGGGAGAGTTGCGGCGGAGCCGATGAGTACCCAGAATCAGGGACCGGTAGAAGAGAAGGGAGGGGTGGAATCCGGGTAGGAGGGACGGCCCCTAGGCATACTCCGTAGTATTCACCCCAAGAACCCCCCCAGACTGGATAAGAATCTCCACGTACCCCTGTCCCTATCCTAATCCTAATCCCTTATGCACTTATTCCCTTACCCTCACTTGTGATCCTGCCCAACTACACGTTCGTATTTTATTGCACCCCCTGGAGATGGTGACAGGTTTGCCCAGAGTGGGCCTGACAAAGAGAAGCTAAGACTGACGGCTCCTTTTGTCTCTCGTTTTTCTCTATGAGCCTCCGTGGTCGACATACACCCCCAGAAGAAGCCAGAGACGACGGGGAAGTGGAAGGGACCATCGTACCCAGAAGAAGCGAGCAACCATCAGGAGATTCCGAGGGATTATGTACAGCTTGTCTTCCTCTTTCTAAATTTCGCTAATAAAAAAACAACAACTGGCCCACTATATACAGCCTCCTCGTCTGTTTATCCGGCCCGCCCTCCCACAAGCACTAACCATTTGGAAAGTATAAGCATACATATGCAATTGTGTATACTCAATCTAAATATACACAAGTTAGATCACTCTAAACAATGTATTGTATAACTATATCTCGGGGTTGCCCTAAATTCACACACAAAACTTACACCTAAAAAATCTTCCTCATACAGCCAATGCCGATCCCATATTCACATCAAAATCAGAGGCATCATCTCAAAATGGCTATTAATTATTATTAACTACCGCAAATCACTCATAAAAACTCCATTCTGAGCTGCTATGATGACTAATTTCAATATATAATCCCAACAATTTAAAGACCAATGATGGCATCTCATTCAATCTTTGTCAGCATCTTATGCCGAGGCAAAACAGAGTTTAAACAAAGTACCACCTTGGAATGGTTCCTTTCTACGCATTGTAGCACTGTATTATCTAAACCTGATTCCTATTCACACAATCCCTAGTAAATACAACCCTTATGGTCACCCAAATCACATAACTCTGCTGCTGTTCTTCCTCCAGTAGTGATTTCCAATCCCAATACTCATAATTACAAGGTATACCAGCACAAAGCACCCATATGCCTCATTCAATTTAGGAGTAATATCAAGGTTAACTAAATATGCCCCAAAGCTACCAAGCTCACAAACACTGTGTTTGGCATTCCACGGTTGCCAAGACTACTACGTTCTGCTGGTCAAACAGATATTCCATGATATCCAAACTATTTAAATGCACATCCACCAATCAAATAATGCAATGGATTCATGTCCCCTACTCTAAACTACGGCCACCATATTGACAAAATCGCTTATATTTACATAAGGTGAAGACCAATTTGAAAATCAGATCTACTATTCAAAATATAAACAACAGATCAAATTTGATTGCTTAAAATTTCTATCATAAACCAACTCACTATAACATCTTTTATTATGCCAGTATCGCGGGCAGCTGTAGAGAGCAAAAAACAATTGCATTGCGAGTCGTCACTGAGGTGCACGCCATCTAGACCACAAATCTGCATAAACTACTCTTTACCACAGCTGACATGTTGACTTGTTTATGAATAAAAAAAGATCTGTTTGTGGATCAGCACTAAGCTGCAAAATACAAACAGCAACAAAACACATTGCCACTAGAAATAATTATCCTAAATCAGGTCACAACACCTGTTATTGTTCCTTTATCACCGGCAAATAAATCCGAACAGACAAACATATTAGAAACTGCCACTCCAGGGTGTGCCATAATAAAGCGTATTTGGAAAACTCCCTAACAGAAGTCCAGACATCACAGGTCACAAGTCCAACTATAAATCGAAACTATAATTGTAATAGCTACAATAAAAAACCACTAAAGAGAGAATATTCATACTTAGTGTATTATAACGATATGTCTGTATCATTTTGTACATTGTATAACAATACTCCCATACATATCAGCTTAAATTCGGCATCTAGTGTCTTAAAGACTTGCCAAATAAATGTAGATGTTGTTATTTGCCACTCAAGCATGAGCTCACCAAGATATGTTCCAAAAATGCCTTGTCATCCTACCCACTGGCGCCATTGAATGTAGGAATAATATGACTCCCACAAGAGCACTACTACAAATTCATAATTCAGGCATGGTCATCTAAAAGACCTCTTTAAAATATGTCAAAAACAAAATTGGCTAAGTTCAACCCTTCATACAAAAAATAACAAACTCTACACTTAAATATTGATCTTACCACCCATTCTTCTACAAAGGGGGGAAACTTACTTGTACAGTCACATTGAACTCACCATTCAGGCCTTAGGTAATCCAAGAAGTAATAATCTAACAGACCAATGATGGCATCTCATTAAATACTTGTCGGCATTCTTAAGCCAAGGCAAAACAGAGTTTAAACAAAGTACCACCTTGGAATGGTTCCTTTCTACGCATTGTAGCACTGTATTATCTAAACCTGGTTCCTATTCACACAATCCCTAGCAAATACAACCCTTATGGTCAGCCAAATCACATATCTCTACTGTTGTTCTTCCTCCAATAGTGATTTCCAATCCCCATACTCAAATTACAAGGTATACCAGCACATAGAACCCATATGCCTCATTCAATTTAGGAGTAATGTCAAGGTTAACTAAATATGCCCCAAAGCTACCAATCTCAAACACACCCATGTTTGGCATTCCACGGTTGCCAAGACTACTAAGTTCTGCTGGTCAAAAAGACATTCTATGATACCCAAACTATTTAAATGCACATCCACCAATCAAATAATGCAATGGGTTCATATCCCCTACTCTAAATTACGGCCACCATATTGACAAAATCGCTTATATTAACATAAGGTGTAGGTCAATTTGAAAATCAGATCTACTTTTCAAAATATAAACAACAGATCAAATTTGACTGCTAAAAATTGCTATCATAAACAAACTCACTATAACATCTTTTATTATGCCAGTATCGCGGGCAGCTGTAGAGAGCAAAAAACAATTGCATTGCGAGTCGTCACTCAGGTGCACGCCATCTAGACCACAAATCTGCAGAAACTACTCTTTACCACAGCCAACATGTTGATTTGTTTATGAATAAAAAAAAGATCTGTTTGTGGATCTGCACTAAGCTACAAAATGCAAACAGCAACAAAACACTTTGCCACTAGAAATTATTATCCTAAATCAGGTCACAACACCTGTTATTGTTCTTTTATCACCGGCAAATAAATACGAACAGACAAACATATTAGAAACTGCCACTCCAGGGTGTGCCATAATAAAGCGTATTTGAAAAACTCCCTAACAGAAGTCTATACATCACAGGTCACAAGTCCAACTATAAATCGAAACTATCATTGTAATAGCTACAAAAAAAAACACTAAAGAGAGAATATTCATACTAAGTGTATTATACTGATATGCCTGTATCATTTTGTACATTGTATATTAATACTCCCATACATATCATCTTAAATTTGGCATCTAGTGTCTTAAAGACTTTTCAAATAAATGCATATGTTGTTATGTGCCACTCAAGCATGAGCTCATCAAGATATGTTCCAAAAATGCCTTGTCATGCTACCCACTGGCACCATTGAATGTAGGAATAATATGACTCCCACAAGAAAACTACTACAAATTCATAATTCAGGCATGGTCATCTGAAAGACCTCTTTAAAATATGTCAAAAACAGAATTGGTTTAGGGCAACCCTTCATACATAAAATAACAAACTCTACACTTAAATATTGATCTTACCACCTATTCTTCTACAAAGAAGGGAAACTTACTTGTACAGTGACATTGAACTCATCATTCAAGCCTTAGTTAATCCAAGAAGTATTAATGCTCTTTTTCTACATTAAGATCTAATCCCACTTCCCGCAATCTACAAATCCATATAAATTCTGCCTGTCTTAGACGAAGGCACCTATCACCTCCTCTAGTTTTTCCTCTGATTAACTCAACACCATGGAACCTAAGAGCCTCCAGATGTGTTACTGGAACAAGTATGGACAGTTAAGGGACATGTCATGTCCTTATTTGTCCATATCCTGCGATATTCCATGATCTGTTCTTGTAACTGCCGAACAGTGCTTCCAAATTGTATTCGATCACAGGCACATATTATCAAATACACTAGATAGGCACTCTGACAATGTTTGAATTCATGGCTTCTAGATGTGTTGTAGTTAAATGTCCTTTTTATATTATCACCAAGTAGGCAAATCAAACAGGTACCACAAGTAAAGAAACCAAATGGTTTAGTCAACCAACTCTTATTCAACATTCTCTTGGGTAGTGAATTCCTAGGGCCTCATCAGCTGTCTAATATTTTGCCACTGTCAATAAGTCACTAGAAGTTTTTCCGTAATTACCAATGTCAAACCTGGTACTCTCTTTAGAAGATCCCTGTAGTTATTTAAAATTGTATACACCTCTTGCCTGCTATCATTAAACCTGGTAACAAAAGCTGACCTGTTCTTCCCCTTGCAACTACCTTTTGATCTGATCTCTCCATAGACTAGACACATCTTTCGACATTAAACAGAGTGGTGCTATCATACACTCTAGCTTGCATTCTTGCCAGAGTTTGTCGTAGATTTTCTTCAAATTTGTCCTCCTCACTACAATTACATTACATATGTATAATTTCCCCAAACTGGATGGTCTGTTTCACACACTTAGGACTAGCACTATCAAAATATAATATTATATTGACGGTGGTGAGAGCTACATAGTCTGCTTCTCACAGAATAAAACTCAGCATCCAAGAACTGAATCATATTATTGGCCATGTTGAGAGTGAGCTTTAGATTAAATGCACTGCGACTTAAATGATAGTGATAGCGTCTCATCTGCACCTCTGAACCTATCCACATGACTATGATGTAGTTGATATAACTTCCCCAATAATATACATACTACAACCAGTCCTTGGCATCGCTGGCCCAGGCATACCCCCTTTCATAGCACCCCATAAAAATGTTTGCAGATGAGGGGGCAACCTTGAAACCCATTACTATTCCCTGCAGCTGTTGAAATCAATCCTGACTGTACATGAAAACATTGTTAGAATTTATCAAATCAGCCATCTCAAGTAGCATGATGTTATATTCATTGAAGGTAACCTTTCGTGAGGTCAAAAAATGGCCCACAGCTTTCACACCAAAATCCTCCTTAATACAGCTATTAAGTGACTCTACGTCTGAAGAAAGAAAGAAAGAGAAAGAAAGAAAGATTTTTTTTTTATTGCACAAATAATTAAAATCATTGCAATCGCTAATAATGAGATACAGAATAAAGTGCATAAGTCACTAACCACTCAGAGTCACATATCATGTCCTCAAATGCGTTCAAAATATCAGTGTATCATGAATGAAAGATGGTAAATTCATCACAAGAGACTTCAAAAACATATCCACATACAGTGACAAATTTTCTGTGATGGAGTCAATCCCTGAGATTATAGGACACGAGGAAGCAAAAGGGCAGTTTTGTGGATTTTCGGAAGTAAATATAGAAAAGGAAAGCTTGGATTCCTGATTTTTTTTAAACTGTACTCTTTGTCTGATAGAATACCAATTTCCCAACAGTGTGCTAACCTGTCATTGATCAGAGCTTTTATCCTAAAGCAAAGTTTGCCTGGCAATTTCTTGTAACATGCAGAAACATCTAACTGTCTAAACACTGTTGCTCATAATCAATGTGATTCATCACTACCACACTGCCCCCTTTGGCAGCCTAACGGATAATTATCCAGTTATTCTCACACAAATTTTTCAATACAACTGTCTCATCACGGGTCAGATTCTGCTTGCCAAATTACAGAGTACTCATAATTTATTTACATTCCAAGGTGTATAAATCATCTGTAACACAGTTGGCAAACACATCTATACAATCAAGTTAAGTACTTTGTGGCACAAATTTCGAACTTGGCTTCAAGCCACTATCATGTGATAATTGATTTATTATTTATGAGCAAAACGTGTTGGCTGTCTTGCTGAGTTTTATGCTGTTTATCGGAAGAACAATGAAGAACACATCTTAAAAAGCATCCAGGACTTTCTTGGTTTTTAGATTCAAAGAAACTGTACTTTTGTTTTTGGTGCCTCTCCATCTTATGTTTTTTTCTATACGTCTTCCAAACATTTTCCTATGGGAATAAACATGGGAAAGCAATGTTTTGGGATAATCCCTGTTTCCCGGTCCCTGTTTGATGGATCAATCAAACACTTACCATGAAAGAGTTGAATTGGATGAACTTGTTTTTTGTAATGTTTTGTGAAGATTCCTTGAGCAACAATAATGTTACTAGCAAAACAAAAACCACTCTTCCTAAGAAACTCTGATTTAACTATAATTACAGAGTGGTGCAAGCTATTATGTAATCTATATATAGAAAATCTTGAAGTCACATTATGAAAACATTTAATTGTTATAGATGTATGATACAGTTAACGCAGTCTGCACCAAAGGCTTTTGATCATACTTTGTAGACTATAGGTTAGATTTCAATAATACCTAATGAATATTGTGTGTACAAATGACAGTCCATCAACTATCAGTTGTAGAGATGAACCAAAATTGACCACAACATAACCCAGGTCACCCAATAACTTGAGGGTTTTTAGATACAATTGCTCAGACAGAAGAGTTCACTGCTAACCATTCTACAATGTCCTACCTAGGCAACAAAGCAAATGTAGGACTTACACTGCAAACTTGAAGACAAGGAAAATGAACAGCGAGGGGTCAAGGGTGTAGATGTTAAAAAAAATTAGGGTCCTGCTTCTGACCCAAACAATTCCATAGTGGGAAAAATAAAGCTTTTCATGTGAGGTCCTACAAGCATGGCCTTTCTCCTTTCAGCTATAACCAAAGGCCACATTGACAATCTGGTAAGCCTAGTTAATCTTACTCTAAGTGAGCTCCCATGCTCTGTGCAGCCACCTGTATAAAGTGCTGAGCATGTTGTCTTTATTTGCTGTGCATTTGCTAAGTGGATCATTTAAGGTTTGCCAGAACTTTCGAACCACCACAACTTGACAGTTTTCTATCCCACCAATATTTATACGTGGTGCAAGCTTTGAAGTAGGCAAAGGATCTGAATGTTTTCACCCCACAGGTGTTTGTCATTTCCTGCTCCCTGCCCTGGCCCTTTTTATCTGGGTGCACAAAAGACTAGTATCAAACCTTCTGTGAGGGTGCTGTGGCAGATGCTTTGTGATATGCAAGTGTGGTAGGTGACAGCTCTGCCCCCTATCATGTCAGAATGGCCCATCCTGCCAACACCTATTTCCCCTCTGCCTCACTGACTGGGAGCAATACACAAAACCAAATGCCAGCTACAGCTAGTCATGTGGCCCAGGATACAGGCTGCAGGCACCAAATTCTTGGAACAATAAAGCTCCAACTTTCTAAAAGTGGCATTGGCAGAATTGTGAATTAAAACCAGACATTACCATTAAAGAGGGTTTTAAATTAAATTTCTTTAGACACCAAACGCAATATTCCTACCTGTTCTCAATTGGAAGTTATCACTTATAAAATGCCTTACAGCAGTGAAAAGAGGATTTAAGAGTTTTTCACTACCACAACATGTAAAAGTTAAAAGTACCTGTCCAACCTTTTAAATACAGTGCACCCTGCCCCATGGGCTAAAAATAGCATACCAAAGGGGTTATTTATATGTATTAAAAAAGGAGGTTTAGGCCTTGCCCGAGACATGTTCAGAGAGCTATTGCAGCTATTGCAGAATTTAATTTACAGGCCCCGGGTACATGTCGGTACCACTCTACTAGGGAATTACAAATAAATTAAATGTGCCAATTGGGTGTATGCCAATTATACCATTTTTAAAGGAGAGAGCACAAGCACTTCAGCGCTGGTTGGCAATGGCAAAGTGCGAAGAGTCCTAAAAACCAACAAAAACGGATTCAGAAAAATGAGAGTGAAGGCAAAAAGTTTTGGGAAGACCCTGCAGAGTGGGTCAAGTACAAACAAACCACCAAGAGCCCACTTAAATTTCCCCAGCGGCATCACAGACTTTGTTGAACCCATCATTATCAACTCCATCAACTTAATTCTCCTCTAAGACCTTAACTTTCACCTAGAAGACTGCATTGACCCAAACTCTATGTTCCTTCAAGAAAACCTCAGAAACCGTGGACTCGCCCAGTACATTACATAACCCACCCACACTGCTGCACACCACATTTATCCTCAATCAGCAACATCACAGTTGACAAGCCAGGAACTATGACCTGGTCCACACACTTGTCATTTTCAGAATAGCCATCCCTCACCATCACAGACTTACCACCACTGGAATCACTTGCTGTAGCTGGAAAAGTATCTCAGAAGAGGAGTGGGCGCTGTATCTCTGAGCACCGACCCGAAAACACCAGCAACTTACTGAAAGACATCAAAAACGTTAATAGCTGTATCACTGCTAGGCCTGGGCAGAGTTCATGTAGTTCTGACCAAAAAACTCCACTGCTCTATGCGGAGTTTTGCAAGCAGTGGAGTGCCATAAGTTGTGCCGTTTGCACTGATTCTTAACACCCTGTGTTTGTTTCATACTGGAAAATCAGTTTGATTGGCACTGTTTACAGTGAAGCTTCTTTCTGCTGCTCGAGTAGATTTTCTGCTTGAGCAGCAGCTTCCTCAACATGAACGGATGGTTTCTCAACATGAACGGTTGCGACCATCCGCAACCAAAATAAAACTCTGCTCTGCTTCGTGGCGCCTAGTTTTTCGGAACTCTGCGTGCTCCGCGGAGCGTGGAGTGCATGAAAAACCCTCCAGTGGATTTTGCTCTTCAAGGTCTCTAAAAATTCATAAACATTTAATCTATTTATATAAATCGGTCTCTGATTTCTTGTGTGTTGTGTGACTTTCTTACATCATTGTTTGTTACTGTTCAATGCTTTACATCAACCCCTAACAAGATCTTTGCAACAAGCTCTCCTAAATCTTCTGTAACAAAATCACTTCCATAGACAGTAAGGTCATCCCTCAACAGGACTCAATCACTGTTGTAACTCATCTTCCCATCGCGGCCGATGAATGAAACCTGACGCCATGACCTGCAGTCACATCCATCAAAATTGCTGCTACCATGAAGATCATCCACTCAGGGGCTTCATATGACACTTGTACCCACCATGCCTTCACCAAAGGGCTACTACAGATTAGTGAAGCTCTAATACTGATCCTCAACACCATCATTGACCCAGACACATACCTGAACACCTTGAAATATGTCACTGTAATGTCCCCACTCAAGAAACCCAGCCACACTTTCCAACTACAGACTCATCTCCCTCCTAACATATCAACAAACGTCTGAGAGAAACTAATCTACTGGCATCTCACCAATCACCAAAGAAGCCACTAGCTGCTCAATGCCACACAATCCAGAATCATGCCCATCCACAGTACAGACACAGCACTCATCACTGCCACAGATGACATCCTCATGCTCTCTCACAGAGGAGACATGGCATCCCTCATTTTCCTAAACCTCTCTGCAGCACTTGACATGGTTTCACACCCCATCTTTATCAGGATCCTGTACAAGACTAGTATCCAAGGACCCGCTCTCCACTGGATCTGCTCCTCCATAACGGATAGAGCATAATCTGTAAGCCTGGCACCTTACTCCTCGGAAGCCCACAAACTCATCTGCGGAGTGCTTCAAGGTTCATCTCTCATCCCCACCCTCTTCAACACATACATGATCCCTCAGGCCAATGTCATCCGCATACACCAGATCATCATCCTCTCCTAGGCAGATGATATGCAACTCCTGTACTCCTTCTCAGACAAGACCCCCAACACAAGAAACAAGCTCACTGCCTGCATGACCGAAGTTGCTACCTGGATGAAAGCCAACTATCTCAAACTCAGCACCAACAAGACAAAAGTAGTGATCTTTGGCAAGAGCACCTCACCATAGGACTCCAACTGGTTGCCAGCTGAACTTGGACTTACACCCACACCGTGAACCCACACAAGAATCCTCAGAATAATGATCAAAAACAAACTGGACATGAGCACACAAGAGAACACCGTTGATGCATTCTGCTTCCACACGCTGAAAATGCTGAGGAAGATCTTTAAATGTCTCCCAAGTAACACTAGAAAGACAGTCTCTCATGCCCTAGTCACCAGAAACTTGGACAATAGAAGCACCGACTACGCCTATGACCAAGCAACTCACTAGAAGACTACAACCCATCCAGAACTCATCAGCCAGAATCATCCGTAATCTCACACTGAGAACTCACATCTCATCACACCTCGGAGAACTACACTGGCTTTCAATACACAGAAATGCTCAATTCATGCTCCTCACACACACATTCAAGGCACTACACATCTCAGGACCCACTTAACTGAACAGTTGCATCTCTTTCCATGAACCACTCCGACACCTGCGCTCCAAAGGACTCCTACTCTCCCACATCCCGTGCATAGACAGATCCAGATCAGGAGCACAAGCGTTCACTTACAGCGTTCCTAAAGAATGGAACAATCTCCCACTCCACATCAGTGCCTCCTCCTTTTTTCTTGAATTCTGCAGGGAACTGAAGATGTGGCTCTTCAATTACCCAACCTACCATAGACAGGGCTAGTTACACGCACATGCTCAGCACTAGGATACCCTTCTGGGTGATAGCACGCTTTACAAATACATATAACACAATTGTCACAGATAGGGCCCATATTAGATTGGTTATGGCCTGCTAAGACTTTACAATTCAATTAGAAATCTAAGACAAAACATCCTGTTTCTTTTTTACTGAAGTGAACAGTCTATAGTGTTTACACCGTTTTTACATTTTTTTACAAATGTAGGTGCACTAAACATAAGATACAGAGTCCAAAATATTTCTCTTTTCTTTTTTTGACTTTTATTTCATGAATGATAAATATACAAAGACAGCCAACGTGTTTCGTTCCTGTATCGACAATTTAATGGAACTTCTTCAGGGCTTGATTTGATAGCAAGACAAGTTCAAAAATTTCTATTGGTGAATCGAAAGTAGGGCTGGATATCTTCTCATAACAGATGTATAAAGGATTCAGCTTAACTTTAAACGTAAGTCAATGGTTATTTAAATATAAAAACCATTGTTGCATAGATGACAAAATGCCTTTTATAAATTCGACCATCAGATTTCTAATTAAAATCGGCTGTGTTACACATGCAAATCGTGACGGAGTGGCTTTATGCTCGATCGTCGCTCCTCATTGTAAATACGAAATATAGATCGGCCACCTTGATAAGCGGTTCCGTTTCACTCGCCGAATCGGCGATTCGGCAAGTGAAATGGAACCATATAGTTATGCAGGAGTGGGACAGCTTAGGGCTTAGGGCTGTCTCTTAGGAAGTGCCAGTTAGTGGCAGAGAGGTGATGTGTGCTTCCCTGACTTTGGAGGTGACTACCACCTCTTGGAACTCTATACCTCCATTTCTAAATCCCTAACAGCGAAGATTCCTGGAGGGAAAATAGCCACTTTAGAAGAGGAATGAGATAAACTGACTTTATGGATGAACCCATCTGGAGTGGAGGGACTCTCTGGGCTTGTATCTTTGTAATTTTGTTATTCTACAGAGTTAGAGGAACTAGTATACCGCCTATTTCTTGAGGCCAGCAGAGAGTGGACTTGCTGAGGACTCTGAAGGAAGGGAGTCCTGCTGGGTTTCTGTGGACTAGTCCTGTTATGGGCTTTTTTGGAGAGGGTATAACATACTTCTGCTGACCACACAGGCACCAATGAAGTTGCTGTAGCCTGAGGCACTTAAGAACGATGATAGGGAGAGTTGTCTGCCTTGAAGATTCCTGGAGTCCAACTTCCAGGAGGAGCCTAGGCCAGTAGTTTACTAGGACTGGCAAGATGGACATCTTCTGGCCTCTGTAACTAAAGTACTGATGCAATAGAGACAGCTGCAATGCCACAGAAACATACACAGTGGGGTGTTTGAAGACCTGCAATAGCATTGGTGAAGTATACCACCAGGAGCAGGAAGCAATTAACACTGTGGAATTTGACCCACTTGGGCCAGAGATAGCAGGATCAAGTGTGGCACTTTTTAGGGGTTTTTTTTGACTGCATTGTTTTATCTAAAGTTGGATCTTGAAACCACCCATGGGGAGCCCTTGCTAGGTGGGCCACTCTCCTGTTCCCAGAGAGACCAGAAATATTTACCAGCCTGCAGCATAGTCACAGGCCAGAAAAGTGCCCAATGAGTCTGAATTGGCCAGCAGAAATTTACATATTGTGCTTCCAGGTGTCTCAGAAAGACAAGGACTAAAACCAAAATGTTCATTTGGGAGGCTGCCTGAAAAGGGAAAGTTCCTCACTAAAGTCCCACATCAGTTAGGAGAATGTTGCCATCCTAAGTCTTCTGGAATCTTCCAGTAGAGGTTTTAACCTGCTTTATGAACTCCTGCACATGATCTTTTGATGTGTTCTGAAGTGCAGTTTGCCTATTACATTTCTAGGTCTTTATAGATTGTTACTCAACCTGGTATAATAAGACTTTTGGTGAACTGTTCACTGTATTTTGTTATTGAATATTATTAAATGTTTTTCACATAGAACTTAGGTATAGCCTGGTAATGATGAAAGTGTGTTCAATAGGTGCATATTTGTGTTAACAACCTGAAATATTTACTGCTAGCAAACAAACTGTTAAAGGTGCCACAGACCTAACACGTCTTGTACAATTTTATGGGCCTTCTTGTCTTTGCAAGGTCCTTTAAAGGTTGTTCCTCGTTTTTTAATGAAAGGCTATGTGATTCCCTTTGAAATAACTTCCGCATTTGTCTGCTGAAGGGAAATTACACAACAAAGGATTATTATATACACTAATGGAATACTACAATTGGCAGTATTCCCATTTAATTAAGACAAATCAGAGACTACCTTGGTTTGATAATCGGGGAAATGTCAGAGGCTTACTTAAAAAATGCAACTAACATTGATTCTCGAACAATGCAGATTTCTTGTGATTTCCCGTAAATTTCTCAGGAGGTGCTAAAGGCAATTATGGTTTTGAGCTTGAATATGCATGTAACTTAATGTATTGATAGGAGGCTGTGATTCCCAAGGATCAGTGGTATTATGCTCTGCATGTAATAGGACCTGGTGAAGTGTTCCCTTTTGGTCTTTTTACCTGCAATCTTGGATATATTTAAAAATAACAAGGTGATAACAATAACAAGCAGTTCAGACTGGACTGTTCCCATGAGGAGCAGAGTCAAGGCTGATTAGCCATTCCATTTGTAAACTTTATTTCGATCAAAAAGATCATAAAAGTCGCATAAAAATACATTTAAACAACTGTAAAAGACAATACATTAAAATCAATGATATTAAAAAGGCCAAAACAGGAGTATATATAGCAGCAAAACATCATTATTTAAAGCTAAGGCGCTTGATCCACATTGCATGTAAAAAACTTGAGACAGCAAAGACTACGACAGTTCTTGTATCGCTAACTAGAATACGATAGGCTTCAGTACATCTAGTGAACCCAAAATTTTTACATAGAGGAATGAGCCAATATTTCCTTGGGGCTCTATATGCAACACAAAGGAATAAAACATGGATTATTGACTCAGTCGACCTTCCACAAGCTGGGCAAGTTGTTTCCGTATGTTTTGCCCAGTTCTTAGTGAAGTCCCTGAGTGATAAAGTGCCCAGTCTAAATTGGATGTACAATTTCCTCGCCAGTGGTGGGCACAATTCATTCAGGAAGGGCTCAAAGGTGTACTGATCTTTAATTAATAAAAATTGTCTTGAAAGACTACCAAGAGTTTTAGTTTCTTGTAGTACACTTAGCCTGTGCTGTCTATATGCCTGTACCAGTTTTGCACGGGGAAGAATTAAAGAAAATGCCTCGGGACTGGTCCAAAGATCAGGCAAGCCAATCTTAAAACACATTTCCTCAATATAAACGAGCCATGGAAACTTCTTAAAAGTGCATAGTGCTAGAAGTGAGCTGAGGTCACGACAATAAGATCTTAGCTCCTCTGTGAGCCACATTCTTCGCCAATACGTTAAAGGACGTAAGCCTGCTTCTTCTTCTATTGGTCGGATTGCCAGGTCAAGACGTAATGGGATTAAAGGGGTACTTTGCGGTAGTCCCAATAGAAGTCTAATAAACGTATTATCAATTAGGGCAAGTCTTTTCATCTGGCAGTGGCCCCACAGTTCTGCCCCGTACAAAGCTTTGTTTCTCACTTGCACTTTATAAATTTCTGCAGCAGGGCCAGGAGCCTTATATGTGGTGTACTTAGAAGTTCTTAAAATTGCATAGCTGCTTTATCTAGTTGTGGAGCCCAGGAAAAAGACTCGGATAGTGTAATTCCCAGGTATTCAAACAATGATACCTTTTCTAAAATTTTCCGTTAAGTGTAGGATTAGGACGGGTTGTATTAACTGGATTGAAAACCATATATTTGGTTTTGGAGATGTTTATTTCCAGCCCATGATCTATACAAAATACGGAAAAGCTATCTAAAACACGTTGGATGCCCATTGGGGATTTAGATAACAATAAGGTGTCATCTGCAAAGAGCATAACTGGAACCTTTCTGCCATTGAGTTTAGGAGAGTCGCCACTTTCCGTCTGGTTGATGTGAAATACCAGTGCATTAACAAATAGGCAGAACAGGGTAGGAGCTAGTACACAGCCCTGTCTGACACCTCTGTCAACTGGAAAGCGCGCGGTTAAATGGCCTGACTTCCCATATCTGACCTGTGCATAGTTGCCAGTGTGCAATCTAATAATCATAGCTAGTAACTCTATGGGGACTCCCATCTCGTGTAATACAGCCCAAAGTTTAGCTCTCGGGACCATATCAAATGCTGATTTCAGGTCGACAAATATCAGATAGAGACTGCCACCCTCCACTGAGCCTTAGAAGTTGGTCCACAGTTGACACCCTTTTCCTAAATCCTGCCTGAAGATCACTCAGGACATTCATCTTTTCCATCCATAGATGCAGGCGGTTAAGTAATATTCTTGCAAACAACTTTTGGGCAACATCTATTAGGCTAATTGGCCTATAATTTACAGGGAGCAACGGTGACCCTTTTTTAAATATAGGAAATATTTCAGCTCCCAACCACGTGTCTGGGATACTCATACCTTTCGTAATGGCATTAAATAGGGTCCATAAATATGGTACCCATATAGAAGGTTCTTCTTTGTATAGATCCCCAGGGATCTTGTCGAGCCCAGGTGCTTTAGAGATAGAAAGAGTTTTAATAGCACCCTCTATTTCTAATGCTGTTATTTCCTCAATGGATACAGATTGCTCTAATGGGAGGGGAGCCTCCGCAACTAATGAATCAACATCAATAGAATACAAGGTTTTAAAATGGGCTTCCCAGACAGATGCTGCAATATTTGGGAGAACCGGAGATCGTTCATCCTTGTTGCCTGTATTAGAAACAAGTTTCCAGAAGCCCCTCATATCCTTTTTGGAAAGAGCTATTTTAAGGGCCTCCCATTTTTCTACTTCCCATGCTTTTTATGCCTTTTTGATAGTATCATTGTAGGTCCTCCTAAAGGACTTCAATGTTGCCCTGTTTTTTGTTTTAATTGCCTCAATAAGAGCAGATTTAGCCTGTCTGCATGATTTGGTATACCACATGCTAGAGGAATATTTTGGCTTAGGTTTACTTGAGGCAGGATTAAAAAAGATTTTAAGAGCCGAGGTAAGATGGAAATAGATAGATTCTACCGCTTGTAGATCCCAGACACTCGACAGTGGGGTAAATAGCCTTTTTATTTCTAGAAGTGCGGGAAGAATCAACCTATAAAGTTCTAGCATTTTTTCCGGAGTACGTTTTACTGTGTCCCATCTAATTCTTCTTTTGTTGTTGTCCAATAGGAGGTTCTGATCAACCATTGGGCCTGAGGTGGGAAATACTTGAAGAACAGGAATTAATACTTCGAGAAGCAATGCATCATGATCACTGTCAGATCTAGAAATGACAGAAAAATCAACGATGTAGTGCCACGAGGATACTTCCACCAAAATATAGTCTATTAGGGAAGAATAATCAATCCTATTAAAAGTGGGTTTCCCTGGCTGGTCTGATTTTAAACGGCCATTACAGGCCCTCAATGAATGCATGAGAACAAATGCATTAATTTGCATGACCAATGGGGTCCAGGCCCTTACCTTCTGGATCTGGGGATCTGGTATTAAACTACAAATGTCCTCCTCATTAGATAGTATGTATGGGAAATCAACAAGCGGTTCATATTGACAATTAAAATCGCCCCCAAATATTAGTCTATCATATTTGGGTAAATCTTCGATACAGATAGATAATAGATCAAAGATCGGGGATTCCTACGAGAGACTCATTGGGCGTGAATAAACATTAATAAGGATTAATTTAAAGTTAGATTTAAAAGAAAGAACTAGACCTTGAAGATCCAAGGAAGAAAAATCTAATTCAGAGATTGTGCATTCTAAATAAGTCGCAACCCATAGTGAGAGCCCTCCATAAGGTCTGCCCCTCTTTCCCTTGGTTGCTACTACATTGTAAATCGAAAACCCTAGAGACAATATGGGCTCGACTGACCAAGTCTCCTGGAACATTACAACATCGCACTCTGATATAAACTTTGTCCATTCTGGATTATCTAACTTAGTTTTTATACCAGCAATATTCCAAGATAGGATCCTAATTTTAAGGTCTGAGCAAGGGGCAGTGATAGTTTGGAGTTTAATACGAGGATTCTCTGCATTGGGTGCGTTTAGAGTTTCATCCCTTGGAGCTGGTTCTTTCAAATTAGACAATGAGAGATTAGTTGACAAATGGTTTAAACTAACTATATTAAAAAGAGACCCGCTAGCATTAACATTTTCTTTCTCCTGTTGGATGGGGATTTGTTTTATAGGTGAAAAGTTTCTCCCTAGTCAATCGCACTCTTCTAGGTTTGAAAATACTTCAAATCTATTGAAGAGCGGTATCGGGTTACCACAGGATGGATTAGCCGTTATTGAAGCGCTAGATTGTACTATAGTGCTATTTACCCTAGCTGGTCTTGTCTTTTTAAAATAACGATTATTATAAAAGTAATCAAGTGATAGAGGCACTATTTCATAAGATCTCCTTTGTGGGGGAAAAAGGTTTCGAAGGAGAACAGGCAGAACTTTACTACTAGAAAAGTGTACAATCACACAGTCCCCCTTTAACTTCTTTTCCTGGGTACCCACCTAATGAACTCTTCTGGCCATAATGATCTCATTCACAAGCGAGTGACATACCCAGTCAGGAGCATTAACATTCGAAGCGATCCAATGTGCGCATTTATCCATTAAATGGATAGTAGGCTCTCTTTGGTTAGCTTCTAACGGAGATACATTTGCCAAAACCAACACCAAGGGAGCCGCTACAGGAGGTAAGTGAAACATTGATTGCGTTTGTGCTAGATTGTTAGCGGTAGGTACCATTTTTGGTGCCTTCAATTGTTCGGGCGCACAAGGGCCATCTACTCTGTGTGAGGAAACTTTGGACTGCTCTAGTCTCCTCATAGTTTCCGTGTGCTCTATAGGTGGGGCTATTGTGGCCAGGGGTTGGGCTGCCAGGGGTTGGGCTCCCAGTTCCCTTGATATAGGAGAATTTCCAATTAAGTTGGCTGTGAGCAACGTAAAAGTCCATCAGATATATGGTAGCCCTGGTCCTGGGCAAAAAGATTGTCAAATTGCGTCTCCAGCTTGGTGATCCTTAGTTCGATAGTGGCCAGTTTATCGATTATCGGGTGCATAATAGAATCCAGTTTCTTTAATAAATCATCCCATATCGAAGCCTGCTCAAAAACATGAGGGACAGCAAGGTTAGATGTTGCAAGGATTGCTTTTGGCTGAACGAGTTTTTTAGTAGGTTTTTTTAAAGGTGCTTTTTTTTTCGAGGCACAAGCCATTTTAGCAGCCGTAGGTTTATGTATAGCCAGCATGTTCCTGGCTCTAGTCTCTCTAGCCTTGGGTGGTGATATTATGTCCTCAATGGTAGGTGATGGGCTTAATTGGGTGCCGGTTGCTAAATTGACTTCTCCAATATTTGTAATCAATGGTATTGGAGAACCTTCAATTTTAAGTAGGTCTCGTGGAATACCTGGGGAGACATGGTTTGTTATTTGGGGAGTTAAGGGGGCAGGGAGACCTTGACATCTCAATGGAGCACAACCAGGTTCCAAAGACAGTCTCCTTTCTGTTAATTCAATTTCGTGGGCTAGTAAGTTCGTGGCCCTGATCAGAAATGAATCTAATGTAGCGCGGGCTCCAATTGGTGTTTTTGCTTTGGAGCCTTTCCCTTCCGCCATGTCACACCCCAAATGTAGAATTTTGCACTGATTACCTTCATATAGGATAAATGAAAGAGAGGGGGCCCGGCCCGGTCTCTTCTGGCCCCTGACGGCCTACAACGGCCCCACCCTTGTCCCGGGCTTCTCCCGGCGCCGCCCGCGCGCGTCCCGCGACGCGGAGGGAGCCTCTTGTTTTTCAGCGCCTCCGGGCGCGATGGCGGGCGGAAGTGTCCTAGTACTGCTCTGCAGCCTGGGAGCTGTAGTCTCTTCACTGCAGCCGAAGATGTCAGAACGGCGGCAGGGAGACACACAGCGTTGGTGGCCCTGGTGCAGCAGGCGGAACCCCAGGTACGTGTTGACTCTCCGGCTGTCGTAGTGGTTATGTGCGCTAGATGCTGATTAGCATATGGCTGGGTCCAAACTGAGGTGGCATGGTGTGCGAAAAACGATGGATTAAGAAGCGGCCTGAGCGAATGCCGGTGACTTAGATTACTTTAAGCATTCCTCCATCACTTTGTTTTTTGATGCGGCCTCTTGGATATCTGTCATTTTATGAATACCATTTTGTTTTACATGTGTTAAATTATTTTTTTGTTCTAAATGTTTATTCCGGAAAACAATTTCCATAATCCATACTACAAGTAAAAAATACCGGAGACATCTCAACATTGAAGAAATTACCATAAAAATCTGAATAAAAATATCAAACAATCCTCACATAGAAAGCTAATTTTAAAATGAAGTAATTATCAAGACTCAGCCTTTTCTTTACAGCACCACCTAGAAACCCAGCCACAAACAAACAAATACGTTCTGAGGTTAATATTTGTTAAACATAATGGCAAGTCTGATCTGCGAGAAACTCATGCCCCTAATAGGGGGAATTATAAAGTTGTGATGAACGTCACAAAAGAAATTGCAGGATTAAATGTAATGAAGAGTATCTTGTTTTGAAAAGTTGTCACAATGACAAGGAGAAAGGTTCTCCACCAAGGACCACCCTTTGTGAAATTTGAGAAACTGATGCATCAGCACCAGGCAAAATCTGGTTAGGAGATAACGATGATAGCAATTACTAACACAAATCAAATAGGGCTCACTGTGCCAACACCCGCACCAATTCTTTTTGCAATTCAATTGCCTCCCTAGAAGATTTTCTACAAGCAAGGAAATTATTCTTAGTCCAGGCCAGACCTAGTTTTGTAATGAGGTCAGGGGCTGTACACAATTCAGGCCACCCTAGAGCCTGGGAACCCTCTTGAACATAATTCAGCCAGGCGATTTTCTTCCCATGATCCAAAGAGAGGCAATCCTTCAAAAATAGCTGATTCTGTTCGAGATATAGGTTAGTGCATATTGCCAGTCATTTTAAGAGAGGTCCAAGGGCAATTACATTAGCTATATAGCCCTTCCCTTTGTCCTCATGAACAATAAAAGAAGTTGTGCTACTAACTGAGGCCACCAAAAGTTTCAAAAAAGATTCTCCACCACTTGAAGTGAAGGGTAGTCTACATGCCCCTACAGTTCGCTGCCGTATAAGACTGCAGACCTATATTTGGCATTAAAAATCTTCAGTAAGATTTGAAATGGTTTGTTCCCAAGATTGGAGGCTAAATCAAAATGTGCACCTATTGTCCTCCCAAAAAGTGACATTTTGCCAAAATCAGAGGTGCCCAGCAGCCTTTCTGCTCAAACAAAATCCCAAGATAAGAAAAGAAGGGGACCCTGGAATTTCCACTCCCATAATAGTGTGTTTTCTACTCTCGATTGGTCTTTGTCCTATAACCATAACATTTGACTTCCCCAAATTAGTTGAAAAATCAAGCGAGTCCATGAAGTTCACGAACGAGTCTAACAGTCATGAGAGACCCAAAGCTGTCCTTGTTGGAAGGACAGCATTATCTGCATAAAGGAGGACTGGCCATTTGTGGTAGATCAAGACCATCCCAGAGTAAATGGCCCTTAAGGTGGTTAACATATTGTGTGACTAAAAATGAGGACTAAATAAAACCCTGCCTGACCCCCCGAAGTGATATCAAAGTGTTCTGTACAATCCCCATTCCCAATATACCTAACACACAAAGACATATTCAAATGCGGGTCAGCCAGGAAGTTAATGATATCAACGTCAAATCTTAAGAAGATCATCAAAGTAGGTTTCTATTCATAGAGTCAAATTCAAAAGTGAGATCCTTAAACACCATATGGATACTGCAAGGCATAGCAACAGTGAACTTATTGATGATTAGATGTAAATTCAAAACCTGATGGACTGTGCTTTTCTCCTGCCTAAAACCATATTAGATATCAAATAAATCTGATTTTGCTCCATCCACTCTAGAAGATGAACCTAAGATGATCCTCCTAACAATCTTGACAGTTGAATCCAGTGATGATATTGGCCTGTAACACTTCGGGTCTGACTTGACTCCTTTTTTAGGTCTCGCTGAGCCAGCGCATGCGCTACTCTGCGAGACATTTAGTGTGTGGGTTTTTAAAGTGCTGCCACATGCTTTTGGTGGCCTCAAGCTTGCGTGCACGCGAGCGTGCACACGTGCAGCCGCCATCTGTCTTTCCTCCATCACACAACTCCCGCTTCTCCCCCTCCCCACCACAGATCGCTTCGCTCGCCGCACTTGAATGCTATCAGTTTCACTTCTGCGGGCCGCGCGGCTGTGTCACTTTCAGGGCCACGCGGCCAATGCTTGTTTGCTCTCCGTCTCCTTTTTGCACTATCTCCTTTTTGCTCGCGCACGCGCCCGTTGTGCCTCGCTCTCCACAAGGGGTGTTTCTTTAAGGAAGGGTCTACCACCACTTCAAGCGTCACCCAGAGGTGAAGAGGGCAGTGATGTGGTGGTTGTATGCTCTGCCCAGCTCACTGGCCCCTGTACATCCACACACCCACACACACTGGTGGGCTCTCCCCTCTATCACCCCAGGCTCCCACACACTGTTGAGCCCACCACTCTTTCACCCCAGGCACCTCCCTGCCCTGTTTTTATTCAACCCGTCACCGATGATTAATACAGCTTTTACATTTGCAGCAGGGCGAACTGACGAAGGTTGGAAACTTGGCTCGCCAGAAGGAAAGTCGGCTCTTTCAAGCTACGCTGCAACTCCCTTTTCTGTTCCCTCTCTTTCAAATCTTGGCTCACGGTTTTTATTTTTTCTGGACTTCACCAGATGCCCACCTGACAGCAAGCAAGAGATTTCTGCATAACTTCAACAACTGAGCTGATTTTTTTTGTTGATGTAGCACAGTTGCCAACCGGTTGTGTGTGCCCTAGAGGGTACAGAGACGGATAACACTGAGTACTTTTGATACAGCTCACAATACAATCTGATTCACCTCTAGGCGCTACTTATTTTTAAGACTCGTGGAAGGTGACCAGTTGAGGGCACTGCAGGCCTCCACTCTGGAATGTGGGCGCCTCATACAAATCTGGAGCTATGCTACAAAATGCATCCTACGTGGTTCTCCAGTTTCTCAGACGGACCCTGCTATCAATGCATCTCGGGCAGTCTGTCAGTGTGCCCCAAGCTCCTCCCATTCACTGCCTTCACTCTGTCGATGGTTGATGTTGTTGCACCAAAGATATTGTGCTGCATAACTAAATACTTATAAGGTCCCAAAAGCGAGACCTATTGGCTATGCCAATGCTTGTTAAAGATAGGAATAATCACAGAGTGTCCACGGGGAGGGGAACCCATTTTTAACTACGACATTAAAAAACATAGGGCATATCAACAAGGCGGCGATAATTTTATCGCTTTATCAGCAAGGTCACGCTATCGCGTGAATCCTTGCCTTAGCGCCCTTTCACGTAACGCCCAGCTTTGCATCTCTAATGAGATGCAAAGTGGGAGTTCCATCCCAAAATAAATGGAGAAATGTCGCTAACCGACATTTCTCCAATTATTAATGGGCACGCTAACAAGCATAGCGATAAGAAAAGTAGCGCTAACCTTGGTTATCGCTACTTTCCTTACGCCTGCTTTTGGTTTGACTTAGCCATGATATCCAATGGAAGGTGGATATCATGGTTAAGTATGCCCTGCCCTATCAACAAGCTATCGCCAAATGTTGTGTGATTATCGCTGGATTTCCAGCGATAATCGCACATTTGGCAGTTTGTGCCAGGAATTTTATCGCTTTTGAGATAAGCGTTGCTAATAGCATGCCATCTCAGCGATAAAATTCGGCGATAGCTGGCAATAATTATCCTAGCGCTAAGTTTGCTTAGCGATAATTATCGCCGGTTGTTGCTGATATGCCCCATAGTGAGCAGAGGTCTGCAAATTAACATTCAGTTTAAATAAATCAGCAGGAACCCCATCAGGGTCAGGGACCTTATTACTATTGATCCACCCAATCGCACCCCTGACTTCCCTAGGTCGAACTGAAGGCTAGAGTAGCCTGAAACAGTGAAAGACTCTTCCCTCAATCCCTCTGGGACCATAGAACTATAATTACCTCTAAGGTGAGCCACCAAAATGTCCAGGGCTATAAATTGAGGAGGGCCGGGGAATACTTATAAGAAAAAACAGGGTGATTAATAACTCCCCCAAATTTCCTCTTATTAATGACTGCTTTGTAGATTTGCCTACATTCAGTCAATCAAGTTGCCACTGTTGGAATTGACGGCCTGTACCAAGTTGCAATGAGCCCTCAAACAGCCCTGATCAAGCCATCAAGCATTGCACTTATTCTTGAGCAAAAGTTAGGGAAAGCAGGAGCTCCATGGGTAGATCAATAAAAAGGTATGCCTTAAAGTCCCAAAAATAATTCATGACCAATCCAATTAAAAATTAAGGTGAGCAGACCCTCTTCCAACTAGACCTTCTCACCAATGCAGATGTTGCCACGTCATTACCCTTCAGAAATGCATGGCTAACAGAAGCTCCTACTTCAGGCCTGGCAAGAAATAAAATAGTTAGATACTAACGGACACAGCGGAGCCGAGAGGAGAACATAATCAATAATAGTGTTGGCATCCTTCCTGTGTATGATAGATAGAAAAGATTTATAATGGTCTTCTTCTAGGCCACTCCAGCCAAATGATAAATTAAGGTTGCACATGATATAATTCAACAACTCTCCCTGTGGCTTATGCTCAAAATGAAGAGAGTGACCCTCCGCCTACTGTGATCTCTTTCTAGCCAGCCCACAGTTCTTATCACACAAGTGACGAGGAAGAAAAATACCTTCCACACTAATGCCATATCAATGGGCTAGTGCTGATTAGCGTTTCAAAGGTTCAGGCAAGTAAAAAGTAACCTTCTTAAAGTTACTTTTTCTAAATTTTTCTTAACAATCCAATTTTACCATTAAATTGTATTTTTTATTACATAATAAAAATAGCCCTTGAATTACTTCTGTGACCATTTTCTGTCAAACATTATAGATTAAAGTTTATAATCTGTACTTTGACATTTTCCAGGATTCAGTTACAGCCCTGCCCAGAGGAAATTGCCTTTGGAATCTAGTCTCTGGGGCAAAGGTTTTTCTTTAATTTTGCACATGTTGCATTTTTAAATATCAGCCACCCTACCTTGTAGGCAACAATGTGTACTTAGTTGTGACTTATTCATATTTAAAAGCAGGGTTTCCAGCCTGTCAAATTGGGTTATTTGTCACGTTTGGCAGCAGGTTTTTAGGCTGCTGCAGTCAGGCTACAAACTGTAGCCCTGAAGCTATGTTTTACAGAGCTACTCTGTGGATGGCACAATATGTGCTGAAATTCGCAGGTGGCATTTAACTTCCATGCCTGGTTGCATTTTCTACACCGTATACTAGGGATTTATAAGCATGTCAAATATGCCAATTAGGGATGAACCAACTTATCCATGTTTACAGGGCGAACACAGGCACTGTTCTCCTGTTTTGCACAGTAACTGTGCACAGAGTTTTAAGTCCAGCAAAATAAGATCCAGAAAAAGGTGAAAATATGGAGTGACCATGCGGATTTACAAAGACTTTGCACCAGACTTGGGTTACTTTTATAACGCAGACCCACTTCAAAGTCTGCTGGTGGGATTTGCAAACCTAACCCAAAGTAATGCTGCCTTGCATTATTTCGCGTTAAGGGGGTGTTCCATGGGTTGTTCATGGGTGTTCCCATGCAAGCACTTATGGGGTTTGCTGCAAACCACTAACTAAAAAAGCATTTTAGACAGAGATGTGCGCCCAAATCCTGCACCTCCTTGAGGCAGGCATAACAAGGAGAAATGTTTACATTTATCCTTGTTTTTTCCCTTTTTGCATGTGTGGTGCATTCCTTAGCACACTTACAAAGAGGACAATCCCTTAAAGCAATTGTTTTGTATAGGGTGGGTTCTCTTTCTGTACAAAAGCAATGCTAACAACAAAGACACCTAGCACTATGGCACAAGGGGGCCTGCATTTGCATATGGCTGCTTAAGGTATTCCATAATAAGGATACAGCAAAACCGCGCCACTTCTTTGTAGATATGGTGCAGTTCTGCTCTCGCTAGTTCACGCAATGGAGCGCAGCAACTTTATTTGCTGCAACACATTATTTGCAAACTCTTTGTAAATCTGGGCCTTCATGTGGCCTAAACTCTAAAGTTTGTTTTGGTCATGTCTGGATTGGGTGTGCAACGGCCAGGAGGTCCAGCCCTGAAATCTTGGGTCCTCCTGAGCACTGCTGCATAATTTAAGGATCGAGTCATGTTGCATACGATTGTAAAGACAACAGAAAGTGTGGTCCAAGCATCTTTATAATATATTGTTCTGGACAAGACAGAGGTTTTTTGCATTTAGATGTTTAGCATTTTTCCTTGATTTATGACCCAATGAAGACATGCTGGATATCTTAATAGGACAGTAAAGCCATTATTGCAGTAAACCAAATGGGAGTAGCTTAACCTCACCTACACAATTAGACCTGGAAGCTATTTCCACCTTTAGACAGCATTAAAAGGCAGACAGTGTGCTCAGCTCACACAGGTTGAGAAAGACTTCATGGCTGCAGTAGCTGATAGGACATTCCAAAGTGCAAGGTATGCCAGGACACAGTGCACACAAAAACATATAGCAACAGCCTAAACGCAGAATTCTCTGCTAGATCCACACACACTCTGTGACTCTCTCTAATCAGAATACATTCTGTTCCTTGGACATTAGGTTTCTTCATTGACACACAGCACTGATAAATTCTGAATAATCAACAGCCATTGCCCAGACCTGTACTCATCCACTTCATGTGCTATCCTCTATTTTTGCTTCGTCCTCTAAATCTCCCACCATCCATTTCTTGTTTTTTTTTCTCTATAAATGTGCTGTTTTTGTTTCAGTACTAATATAAAATTATTACAGCGTGTAGCATTTGAAGGTGCCTGGATTACTGGCACCACTGTGGAGTCTTTGGCGCTTCTGACAGATTCCACTCACCACCTGGCCAAACAAGAGTTTTCCAGATGTCCCCATGGATCAGTTTCCAGTGCCCAGAGGTGGCAGAGCCGCCTCTCCCTGTGGTTCACATGGAGAGACTGATATTCATCGTTAGAGTGAGCACCATATCCCAACATACAACACCAAGACAGCAGCAGCTGTGTGAAACCTGTGAGCGGTCCTCCGTCTGCATATCTCAGAATGAGAGGATGCCCCATTTCCTAGTGAAACGCAGTTTACCTAGAGCCTGGAGGGGTTGGGTCTGCAGATAACAGAAGGTTATAGCTGTAGTGGTGATTTCTAAATGATGCTGGTGGCGGAAGTAAACAGTGTTGCTGACTCTGCATCTGCAAAGCCCAGCCATACTGTATTTCTTATGAATTATTTGAGATTACAGCCCACCAGAGGCTAATAAACATTGTGTTTGGTTCTGCAGGGTCAAGGTAGAGGCCCCAAGCTAAAAGTTTTAGTAGCTCTCCAATAGGAAACAGTTTTACTCAACAATTTTCAGTGGCACTCCCTCAGGTGGGTTTAACAGACACCAACATTCTGTAGCGCATGTGCCAACACACATATACACACACACATCTACATGAGTGCTAATAGGACACTTTAACCCGCATTTTTTACTCCACATGCCATTACCCCACATTTTTTACTCTGCAAAATCTTTTACAACGCAGGGCTTTACAATGCAATCCGTTACAACGCATTCCCCATTCCTTCTCAATTACTATTCTAACTCCAGGGGGGCGTTACTTTGGGGAATGCTTTGTAACAGTTTGCGGTGTAAAGCCCTGCATTGTAAGTTTTTGTGTAGTAAAAAATACAGATATTAAGTGACTCTACATCTAAAGAAAGAAAGAAAGAGAAAGAGAAAGAAAGAAGAAATTGTTTTATTGCACAAATAATTAAAATCATTGCAATCGCTAATAATGAGGTACAGAATAAAGTGCATAAATCACTAACCACACAGACTCAGAGTCTCATATCATGTCCTCAAATTTGTTCAAAATATCAGTGTATCATGAATGAAAGATGGTAAATTCATCACAAGAGACTTCAAAAACATATCCACATACAGTAACAAGTTTTCTGATATGAAGTCAATTCCTGAGATGATAGGACACGCTGAAGCAAATGGGCAGTTTGGCGGATTTTCCGAAGTAAATATAGAAAAAGAAATCTTGGATTCCTGATTTTTTTTAAACTGTACTCTTTGTCTGATAGAATACCAATTTCACACACCAGTGTGCTAACCGGTCATTGATCAGAGCTTTTATCCTAAAGCAAAGTTTGCCTGACAATTTCTTGTAACATGCATATACATTTAACTGTCTAAACACTGTTGCTCATAATCAATATGATTCATCACTACCACACTGCCCCCTTTGTCAGCCTAACTGATAATTATCCAGTCAAATTCTTCAATACAACCGTCTCATCACGGGTCACATTCTGTTTGCCAAATTTCAGAGTACTCATAATTTATCTACCTTCCAAGGTGTATAAATCATCTGTAACACAGTTGGCAAACACATCTATACAATCAATTAAGTACTTTGTGGCACAAATTTCGAACTTGGCTTCTAGCCACTATCATGTGATAATTGATTTCTGATTTCTGGGCAAAATGTGTTGACTGTCTTGCTGAGTTTTATGCTGTTCATCGGAAGAACAATGAAGATCACATCTTAAAAAGCGTCCAGGACTTTCTTGGTATTTAGACCAAAGAAACTGTACTATTGTTTTTGGTGCCTCTCCATATTATGTTTTTTTCTGTATGGCTTCCCAAATTTTCCTATGGGAATAAACATGGGAAAGCAATGTTTTGGAATAATCCCTGTTTCTCGGTCCCTGTTTGATGGATCAATCAAACACTTACCATGATAGAGTTGAATTGGATGAACTTGTTTTTTGTAATGTTTTGTGAAGATTCCTTGAGCAACAATAATGTTACTAGCAAAACAAAAACCACTCTTCCTAAGAAACTCTGATTTAACTATAATTACAGAGTGGTGCAAGCTATTATGTAATCTATATATAGAAAATCTTGAAGTCACATTATGAAAACATTTAATTGTTATAGATGTATGATACAGTTAACGCAGTCTGCACCAAAGGCTTTTGATCATACTTTGTAGACTATAGGTTAGATTTCAATAATACCTAATGAATATTGTGTGTACAAATGACAGTCCATCAACTATCAGTTGTAGAGATGAACCAAAATTGACCACAACATAACCCAGGTCACCCAATAACTGAGGGTTTTTAGATACAATTGCTCAGACAGAAGAGTTCACTGCTAACCATTCTACAATGTCCTACCTAGGCAACAAAGCAAATGTAGGACTTACACTGCAAACTTGAAGACAAGGAAAATGAACAGCGAGGGGTCAAGGGTGTAGATGTTAAAAAAAATTAGGGTCCTGCTTCTGACCCAAACAATTCCATAGTGGGAAAAATAAAGCTTTTCATGTGAGGTCCTACAAGCATGGCCTTTCTCCTTTCAGCTATAACCTAAGGCCACATTGACAATCTTGGTAAGCCTAGTGAATCTTACTCTAAGTGAGCTCTCATGCTCAGTGCAGCCACCTGACTAAAGTGCTGAGAATGTTGTCTTTATTTGCTGTTCATTTGCTAAGTGGGTCATTTAAGGTTTGCCGAAACTTTAGAACCACCACAACTTGACAGTTTTCTATCCCACCAATATTTATAAGTGGTGCTAGCTTTGAAATAGGCAAAGGGTCTGAATGTTTTCACCCCACAGGTGTTTGTAATTTCCTGCTTCCCTGCCCTGGCCCTTTTTATCTGGGTGCCCAAAATACTAGTATCAAACCTTCTGTGATGGTGCTGAGGCAGATGCTTTTTGATATGCAAGTGTGGTAGGTGACAGCTCCGCACCCTATCATGTCAGAATGGCCAATCCTGCCAACACCTATTTCCCCTCTGCCTCACTGACTGGGAGCAATACACAAAACCAAATGCCAGCTACAGCTAGTCATGTGGCCCAGGATACAGGCTGCAGGCACCAAATTCTTGGGACAAGAAAACTCCAACTTTCTAAAAGTGGCATTGGCAGAATTGTGGATTAAAACCAGACATTACCATTAAAGAGGGTTTTAAATTACAATTCTTTAGACACCAAACTCAAAATTCCTACCTGTTCTCAATTGGAAGTTATCACTTATAAAATGTGATAAGGTAACTTGATGATATCCAATGGGGGAGGCATGCCTTACAGCAGTGAAAAGAGGATTTAAGAGTTTTTCACTACCAGAACATGTAAAAGTTAAAAGTACCTGTCCAACCTTTTAAATACAGTGCACCCTGCCCCATGGGATAAAAATAGCCTACCAAAGGGGTAATTTATATGTATTAAAAAGGGAGGTTTAGGCCTTGCAAATGTTTTTATTTTCTGCCAGGTCAAAATGGCAGTTAAAAACTGCATCCACCGGCTGCAGTCGCAGGCCTGAGACATGTTTAGAGAGCTATTGCAGCTATTGCAGAATTTAATATACAGGCCGTGGGTACATGTCGGTACCACTCTACTAGGGAATTCCAAATAAATTAAATGTGCCAATTGGGTGTATGCCAATTATACCATTTTTTTTTTTTTTTAATTTTTTTTTTTTGAAACCGTTTATTACAGGACTCAAAAATTATACAAATATGGGCCTACAACCTTCCGGCCGGCCGCTAGCAATAAAAGGAGCATACGATATACATTTATAAAACACATGGTGCTGCGGCCGAGCATGCACAGGAGGTAACATCGTTGCGAGCCACACTATCCAGACCCCATTATACGGTTCCATTTTAAACTTAAAGAACAACAAATATAAACAAACCCACAAGGCAATCCTCAATCGGAATAGCAACACGTGCTCCCCTAGAGGGGGGATCCTAACCATCCAAAGGAAACTCAAGAGGGGGGGGAGAGATCAAAACTAGGGCTGGGGACACCTAATGCCCAGGTACCGGGGGGATGAGTTGGCTAAGGGGACGGGGCCGGCGACGGATCGGGCAATAACGGCGGAGCACAGATTCCCCCGCGGTAGGCGTTCCAGGGGCCCCACACTTTCACCCATGTCGCAGGCTTACCTCTCGCCACATACACCACCTTTTCCCGAAACATGCACCAATCCATATGTTCCTTCCAGGCCGAGACAGTCGGGGGCCTCTGGGATCCCCACAGCTGGGCAATATCACGCTTGCCAACCATATACCCCAGAGTCACCCACCACGTCTGCGGCACCGAGTAATCGGTAGGCTCCCACACATTCAACAGGCATCTCCTCGCTTCGGGCAACAGCGCCACATGCGTGACCACTCGCAGCACCTCATGCACACCTCGCCAGAACCCCTCCACCTCCGGGCACTCCCACAAGATATGTAGAAAAGTCCCCAGCGCACCACACCCACGCTTACACAAACCGTCCTCAGCATAGCCCATACGCAGGAGCTTTGGCCCCGTCATGTAGACCCTGTGGAGTATCTTGAGCTGGACGAAACGAAGGCGAGCCGGTATGGCCACCTCTTTCGGGGAGGCCACCGCAGAGATCCAGTCCTCGTCGTCCAGCTCCAGCCCATCGGCTACCCAAGCCTCACGAAGGGCAGTCAACAAGTCTGAGCGGTCGTTGATCAGTTTTTTGTAGATCAGTGAGATCGTGCTGTCAGGGACGTGTCCATCCAGCACTCTATCCTCCAGGGGGGAACACTCCGGGATGGAGGCAACGTCCGGAAAGACGGAGCCCAGCGCATGCCGGACCTGCAAGTACCGAAAGTACTCGCTGCCCTGCAACTGAAATTCCGTCTGCAGCATCTCGAACGTTTTAAAGCCTCCCCTCGCCCAGAGATCCCCCACTTTGCTGATGCCTATTAAATCCCACTTCTCAAAGCCCTTCGAGGTCCACAAGGAGCCCAACCGCTCAGATGCGTATAGTGGTGACGCCCGGGTCAAACGGTCCTTCCACCCCATTGCAGCATTGGCCGCGTGCCACACTCGCACCATGACACGCGTGGGGCCCGTTAGGCGAGCGTCGGGCACGCTAGAGTAGAGCGCTCGATTATAGTCGCCACCTGGAAGTAGCATCCTATCCATTTCAAACGCCGGGTTTAAGGCTGGCCCATATAGGCCCTGATTAATCGCAGCTAGCTGGGAGGCCCAATAATACCGTTTAATATCCGGGAGGGCAATCCCCCCATCATACCAGGGGAGCGTCAGCTTAGCCATGGCAATACGTGGCCTCCCGTCCCAGAACAGGCGGCGCTGCAAACTCTCCACTTCGCGGAAGTAGCGCGCTGGGACGAGGTCCATAGTGTTCTGCAACGCGTATAGGAAACGCGGCAACGACATCATTTTAAACAATGCCACCCGGCCGAGCGGCGAAAGCGGCAAACGCCGCCAGCGCGCGACATCCTCTTTCAGACGCTGGAGGGGGGGAAGCAAGTTCCGATCATACCGAGCCTCCGGGTCCAGAGTAATGAAGACACCCAGGTACCTAAATCCCTGCGGGGCGACCTGGATCGGACAGCCCCGCGGGAGGACTGGAGCCTCCCCAGAGAGAACATACACACACGATTTAGCCCAGTTGATGACCAGACCGGAGTTACGACCGAATGAATGCAGAACATCAACCAGTACTATGAGTGATTTACGTGGGGAAGCTAGGTACAAGAGGATGTCATCAGCGTAGAGGGATACGCGGTCCTCATACTCAGGGGTCCAGCGGAGACCACGGATGGAAGGCTCCCACCGCAGCCACTCCGCCAGGGGCTCCAAGGCAAGTGCAAAGAGGAGCGGCGATAAGGGGCAGCCCTGTCGTGTGCCCCGGCCCAGCTCGAACGGAGCCGATACTCTTCCGTTCACCACCACTTGCGCCAATGGGCCCGAATACAGCAATTTGACCCAACTGATGAACCCTGGGCCAAAGCCAAACTTCGCAAGCATCGCCCAGATATATGGCCATTCAAGCGTGTCAAACGCCATGGTGGCGTCTAAGGACGCCAAAATGGCCGGCTCCCGTATGAACGGGGCACGTGCGAGCACACCGTGCAAACGCCGCAGATTAAGGGCTGTGTTGCGATGGGGAATAAAGCCAGACTGGTCCTGATGAACCAAATCGCCCACCACGCCGACCAGCCGATTGGCCAGTACCT
Organism: Triturus cristatus; assembly: GCF_964204655.1. Classification (NCBI taxonomy): domain Eukaryota; kingdom Metazoa; phylum Chordata; class Amphibia; order Caudata; family Salamandridae; genus Triturus; species Triturus cristatus. The sequence goes on along the minus strand of NC_140590.1, from coordinate 1,536,260,900 downwards.
TAGCGAGAATCTTGGGCTCCGCATTCAGCAGCGAAATGGGCCGATAGGATGTAACCCGGTCCCGAGGTCTCCCTTCCTTGTGGATGACCACGATTGTAGCCAGACGCTGGTCCGGCGGGAGGGAGCCCACCGAGTGTGCCGCCAGGAACATAGCCCGGAGGTGGGGTGCCAGCGTATCCGGTCGCAACTTGTACAACTCGATGGGGAGACCATTCGGACCCATGGCCTTGCCGGAAGCGACCGAGCGTATGGCGAGGGCGATCTCGTCGGAGGTGGGAGCGGCGTCCAACGACACCCTGTCCTCCCCGGAAAGGGTCGGCAGCGTGATATCACTGAGCAGGGCACGGGAATCCTCTTCCGAGCAGGGAGACACCGGGGAATACACCCCATGGAAATAATCCGCGAAGCAGGAGACAATTTCTTCTGGCTCAGTTACACACACACCATCCGTTTTCTCAATCAGCGGGACCACACGATTAGCTCTCTCTTTTTTGTCCAACCACGCTATAAGTTTACCAGCCTTATCACCCACATCATACAGTCGCCCCTGTTGCTCTCTACTGAGGCCCCTGGCCGCCTCCGTGACGAGGGCCCTGTAGGCCGCCTGCTTGAGTTGGAGGACATGTAATGCAGCATCCGTCACCCCACCTTCTAAATTCCCCTCCAACTCGGCTATTTCAGCCTCCATCCGGGTCACCTCCTCCCGCTCGCGCCTCCGGGCGTGGGAAATAAGGGATAGGGCATCCCCTCGGAGTACTGTCTTGAAGGCCTCCCATAGCGGTATGGCCGAAGGCACAGACCCCACATTCTCATCAAAATATCGCTGAAGGGATTTAATCAATGCAATCAATGGAGGGGTCTCGCAGGTACCAAGGATTGATTGGGACCACCCTACCCTCACCCCTCGGAAAGACATCAAAGTGCAGTAGGAGCGGGGAGTGGTCCGAAATACCCCGTGGCAAATGGCGTACCTCTCCCACCCTCCCAACATAGGCCGCCGGGACAAGGACATAGTCTAGTCGTCAGAGACTACCATGGGCTCCCGAGTGGAAAGTATACTGCAGCTGCGTGGGGTGTTTTAAACGCCAGCAGTCCACTAATCCAAATGTATCCAAGAGGCCGGGTAGCCACGCCTGTGCCCAGGGGAGGTCCCTAGGGGGGTGACGATCCAAAGATCCAGATACCACCGCATTAAAATCCCCCCCCACAACTAAAAGCCCCCCCGGAAGGCCAAGGAGAAGGCGCCCAAGGTCCGCAAAGGTGGTCGACTGCAGCCCCGGTGGGATGTATACTGACACAAAGACAACCACTTTGCCCTCCAGTCTTCCCACCAAGACCGTGTAACGTCCCCTATCATCGTGGAGCACCTCATCAATCTCCAACGGGAGCGAGTTCTTTACCATGATGCCCACACCCCGTGAGCCGGACGTGAAGCCCGAGTGAGCCACTAGGCGATAGCCACGCCGATTCATGGCGCAGAAGGAGTTGCCAATGAGGTGTGTCTCCTGCAGAAAGACTACATCGGGCGAGATTCGCTTCAAAAACTGCAGGACCACACCCCGTTTGATCCTGTCCCCCAGTCCATTCACATTCCAGGACAACAAAGTTAGTTCCCTACCCCCCATCATATACAAAAGCCATCATTCGTACCCCGGAGAGCACTTTAGAACCAACACAATAATACGTTTGCCTTGTGATAAAAACGAACAACACCCCATCCCTACCCACCCACCCCAACAGAACTCCCCCCTCCCTGCACCCCTGCATGAGCCCAAACAGCCCCCCCAACGTGCAGTGTGCCTGTCGCCCCATATATAGTTAGACTAACTAAACCCCCTAGAGGAGGAGGGAGAACCCCCAATAGACCCCACACAACCTCCATAGGAGGGGAACTTACAAAAACTGACGCAGAATCAAAAGTGGCATCATTTTCGTCCAGAGTGAGGCCCAATATTAGACCCTCAATCCTGATCCGGCGTGCCGTCTCCCCCCGCCGCCCCCCCGCCCCCCCGATCACGATCCCCGGGCAGAGTATCCAGCCAGTCCCCGGCCGCCTCGGGACGATCAAAGAAGTGCGTGCGACCATCCAACTCCACACGCAGCTTGGCCGGGAAAAGCATGGCGTATTTGAGGTTTAGGTCCCGAAGACGGCGTTTGACGCCTAAGAAGCTCAGTCTCTGCTTCTGGACCACTGGGGTGAAATCAGGATAAAAATTAACCTCCATATTGTCAAGCTTGACCGGTCCATGCAGTCTGGAGGTTTGCAGGATAGCGTCTCTATCCCGAAAATTAAAAATCCGGGTGATGAGAGGTCTCGGAGGGGCTCCGACCTTCGGCCTTCCCCCGGGAACCCTGTGGGCCCTCTCGACAGCGAAGAATTTGCTCAGCCCCCGTGGCTGGAGATGGGTAGCAACCAGGTCCTCCACAAAGAGATCCGCCGCCGCCTCCTCGCGTCCCTCGGGCACCCCGATAATGCGAATGTTGTTCCTCCGTGCCCGACTCTCGGAGTCCTCCAAGCGTCGATCCATTAGCGCAGTCGCCCGACTAAGCCGGCGCACCTCTGTTTGCAGGGCCGCCACATCTGTCGTTAGGCCCGATGCGGTGTGGGCCAAAGACTCTACTCGGTCATTGGTTTTGGAAAGATCGGCCCTCACCAGGCCAACATCCACGAGGACCGAGTCAATCTTTTGCGCCAGTGTATCAAACCGCTGGCCCACCGAGGCCTTCATCTCGGCAATGGCGCCCATAACATCTCGCAGAGTCAAATCTGCGGGCAGGTCTGGGGCATCAGGAGGGCTATCAGGGGACTTGCGCGGTCCATCGGGCGATCCCTTCTGGAGGGTATAGCGGTCCATACTGTTGGCCTGATGGACGGCGCCACGCCGGGTCGATTTGGTCTTTGCCCGGTCTCCATCTTGTTTCGTGGCCATGGCCACCAGTCTCCCAGTCGCACCAGCCACGTCGTGTAGGGCAGGAAAGCAGACACGAGCTCCGGGGGGCCCCCCTCAGGGCAGCGGGGTGGATCACAGACTGCAGGCAGGCAGGGTCTCCCAGCAAGGCCACACCACACCAACACCAAGGGCTCCGCGACCCAACCTCGCAGACGACAAGGTGGTGCGAAAGCGAAAGCGAAAGTGCGGGGCACGCGAGTCGCCAGGCCCTGCCTGCAGCTGTTGTTCACTTTGTCACTGGATCACCCCACAGCGCAAATCCGGGGTCCGGCGAGGGGAAGGCCGCACACTTCAATCGGTGCTCACTCCGGTGTCCGAGGTCCGATTCGGAAGCGGAAAACGGGTGCCACCTCAGCTCAGGTTCACCAACATAGTCCCCTCATCCAGGGCAGGATAATTTCAGGATAATCGTAGGAGGTTGCGGAGGTCCTCGGGAGCCTCGCACCTACGCGGCCATCTTGGTTGCGCGCTAGGCTCTTCCCCCAATTATACCATTTTTAAAGGAGAGAGCACAATCACTTCAGCGCTGGTTGGCAATGGCAAAGTGCGCAGAGTCCTAAAAGCCAACAAAAACGGTTTCAGAAAAAATGAGAGTGAAGCCAAAATGTTTTGGGAAGACCCTGCAGAGAGGGTCAAGTCCAACACAGACCACCAGGAGCCCACTTAAATTTCCCCAACGGCATCACAGACTTTGTTGAACCCATCATTATCAACTCCATCAACTTCATTCTCCTCTGAGACCTTAACTTTCACCTAGAAGACTGCATTGACCCAACCACTATGGTCCTTCAAGAATACCTCAGAAACCGTGGACTCATATTACATAACACACCCACACTGCTGCACACCACATTTATCCTCAATCAGCAACATCACAGTTGACAAGCCAGGAACTATGACCTGGTCCACACTCTTGTCATTTTCAGAATAGCCATCCCTCACCATCACAGACCTACCACCACTGAAATTACTTGCTGTAGCTGGAAAAGCATCTCAGAAGAGGAGTGGGCCGCTGTCTCTCTGAGCACCGACCCGAGCACACGAGCAACTTACTGAAAGATATCAAAAACGTTAATAGCTGTATCACTGCTAGGCCTGGGCAGAGTTCACGGAGTTCTGACCAAAAATTCCACTCCTTATGCAGAGTTTCGCAAGCAGTGGAGTGCCGTAAGTTGTGCCATTTGCACTGATTCTTAACACCCTGTGTTTGTTTGAGCGTCATGTTCCTCAACTTCAACGGATGGTTTCTCAACATAAACGGTTGTGACCACCCGCGACCAAAAAAAACTCTGCTCTGCTTCGTGGAGCAGAGTTTTTAGGAACTCTGAGTGCTCCGCGGAGCGTGGATTGCATGAAAAACCCTCCAGTGGATTTTGCTCTTCAAGGTCTCTAAAAAGTCATAAACATTTAATCTATTTATATAAATCAGTCTCTGATTTCTTTTGTGTTGTGTGACTTTCTTATAGCATTGTTTGTTAATGCTTTACTCTAAGACAGTTTTTGTGAGTGTATTCCACGATAAGGTCCCTCAGACATATCATATAATACACTCAAATCCTCACAACCATTATCAAATATTTCACCACTCCTCCTGTCTACTTCAGCAACATCAACCCCTAACAAGATCTTTGCAACAAGCTCTCATAAATCTTCTGTAACAAGATCACTTTCATATACAGTAAGGTCATCCCTCAACAGGACCCAATCACTGTTGCAACTCATCTTCCCATCGCCGCAGATGAAAGAAACCTGACGCCATAACCTGCAGTCACATCCATCAAAATTGCTGCTATCATGAAGACCATCCACTCAGGGGCTTCATCTGACACTTGCGCCCACCATGCCTTCACCAAAGGGCTACTACAGATTAGTGAAGCACTAATACTCATCCCCAACACCTTCATTGACACAGACACATTACTGAACACCTTGAAACATGTCACTGTCATGTCCCCGCTCAAGAAATCCAGCCACACTTTCCGACTACAGACTCATCTCCCTCCTAACATATCAACAAAACTCTGAGAGAAACCAATCTACTGGCATCTCACCGATCACCAAAGAAATCACTAGCTGCTCAATGCCACACAATCCAGATTCAGGGCCATCCACAGTACAGACACATCACTCATCACTGCCACAGATGACATCCTCATGCTCTTTCACAGAGGAGACATGCCATCCCTCATTTTCCTGAACCTCTCTGCAGCACTTGACACGGTTTCACACCCCATCTTCATCAGGCACCTGCACAAGACTAGTATCAAAGGACCCGCTGTCCACTGGATCTGCTCCTTCTTAACGGATCGAGCACAATCTGTAAGCCTGGCACCTTACTCTTCGGAAGCCCACAAACTCATCTGCGGAGTGCTTCAAGGTTCATCTCTCATCCCCACCCTCTTCAACACATACATGATCCCTCAGGCCAAAGTCATCCGCATACACCAGATAATCATCCTCTCCTAGGCAGATGACATGCAACTCCTGTACTCCTTCTCAGACAAGACCCCCAACACAAGAAACAAGCTCACTGCCTGCATGACCGAAGTTGCTACCTGGATGAAAGCCAACTATCTCAGACTCAGCACCAACAAGACAAAGGTAGTGATCTTTGGCAAGAACACCTCTCCATAGGACTCCAATTGGTTGCAAGCTGAACTCGGACCCACACCGTGAACCCTCACAAAAAACCTCAGAATAATGATAAAAAACAAACTGGACATGAGCACACAAGTGAACACCGTTGTTGCATTCTGCTTCCACACGCTGAAAATGCTGAGGAAGATCTTTAAATGTCTCCCAAGCAACACTAGAAAGACTGACTCTCATGCCCTAGTCACCAGAAACTTGGACAATAGAAGCACCGACTACGCCTATGACCAAGCAACTCACTAGAAGACTACAACCCATCCAGAACTCATCAGCCAGAATCATCCGTAATCTCACACTCAGAACTCACATCTCATCACACCTCGGAGAACTACACTGGCTTTCAATACACAGAAATGCTCAATTCATGCTCCTCACACACACATTCAAGGCACTACGCATCTCAGGACCCACTTAACTGAACAGTTGCATCTCTTTCCATGAACCACTCCAACACCTGCGCTTCAAAGGACTCCTACTCGCCCACATCCCATGCATAGACAGAACCAGATCAGAAGGACAAGCGTTCGCTTACAGCGCTCCTAAAGAATGGAACAATCTCCCACTCCACATCAGTGCCTCCTTCTTTTCTCTTGAATTCTGCAGGAAACTGAAGATCTGGCTCTTCAATTACCCAACCTACCATAGAGAGGGCTAGTCACACACACATGCTCAACACTAGGATGCCCTTCTGGGTGATAGTGCGCTTTACAAATACATATAACACTGTTGTCACAGATAGGGCCCATATTAGATTGGTTATGGCCTGCTAAGACTTTAAAATTCAATTAGAAATCTAAGACAAAACATCCTGTTTCTGTTTTACTGAAGTGAACAATCTATAGTGTTTACACCGTTTTTATATTTGCTGACTTATTTTTCTAAAACTTCTTGTACCCTAAATGCATACCCAGAGTCAGTTTTGCTTTCTATGCATTCATTTTCATATTTCAGGATTGCACATATTTCCATGTGCCAGCCTAAGTGGAATTTAGGCTTTGATGTATCAGACTGAACAAGTTAATTGCTCCACTGGCCAAGGGTCAATTTAAAGCACTCCCTGAAGAATAAACCCATTCTTAGGTATTTGCCTTCTTCTAGGAAGCAAAGGAGGTGATGAGAATTCTCAAAAAGGCATTTATCTGCCTTCCTCTGACAAGCTCTAACAGAGTGAATACGCGTCTCTTGGAAAGACGTCCTCACGTTAGCACTCCATAGCGGAAGAGCCGCTGTAAGAAAGTAATACAAACGGTATTGCTTGGTTCTTTACTTTTTTAATTCATATTAACTTCATATGACTATTTCCGTAGTATGTTATTGTTCATACTGTCATTAGTGGATTCAGACCACGAGATAGTTTACTACAGTATGTCCATCGTGTTTAGTAAGCCATTTTTTACAAATATCCCCGATGCATTTCGGGACAAGCCCTTCGTCACTGGTTCACTGGTTCACCACCGTAACACTGTTTACCACGCTGATATTATACTCGGCAACTGAAGTGTTTACTGTTTATTTACCTTTGTTTGCATACATCCTGGATCCCAGCCTTATGTCCTCCTTTTATTTCTTTCGCAGAATTCCCCCTGACGAAGGGCTTGTCCCGAAATGCATTGGGGATATTTGTAAAAAATGGCTTACTAAACACGATGGACATACTGTAGTAAACTATCTCGTGGTCTGAATCCACTAATGTCAGTATGAACAATAACATACTACGGAAATAGTCATATGAAGTTAATATGAATTAAAAAAGTAAAGAACCAAGCAATACCGTTTGTATTACTTTCTTACAGCGGCTCTTCCGCTATGGAGTGCTAACGTGAGGACGTCTTTCCAAGAGACGCGTATTCACACAGTTTCTTACACCTCAACGATTAGGAGGTGGTCTCACCAGCACCAGAGCATTTACACAAGGACTACCTGATCTATTATGCTTTACCTGTGAGTGCAACCGCCCTATATATGTTTTGTTATTAAGCTCTAACAGAGTCCCAGGAAGGGGGCAAAGAGAGAGCAAGCAGAGCTCGGGTCCCAGTCACCAAAATGCTTTCTTTTGATATTGTGGCAAGAAGAAACCAGATCTGACACTGGATGGAGTGTTGCTCAGAGGAGATGTCATCCCTATTCTGGCTTAAAACTTCCATTGTGAAAATTCCCATATAGTTGTGCAGGGGTGGGACAGCTTAGGGCTTGCTCTTAGGAAGTGCCAGTTAGTGACAGAGAGGTGATGTGGCTTTCCTGGATTTGGAGGTGATTACCACCTCTTGGAACTCTATACCTCCATTTCTAAATCCCTAACAGCGAAGATTCCTGGAGGGAAAATAGCCACCTTAGAAGAGGAATGAGATAAACTGACTTTATGGATGAACCCATCTGGAGTGGAGGGACTCTCTGAGCTTGTATCTTTGTAATTTTGTTATTCTACAGAGTTAGAGGAACTAGCATCCCGCCTATTTCTTGAGGCCAGCAGAGAGTGGACTTGCTGAGGACTCTGAAGGAAGGGAGTCCTGTTGGGTTTCTGTGGACTAGTCCTGTTATGGGCTTTTTGGAGAGGGTATAACATACTTCTTCTGACCACACAGGCACCAATGAAGTTGCTGTAGCCTGAGGCACTTGAGAACGATGATAGGGAGAGTTGTCTGCCTTGAAGATTCCTGGAGTTCAACTTCCAGGAGAAGCCTGGGCCAGTAGTTTTCTAGGAGTGGCAAGATGGACAGCTTCTGGCCTCTTTAACTAAAGTGCTGATGCAATAGAGACAGCTGCAATGCCACAGAAACATACATTGTGGGGTGTTTGAAGACCTGCAATAGCATTGGTGAAGTATACCACCAGGAGCAGGAAGCAATTAACACTGTGGAATTTGACCCACTTGGGCCAGAGATAGCAGGATCAAGTGTGGCACTTTTTAGGGTTTTTGTTGGACTGCACTGTTTTATCTAAAGTTGGATCTTGAAACCACCCATGGGGAGCCCTTGCTAGGTGGGCCACTCTCCCGTTCCCAGAGGGACCAGAAATATTTACCAGCCTGCAGCATAGTCACAGGCCAGAAAAGTGCCCAATGAGTCTGATTTGGCCAGCAGAAATCTACATATTGTGCTTCCAGGTGTCTCAGAAAGACAAGGACTAAAACCAAAATGTTCATTGGGGGGGCTGCCTGGAAATGGAAAGCTCCTCACTAAAGTCCCGCATCAGTTTGGAGAATGTTGTCATCCTAAGTCTTCTGGAGTCTTCCAGTAGAGGTTTTAACATGCTTCACAGACTCCTGCAGATGATCTTTTGATGTATTCTTAAGTGCAGTTTGCCTATTATATTTCTAGGTCTTTATAGATTATTACTCAACCTGGTATAATAAGACTTTTGGTGAACTGTTCACTGTTTTTTGTTATTGAATATTATTAAATGTTTTTGAACGTTCATAGAACGCAATGATGAAAGTTTGTTCAATAGGTGCATATTTGTGTTAACAACCTGAAGTATTTACTGCTAGCAAACAAACTGTTAAAGGTGCCACAGATCTAACGAGTCTTGTACAGTTGTATGGACCTTCTTGTCTTTGCAAGGTCCTTTAAAGGTTGTTCCTCATTTTTTAATGAAAGGCTATGTGATTCCCTTTGAAATAACTTCCGCATTTATCTGCTAAAGGGAAATTACACAACAAAAGATTATTATATACACTAATGGAATACTCCAATTGGCAGCATTCCCATTTAATTAAGACAAATCAGAGACTACCTTGGTTTGATCATGGGGAAATGTCCGAGGTTTACATAAGAAGTGCAACTAACATTGGTTCTCGAACAATGCAGATTTCTTGTGATTTCCAGTAAATTTCTCAGGAGGTGCTAAAGGCAATTATGGTTTTGAGCTTGAATATGCATGTAACTTAATATATTGATAGGAGGCTGTGATGCCCAAGGATCTGTGGTCTTATACTCTGCATGTAATAGGATCTGGTGAAGTGTTCCCTTTTGGTCTTTTTACCTGCAATCTTGGATATATTTAAAAATAACAAGGTGATGGATTGAATGCTTGAATTAATCTCAACCACTAGCAATTCAGACTGGACTGTTCCCATGAGGAGCAGGGTCAAGGCTGATTAGCATATGGCTGGGTCCAAACTGAGGTGGCATGGTGTGCGAAAAACGATGGATTAAGATGCGGCCTGAGCGAATGCCGGTGACTTAGATTACTTCAAGCATTCCTCCATCACTTTGTTTTTTGATGCTGCCTCTTGGATATCTGTCATTTTATGAATACCATTTTGTTTTACATGTGTTACATTATTTTTTTGTTCTAAATGTTTATTCCGGAAAACAATTTCCATAAAGCATACTACAAGTAAAAAATACCAGACACATCTGAAGACATCTCAACATTGAAGAAATTACCATAAAAATCTGAATAAACACATCAAACAATCCTCACATAGAAAGCTAATTTTAAAATGAAGTAATTATCAAGACTCAGCCTTTTCTTTACAGCACCACCTAGAAACCCAGCCACAAACAAACAAATACGTTCTGAGGTTAATATTTGTTAAACATAATGGCAAGTCTGATCTGAGAGAAATTCATGCCTCTAATAGGGGGAATTATAAAGTTGTGATGAACGTCACAAAAGAAATTGCAGGATTAAATGTAATGAAGAGTATCTTGTTTTGAAAAGTTGTCACATTGACAAGGAGAAAGGTTCTCCACCAAGGACCACCCTTTGTGAAATTTGAGAAACTGATGCATCAGCACCAGGCAAAATCTGGTTAGGAGATAATGATGATAGCAATTACTAACACAAATCAAATAGGGCTCACTGTGCCAACACCCGCACCAATACTTTTTGCAATTCAATTGCCTCCCTAGAAGATTTTCTACAAGCAAGGAAATTATTCTTAGTCCAGGCCAGACCTAGTTTTGTAATGAGGTCAGGGACTGTAAACATTTCAGGCCACCCTAGAGCCTGGGAACATAATTCAGCCAGGCGATTTTCTTCCCATGATCCAAAGAGAGGCAATCCTTCAAAAATAGCTGATTCTGTTCGAGATATAGGTTTGTGCATATTGCCAGGCATTTTAAGAGAGGTCCAAAGGCAATTAAACTAGCTATATAGTCCTTCCCTTTGTCCTCATGAACACTAAAGAAGTTGTGCTACTAGGCGAGGCGAGCAAAAGTTTCAAAAAAAATTCTCCACCACTTGAAGTGAAGAGTAGTCTACATGCCCCAACAGTTCGCTGCCGTATAAGACTGCAGACCTATATTTGGCATTAAAAATCTTCAGTAAGATTTGAAATGGTTTGTTCCCAAGATTGGAGGCTAAATCGAAGTGTGCACCTATTGTCCTCCCAAAAAGTGACATTTGGCCAAAATCAGAGGTGACCAGCAGCCTTTCTGCTCAAACAAAATCCCAAGGTAAGAAAAGAAGGAGACCCTGGAATTTCCACTACCGTAATAGTGTGGTTTCTACTCTCGATTGGTCTTGGTCCCATGACCATAACATTTGACTTCCCCAAATTAGTTGAAAAATCAAGCGAGGCCATGAAGTTCACAAACGAGTCTAACAGTCATGAGAGACCCAAAGCTGTCCTTGTTGGAAGGACAGCATTATCTGCATAAAGGAGGACTGGGATACATTTCTTGCCCATTTGTGGTAGATCAAGACCATCCCAGAGTAAATGGCCCTTAAGGTGGTTAACATATTGTGTGACTAAAAATGAGGACTAAATAAAAACCTGCCTGACCCCCCGAAGTGATATCAAAGAGTTCTGTACAATCCCCATTCCCACTATACCTAACACACAAAGACATATTCAAGTGCAGGTCAGCCAGGAAGTTAATGATATCAACGTCAAATCTTAGGAAGATCATCAAAGTAGGTTTCTATTCATAGAGTCAAACGCAAAAGTGAGATCCTTAAACACCATATGGATACTACAAGGCATAGCAACAGTGAACTTATTGATGATTAGATGTAAATTAAAAACCTGATGAACTGTGCTTTTCTCCTGCCTAAAACCATATTATATATCAGATAAATCGGATTCTGCACCATCCACTCTAGAAGATGAACCTAGGATGATCCTCCTAACAATCTTGACAGTTGAATCCAGTAATGATATTGGCCTGTAACACTTCGGGTCTGACGTGACTCTCTTTTTAGGTCCCACTGAGCCAGCGCATGCGCTGCTCTGCGAGACATTTAGTGTGTGGGTTTTCAAAGTGCTGTCACAGGCTTTTGGTGGCCTCAAGCTTGCGTGCACGCGAGCGTGCTCACGCGCAGCCACCATCTGTATTTCCTCCATCACACAACTCCCACTTCTCCCCCACCACAGATCGCTTCACTCGCCGTGCTTGATCGCGATCACTTTCACTTTCGCGGGCCGCGCGGCCGTGTCACTTTCACAGCCGCGCGGTCAATGCTTGTTTGCTCTTCGTCTCCTTTTTGCACCATCTCCTTTTTGCTCACGCACGCTTCCGTTGTGCCTTGTTCTCCGTAAGGGGAGTTTCTTTAAGCGTCACCCAGAGGTGAAGAGGGCAGTCATGGGGTGGTTGTGTGCTCTGCCCAGCTCACTGGCCCCTGTACATCCACACACCCACACACACTGGTGGGGTCTTCCCTCTGTCACCCCAGGCTCCCACACACTGTTGAGCCCACCACTCTTTCACCCCAGGCCCCTCCTTGCCCTGTTTTTATTCAACCCATCACCGCTGATTAATACAGTTTATACATTTACAGCAGGGCGAGCTGACGAAGGTTGGAAAATTGGCTCGCCAGAAGGAAAGTCGGCTCTTTCAAGCTACGCTGCAACTCCCTTTTCTGTTCCCTCTCTTTCAAATCTTGGCTCACAGTTTTTATTTTTCCTGGACTTCACCAGATGCCCACCTGACAGCAAGCAAGATATTTCTGCATAACTTCAACAACTGAGCTGATTTTTTTTGTTGATGTAGCACAGTTGCCAACCGGTGGTGTGTGCCCAAGAGGGTACAGAGACAGATAACACTGAGTACTTTTGATACAGCACACAATACGATCTGATTCACCTCTAGGCGCTATTTATTTTTAATACTCCTGGAAGGTGACCAGTTGAGGGTGCTGCAGGCCTCCACTCTGGAATGTGGTTGCCTCATACAAATCTGGAGCTATTCTACAAAATGCATCCTACGTGGTTCTCCAGTTTCTCAGACGGACCCTGCTTTCAATGCATCTCGGGCAGTCTGTCAATGTGCCCCAAGCTCCTCCCACTCACTGCCTTCACTCTGTCGACGGTTGATGTTGTTGCACCAAGGATATTGTGCTGCATAACTAAATACTTATAAGGTCCCAAAAGCGAGACCTATTGGCTATGCCAATGCTTGTTAAAGATAACACAGAGTGTCCACGGGGCATATCAACAAGGCAGCGATATAAAATTATCGCCGTTTTTGGCCGAAAAGCGGCGATAATTTTATCGCTTTATCAGCAAGGTCACGCTATCGAGTGAATCCTTGCCTTAGCGCCCTTTCGCGTAACGCCCAGCTTTGCATCTCTAATGAGATGCAAAGTGGGCGTTCCATCCCAAAATAACTGGAGAAATGTCGCTAACCGACATTTCTCCAAATAATGGGCACGCTAACAAGCATAGCAATAAGAAAAGTAGTGCTAACCTTGGTTATCGCTACTTTCCTTACGCCTGCTTTTGGTTTGACTTAGCCATGATATCCAATGGAAGGTGGATATCATGGTTAGGTATGCCCTGCCCTATCAACAAGCTATCGCCAAATGTTGTGTGAGTATCGCTGGATTTCCAGCGATAATCGCACATTTGGCAGCTTGCGCCAGGAATTGTATCGCTTTTGAGATAAGCGTTGCTAATAGCACGCTATCTCAGCGATAAAATTCGGCGATAGCCGGCAATAATTATCCTAGCGCTAAGTGTGCTTAGCGATAATTATCGCCGGTTGTTGCTGATATGCCCCATAGTGAGCAGAGGTCCGCAAATTAACATTCAGTTTAAATAAATCAGCAGGAACCCCATCAGGGTCAGGGAGCTTATTACTATTGATCCAGCCAATCGCACCCCTGACTTCCCTAGGTCGAACTGAAGGCTAGAGTAGCCTGAAACAGTGGAAGACTCTTCCCTCAATCCCTCTGGGACCATAGAACTATAATTACCTCTAAGGTGAGCCACCAAAATGTCCAGGGCTATAAATTGTGGAGGGCCAGGGAATACTTATAAGAAAAAACAGGGTGATTAATAACGCCCCCAAATTTCCCCTTAATAATCACTGCTTTGTAGATTTACCTATATTCAGTCAATCAAGTTGCCACTGTTGGAATTGACGGCCTGTACCAAGTTGCAATGAGCCCTCAAACAGCCCTGATCAAGCCATAGACGAGAAACACTTGGCCCACTATCCCCCTGACAAGTAAGCATTGCACTTATTCTTGAGCAAAAGTTAGGGAAAGCAGGAGCTCCATGGGCAGATCAATAAAAAGGTATGCCTTACAGTCCCAAAAATAATTCATGACCAATCCAATTAAAAATGAAGGTGGGCAGACCCTCTTCCAACTAGACCTTCTCACCAGTGCAGCTGTTGCCACGTCATTACCCTTCAGAAATGCATGGCTAACAGAAGCTCCTACTTCAGGCCTGGCAAGAAATAAAATAGTTAGATACTAACGGACACAGCGGAGCCGAGAGGAGAACATAATCAATAATAGTGTTGGCATCCTTCCTGTGTATGATAGATAGAAAAGATTTATAATGGTCTTCTTCTAGGCCACTCCAGCCAAATGATAAATTAAGGTTGCACATGATATAATTCAACAACTATCCCTGTGGCTTATGCTCAAAATGAAGAGAGTGACCCTCCGCCTACTGTGATCTCTTTCTAGCCAGCCCACAGTTCTTATCACACAAGTGACGAGGAAGAAAAATACCTTCCACACCAATGCCATATCAATGGGCTAGTGCTGATTAGCCTACCAAAGGTTCAAGCAAGTAAAAAGTAACCTTCTTAAAGTTACTTTTTCAAAATATTTCTTAAGAATCCAATTTTACCATTAAATTGTATTCTTTATTACATAATAAAAATAGCCCTTGAATTACTTCTGTGACCATTTTCTGTCAAATATTATAGATTAACGTTTATAATCTGTACTTTGACATTTTCCAGGATTCAGCTACAGCCCTGCTCAGAAGAAATTGCCTTTGGAATCTAGTCTCTGGGGCAAAGGTTTTCTTTAATTTTGCACATGTTGCATTTTTAAATATCAGCCACCCTACCTTGTAGGCAACAATGTGTACTTAGTTGTGACTTATTCATATTTAAAAGCAGGGTTTCAGGCCTGTCAAATTGGGTTATTTGTCACGTTTGGCAGCAGGTTTTTAGGCTGCTGCAGTCAGGCTAGAAACTGTAGCCCTGAAGCTATGTTTTACAGGGCTACTCTGTGGATGGCACAATATGTGCTGAAATTCGCAGGTAGCATTTAACTTCCATGCCTGGTTGCATTTTCTACACCATATACTAGGGATTTATAAGCATGTCAAATATGCCAATTAGGGATGAACCAATTTATCCATGTTTACAGGGCGAACTCAGGCACTGTTCTCCTGTTTAGCACAGTAACTGTGCACAGAGTTTTAAGTCCAGCAAAATAAGATCCAGAAAAAGGTGAAAATATGGAGTGACCATGCGGATTTACAAAGACTTTGCACCAGACTTGGGTTACTTTTATAACGCAGACCCACTTCAAAGTCTGCTGGTGGGATTTGCAATCCTAACCCAAAGTAATGCTGCCTTGCATTACTTCGCGTTAAGGGGGTGTTCCATGGGTTGTTCATGGGTGTTCCCATGCAAGCACTTATGGGGTTTGCTGCAAACCACTAACTAAAAAAGCATTTTAGACAGAGATGTGCGCCCAAATCCTGCACCTCCTTGAGGCAGGCATAACAAGGAGAAATGTTTACATTTATCCTTGTTTTTTCCCTTTTTGCATGTGTGGTGCATTCCTTAGCAAACATACAAAGAGGACAATCCCTTAAAGCAATTGTTTTGTATAGGGTGGGTTCTCTTTCTGTACAAAAGCAATGCTAACAACAAAAACACCTAGCACTATGGCACAAGGGGGCCTGCATTTGCATATGGCTGCTTAAGGTATTCCATAATAAGGATACAGCAAAACTGCGCCACTTCTTTGTAGATATGGTGCAGTTCTGCTCTCGCTAGTTCACGCAACTGAGCGCAGCAACTTTATTTGCTGCAATACATTATTTGCAAACTCTTTGTAAATCTGGGCCTTCATGTGGCCTAAACTCTAAAGTTTGTTTTGGTCATGTCTGGATTGGGTGTGCAACGGCCAGGAGGTCCATTCCTGAAATCTTGGGTCCTCCTGAGCACTAACGAGGTGAAATCTTTGACCAGACAATGTTAACAATTGAAAAAATGACACAATAGTGAAGTAATACTGCCACAGAATGTTGGTATTAAACTGCATAATTTGCCTTTTCTTCCGTGTAATTAAGTCAATTCTGCTGCAAAGTTTCGTCCTCCCTGCTCATAAGCTCAGTAGTACTGTTTATAACAAAGCCACATTTTGTTTATAGCGATAAGGATTTTTTCTATTTCATTGGGTTTTTACTAATGTCTAGGGGCCAGATATACAAACCCCTGATTTTGAGACTCGCTATTTGCGTAAAATAGCGACTTGAAATTTGCGAGTCGTAAAAAACAATGTACATACCCAAGTGTACCCCAATTTGCGCCTCGCTAATGACTTGCATCACAATTAAGCGGTGATAAAATTAGCGGCTCGCTAAGCGCACGCAAATAGCGTACGTGGCTGAAAAGTGATTTTTGCATGCGCAAATAGCGAGCGTGGTTGTAAAGGTCAATTTGCATGTGCAAAGAGCGAGCGCAAATTTAAAACAAAAACACTTCCAGGGAGAGGAGAAGGACCCCCACACCCAGACCCATCTACATGCTCCCTCTACATGATCCAAAAGTCACACTAGGTATATTATGGGAAATGTAGTACGTGACATGAACAGTGCAGTTAGGGACTGCCATGACTTGTGAACATAGTACCACCACTGATATAGTGACTCAGAATATACCCTTTATTTCCCCCTTTGTAACACAGATACACCTCTGGGAGGAGAGCCAAGGGGAGCTGTAAGTGATGCGCAGCAGGAGCAAGTCTAAATGGAGGAAGGGCAGGATGAGCCATCTTGTTCGAATGTCCTGGGAACTGCTGCGCAGAGTTCATCACAGGCTCCAGTGCATGGCACACCAGCAACTCTGCAGCAATCACCATCATATCGCACTCTGGGCACAAGGGCCCAAGTTCCACATCCGACACAGCAGTTAGGAAGGCAGCTTCAGCCTCGGATACACACTCCCACACACACTGGAGCAGGCACTCATCTGGCATTTAGTGGCTTGGAGCCGGCCATGTTGAAGGTTCAGTGCCTGCAACAAAAGCAGATAAGGCTAATTAATGCAAAGCTGAGCCAGGAGTTCAACAACATCACCCTACAAATGACTGAAAACCAGGCTCGCATGGAGGGCACATTTGATGCCCTTACAGGGGCTATAAGGCAGCTATGCACTGAGTTGTCGGAGGAGAGAGTGCAGCACAGAAGCATGGAGTGCAGCAGGGCACACGGAATGCACACAATGAGCAGGACAATTGGTATCCTGGCAACAGCAGCAATGCAACACAGCAAGCGCACCCTGGCTCTGCAAGTCGAAATGGGCCACTACAGTGGTAACGTTGCACGAGGGCTGCAACAGATTACAGCTGCAGTTGAGGCAATCCAGAAGAACATGGTTGCTACAGAGAGAGCCACAGATACAGCTGACAGCAAGGTGTACAGCTGCAGCAGTGTATTCACTGCAGATACACCTATGCAGAGGCAAAGCAGCAGTGGGCAGCCACCAATCCCACGTGCAAGATCCCCACATGCTGGACGTAGAGGCAGAAAATGATTTTTCGTCTAGAAAAGTGCCTGTTATTTTTTTGGATGTCGCAGTAACCACATGACATTTCTGGTTTAAGTTCATAATGTGGATTGCGATGGATAGCATTGTCCATTGACATGCCCTTCAAATAAAGGGATATTCTTTTTGTGAAATTCACATTTCGTGGTGTCATTTGTTGTGTGTAGACTGCCAATTCAATCAGATCAGATCAGACACATCCATGGGCAAGCCACGCCTGCAGGCAATGTTGTGGCGTATGGCACAGGTAGCTAAGATTTTTCAGACTGTCTCAGGCGCATACAGCAAGGCTCCGCCACTCTTGTGAAGGCACTGGAATCATGATTTCAGGATGCCAAATGTGTGGTCAATGACTGACCTGGTGTGTCTATGTGCCCTGTTGTACCGCCTCTCAGGTGCGTTGGTGGGTGACAGGTACGGGTACGGTGTGAGGATCTATGAACGCAGGGCATACACACTGTCACTGGGGGGGGGGGGTGGGATATGATGGTGAGACAACAAGCATGCAGACACCATAGTGCAATTACATTTCACAGTGGACATGAGAATCTAGTACCTAGTAGGTATCCTTCATCAAACTCAACTCTCTCTAATTTCTGGTATATGACGCTGTGTCTGAAGTTGTATGAGTCATGTGTGCTTCCTGGATATTTGGCAACAATGTCTATGATGATGCTGTTTGCGTCACAGACAACTTGGATGTAGAGGAAATGGGTGATTTTCCTATTACAGAATATGTATTCTATGCGTGAGGGGGGACATATGGGCATATGGGTCCATCTATGCACCAAATGACCTGTGGAAACCTTGCAATTCTATAAAATTGCATTTGTGTATTTTCCAGTTCAACATCATTCCTGGGCAGGTAGATGTGTTGGTGGATGTGGTTGAATAAACAACAGATTTACTAGTACTGCTACTGTTTTAGCCTCAAATCACTTACGAGGACACATTTTGAAGAACAACAAAATGCGTGAAATAATTTCTTTTTTCGATTTAATCGATTAATTTAATAGTATCAAAAAAACTTTATCGTCCTTCCATTGAACAAAATACAAAAAAAGGATTACAAATCACATAAGTGAAATAACATACGTGAAATAGACAATACACTTTTCAAACACACATTTTCAGCCATTCTAGACAAATACTCTTCTTTGTTTCAAACATACTGGTACCGATAAAACATTCACACAACTCAATCAATCTGGTGAAAAAGAAAGTTAAACGCTTAATGTTCTATTTTGTCAGACCACAGAAAGTATCAATAACACAGTAATTCTCAATATTATTAGATTTTAGACCCTTTCCAAATTCTTGTGGTCGCTCAACAAGGTCTACGCGTTTCGAGAACCCTTAATTTAGTGGGTCTCTCATCAGGACCTGTGAAGGGTGAAAATAAAACAAAACCTTTTTTCGGATTAGATCGGCTGATCTTATCTTCTCTTCACTTGTCAGAGGTAATTAAGGCAACACTGAGTTTTGGCAGTATGCATTTAGAGGAAACTGCACGCCCCTTTGTTACTCATTAAGGTTTTGTTTTATTTTCACCCTTCACAGGGTGAATTACTGTGTTATTGATACTTTCTGTGGTCTGAGTTGTGTGAATGTTTTATCGGTACCAGTATGTTTGAAACAAAGAAGAGTATTTGTCTAGAATGGCTGAAAATGTGTGTTTGAAAAGTGTATTGTCTATTTCACGTATGTTATTTCACTTATGTGATTTGTAATCCTTTTTTTGTATTTTGTTCAATGGAAGGACGATAAAGTTTTTTTGATACTATTAAATTAATCGATTAAATCGGAAAAAGAAATTCTTTCACGCATTTTGTTGTTCTTCAAAATGTGTCCTCGTAAGTGATTTGAGGCTAAAACAGTAGCAGTACTAGTAAATCTGTTGTTTATTCTACTACGGGCTCAGCTTTACTGCTTTCGGCCTACCTCCATTTTTTGGTGGATGTGGTTGAGCATGGCATCTAGGAAATGGTGTAAGAAACGCGAAAGCGCACTCTGCGACACACCTCAGGCCAATGCAATGACGTCTTGATAGCTACCAGTGGCCAATAGGTGGAGGGAGCACAACACCTGCACATGCGTGGGGATTGCATTGCTGCACAGGGTTCTGATTTCCAATGGTGGCTTCAGGGTGTCTATGAGGTGTTGGATGACCGTGTAACTCAGCCTTTACTGGTCACATATCTCTTTCTCTGTCTTCTCAAACAATGTCAGCCTGACTCTGAAAATCCTCTTCTGTCTCCGCCTCCTCTGCTGAGCATGCAGTATCAGCATCCTCCTTGCTATCACATACAGGGCAACCATTGTTGAAAGATTTCAGATACATTCTGGGCACCTTTTTATAGGTTGGGTCTGTTTACCACCTGGTTCTGATTGGCGGTAAATTGCATGCTAAAACTGGCTAATTTGCGCATTTTCGCAATTTGCGAATGGTCTGTACAATGTAATTTGCGAGTCCCTAACAGTGGACCGCAAACACTGGTCGCTATTTTTGGGAGTCGGTATTCGTTCGCATCGCAATTTTGAAATTTGTGAGTGCATTTCCTACATTGCAGGTGTTTATTTTTGCATGGGCAAATCGTTTTGCGACCGATTTTGCACTTGCAAATTGGTCGTGCATCTGTCCCTAGATGTTAAACCAAAGGAAGGAAAACTTAGTAAATCAATTCTTTCTTGTAAGTGGACCTATGTTACATGGGACAGCTCCAGCAAGTCCAGACTTTTTATTCAAGGGCACTTTGCCTGTTGATCTTCTAGGCACTTACTGCTTTTTTTAGTTCAATCATTTTATAAGATTTCAAGTAACATATAAAACAACAGAACGATTTAACAGGGAAAAAAGTTGCAATTTGGGATAATTATAACAATACAGAGAAAGATATGTCATCCAGAGCATGCATTACCAAAATAATAGCATTGAACAAGTACATCCTGTAAGAGATAAGTCATACTTAAGCAAGACATTTGGTTAAATCTAAACCATAAACAAATTAAAGGGAGTGCAGTCTATAAGATGTTAACATATCAACAACCCTAAGGGGGAAAATAATAGCGCAAAGAAAATACTTTGTGATTTCCGAAGAGCAGTAGCACCATAAAGAACATAAATTACATAGAGACAACTGCGAGAAAGTGATGGGCAAGCAAGAGGGGTATGTGTGTTATCGCAAGTCAAGAAATTTCTATTTTCCGCCAGTATCAGTCCAGTTTATCCCAAATAGGAGGACTGCTAAAGAGCATGGAAAAGTATCTCAAAGATATGTCATCAACAGACGAATGGGAACACAACCACACTCACCAAGCATGCATTGAAACAGGTAGATCTTCAGTTGCATAGATTTATAGTCACCCCCTAATGTTAGAATGAGATAAATCAAAAGAATATCAGAAATTCTAAACCAGTTCCATTCTCAGCAACATCTCCTAGACCTATTATTACAGGATTGGCAGGCAGCTGTATCTAACAGGCACAAGGTAGGATTTTGCAAGTCCTTAGTTGCGATTATTAAGGAATCGCAAGTAAGGACTCGCAAAAGCCTATGCATGTAGGAATCGCTATAAAATAGAGATTCCTACACATTCCTTATTTGCGACTCGCAAATTGCAAGTTGCAAATAAGGAATGGTTTCCCATTCATTGCTATGGGCCTACAGGCCCATAGGAATGAATGGGAAATTGCATGCTCAATTTGCGAGTACCAATGGGTTCTCACAAATTGCTCATGCAATTTCAGGGTGCAAGGGTGTCAAAATGACACCCTGTTGCACCCCTGAAATTGATCTGTGCACATATGTTGCACACACACAGTCATGTGTATGCGCAACATGAAACTTTGAAAAATGCACTAAAGTGCATTTTTCAAAGTTTTTGCAAATTACCATGAAGTTCAACTTTATGGTAATTTGCGCCCCCTATTAGCGAAATCACTATTCTCAAGTGGTTCTTGCATTGCATTTAAGGAATCGCGAATTGCGATTTTTTTAAAGTGCGAGTGGCAAGTTGTTTCATGCATCGCAAAAGCTAATTTTGCGATCATAAACGTCCGATTTTTGCGTTTCTTCACAGTAGAAGTAATACTTTTCCAATAGAGATACACAGTCAACCATCATACTTATAGAGTTCCTACCTCCTTGCTATAATTCCAGTAGCTATCAGAAGGAATAAGGAGGAGTATGTGGAATCTACTTGGTGCCCAGTACATACTATGTAGGAGTATACATTTTCATAATGCCAAACCACAGATTAACTTTGTCATCAAGTGTGATTTTCAAATCCAAATCTGAGTGAATCGATTCAGTTTAAAGCAATTAGAATATAAAATCACATACATCTTGGAGACTAGATACTCCTTAGACAATAGTACCATTATCAATTTGGGGAGGGAAAGATCAGATTTAAAGTGTAATTTTGACATAGGCACCCAGAGTTTCTGAAAGCCTTAACATTCTGACTAATTCAACTCAAATCCATTTTGGAGGTAAGCAAATGACAGAGGAAAGACATGAGAGTTTAGCTTATTCTGCCAAAATATCCGTCGCAAGACACATCCCTCCCACTATACCGTGGAACTGTGTGCCTTAATATTTTGACTATGCCAGGTCAAATTTGTAATTCAGCTCTTTAATTTGCAATCCAGTTGTACAAAGGCCTGAACCAGGTTTCTTACGTTCCCTTTTCAGTGTTGGTTTATGATATTGTAGGTCATCAATAAAGAGTTTAATAGGAGATTATCTCAAAGAGAGACTTCCACTTGTGACCTTTGAAGTTGAGATGAGGCCTTCCGGTAGAAACCAAATGGAACTCAGTTTAGCAATACAGTCTGATAAAGTGGAAAATAGCCTGACTGATTCCAGATGTCCCACAAGTGTTTAATCAAATATAATTTCCTCATAGAAATACACAGTTTCTTACTTACCAACATAAACATCTTAACTAACCAATAAATCTGCTTGAAAAAGGTAAGAGAAATTTGATGGGAATCATGCTGGTAAGTTACTTGAGGACTGAAGAAAGCATCTTATTTTTCACCTCCACATTCACCAACATAAAATTGAAAAATCTGGAGACCAACTATCTAGGAGCTCTGATATTTTGTTTTAAATCATTTGTTTATATTCAATTGTTTCAATCAACTCGACATTAAACCGGACCCCAAGTTAGACTAATATCCCCTATCACTTATGGTGGATAGGAAATATGAATTGGTCTAACCTTCACTTTAACCTTTTTCAGCCTATAGCCAGAAGCCTATTGGTCAATTGTATCAAACAGAGCTGCAATAGAAAAGACTCAGAGGTCATTGATATAAGGAACAGCCTTATATGTAAAAAAGTCAAATATCACCCGACAGTTTCAGGGTAAGACCAAATCACCTCAAACATTGGTTCTATAGCTATCAAGAAAAGTGATGGGGTATTGAACATCACTGTCTTGTTACTTTGCCTAGGGAAAAGGAATGTGAAATAGCTCCACTTTCCTGATTTTTTGCAGTAGGAGAAGCATATAGTGCCATTGCAGAAAAACTGTACCACATTTTAATTTTATACAACACTGACTGTAAGAAAAGCCGTAAAAGCTTGTTTCGGGGATTCTTTGCATGCCACGTTACAGCAACCACAAGTGAAGTGAAGATTTTGGTATTTTCAAGCACAAGGGAGAGTCTCATGTTGTCACTGGAGTATCTGCACTTTAGAAATGTCATTTGAATTCGATGTCTAGTTTTTTGTTAGATTTTTCTAATCTGTTTCCCAAGACTTTAGTGTATATTTGCTGTCTAAATTAATCAGAAATATCCGCCTATAGTTCATGGTCAGACATAAATCTTTGCCCTCCTTTGGTGTAACCATATCATAGCTTCCACTGCTGAACCCCCATTAGATGTGAATTCGAGAAACAAATATGGAGGAACATTTACCTGATCTCAACAATCCTTGAAGAGCTGGGCCAGAAACCCATCCAGGCCTGCAAACTTGCCTCTGTTTAGAGTCTGAACCACTTTTAGACCCTCTGATTTCACCATGGGTCTATTCATCAATGGTGTATTCAACTCTCAAATATAGGGGTGATTGATAATCTGTAAAAACACACAGATGTCAGGGATTCTGGAAGTATTAGGTGCATACAAGTCTGATTCATAAGATTTAAGCACCTCCAGAAGCACGCATGCCTTTGAATATATCTCAATGTTGTTATCTTTTGCGGCTAGGATAACAGATCTAGTTCTTTTAGAATATAAAATCACATATATCTTGGAGACCAGATACTCCTTAGATAATAGTACCATTATCAATTTGGGGAGGGAAAGATCAGATTTAAAGTGTAATTTTGACATAGGCACCCAGAGTTTCTGAAAGCCTTAACATTCTGACTAATTCAACTCAAATCCATTTTGGAGGCAAGCAAATGACAGAGGAAAGGCATGAGAGTTTAGCTTATTCTGCCAAAATATCCTTCGCAAGATACATCCCTGCCACTATACCGTGGAACTGTGTGCCTTAATATTTTGACTATGTCAGGTCAAATTTGTAATTCAGCTCTTTAATTTGTAATCCAGTTGTACAAAGGCCTGAACCAGGTTTCTTACGGTCCCTTTTCAGTGTTGGTTTATGATAGTGTAGGTCATCAATAAAGAGTTTAATAGGAGATTATCTAAAAGAGAGACTTCCACTTGTGACCTTTGAAGTTGAGATGAGGCCTTCCGGTAGAAACCAAATGGAACTCAGTTTAGCAATACAGTCTGATAAAGTGGAAAATAGCCTGACTGATTCCAGATGTCGCACAAGTGTTTAATCAAATATAATTTCCTCATAGAAATACACAGTTTCTTACTTACCAACATAAACATCTTAATTAACCAATAAATCTGCTTGAAAAAGGTAAGAGAAATTTGATGGGAATCATGCTGGTAAGTTACTTGAGGACTGAAGTAAGCATCTTATTTTTCACCTCCACATTCACCAACATAAAATTGAAAAATCTGGAGACCAACTATCTAGGAGCTCTGATATTTTGTTTTAAATCATTTGTTTACATTCAATTGTTTCAATCAACTCGACATTAAACCGGACCCCAAGTTAGACTAATATCCCCTATCACTTATGGTGGATAGAAAATATGAATTGGTCTAACCTTCACTTTAACCTTTTTCAGCCTATAGCCAGAAACCTATTGGTCAATTGTATCAAACAGAGCTGCAATAGAAAAGACTCAGAGGTCATTGATATAAGGAACAGCCTTATATGTAAAAAAGTCAAATATCACCCGACAGTTTCAGGGTAAGACCAAATCACCTCAAACATTGGTTCTATAGCTATCAAGAAAAGTGATGGGGTATTGAACATCACTGTCTTGTTACTTTGCCTAGGGAAAAGGAATGTGAAATAGCTCCACTTTCCTGATTTTTTGCAGTAGGAGAAGCATATAGTGCCATTGCAGAAAAACTGTACCACATTTTAATTCTATACAACACTGACTGTAAGAAAAGCCTAAAAGCTTGTTTCGGGGATTCTTTGCATGCCACGTTACAGCAACCACAAGTGAAGTGAAGATTTTGGTATTTTCAAGCACAAGGGAGAGTCTCATGTTGTCACTGGAGTATCTGCACTTTAGAAATGTCATTTGAATTGGATGTCTAGTTTTTTGTAAGATTTTTCTAATCTGTTGCCCAAGACTTTGGTGTATATTTGCTGTCTAAATTAATCAGAAATATCCACGTATAGTTCATGGTCAGACATAAATCTTTGCCCTCCTTTGGTGTAACCATATCATAGCTTCCACTGCTGAAGCCCCATTAGATGGGAATTCGAGAAACAAATATGGAGGAACATTTACCTGATCTCAACAATCCTTGAAGAGCTGGTCCAGAAACCCATCCAGGCCTGCAAACTTGCCTCTGTTTAGAGTCTGAACCACTTTTAGACCCTCTGATTTCACCATGGGTCTATTCAGCAATGGTGTATCCAACTCTCAAATATAGGGGTGATTGATAATCTGTAAAAACACACAGATGTCAGGGATTCTGGAAGTATTAGGTGCATACAAGTCTGATTCATAAGATTTAAGCACCTCCAGAAGCACGCATGCCTTTGAATATATCTCAATGTTGTTATCTTTTGCGGCTAGGATAACAGATCTAGTTCTTTTGAATTTAAGCTATGTTGCAATCATTTTACCAGCTTTAATGGTGTTTCAGAAATGCAAAACCTTCTGACTAATTACTCATACCACAGCCCTGAAGTTAAGAATTTTACTTTGCTCATATTTATGATTTTAACAAACTTTCAAAAGGGAACTATCGTTAGTGTGCTTAAATTGAATAATAGATGTTTAATCACATGCTCTAGTTTGAACAATCTCTAATTGGCTACTCTGGTTCTCTTACCCGTAAGACCAAGCAGCCCACCGCCAAATGTAGTTTTCCCAACGAATTTGGGGCATAAAACAAAAATGGGTATTATAACCAAGGCCAGATTCATGGTTTCAGTGGCAGCTGATAGTACCTCCAGTCGCCTGCCACATCTTCCCTACACAGTCCGGGAACCAGGAAGCACCCAGCCTCCCCATAGCCAAGCACAACGCTGCAATGTAGCGTTGTGATTGGTCTGAGTGACGTGGATCAGCGTCAGATGGGGACAGGTAGCTTGTGCATATTCCCTACCAGGCTGTCCATTACAGCATGATGGGGAATATGCAAATTGCGCATGACTGTTTGGGCGAGCCAAGACAGCTGGCCAGGCAGCCATGCGAATTTAGTGTGCACGGTCCACTCCTACTCCCTGAGCCACCAGCCCCGCTCCGCCCTAATCCAGCCCCACAGCAACGAAAAATAAAATGGAAATAACCTTGTTATTATCATTTTATTGTTACATTTTTCACTGCTCTAAGAGCAGTGGGACGATGCTTCTCTGCCTTAGCGGAGGAGCCACCACTTCATGGTTTCGGAAACAAGTGCTCTGTCACAACGTTAAATGTTAATCCGTATTTGTAAAGCGCAAACTACTCCCCCTTACGGGTCTCAAGGCACTGGGGGCCGTCGTGGAAATTAAGTGAGCTATTGCCCAGAGTCACCAGGTGCTGAGCTGATCTGCTGCCAGAGCCAGGGATCGAACCCTGTGCTGCGAAGTCAGCTGCCCTGGCTGCTGCACCACACACGCTACAATATCCCCTCCTCCTTATTACAAGTGCATAACATTTCAGTACTCTTGCAATGAGGCAGAGGGGCTATCTAACAAGTTTGTGATGGAATATCTGTCTGCCAAACTCTAAATCAGGTTATAAGAAAATTAAAAATGGCAAATTTATTTATACAGAAGATATTTCATTCTTTCAGCAACTCCTAATTCAATCTCCAGATTTTGCCATCTAGCCTGTCGGTTTCCCACAGTAAGGTGACCGATATACATGCATTTCCAAATATGGACCCTGGTTATATATATTGGTTTCTTCCAGCAGATTCAAATGCCACGCCATAACCATCAAATAATATATTCAAGAGTAGGATCATTGAGAAAAGGAAAAGAAGATTCCTTCACTCCTATCAGGATGTTTGAGCCTCCAACCGTTCTTCAGATTGAATTGATCACACATTTTATGCATTATTTTATGTGATCTCGATGGATGAAACTTACATTTTAATAATCTATCCACAACCCCATTCATCAACAAGCTAAAATCACCTTCCAAGATTAACATGGCATCATCTGGAGTAGCATTCAGTTTCTTGCCCAAGGTAGTTGGCAGCTTACAACTCTTGAACACTTTTTTGCAACCTAGAGATAATTCACCTACCCTCTTCAACTGTTTCCATATCAACCACCTAAATATTTGTCCTTTTTGCAATTAGATTCACAACTCTATTTTCTTGTATTTAGCATATGAACAAGTGATTTTGTCACTCCAATTATTCCTATAGAATATAGCCTCCCTCAGTCCTATCTTTGTTTCGGGTAAAAACACACAGTCGGAAAATTGCAGGAAGAGATCTTTGCCTCTGCGTAATTTTTCAACACAAATGTTCACAGAAGTACCTGTGGAAAGCTGTGCCAGGCGCAGATTTCCAGGCATACTCCTTGGAAGGTCACGTGACATTTCCATTGGTCAAATATCCCTGATGTGTGGAGTTCTCCATAGCGAGAACTCTGCACACAGGCTCCTAAGTAAATGAAATCTTTTTCTCTGAGATGGAAATGTTTCCCCAGTGGAGACAGCCCTTCCCATACATCCCCACCAAATCTGGAGAGTGACCAACCTCTTCCTACCCTGAAAAATTGATTATACCGACCACTGGCAGGAGTAAAAAAAAAACATTTCCAGGATGGAAAGGGAAATGAGAGGAGTTTGTCAATGCCCACAAACCTATATTTTTCACCTTTCACAAACTTCCAAGGCTTTTGGGTGTGGATGGCTCCTTATTTGTAGCGGAGAGCTCTGCACACACTTGAATGGTTTTACACCCACCAGGAAACCCTGTGTGAATTCCTGGCAGACGTAAAGCTGCTAATTTCGGTTGCAAACTTGCATATACAACCCAATTTCCTTTTGTGAGTTGTATTTGCAGCATAGAAACGACACTGAATATTGTTTAATGATTGAAGGTATAGATTAAGTGAAAGGGTTTTCTTTTTACTGAAATAAATGTTTTGCCTACAGAAAATTACGGTATAAAGTCTGTAAGTCATAAAGGTGCTGCATATACATTTAAACAACTCCTTTGGAAAGTGACCCATTTAGACACATACATTGAGGATATTTTGATTGTGTCTTGTTTGTATAGTGTATAGGCCCATTTTACAAGGGATCTATAGATCAGTAAATAGACGTAAGTTATGCCCATTTAAGTTAGATCTGGATTTCTAAAGGTCAAGTGGCGTAAAGCTATAACCTATGTGACTGTAACGTCTGTAAGTTTCTTTTGAGTTTCACTTGTGAGCAATTCCAGGTGTTGGCTGAGTGGTCATAGAAACCTATGAAAATGGGATGAACACACACGTACTTATTTACGAACATCTGTAGATGCATTTTCATTCCTAAAGCATACTTAACTCAAACAGAGAAAGGTCGAGATTGACTTGCTGCAGAAAGTGTGGGAAAAAGAATTAATTAGCCCAGTTTACACATGTTGAAGGAAAAAATCATGTATGAGAGAAGTGTTTAAAATGAGAAAATAAAGGGCCAGATGTACGACCAAGGGATTTGCAAATCGCAAATTGCGTCGCAATAGCGACTCGCAATTTGCGAGTTGCAAATTGGTTTGTACTACAGTGTCTGCGACACTGATTGTGATTCTCAATGGGGTCGCAAATTGCATGCCTCATGCATATTCATGAGGCACTCGCAATTCGCGACCCCATTAGAAATGGCTGGCCCTCCCAGGTATGGTGGCCTACTGGGCTCAGCAGACCTCCATGTTTGGGACTGCTTTTAAATAAAGCAGTTTTTTTTTAATGCGGCCAGTTTTACTTAAAGGAAAACGGTATGCATTTAAAAAAAGAAAAATGAAACTTTTTCATTTCATTTTTTAAGGGCGCATGTAGTGGTCCCTGGGACCATTGCATGCCCTTAAAAAATGTTTTTAGAGCCAGTCACAAAGGGGAAGGGGTCCCCTGGGGACCCCTTACCATTTGCGAGTGGTTTACCACCCTTCTGTGAAGGGTGGTAAACTGCGACCAATTGCGGTCGCAAAACAGTCATACATGGCATTTGGGGTCGCTATTAGGAAGGGAACACCCCTTCCTAATAGTGAGTCGCAAATCCTATATAGCGAGTCGCAAATACATTGTGACTCGCTAAATAGGGTTTGTATATGGCCCTGTAGGTTTTTGCATGCGCAAACGGGTCGCAAACCTGTTTGCGCATGTAAAAAGGGGTCATACATCTGGCCCAAAGTAACTCTGACATTGATTCAATGATGTCCAGAACGTCGCAGCCAGACTCATCCTTAGCATACCGCGACAAGACCCCATCACCCAGGACATACAAAACCTCCACTGGTTCCCCATCGAAAAAAGAGTGACCTTCAAGCTGCTTACACACACCTACAAAGCACTGCACAACACCGGACACCAATACCTAAACAAAAGAATCCCCTTCTACGCCCCCAAGAGAAACCTCTGCTCCGCTGGCCAGGCTTTGGCCGAAATCCCCTGCATCCACAGAACCAGAACGGGAGGCAGATTCTTCTTCTACATCGCGGCCAAGACCTGGACCGATCTCCCCATTAGCATCAGACTGCAAGCTTTCAGGAAGAGCCTCAAGGCCTGGCTTTTTGGATGGCAGGAGCTACCTGAGCCAGCCCCCACCCCAGCTCCTTGAAACCCTCATTTGTGAGCAGTGCGCTCTATAAATTGATAAATGTGTCCTATTTTGGAACTTAGCCTTTTGCATTTGGATATTGGATATTGGATATTGGATAGGTATTTATAGAGCGCAAACGTTCGCTCCGAAGGGAGCATCTTGGCGCTGTAAAACCTGGGACCAGATCACTGGAAAGGTGGTGGGGGGCTAAATGGCTGCTTTAGTCCAGTCATCAGAGAGACTAAAAATCCACGTTTTGAGGAGCTTCCTAAACGGCTTCTCATGCGTCTGAAGTCTAAGATGCCTTGGCATACTGTTCCAGGCTCTAATAGCCAGGGTACTGAGTGTTTTTCCGCCTTTGGACTTCAGGTTGAATTTAGAGGGGGTCATGAGGTTTTCTTGAGAGGATCTGAGAGTGCGACCCGGGGTGTAGTGAGGGAAGCGTCTCGACAGGTAGACTGGGCCGGATTTGTTGAAGGCTCGGAAGGCTACAACGAGAATTTTAAAGAGTATTCTCTTGTGCAAGGGGAGCCAATGAAGGAATCTGAGGGCAGTGGAGATAGAAGATTTGCGTGGGAGTTTTAAGACAAGACGCGCGGCAGTGTGCAGGACACTCTGCAGTTTCAGTCGGGTGGACTTTTTGGTCCCTGCCAGGAGGCCGTTACAATAGTCTACTCGAGAGAGTATGAGGGCTACCGCAATGGTCTTTCTGGAATCGAGCGGGAGGAAGTCAAAGAACTTTCGCATGGATTTTATAATGCCGAAGCATTTACCTGCTACAGTTGCGACGTGGGAATCGAAAGAAAGATCGGAATCGAAAATAACTCCGAGGTTTCTGGCCGATGAAACTGTCTGAGGTGGGGCAGCAGAGTTATCAGGCCACCACAGGGCGGGACTGAAAGATGCATTCTTTCCAATGGGCAAGATCTCGGTTTTATTCGAGTTGCAGCGGAGATGGTTGGCGTCCATCCATTGAAAGACCGCTGTGAGGCAGCGCTTGAGATTAAGTTCGGCCGAGTTGGAATTGTCGTCGAGAGGGATGACAAGCTGAGTATCGTCAGCATAAGACGTGACAGTTATGCCAAACGATACTATAAGTGAAAGTAGGGGGATGAGATATATATTGAATAGGAGGGGACTAAGAATGGAGCCCTGGGGAACTCCACAGGAGATCTTTTTCTCTTTCGATTGGAAAGGACCCAGTGAAACGGTTTGAGATCTGTCACTGAGGAAAGAACTGATCCAGGCAAGGGCCGAGTTTGTGACGCCGATGTCCATAAGTCTGTTGAGCAGAATGGAGTGGGAAATAGTATCGAATGCCGCCGTGAGGTCAAGAAGGATCAGTATGACCT
Source organism: Triturus cristatus (assembly GCF_964204655.1). Classification (NCBI taxonomy): domain Eukaryota; kingdom Metazoa; phylum Chordata; class Amphibia; order Caudata; family Salamandridae; genus Triturus; species Triturus cristatus. The sequence goes on along the minus strand of NC_140590.1, from coordinate 1,536,229,667 downwards.
TCTTCCTCTGATCTTGTAGGTTTTTGATGGTATCGGTCAGCTCGATCAGGGCGGTCTCGGTAGAATGTCTAGACCGGAAACCGGATTGCTGGGGGTGAAGTAGGTTGTGGGCATCAAGGAAGGATTTGAGCTCTTTATGGACTAACTGTTCTGTTATTTTGCCCAGCGCAGGTAGCAGGGTGATGGGACGAAGGTTAGTTAAGTCAGAGGGGGGTTTGTTTGCCTTTTTCATAAGAGGTTTAACCACACCCTTTTTCCAAGCGAGAGGGACAGAGCCAGATTTGAGGGAGAGGTTGACTATTTCATTAATGATGGGGTTGATTTCATCAATGATGGTGTGGAGGATCTTGGGGGGACAAGGGTCAGAAGGGGAGCCCGATTTGCATGAAAGGATCGCTTCTCTGGTCTGAGTTAGGGTCACCGGGGTGAAAAGTTTGAGGCTGTGTGCAGTCGGGCGAGATTTGTCTAGCTCCGAGATTGAGTACACCGGAGGGGAAGGGGGGAAGTTTGTGTGGATAGAGCTGATTTTTTTCTCAAAGTAGTCGGAGATCTTATCACACAGTTCTTGGGACGGGGGGATCTCTGGTTGAAGAGCTTTTGGTTTGGTGAAAGATTTTACTATGGAGAAGAGGGTTTGTTGTTTTTGGCTGGCCTCTTTAATGGCGTTTACATAGTAGGTTCTTTTTGCTGATTTAATGGTTGAGAGATAATTTTTCCTCTGAAGAATGTAGTTGTTCCGATCGTCATTTTCGTAGGATCTACGCCATTTACGTTCTGCTTTCCTGCAGAGTAGGTGTACGGCGGTAAGATCAGGCGTATACCAAGGGGCTTTAATTTTCGTTTTCTTAAGGGTGTTGTCTTTTTTATTAGGTGGACATCGTTTTGAGATTTCTTGAGAAAGCCAGTTGTTAAGAGAGACTGCATCTTTATCGATGTTACCAGAGGAAGGGGGGGCATTAGTAGGGGAAAAGGGATGAGAAATAAGACTTTCCTGAACAGTTTTCCAATTGATGGAGTGAATGTGTTGGAGAGTTGGTTTTTTGCAGTTAGAAGGGGGGACGTTGAGGATATGGAACAGGATCAGGCTGTGATCAGTCCAGATTTGGGGAATGGGAGGTAAGGTGGAGATGGCTGGGAAATTGGAACAGACACCATCCAGGGTGTGACCAAGGGAATGAGTGGGCAGCTTGACGCTTTGTTGCAGGTTGAAAATATCTAATGTCAGCTGCAGATTACTGGTGAAGGGGTCAACAGGTATTTCGAGATGCAGGTTAAAATCGCCCAAGAGGGTGAAATGTGGGTATCGGAGTAGGAAGTGTCCGAGTGCGTCATTAAGGGAGCCGAGAAATTTCGCGGCATTTCCAGGTGGGCGGTAGATCAGACCACCTGAGAAAGAGAGGGTTTGACTGAGTTTGATGGAGAAACCTAGTCCCTCTGCATCAGTGAGGGGGTCGAGGCAGAAGGTGTGGCAGCTAAAGGGGTTCCTTAAGATGAATGCAACGCCTCCTCCTCTACCTTTCAGTCTATCCTGTCTGTGAAAGGAGTAACCTGGGGGGAGGGCGATGGCTATGTCAGGGTTACTGTCTTCAGTGAGCCAGGTCTCGGTGATCATGAGACAGTCCAGGTCATGGTCGATAATGAGGTCGTGGATATCCTGACTGTGTTTGCACATCGACCTGGCGTTTATCAGACCTCCTGTAAAGTGAGGTCGTTTGAGGGATGTTGGCTGCTTGGTGGCGAAGTTGAGAATCCAACGACATTTGTTACAACTGGTGGAACCGAATACTTTAGAAAGATCAAGTTTGCAGGGGCAGTCAGATCTGCCTCGAAGTTTGAGAAGGTCATTGGGAGCATACCTGATGTTTAGAGGATGTTGGGCAGGGGTTCCTGCGCCTGGCGCGGTCTTGGCGCGGACGGGCGCAGACGGGCTTCCCTTAGGCGCGCCTTCGGCGCGCAAACGGCGCGCAAACGGCGCTCCCGCTGCGCTCGTCCGCTGCGCGTCCTATGCATATACATTTATGTTGGAAGGCGGGGGCGTGGCCTGAGAAAGGGGCGGAGTCTGCGCGCATGCCGGTGGCTATGGCGGCTGCAGGTGAAGAGCGATGAAGGGCGCGATGCAGCCCAAGTGATCAGCTGTGCGCGAGCGCTACGTTGTGCTTTAGATTAAAAGCAGTTAGAAAGTGACACCACACAAAATACAATTTTAAAAAAGCAGCAGAGTACCTCCAGCTCCCGGCTTCCGCCTCAGGACTGGGACAAGTTTTACACGTTGCCGCTGTGGTCAGCGGTTTAAGTAGTCAAGATCAGGGGGCGTGGCCTGAGAAAAGGGCGGAGTCTGCGCGCACGCCGGTGGCTATGGCGGCTGCAGGTGAAGAGCGATGAAGGGCGCGATGCAGCCCAAGTGATCAGCTGTGCGCGAGCGCTACGTTGTGCTTTAGATTAAAAGCAGTTAGAAAGTGACACCACACAAAATACAATTTTAAAAAAGCAGCAGAGTACCTCCAGCTCCCGGCTTCCGCCTCAGGACTGGGACAAGTTTTACACGTTGCCGCTGTGGTCAGCGGTTTAAGTAGTCAAGATCAGGGGGAGTGGCCTGAGAAAAGGGCAGAGTCTGCGCGCACGCCGGTGGCTATGGCGGCTGCAGGTGAAGAGCGATGAAGGGCGCGATGCAGCCCAAGTGATCAGCTGTGCGCGAGCGCTACGTTGTGCTTTAGATTAAAAGCAGTTAGAAAGTGACACCACACAAAATACAATTTTAAAAAAGCAGCAGAGTACCTCCAGCTCCCGGCTTCCGCCTCAGGACTGGGACAAGTTTTACACCTTGCCGCTGTGGTCAGCGGTTTAAGTAGTCAAGATCAGGGGGCGTGGCCTGAGAAAAGGGCGGAGTCTGCGCGCACGCCGGTGGCTATGGCGGCTGCAGGTGAAGAGCGATGAAGGGCGCGATGCAGCCCAAGTGATCAGCTGTGCGCGAGCGCTACGTTGTGCTTTAGATTAAAAGCAGTTAGAAAGTGACACCACACAAAATACAATTTTAAAAAAGCAGCAGAGTACCTCCAGCTCCCGGCTTCCGCCTCAGGACTGAGACAACACAGAGCGTCAAATGATCAAGTACTGGGCTATGAAAATACAGTTTAAGTGAATCCCTTTCCAATGTACCTGTTCAATACCCCCAATCATATATTGTGCCTTTTTAGTAGTTATGCATGTAATTTGCCCCCGACAGCCGTATTTTATGAACACGCGTACTGATGATATACGACAGTCATAAAGTATGCCCACCTCAGCAAGTGAGTCCGAATGTGCACCCTTGCATCAGAGTGAAAAAATAACGGAATTATACTGTGCCTTGTGCAACCTCAGACATTGGTGAACAAGGAGAGAACACTGCATTGCACCATCATAACTCCAAAATGGTACTTAGAGCAATAGGTGAGCCATTTAAAACTCTAATCAGAGAACAAACAGCAGAAAGATTCTGAAGGAGTCACGAGTGGCTTTCTGAGTGCGTCTAAATGTGGGTGAAAGAATCACAGACTTTGCAGCAAGTAAATCATTTATAACCATTGTCTCTGAGTCTCTTGGATCTGATGAGCAAAAAAGCCAGACTCAAAGGAACCCGAAGTAGTAGTTTTTATTTGGGCCTATATGCTCTCACTCAGAATGGCCCAGGGATGCTGCACTGCTACTCGTGCGCCTGGCAATACCAATGAGACAATGGGGAAACGCTGTGAGAATTGGTGTTTCTGTGATGAATTTTTTGGGGATAATTCCTCATTTTGAACGTTTTTTTTAATGAGCCCTTTCCTGCTTTTTAATGCTGCAATGCTACGATATTTAGGGGTGGGGCTGGTCCGATGGTCGGGTTTCAGTCTGTGGGTTGACTCCATTGATGGTAATTCCTGATTACACCCAGATTAATTTAAATTCAAAGATTGTTTTCATTGTTTAAAAGAAAGAGCTGCATATGTTTTGTTCCTCGAATGAGCAAACGTAAGTTTAGGAAAGTTAGTGAATGTAATGGAGGTCTAAATTTTCAAATCTGGTACTTCCATGGGAATGCTTGCTGTGAGGCTAATGTAGACATCTGGGCCTTACTTCATGGGCTGTGACATTTTGCGCCCTAATAACACATCCAGTAAGTACTAATTCTGAAGTTGTGGTACTTTCTGGGAGCAGTGATCCACATCTTAGAATAGAAAATAATCCGAATTTCCCTTTAACTTTAGTTTTTGGGAGAAAATTCTGTTTTATTTGCTGAAATGCTACATGCACCTTCTATGAAGGTATTTCATTCCCTTTTGCATATGGCTTTGGGTCGGGCGAGCAAGGTTTGCCTTCAGCCAACCCGCCATGGACAGCCAACCCCAGAGCAATGGCCTTCAACCATGAGCATCGTGAGGGTTGGCCATAGAGCATTGCTTATGGCCAGGATGCGAGGCCAACCCACTGCATGCAACCAATCCTATGTGGACAGACAACCCCTGCTGCTCAGCCTTTGATGGGCCTTTTGAATGGGCGGCCAAGAACAGTTGGCCTATTTTTTTTTTATCTATGCTGTTATTATTTTTTTTATTTTTAGGGGTTCACAAGCCTAACCTGGATTTGCAAACCTGTCATGACTCATTGGCCCCAGTTGGGTCACTGATATCGCCATAGCGTTCGCAAACCTTGACCAAGGCCTGCAAACACAAAACAGGGGTGGGGACAAACCAGGGTTCAAAAGTCCTCAATTGAGATATGCGAGCCCAGGACAAGGGGTAGTGAACTTTAGAGGAATCTCAGAAATTCCAAAACCCATCCCTTGACTTCAGTGCTTAATTTGTGCCGGTGCTTTCTGGTGCTCAGCACAGGCACTTAATTGTCAGCACCGGGGCTTATGGCTGTCTGCCACATGGTAGTGGTGTCTGCCAATTTAGGTACGAACACAACAACTTCTGTTTATTATTTCAATTTCAATTTCCAATTATTAGTATTTGCCTCCAAAGCCATTCTTATAGCTTTGGGGACCTGTAATAGTATGAATTGTCACACTTTTAAGAGTGTGAGGATTAGTAGTGTGTTGGTGCTGTCATTGGTAGTGCTGACAGTAACAACAGATGGTGCAGACTCTAGTGTCCTCCTGTCGAGAGCCCCGGCACTACGTTTTTTACAAATTAAGCACTGCTTGACTTCAAATCTGAAATGGACAATGGGAGTAAAAGCCTCTTTCGACCAATATGAGGCTACTGTTTTTTTAATTTAGGCTGCAGGCAATCCAAAAATCTGTGTTTCCAGGACGGTCTGTAAACTAATGGTACAGATATCTTTAACTTTTATAAATGTTAAGCCTATTCAATACATTTTTGTAACATAACTTTATTTTGAGAATCTGTAGAACAATTGCCAAAATGTTTTTGTGCTGATCCATAAAGAAGAGGGCATAAAGGGGAGTGGTTTGAAGGGCAGTGTTTTTCCACTTTAAAATTCCACAGGAAACTTTGGGGCTTATTTACAAGCCCATTGGGCCACCAGTGCGTCACTTTCTTTGACGCACTGGCGGCGCAGTGTGCCTGCCCATAGTTACAAGACCACGGAAAGCCATCTTGTGTGGCTTCTCATGGCCTTGTAAATATGGCCCCCTTTCACATATTGCTCTGCGTGAAAGGGTAGTTCCATGAATGTTACCACGCAGCATCCATGGAACCTGATGCATTCCCAGATTTACAAGTTTTTGTAAACCTGGGAATGCGTCAGATTCCTACGCCTCCCTAAGGAAGGCGTAATGGAGGTGCAGATAGGAGAAATACCTTTTTTACCACTCGTTTTTTCTTTTTCTAAGTGTGCAGCACACATGGAAAGAGGAAACACCTCTTGTGATTGTTTTAATGCTAGAAGATGTCTCTTCATGCACAAAACCCTCACCCTTACAATGCAGACACCCTTGCTCCATGACGAACGGGTCCCTGTGTTGGTGCATGGCAGCCCATTGTGCGCTAGGCACAGCCGAAAAACACAGGAATGTGCTGTGTCTTTTGATGCATGGCAGCGCAGCAGAAAGGCTTGCTGCACTGCAGAGCGTCAAAATAGAGTAAATGAGGCCCCCAGTTCTCTGCTAAAGAAAACCCACAAAAGAAAATGACACTGAACTTGGCACAAAGCTACAACTTTACTCAGGGAAGTGCCTTTGCTTGGTGTGATGAAGATCAATTGAGTTTGTTTTTAGAGATTAGTACTACAAAAAAGTCCTGGGTGAGAAACGAAGGGTTAAACATTTTGCAATATTAGTGCTTAGACTGTCCTTGAACCTTTGTTCAAAGACACCTCACAAACTCTTTTAAGCCCATCAAATACATTTTTGTAACAAATGTATTCGATTAACCTGCATAAAAATTTCCAAAGGTATTCATGCAGATCCATACAGAGCAGGGCATAAAGGGGAGGGGTTTAAAAAGCAGTATCTTCCCATTTTGCAATTCCATAGGAAACATTGTTTTCTCCTGCAGAAAACCCACAGAAGAGAATGACACCAAACGTGGCGCGAAGCTACCACTTTACTCAGGGAAGTGCCTTTGATTGGGTTGATGAAAATCCGTTCAGCAAGTTTTTAGAGATTAGTACAAAAAAATGTCCTGGGTGAGATGCAAAGGGTTACAAATTTAGTGATATTAGTGCTTGGACTATCATTGGACCTAGGTTCAAAGACAGCTCACAAACCCAAATTTAAAAACTAAAGGCCCACCATTGGTTGATGGAGCCCTTTCTCCTGAGTCCATTTTAGCTCTGAGAATGGGCGTACCCAGAGGCTCTGTTTGCCTGGCTCTATGAGAAAAGGTTCTCTTGCCAACGCTATTACAGGACACAAAACATGGTCCATACATCCTGAAATCAAAATCAAAAGGTCATACAATGGCCAGGGCGGGCACACCATGAAACCCAGTCAGGTTCAGGGACCATCAAAGGAACCTTGACCAAAGTTTAAATGTAAAAATTAATTGGTTTGAGTCACACGGTCCGTTAACTCGTCTCAGAGCTTGCAAATCCCGACAGGCGTAGACCTCCCAAGAGATCATGTCTCATTTTCAATCAAGTCTGTAGATTTTAAATTCCATAGGCCAATGTTGGGTCCCCTGCCATAGATTGCATCCTCTATATCAGGTTTGCTAGCTTGTAGACCCGTGTTATATCCCCTTATACATTTTCAAACATCAAATTGATTTCAAGTTCTTGAGCTATAGACATATTACTATGACATTTAAAATTAAAAAATTCAATTATATCATCATTAAATAGGAGGTTTTGACTTGGGCTAGGGCCATATTGTGTTCTTGCGGGTGCAGTGTTGGCAAACTCAGACTTAAAAAATGGGCCAAGTCCACAAACTCGGGTAGGCTCAGCAAGAGGGAATGACATTTTCTGAAATCCACAAAATTAATGCAAAGTCCGGGGACGTTCAAGTGAGGTTAAAGAGCATTTTGGCCTTTTTATGTTCTGAAAGTTCATATATCCTTCCACCAAATCAAAAACTGCCTATACCATAGCAGCAACAGACAAAGCTACTATTTCTGGCAAGCCACGTCCAGTTAGATCCAAATAAATTTTCTTCCACCCACAAGATGCAAAGCAGTCACTGCTTTCTCATGGCAAACATTTAGGTAATTTTCAGAGCAACTACTTGGAGATCATTACATATCTTTATCATGCATTATGGGTTGCAAAGCGTATTTGTAAATGGGACAAATTTACAGCAGAACTTATTGGGTTAGTCCTTTTTTGTTGCTTGCTTTCCTTTCTTCTGTAAAATTCACACCAGAATAAACTGCCACCACCATGAAATTCACTCACTCAGAAGCCCCATTGGACCCCTGGCTCCCCCATGCCAACTCCAGGGGACTGCAGCCCATCAGAGTCCTTCTCACACCAATCCTGAATGACTCCACCTCTTCCGCAACATTCTCAGATGCTTGGAAACACACAATTACCCATTGCTGAAGAAATCCTCAGGAGACCCTTCAATGCTCGCCAACTACAGACTGATCTCTCTGCTACCACTCCTAGCCAAGGTCCTACAGAAAGTGATCAACAGATGCCTCACCAAGTGCCTTGATGACCCCCCCCCCCACCTCCACAAGAGCACTCAGGACCTAATTATGAGTACAGTGGTCCTCAGGTCCACCGCGACCACTGCTGGTCCACCCGCAGTATTCTGAGTGTGGCAGTCGGACGGCAACAAAACCGCCGGCTCCACTGGAATCAAGGATCCAGCTGCACCGGCGGTCTGGAACCTGCTCTAATATGCCGGCACCGCCGTGCATATTATGACCTACATATCTACCACCCATTTTATGACAAGAAGCCTGCCATGAAAAGGGTAGTGGACATGTAGGAAAGATGGCCCTAACAGGGCCCCTGGCTGGATCTGAGCCTCCGGGTGCATGTGGGGGGGGCACATGTTGTGCCCCCATGGAATTGCACACCTGTTCCTGCATGGTGTGGCATGCTGCAGGTGCTTTCATGGTGACAGTCTGCTGTTAAGGCTCTCATATGAGCCTCCACAGCTGCCACTGTGAGACTGCCTCATCACGGCCCGCCCGTCCTGGATTACACTTATAATCCAGCAGGCAAGCACACAACATGCTTGGCGGTTCTCTGTTGGAGCGGCGGTGGCGGGTTGACAGGAGGATCACCAAACTAATAGTAAGGCCTTCAGTCTAGTTTCAGACCCACCCACAGCAGTCCCCCTTGGTTTCTTTTATCAACCCTCCAGGGTACCACAGCATTATCCAATGGTAGGAAACACTTTGGGTTCTTTACAGCGAACATATGACATCCCAGTACATAATTTCTTTGACCCTCTTTATTCCCTGGAAGAGGTTGACTGATTGACACCTCCTGTTATTAGGGATGGAGGGTGGGAATAGGGTAGAGCTATGAGCTCGTACGATCTTTCTTTGAATATTGATGCACACACAAAGGAAGAGTCAGTCGGGGCAACACCTCCGGTGCGTATTAAGGAACATGTAGGGAAGGGAGGTGATACTATGAGTTTGATTCCCGTGTTGGAACAACCTGAACATAACTCTGGACCACATGTGGTATTAGGTATGGACCCTTCTACCACCACCACGCTTACTCCAGTCAACCTTTTGCCTATGTCGGCTACCCCTACTTGTTCCGTCATTTCATGGAACATATCAGGGCTATGCAGAAAGTTACAGAACCCAGTCTGGATTGAATTAATTGGGAATATTGATATTTTACGCTTACAGGAAACCTGGGCAATCGACCTTCTTCATATAAATGGTTTCAAGACCTTTCATACCCAGGCAGTGAAGGGCATGGGGGAAGACCAAATTGTGGTATCTGCACCTATATTTCTAATAGGCTGATTTTAAACAAAATTAATTTTTCTATGGGGAATGTTATTACCATCTAATTGAATTAACGTTCAATGCGACCCACCGCATTATACTGATACATTTTTATAACAATGTTCCCCTTGATGCACTGGGATTAGTGGTAAAGAATCTGCATGAGGACTTGAAGGCTATCTGTAATAGGAGTATTAAAGATACAATGGTTATGCGGGTGAAGGATTTTAATTGCACTTTGTGTAATCATGCTGTGTTAGAAATGGTATTTCTGGTTGGCCAAGATTTGCACCCAAGCCAGGCAGAAACCACCACTCTAGTCAGGACAAGGGAGTTACACTCCTAAAATAACCCCTGCTCACCCCCTTGGTAGCTTGGCACGAGCAGTCAGGCTTATCTTAGAGGCAGTGTGTAAAGCATTTGCAAAAAACCAACAGTAACACAATGTAAGCACTACAAACGGACACCACACCAGTTTTAGAAAAATATCCAATATTTTTATATAAACAAGACGAAATACGATAAATATCCACAATACAGTACTTCAGAAATAGTTACTTCTCAAAATGTCTTGAAGTTGCAAAATACGTTGAAAAATACAGTTCGTACGAGTCGGTAGCTCGGTCCGAGCCTACCGCGATGCTGAAAACAACAGAGTCTCGCAGTTCCAGCTGACCGCGTCGGTACGGGCCAGCAACAGCGGGACAGATTCGTTCACAGTACCTTTCTTAGTGTGACCCACACGGCGGTGCTAGTCGGTCTTGGCATCCGTCGCGGTTGCGAAGCAAAGCGGAAGCGGTGCACGGTGAGGTGCCTCTCGATGCGATGTGAGCAGCAGCTCGGTGACGATCATCCAGACGGCGTCAGTGAGACAAAGGTGGGCTGTGCAGGGCGAGATGGTGCTCGATGAGGTGCTGGCAGGTTGCGGTTCAGGTGACAGAGCCGGCCGTGGCGTCCGTCATGGTTACTGTGCAAAGTGGCAGCGGTGCATGGTGCGATGCCTCTCAATGCGGTGTGAGCAGCGGCTCGGTGACGATCGTCCAGACAGTGTCGGTGAGACCAAGGCGGACGGTGAAGGGCGAGACGGTGCTCGATGCGGTGCTGGCAAGTTGCGATGCGAGCGACAGAGCCAGTTACTGTCTCTCAACCCATGCTCTTCTGGCTGGTCTCCATACTCACTTACCAGGGTTTCTATCATGGGGGAACCCCTCTCCCTGCACCTCTCATCTAGAGTCAGTAGAGTGTCCCTCCCACTACCAGGAAAATGATCCCCTGTGCCAGTTCCCCAATCCACGTCAGGGACACTGAGCACCCCTTGAGTTACCTCACAATCCTGAACCCCCTGGTGTATGTCAACCCCGCCCTTGAAGGAGGGCACCCAATCTGTGTGTGCGTGTACCTCACCCTCAGTACTAGAAACTAGATTTTTGCTGCCACCATCTGGGCTGGACCAAGCCCTACCGGCTTCCCAATCCAGCTCCAGCTCTCTCATTTTAGCTCATGATCCAAGATCATCTTCCTTTCCTCCATGGCCATTCTTTTGTCTTCTATCTTCCTCTCCATCCGGAGCATTTCCAACGCAAACTTCCTTGCTTCCCGCCTGTCCTCCAGCTCCTCTGGGGACAAGCTACCGCTGCCTCGCCTGGAGGGTTACCCCCTCCCAAAAGCACATCCACCATAGGAACAGTCTCCTCCACCTCTCCAGTGAGATCACCAGATTGCCCACTGGCATCTGTGGCTGCTACCCAGGCCCTCAGCGCCTTTTGTAGCTCCTCCTTCCTGGTGAGGCCTCTGACCTGGACTTTCAGGCTCTTGCAAATCGATCTTAACTCCCTCACAGTGTAGGCTTCCAATCGATCCTCCTCAAAGGCAATATCCATTGATGCAAGTGATGACGCAATTGATTCGAGCATGTTGAAGCAAGTTTAAACTTGGCAAGATCAAAAATAGGCCAAAAAGAAAAAGAACTTGTACGTGGTACGTAATGGTCTGCAATATGGTAGTATTGAACACCAGTCACTGTAAGTCAAGTGCAAACACTAATCCTATCCTCACCGCTGACAACCAATGTTAAAAATGGGATTTCCGGTTGGCCGAGGTTTGCACCCACGCCAGGCAGAAACCACCACTCTAGTCAGGACAAGGGAGTTACACTCCTAAAATAACCCCTGCTCATCCACTTGGTAGCTTGGCACGAGCAGTCAGGCTCATCTTAGAGGCAGTGTGTAAAGCATTTGCACAAAACCAACAGTAATAAAATGTAAGCACTACAAACGGACACCACACCAGTTTTAGAAAAATATCCAATATTTTTACATAAATAAGACCAAATACGATAAATATCCACAATACAGTACTTCAGAAATAGTTATGAGTCGGTAGCTCAGTCCGAGCCTACCGCGATGCTGAAAACAACAGAGTCTTGCTGTTCCAGCTGACCGCGTCGGTACGGGCCAGCAACAGCGGGACAGATTCGTTCACAGTACCTTTCTTAGTGTGACCCACACGGCGGTGCGAGTCGGTCTTGGCGTCCGTCGCGGTTGCGATGCAAAGTGGAAGCGGTGCACTGTGCGGTGCCTCTCGATGCAGTGCGAGCAGCGGCTCGTTGACGATCATCCAGACGGCGTCGGTGAGACCAAGGTGGGCTGTGCAGGGTGAGGCGGTGCTCGATGAGGTGCTGGCAGGTTGCAGTGCAGGTGACAGAGTCGGTCGTGGCGTCCGTTGCAGTTACTGTGCAAAGTGGCAGTGGTGCACGGTGCGGTGCCTCTCGATGCGGTGCAAGCAGCGGCTCGGTGACGATCGTCCAGACAGCGTCGGTGAGACCAAGGCAGGCGGTGCCGGGCGAGACGGTGCTAGATGCGGTGCTGGCAAGTTGCGATGCGAGCGACAGAGCCGGTTGGTGGGAATTGGCGGTGGCCGAACTGGACAGCTGTGCTTGACGAGTCGGTCATGGGTGGCGAGCCAGCAGCGATCGTGTCGGTGAGCCCAGGCCAGCGAAGTGAAGCGAGGTGATGCAGGTTGCGGTGTCTCTCGATGCTTTGCAGACAGCGGCTCGGTGACGGAGTCGGTGAGACCAAGGCTTACGGTGCAGGGCGAGTCGGTGCGGCTTGCAGTGCCTTCAGGACACAAGGCCAGCGACGGAGTCGGTTGACAGAGTTGGTCGCGGTTCCCTCTTCTCTGTGGCAACTGAAACAGAGGCTCCAGGAGCAGTACCCAAAGGTTGGTGAAGTCTTTGCAGTCCCTCAGACTTCTCAACAGGAGGCCAGCTCGGTTCAGGTCCTTGGAGATACTCAGCACAAGTAGAGAAAGTTCAGTCCAGTCCTTTGACTGTCCAAGGCAGAAGCAGCAGCTGCAGTCCAACCCAACAAAGCAACAACACAGCAAAGGGGGAGTACTCCTCCTGGCAGCTCTTCGTCTTGGCAGGTTCCTTGATTCCAGCGAGATCTAAAGTTCTGGGGTTTGGGTCCCCCTTTTTATCCTCAATTTCTCTGTCCTCTGGAGGCAGAGGAGCCTTTGCCTGGTCCAAACCAGTTCTAGTCAGTCCTGGAGCACTTTGTTGACAACTCTCCTTCCTTCCTTTCAGACAGTAGGCCAGGGAGATCAGACCCACCAGAGGAGGTGGAGCCAGCATTGTGGAGGGAAGGCACTTTCCTATTCAGGTCCCAGGTGCAACTCCTCCCACCAATCTACATGTAGATGTTGCTATTCAGCCCTGTGCTGACCCACCCTGTCTCCTGGAATCCCCCAGCCCCTGTCACTCACACTCCAGACAAGGAATACACAACCTAGCAGAGGCGGCTTGGATGGTCAGACAAGAAAATACCTACTTTCTAAAAGTGGTATTTTCAAACTCTGAATGTTAAAACCAACTTCACTAAAAGATGTATTTTATCATTCTGAGTTCAGGCATACTAAATTTCAATTTCTGCCATGTTCCCTGGGTCACTTAGGATTACAGGATGTAATAATCCAACTGCCTATTCTGACATATGGAGAAGAGGTAGCCCTGCATTAGTGAAAAACGATGTAGGCTGTAATTCACTATCAGGACATGCCACACACACCAGGGCATGTCCTACCTCTCACATACAATGCACATTGCCCACAGGGGTACCTTGGGCCTACCTTAGGGGTGACTAACATGTAGAAAACGGAAGGTTTAGGGACTGGCAAGTGTGTGCACTTGCCAAGTCGACATGGCAGCCCCAGGCTGCGCACAGGCTCTGCAATGGCCGGCAAGAGTTACACTTTACGGGCTGTTTGCGTGGGTGGCACAATCCAGTGCTGCATTCCACCAACAGCATTTGATTTATAGGCTCTGGCACTCGCATTGCACTTTACTAGGAACTGACACATAAATCAAACAGGCCAATCATGGTAACACCAATCAAAACACAGTTTACACAGAGACCATATGCACTTTAGCACTGATCAGCAGTGGTAAAGTGCCCAGAGTCCTAAAACCAACACATACAGGTCAGGAAAAGATAGGAGGAAAAAGCAAAAAGTTTAGGGATAATCCTTCAAAAGGGCCATTTCCAAAATGCTGATATCAGAATATGTGGTCTGGCCAACGAAGAAGACTGCAGTGCCCATTTTTGTCATACGAGGGTGAGGGATCTGTTCAATGAGCTTATTTCCACAACAGATCTTGGTTTTGTTAATGAATTGTTAGACACCCCATTTCGTATGCCATATACTTTTAATGGGAGAGGGCTCGCAACAAACATTGATTTTATATTAGCCTCTCGCACTCATGCACATATGGTCTTTTTATTTAGGGTAGGAGACATTAGTCTAAGCGATCATTTCCCTCTTTGTTTATTGCTTAGGCTACCCACTTGCAGACCTAAGAAGTTCAACTTGCCTACTCAAGTACTGGGAAATATTTCACTGAACAAAACAAATGGCTATACTTTGAGGTGGGCAAATATAGACCCTGATATAGCGACTAAAAAAGTGATTATGAAGTGTAAGTCCGCACTCAACTTATGTCTGAGTGAGTAAGTAAGTAAGTAATTTTATTATGCATAATTAATTAAAATCCTTGCATATGGTAGTCGTACAAAAAAAACCACAATTTCTTAGTAATATAACATCTGTACATTTAAATTAAAAGAAATACTTTTTTAAAAATCAGAGGATATTATACAATTTTAAAAAGAGGAAAGGTTAATATTCTTAAAACGTGCAAGTAAGAGGAATTTGCAAATCATCCGAAGACTAATCACTGTTTCATTAGACTAATAGCAAATCTAATTGGATGTTTAATCTTTTCTCTGTAATATCCAAGAATTTTGTAAGGCGACAGTTTAGTTGAGTAACAGTTGGATTAAAACATAGAAGTATTGCTTGTCTGCAAGTCCTCACACCATGCTGTATAAAAAAAGGTTTTAATAAGGATATCCTTATGTCTTTCAGTTTTTCGCATATACAGATGATGTGGGTAATATTCTCTTCACCTAGTCCACATAATCTACATTCACTGTTTTGTCCGGTTCGTTTCCATGGCGGTAGTAATGCTTTTATGGGTCCAACCCCCAATCTTAACTTCAAGAATTTTTGTTTTGTATGTATCTTTATTCCTAAATTTAGATAGGATTGAGGGTTGCCATTTTTATAATTGTTTATAACTGTCCATCCATGAGTACGTTTTGACAATATTTCCTTATCCAGTGCGAGGGAGATGCTTTTTGTTGCTTTTGTCGCCAATTTTTTAAAAACATTGTGGGATACTGAAGTGTTCCAAAGATTCTCTAAGCCCAGTTTCTCAATTGAATCTTTAAGATATTTATTAGATGAGGATTTGTTGTTCCGAGTTAATTCTATCCATAAAAGGTCATTTAAGGTGCCTTTTTCCGCTAGTCTGATTTTGTGCCAGCTTTTTGCGTAGGCTCCCATTCGCGCCACTGTTTGGTTTTGTACACCAAATTCCAGTCGGAGTTGGGCTGGAGAGACATATCTTGGAAGCGGGAATATCACACGATATGCTGTTGTTATAATATTATTTAGCGCTAGAGCGTCTCTCCCTCTCATTTGTTCACTCCCGTATAAGATTGTAGGCTGAAATTTAGCTCTCAATATTTTTAAGAAAGGTTCCAGGGAGAGGTCTCGTAGTTGGTTCTTCAGTGGTTTGAGTGCTAGGCAGGATGTCATACCTTTTTTCTTTAAGGACTCCAGCTGTGGTTTGCACGTGTTGTTGTGGTCCAGGAGGATCCCCAGATATTTATAAGTAGTGGCTTGTTGTATTCTTTGCCCATCCAGGTACCATTTTGGCGAGGATTTTTTATGGTAATTCACTACCATAATTTTGGTTTTTGAATTATTTATGTTTAAGATGTTTCTCTTTGAAAATATATTAGTTGTATCCAAAAGGCGCTGTAGGCCAATAGGAGTGCGACTGAGTAAAACTAGGTCATCGGCATAGAGCAGGTTTGTCAAGTTTTTTCCTCCTAGTGATAGACTATGAGATGAACATTTGTCCAATTCTTCTGGGAGATCAGCCATAAAGAGATTAAATAATACTGGTGAAAGGACGCAGCCTTGTTTGAGTCCTTTGCTTGTTGGAATTTTTCTCGATAATCGCAAGCCTTCTCCCAGTTTTATCCTAATCCATGTGTCTGTATATAGGTGTCTGAGTTGGTTCAGAAGTAGCGAAGGTATCCCCCATTTTGCCAGTTTATACCAGAGCATATTACGGTCCACATGATCAAATGCTGCTGCATAATCTATTAAACAGAGATATAATGCATGTTTTTTCTCTTTTGCAGCGTCCATAAGTATGGACAGGGCCAGAATATTTGTTGTTATGTCTGAGTGAATCTGCAACTGACATTGGTATTGTGCACTCCTTTAACGACATTTCTAAAGAGGTTAAGAATTTGCTTACGGCCCAGCACCGTAAACAAACAAAAACATCTGGGTGGTTTAATAAGACATGCACAACCGCCTATTCTAATTTAAAAAAAGAAGTGCATAGGCAGCCCAGTTCCCCTACCAAAATCAAACAGGCTAGACCGGAATACAGAGGGGCTATTAAAGAGAGAAAGTATACCCTACGAAATGAAGCTTGGGAGGCCCTTCATTGTGCGGCCCAGCTGAAAGCCAATACTGTGTTCTGGAAGGTCTTGAGAACTCCCTTTTTATCTTCCACTGATGGCCCCTATATAGAAATAGCAATTTCCGAAGAAATGTGGATTAGTTACTTTTCTAAGGTATATAGTGGCCAAGGAAACCCTGGGAGGCAAACGGCTGATACTATTATAAATGATAACGATCAAATTGATCTACAAATTACATTAGAGGAGGTAATAGGGCATTGGCACTTAGTTTGGGTGGGAAAGCCCCTGGACCCAACGGGGTCCCAGTTGATATGTTTAAATTTAATGTTTTTTGCTTTGGGGCCCTATTCTAACCCAATTCATTAATTCTACTATTAAGTCAACATTTCCTAAGACCTGGGCGCAATCCATTATTATTCCAATTTTTAAAAAGGGGGATCGTAACGATCCTGGGTGCTACAGACCGATCTCCATTCTATGGTCACAGTGATGGGGCGGGTTATCTTGGAGCGCTTACAAGATTGGGCAGAAGATACCCAGATTTTATCAGACTTACAGTATGGCTTTCGTGCTGGGCTTGGCACAATAGAACAGAATTTGAACTTGGCTATTCTGGTAGGCAAGTACACTAGAGCAAAAAAAGTTAGTCTCTTCCTGGCCTTCGTAGACCTCACTGCGGCCCTTGATTCTGTAAGACATAATAGGCTGTGGGAGGTCCTCGAGGTAGTAGGGGTCAATCCTAAAATTATCGTTATTTTTTTATTTTTTTTTAAACAAATTTTATTGTGTCAACTTAGCCATCACCATGCAGAGCCCTGTAATCCAGAGACATCTGCCATATCCTTCATACATGTACATACTGGCAACAGACAATTGTATATTCAACAACCCTCAACTACCCTTCCCGAATCCCCCCCTCCCCCCAACACCCAGTGATCGCACTTCCTCCACCTAGTCCTGCCCTCCCACTTCCATCCATCATGCTCTCCCCTTGCATCGTTCGTACCCCCGCGTTGAAAATTATCGTTATTTTTAAGACGGTTGTATAGTGGAGCTACTGCTAGTGTGAGTTATGGTCGGGGGGGAATGTACCCAGGCTTTGCCCCTTTTCTTTTTAACCTTTCCATTAATGGTCTAGGAGAAGCGTTGCTTTTGAAGGGCAAAGATTTTCCCCAAGTGGGCGCCCGGTGTATACCCGCACTTCTTTATGCGAATGACGCCATGCTAATGTCACGTACTCAAAATGGCCTTCAGAGGGTTCTAGATAGCTTCAAAAATTTTATGAAGGATATAAGTCTTTACACTAATATTTCCAAGACTTATGTCATGAGATGTAGACAAGGGACTCGGAGGACTCAAGAAATGATTGTAGACGGGAAGAAGTTGGTTTCAATTAGAAATTTTTCCTACCTAGGTATTTTATTTGATCGGCATGACTCATGGGTTCAAAACATCTCCGTTAAAAAATTAGCGTTCACTAGATCAACATCAGCCCTAGTAACTTTTGCCAAAAAACTAGGCAGGAAACCACCCCTAGAACTTCTGTAAATATATAAGGCTAAATGCAACACAATGGCAACTTAATGGTGCAGGGGTTTGGGGTTATGCAAACACCTCTCCGCAACAAACTGTTGAAAACTCATTTCTAAAGTATGTTCTTTCAGTACCTCCGAGTACCTCTTCACGTGTTTGCCACGAGGAGCTGGGCCTCCCTTATATTGCTGATCTTATAAAACTGCAGCCAATATTCCTATGGCACAGAGTTTGGTGTAATGATCAGACTTAGTTAAATAGGGAGATCCTGCAAGATACCCTGAGATTGGAGGGGGCACTAACGATTCCCTGGATTAGATTTGTTCATGATTTTATGAATGATCTGGGCCATCCAGAATATTTCTCAAACCCAACCTCTATGTTGGCGATCACCAGAAAGACCTTAAAACAAGCATTTGCAATGCAATAGTTCTCGCATTTGCAAAAGTTTCAGCTATTGTCATTGTTCATGACAATGCCTTTTTTATCTATTTTATAAAACAAACACATAAATAAATGACATTATCATTTACAATGCCAATAGCTAGTGTTGCATTATTATTAGCAATGCCAACTGCTCACACTTTTATAATGCGAGATCTATTGGATTGCAAATGCTTGTTTACTTTGAAGACGCGCCCCGCCCAGTGTGGGTGTTAGCTGCTCTTTTCAGCGACCCGATATATATTCCGACCCACATTTCTTTTCCGTCAAGGGGTGCTCCCTCTTTTACCAACCTTTTGTCCCCGCTTGCTTAGTGTAATCCCGTTGTGTATAGTGCACACAGTGAATTCTGTAGCAGTGTAGAGTATGCGGCTTTAATTCTGCATGCTTTATAAATTTACCTATTTTGTGTCTAGCTTGTTGGCTGGATTAAAACAAAGATATTTATCTCAGACCTTTGTAAATGGTCAAAATGCTGCCTTTTTATCGCTTTCCTGTAGGGAGATATCTACTCGGAACATTTATAGTGAGAATGCGAGTTGAAATAGCATAGTCGCAGCCCACATATCTGTTACACGTTGTAGAATTACATGATTCCACTTTACAAAGTCAAGGCTGTGGTCCAGCCTTCAGCCAGCGTTTTGTTGGAAGGTGAAATAACTCTGTTTTGACAAGCAGTTTTCCTTATTTTTAATGTTATAATTAACTTCGAATGTAGTAATTTAAAAAGTATATTTTACAGCAAGAAATTTATTATTTTAATATATTTATCTTAATTTAATACTTTTCAACAGTGGCACTTTCTCCAGGGAGTTCCGAAATGAAGGCATTTGAACAAAAATTGGAAGAAACGAACAAGCATTGAAAAAGCCAGTAAGAATCCACCTTAAAAGACCAGTTCATTTGGTTTTACAAGGGCTTTTTGGCGTTGGCATGTGAAAGCATGCATCAATACGCATGCACCTGTATAGTTGTCAATTTTGGAATGGGTTTTCTATGAAAGGGAAACCGTCCTAAGGTGGTTGCTGATGTCTATGCGTGTATCTTTGTACGCGTGGTTGCACATGCATCACTACGCAAATGGGCTATGTTAGAATGGCAAAATAAAGCGAGATGGTAAACACAAATGCCCACAGACAAATTAAGAGAGTGGCTCACCAGCATTTTGCAGCTGCCTGGCCCTCGTAAAAATACAGCAGCGGTAGAGGGCGTTGTTAAAAAGGGGGTGGAAAGAAAGAACATGCATCAATTGAGAGATCAATAACCAATTCAAAACAAGCGGCCGCGATCGCGATCAAACATCAAAGCGGCCGCGAAAGTGAAAGTAATCGTGGTCAAGCGCGGTGCGCGCGCCCGCGCACATGCACTGTATCCTTAGGCTGGCCTGGTAGCACTTTTTGGAGCCCTCTCAATAAGTCTCGCCAGACCAGCGCATGCGCTGGGTCAGGCGAGACCTAAAAAGAGGGACTTCAACTACTGGACTCAATTAGAATAGTAGGGGAAATCTCCAAAATTAGTGTGAGGCAACACCAGCTGTTACGAACTACCATAGGAATGGAGCCTTACCTATCCTTTGTACCAGGGACATTTGACAGATTCCTTTTGACAAGGTTCAGATTGGGTAACGTACATAGATTGGTGACACTACCGAAAATGAATGGTTGGTCCCATGATTTACCACCTTGTACCTGTGACAAAATCTCCGAACAATCTACCATGCACTTAGTTTTATTTTGTAAATTTTATATTGACCCGAGGAAAGTTTGGATTATTCCAGTTATAAAAAATAAAGGGTTTGGGCAGTGACGCCCAGCCATGTTTTTACTCCAACAACTGGAAAATGAACATATGGCGTGGAGAATAGCTATGTTTTTAAAGAAGTTGCTTCAATACAGGAAATGCTGTATAACTATTGACCAATAACTTGGGCACCTTTGACTCTCCGTGTACTTGTGTTTCTGTTATAGAAAATTAACTGAAAATTCATTTTTATTTAGTTTTATGGTCACATCAATGTAAATATAAAATGAAATGTAATTGATTTTAATGTGCTTTTATGTCTGTTTTAAAAAGAAGCCAAATAAAGCTTTCCTTGA
This sequence comes from Triturus cristatus, assembly GCF_964204655.1. Lineage (NCBI taxonomy): Eukaryota > Metazoa > Chordata > Amphibia > Caudata > Salamandridae > Triturus > Triturus cristatus. The sequence continues at coordinate 1,536,209,186 of NC_140590.1, read as the reverse complement.
ACTGCCACTGTGAGACTGACGCATCACGGCCAGCCCGTCCTGGATTACCCTTATAATCCGGCAGGCAGGCACACAACAGGCTTGGTGGTTCTCTGTTGGAGCATGGTGGCGGGTCGACAGGAGGCTGCCAAACTAATAATAAGGCCCTCAGTCTAGTTTCAGACCCACCCACAGCATGGAAACTGCCCTCATCGCCGCCCTGCATGACATTTGCATGGAATGGAATGGAAATGGATTTGTAAAGCGCGGTTGCTGCCCACGGGCGTCCAAGCGCTGAGTAGAAGCAGAGATGAGACGGAACAGGGCGAATAGGATTGAAGAGATTTGGCGAACAGTAGTGTTTTCAGCTTTTTCCGGAATGCGAGCAAGTCGGGGTTAGAGCGAAGAAAGAGGGGGAGAGCATTCCAGAGCTTGGCGGTGTTCAGCGAGAACAGCCTACCCCCGGTCCTGGCTCTTTTCACTCTAGGAACAACTGCCAGGAAAGCATCCGTGGATCGAAGGATCCTATTTGGATGGTAGGGGATGATAAGATTGTTATTTATTGCTGATCCCGTCTTCCAAAAAGCCCGGTGCGCGATACACAGCGCCTTAAATGTCACTCTTAGCCTCACTGGCAACCAGTGTAGGCTTTTCAGTCCAGGTCTAGCTGACTGGGTTCGCGGAATCTGGAGTAAGGTACGTGCGGCGCAGTTTTGTACCACTTGCAACTTCCTAAGGGTCATCTCAGGAGCCCCTACGTAAAGAGCATTGTTTGAGTCCAGGCGGGACTGGATAAGGCCTTGTACTGCCACCTTTTTGGCCTCCAGAGGCAGAAGTGGAAAAACCTTCCTCAGAACTCTAAGTAGGCCAAAACAGGTGGCAGATAGCTTGGTGGCCTGGGTGGAGAAAGAGAGCCTTTTGTCTAACCAAACTCCCAGGCTCTTGACACTTTCCTTGGGGGTGGGGGGAGCACCCAAACCACAGGGCCACAAGGAGGTGAAAAGTACTGGCGATGCTGGGCCCAGGAGCATGAGCTCTGTTTTTTCTCCGTTCAACTTGAGGGAGGAGTTGGTCATCCACTCCTTCACGTCCTCTAAGCATTTCAACAGACCTACCGGGGATTGCCTGCTGCTCTCTTGCGCCAATGAAACCACTAGCTGAGTGTCGTCGGCGTACGACACGATTTTAATGCCGTACGGTTCGACTACCCCAGCCAGTGGCTTCATGTATACATTAAATAGCACAGGGCTCAATGAAGAGCCCTGCGGTACTCCGCAGCTGAGAGGCTTACTGGATGACATTATGTCGCCGTCGAAGATCTGAAAAGATCTGTCAGACAGGAAGGAATCGAACGACCTTAGTGCATCACCCGAGACTCCGATGTTATAGAGACGGTTCAGCAAGGTGGCATAGCTGACCGTATCGAAGGCGGCACTTAGATCAAGGAGGATCACTGCCACTGATCCTCCCTGATCCAGTATCCTTCGAGATTCTTCGGTGACTGCTAATAAGGCGGTTTCAGTCCCATGCTTTGGTCTAAAACCTGTCTGAGACGTATGTAGTAGGGAGTGGTTCTCTAGAAACTGGACCAACTGGGCATTTATATATTTCTCCAACACCTTGCTAGCCCAAGGAAGAAGTGAGATGGGGCGGTAGCTGGAGTAATCATCAGGGTCGAGGTTAGGTTTTTCAACAGCGCCCGCACCATTGCTTGCTTCCAGGCTGTGGGAACTGAGCATGCGGATATGGATGAATTTAGTAGTTCCAAGATCACAGGCAAGGTAACTTCACCTGCCTGCATCAGGACTTCTGGGGGCGCTGGATCACGTGGAGAGCCCGACTTAACTTGACGTGCCACTTTATCTAGAGTGTCAAGGTCCAAAAGGGGGAAATGCTCAAAAACAGGCTGATCTGAGGGAAGGGGGGTTCTCGGGGGGAGTAGGTCAGTCAAATCCGGAGTCGAGGCTATTGTTGGGAAGGTGGAGTAGATTTTCAGCACTTTATTATGGAAAAATTCCGCCAACTCATTGCATTGATCTTGAGTCTTGATCGGATGGGGGGCAGTGGTAACGCTGGTGCATTGTTTTATTATGTGGAAGATTTCCTTGGGCTTTGATTTAGCTTCCAGGATTTTATCAGAATAATAAGTAGCCTGGGCCATCCTTACCCCTTCTCTGTAGGCTTTAATCGCCTCTTTGTAGGATGCCTTTTTTTCCGGGAGAAAGTCTAATCGCCAGGCTCTCTCGCGTTGCCTACAGAGGCGTTTTTGCTCTCTTAACGAATCGGAGAACCAAGGGGCTGATTTCTGCGTTCTTTTTGAAGACGATCTGCGAAGAGGGAGGATCATATCTAATGAGTTCGTAATCCAACCTACATAGTTCCCGTAAGCCACGTTGGGGTCTGGGCAGGGTGGCGGACGGGTGGAGTCCAGATCATGCGTCCAGGATTCCACGGGAAGTTTTGACCAATTTCTCCTAGTTGTTGATTGAGGGGGTAATTGAGGGGCTTTATTGGTGACCCAGGTAAACGGGACCAAAAAGTGGTCCGACCAAGGGAGGGGAATGGGTTGGTCAACAGTTAAGTCAAGGCAATTACTGAAAATAGGGTCTAGTAGATTGCCCTTTTCATGAGTCGGGGCTATGACCAGTTGGGCCAATTGCAGGGCTCCAAGGTCATCTATTAGCTCCTTAGCAGTGTGGTCTGAAGGGGAGTTAAAATGGAGCTTAAGATCCCCTAAAACCGTATAATTAGCATGACTCTGGTCAGAGGAGAAACAGCAACCCTCATCCTCCTGGATCTCTCCACAATGTTTGACAGGGTCTCCCACCACATCCTCATCCAACGCCTAGACACTGGAATTCAAGGTCACATACTCCAATAGACCTGCTCCTGTCTGACTGGACGGAGCCAGTCAGTCAGCCTAGCACCATACACATTGGAGTTCCCCAAGAATCCTCCCTGAGTCCAACCCTCTTCAACACATACATAATACTGTTTAGCCGGCATCATCCGCTTCACATTATCTTGAATTGATCACTCCAGCGCTAGCGCTCTAGGTGACAGCACCGTTTTGTGTACTGCTGTATGTGTTTTTTAAAGAAAAGGAAAATCGTTTTTATGCTTTGAAACACTGCTGTTGCTAATGTTAATTGTGCACTGACTCCCCGGTCCACCGCAGCGATTTAGGCTGATTGTTGTGGAGGGAGAACAGTACGATCTTACTTCCTGGTGGTGCCATTACTTGGCGGCCATCTTAGTGGGTTGACGCTCCAGTCTTCCTCGAGCCCTGACTATTTAGGCTCCCAGCGCCGACACGCACGAGTAATTATCTTGAATTGATCACTCCAGCGCTAGCGCTCTAGGTGACAGCACAGTTTTGTGTACTGCTGTATGTGTTTTTTAAAGAAAAGGAAAATCGTTTTTATGCTTTGAAACGCTGCTGTTGCTAATGTTAATTGTGCACTGACTCCCCGGTCCACCGCAGCGATTTAGGCTGATTGTTGTGGAGGGAGAACAGTACGATCTTACTTCCTGGTGGTGCCATTACTTGGCGGCCATCTTAGTGGGTTGACGCTCCAGTCTTCCTCGAGCCCTGACTATTTAGGCTCCCAGGGCCAACGCGCACGAGTAATTATCTTGAATTGATCACTCCAGCGCTAGCGCTCTAGGTGACAGCACCGTTTTGTGAACTGCTGTATGTGTTTTTTAAAGAAAAGGAAAATCGTTTTTATGCTTTGAAACACTGCTGTTGCTAATGTTAATTGTGCACTGACTCCCCGGTCCACCGCAGCGATTTAGGCTGATTGTTGTGGAGGGAGAACAGTACGATCTTACTTCCTGGTGGTGCCATTACTTGGCGGCCATCTTAGTGGGTTGACGCTCCAGTCTTCCTCGAGCCCTGACTATTTAGGCTCCTAGCGCCGACGCGCACGAGTAATTATCTTGAATTGATCACTCCAGCGCTAGCGCTCTAGGTGACAGCACCGTTTTGTGTACTGCTGTATGTGTTTTTTAAAGAAAAGGAAAATCGTTTTTATGCTTTGAAACACTGCTGTTGCTAATGTTAATTGTGCACTGACTCCCCGGTCCACCGCAGCGATTTAGGCGGATTGTTGTGGAGGGAGAACAGTACGATCTTACTTCCTGGTGGTGCCATTACTTGGCGGCCATCTTAGTGGGTTGACGCTCCAGTCTTCCTCGAGCCCTGACTATTTAGGCTCCCAGCGCCGACGCGCACGAGTAATTATCTTGAATTGATCACTCCAGCGCTAGCGCTCTAGGTGACAGCACCGTTTTGTGAACTGCTGTATGTGTTTTTTAAAGAAAAGGAAAATCGTTTTTATGCTTTGAAACACTGCTGTTGCTAATGTTAATTGTGCACTGACTCCCCGGTCCACTGCAGCGATTTAGGCTGATTGTTGTGGAGGGAGAACAGTACGATCTTACTTCCTGGTGGTGCCATTACTTGGCGACCATCTTAGTGGGTTGACGCTCCAGTCTTCCTCGAGCCCTGACTTTTTAGGCTCCCAGCGCCGACGCGCACGAGTAATTATCTTGAATTGATCACTCCAGCGCTAGCGCTCTAGGTGACAGCACCGTTTTGTGTACTGCTGTATGTGTTTTTTAAAGAAAAGGAAAATCGTTTTTATGCTTTGAAACACTGCTGTTGCTAATGTTAATTGTGCACTGACTCCCCGGTCCACCGCAGCGATTTAGGCTGATTGTTGTGGAGGGAGAACAGTACGATCTTACTTCCTGGTGGTGCCATTACTTGGCGGCCATCTTAGTGGGTTGACGCTCCAGTCTTCCTCGAGCCCTGACTATTTAGGCTCCCAGCGCCGACGCGCACGAGTAATTATCTTGAATTGATCACTCCAGCGCTAGCGCTCTAGGTGACAGCACCGTTTTGTGTACTGCTGTATGTGTTTTTTAAAGAAAAGGAAAATCGTTTTTATGCTTTGAAACACTGCTGTTGCTAATGTTAATTGTGCACTGACTCCCCGGTCCACCGCAGCGATTTAGGCTGATTGTTGTGGAGGGAGAACAGTACGATCTTACTTCCTGGTGGTGCCATTACTTGGCGGCCATCTTAGTGGGTTGACGCTCCAGTCTTACTAGAGCCCAATCTATATAAACATTCATAGCACCGCGCAGCGGCAAGCGCAGCGGTAGCGCCGTAGACGCGCCATAGAGACGCCAAAGAAAAGCCAGTCTGCGCCAGTCCGCATCCAGACGCTTCCAGCTTCCGGCCCTAGCCGTCATCATGGTAGGAAACCGCCGTTCATACAGTGCTTCCTCTTTGTACGCACTACGACCTACCCTCAAACCAATATGCCTACATTCGGTCCTCCCTATAAATTCGAAGGCCCGCTGTAAAACCTGTGACTGGTTTATACCCACCCCCAACCCAGGGAAATATCCCCCCATGCATAAATGGAGGATGTTCCTCCTCAATTGCCGATCCTTGCCGAAACACTGCACTGAACTGGCCATTTTGATAGAGGAGCTCAATCCTGAAGCCCTCTTTCTGACAGAGACATGGCTTCAGTTAGAAACTGACCCTGCAACAGTATGGGCCATTCCCCATGGCTATACTTTTAAACGACTGGATCGTAAGACAGGCAGAGGCGGAGGGCTGGCCATTATCTATAGAGACAACTTTAGATGCCACGTCACTCCCTCTACTACGCCATCCTGTGAGAACCTACATTTCACTCTTGAACTCTCCCCCTCCACCACCTTCTCCGGTATGTTAGTTTATCGACCACCAGGTACCCTTAGCAACTTAGTCACTAATATGACGGATACAGTTGCCAACCTAATGCTTACATCGGCAAATTTCACCTTGCTGGGCGACCTGAATTTGCATCTGGATGATCCGCTTGACTCTACAGCCAACATTCTTCGATCAAACCTTCAGGCCATCGACCTGCTTCCGAAAGGTTTTCAATCAACACACATCAAGGGGCATCTTCTAGATCACATTTATAGTAATTTAGATAGCCTAACCGTTGAAACACCTGTACCACTACCCTGGACCGATCACTTTTTAGTACCCTTTACATGGTCCACATGTAGCCTCCCCACCTTACAAAACCACAATAAGCACTGGGGAAGGAAATGGGGCTCGCTCCCATTCCCTAAGTGGAAACTGGCTCTCACTGAACATCCGCCTCCGAAGGTGACTAACCCTAATACAGCCTCTGTCAATTTTGACAACTGGATTGCCAGTACCCTTGATCTAGTCCTTCCGAAGGAATCCTTGCATTCTACAAACAGATCGAAAGTTGCTGCCTGGTACTCCCCCGCCCTCAGAACCATGAAACAATCTTGTCTCAAATTAGAGAGAGCCTGGAGACAAGAACCCTCTGAATTGAAGAAATCCAAGTATAGAGCCACAATAAAGCTCTATAAAAATGATATAAAATCTGTACAAGCCCAATTTTACGAATCCAAAATTAACTTAGCTGTAAATTCCCCTAAAGAAATCTTTAAAATAGCCAAATCTCTGATCTCCCTCCCCCCCCCCTGAGCGTCTGCCACCCGACGGCGCGCAAACTCGTTGTAATAATTTAGCCACCTTCTTTTCCCAGAAGATTCAGGCCATTTACTCCTCATTCTCCACTGGTAGTGGTGACACGGAGCCTACCATCACAACTGAGTCTGACCTCTCGGTCCCCAGCTCGTTGGTCAAGTTCCCCCTCCTAGACTCCACCACATTAGACAGAATGATCCCTAAAGTCACCTCGGGATCCCCCAACGATTCAGCACCTCCGCAGACCCTCATCAAGGTCATTGATGCCATCTGCCCAGTCATCCTGGATGTCCTCAACGCCTCTATCACCTCCAACTCTGTCCCAGCTCCTTGGAAGTGTGCGATGGTTAGGGCCCTCTTGAAAAAGCCCACCCTAGATCAGAACAACTTGGCCAATTTTTGCCCTATCTCCCTACTCCCCTGGATGAGCAAACTGCTGGAGAGGCACATCAATAACATCTTAGTAGATTCTTTAGAATCAAACAACCTGCTTTGTGCCTCTCAGACAGGGTTCCGCCCTCAACACGGAACTGAAACTGCCCTCATAGCAGTCACGGAAGAAACTAGAGCCGTGCTGGACCAGGGAGGAAGTTTCCTCTAAGCAACCACTTAGCTGTGGGGTCCCTCAGGGCTCGTCCCTGAGCCCCACACTTTTTAACGTCTATATGTGACCTCTAGCTGAGATAGTCCAGCCCTTCGGTGTGCGTATTGTCACCTACGCGTACGACACCCAACTGGTGGTCTCGCTGGACCACACTGAAGGGTCGTCCAACACCTTGGGCTCGTGTCTAGAGGCCGTTGCTAAGTGGATGCAATTCTCCTGTCTTAAGCTTAACGGGGAGAAGACGGAGATTATGTTATTGGGCAACTCTCCACCGACCACTCTGGCCTCTATTTGGCCCACATGTCTTGGCGCTCCCCCCCCCACATAAACCTCAGATAAAGAGCCTTGGAATTTGGCTCGACAAAGCGCTGGACTTCTCGGTCCAGGCCACCAAAACTGCCTCCACGTGTGTTGGGCTAATGAAAATGCTTCGTAAAGTCCTTCCTCTGCTTCCTTTCCAGGCGAGGAGAATCATGGTTCAGGCCCTGATACTCTCCCGCCTGGATTATGGAAATGCTCCATACCTAGGTGCCCCGGCAGCAGTGATCAACATGCTCCAAGTCACGCAAAACTGTGCCGCCCGATTACTGTTCAACATTCCCCGTTGGCAGTCAGCCAAGAATGCTCTAAAAGAACTGCATTGGCTCCCAGTGGCTGCTAGAGCACAGTTTAAAGCTATGTGCATTGTGCACAAATCTTTCCATCGAACAGGCCCTGCCATCCTGTTCCCCTTAGTCGTGCCCTACGCCCCGTCTAGAGCCCTTCGCTCCGGTTCACTGCATCTAGTAACCACAACAAAAATCACCAAAGCCCGATGGGGCGGCCGTTCCTTTTCCCACACCGCCGCCAGACTGTGGAATTCTCTTCCCTTGGTCCTCAGGGAGAATAAGAATCGGCTGGCATTCAGGAAAGCCTTGAAAACTCATCTGTTCACAAAAGCGTGTTAATTCACCCTGCAGACTGCCAGAGTAATCAGTCGAAGCGCTGCGAGGCTCCGGGTAGTTATGCGCTATATAAATATAATTTTTCATTTCATTTCATTTCATTTCACATCAACACCCTCTCCTGCACCAATGACATGCAACTCATTTTATCCCTCATGGACAAGATGCCTCCTATTAATGTATGCATGACTGAAATCTAAAACTGAATAAAGGCCAATTGTCTGAAGTGGAACAATGATAAGACCAAAATTGTGATCTTTGGGAAGAGAACTTCACCATGGACTCCACCTGGTGGCAAGCTGGACTACGGAAGCAACCTCTATGCCGGGAAAAACAAAAATCTCACCATGACAGAAGTCTGCAGACCATGCAGAACTCAGCGGCTAGAATCTCTGCCAACCTCAAATGTCACACTCACATCACATCTGAAGGAGCTCCGCTGGCTCCCCATACACAAATTAGCACAATTCAAACTCCTCACCAACACTTTCAAGGCACTACATAACACTGGTGCAGCATACCTCAATAATTGCATCTGCTTTCACATACCTTTCAGACACCTCGCCTTGTCCAGAATCCTACTTACCCACACATCCCACGCATATGGAAAACCTGATCTGGGGGGGTGAAACCTTCTTCTACCTGGTACTTAAAGCATGGAACAATCTGTAGCTGTACATGAGAAGCTGAAGCCTCTGCTTTTTTAATAGTACCACTATACCCTAAGTTTGGTAGACTCACATCTTCTCAGCACCAGGATACCCTCCCGAGTGACAGTGCACTCTACAGATCTGCATAACATAACATAACCAAACACTTCTTAGAACAAGGGATGAGCTTGCCGCTCTTGTAAAGTTTATGAACTGAGTGAAGGTGGCATGATGGAGTGATGGAGAATACAAATCATACATCCATAGCGTCCTGCTGCTATTGAACCAGTCAACACTCATTTGGGCCCTAGACCCCGTCTTCATGCTCACATCACACACATCATCTGCATCTCACAGCTGTTCCTACAGCATGAAAACAGTCTAGACTCATTTGGGTCCTGGGTCCTGTCTTCATTCCCCACATCCTGCATAAAGACTAACTGCTGGAAAGTAAATTTCAAACAAATATTTTGCACCAATGATTGCAATGTGGGCTGAATGCACTTACCACAACAAATGACTCAAGTTGGCATACTTATTGCCCATCTCTGCATTTTATGTATTGATGGTAAAAGCTCTGCAAGACTGGTAGCCAGACCTGAAAAGTGGGCACTTTATGCAGATGTGCTTCAAGCCACTATGCATGTAAACGTTTTGGCTACTTTGACCCGCCACTCCTAACCATCCAGGGAAAGTGAAGTGATAACACTGTCAACGGCCTAAATTGGGTCTTTGCCTCTCTATTCTACAGGCTAATTTTTACAGTCCCATACGCAAATCTGCTATCAAGCCCTATCTAATTGTTCATATTCCAACTTGAATGTCTGTAGTTTGTGCCATTGGTTTCGGCTATATGCTCTGTTGAACTCTGAAAGGCATTCATCAAAGCAACACAAACAGTGTGTCTCATACTGTGCCAAAAATTCTGAACTACCAGCTCTGACACAGTGTCACATTGGTCCAAAGTACTGGATTTAGTAATAAAAACTGGCTTCGTCCAGTAACACCCTGTTTTTCCTACACTGATTGCAGTAATCTTGCAACAACAGCCTTTAGTTCCCCTGGCTCGCATATTAGGGGCAAATGATTTGTGAGGCGATGAATCTATGTGAATGTGTTGCTCTTTTTAACATTTAATAATAAAGTCAGATCTCTTTCAGAACTGTTTTAAATGTTAGTGCTAACTTAGGGCCTGACTTATTTATTTTTTATCTGATAGGATACAATCAGTTGTCTTGGGCGACTACACTTCTCCGTCCTTCACTCTCCCATGTGGAGTACCTCGGGGTTCCTCTCTGAGCCCTACACTCTTTAATGTATATGTATCTGAATAGGAAGCATTAATTGGATCGTTCGGGATGGAACTGACATCCTAGGCGGACAATACTCACATTGTCTTGTCCGTCTGTAAAAATGTCTTGCCGCCAGTAAAAAGATTTAGGGACTGCATGATGGCAGTCGATTCATGGATGAGTTCGAACTGCCTTAGGTTGAACTCAGGAAAAACTGAGGTAATCCTGTTCAGCAACTACTCGCCCACCTGGTCTCAGATTTGTTGGCCGGATGACCTGGGAACAGCACCGATCCCTGTCGCTAAAGCCAAAAATCTGGGTGTGATGATAGATGAGAGACTGAACTTCGAAGCTCAAGTCAAGGCAGTTTCTTCATCCAGCTTCTTTTCACTTAAAGCTATTAAGAATGCTGGAGCAGAGTTTTCTGTTAGAAAATTCTGGGGCTTTTGAAGCTCTGGCATGTCTATGCGTTTTATTAATTTATTAATAATTAACGACTAATTATTTGTCTTGTGCAAGTGTGTTTCACTAATCAACCTGTTTGTCCTAACACAAGAGAAGGTTACACGAGGGTTAGCTTATGTGTGCTGTTTCTGTATTTACAATAACGTGCAAGTTTTCATGTTTAAACGTTGCTGTGTGCTATTTATTTTGAGCACAAAACGCTGTCTGAATTAATGCTCTATATGTCGCAAAGCTAGATAAATGCATACACATAAGGGTGTTAGTGGGGTTAACACTGTCTAATCATTATGATGTAGTAATCTTTATTTTGTCTCTTTAATTAAAGATGGTCTATTGTGGCCTATGGAGGCCTTTATGAAAATAACTGAGAATAATTTGAAGCCTGGCTGAGCTGTGGTACGGGCGAAATCCATGATGTGACAAGGGAGACCCCTGCTGGAGTTCAGTTAACAGAAAAACTGACAGTAGTCCTTATATGGAAGTTTCCGGGAGGACATCAGCAAGCTTGGAGGATCTCCAAAAGAAATGTTCGTCCTTGGTGAACAATAGAGCCTTAGAAAGGACTCTGTGCAAAAGCTGGTTTGCCGAGGGAAGTGAACTTTAACAGTTACAAAACTTGATTCCTTTTCCGAGGATTGCGTATTAAGACTTTTCTTGAGCGGAGATTTCAGGATGTTGCAGAGTTACATCCCTTCCTTCTCGTTCTGCTCAGTGATACAGTTTTACTTGTCAAATTCATGTGTGTTTTCATTGTATTTTGCATTATAAAATGTTAGCTTAGGGAGGGCTCTCCCCACACTTTCTTTCGTCGCCTTGCTGCGTGAACTTGCGTTGCTGAGGACTGATGCTGAGGACCTTATCCTGAAAAGACTTTTGAGAGACTGGTCCTGACCCGTTCTGACACTAGTTAGAATAGGTAACTATGAGAAATGATTTATTCTGATTTACTCTGACTAATTTTAGATAAAGCAATATAACTTTTAAACATGGTGTTGGTTGTTTCTTTCCTTGTCGTTTATTGAAGACTTTATGATTATTGTTTATAGATTGTTTATATTATGTTAGGCAACCACTAAACTGGTCCTATCGCCTAGATATAGATGCAGGGTGCTTTAGGAGTTTTCTTCCCACAGGTTTATTGCTGATAGAGTATTTGAGTGTATGTTAGTGAAATGGGCCCTAGCGTATGATGAATGTATTTGCGTGTAACTGTGAAATTACTCTATCTGTGGTAGTGGGCATATTTTTGATACCCTGATCTGTATCAATTTCTCTGGTAGCAGAGGATGGTTTAGATGGTTGTCTTGATCTGATAAGATAAGATTGCTTGTAAATTAGCTTATTGATTATTGATTTATTTTGATGTTGTTGGTATATGTACTAATACTAAATGTTGGAGTCGTAATGTTGAGTTATATGTAGTGCTTCTGGAACTTGGAAGCTGGAAGCAGTTCCGTAGTAGGGCAGAGGAAGGTGTATATGCTGCTCTCGGGAAAGACGGGATTGTAAGAAATTACGTGTGACAATAGAAGTTGCGCGTTCACATTGTCTGGGTTCGGAATCGGTGACATTGTTGTATGTTACTATTAGACATTTCTAGTATATAAGGAGTGTGAATCGTAGTGAAGGTTATCTGTGAAACTCTGGTCTTAAGTCCCAGGGATCCGTAAGGATTGCCGTTAAAGCTTATTGCGGGAGGAGTAATAGGTATTCTCTAAGCTTGTTTGCAGAACTGGGCGGAGGTAAGCTGCTTAGTTGTTGTGAGTTATAATTCTGTACAGAGGCAGATTGTGCGCTGTTCTCAAGAAGCAGGATTTTGTGTGTATGTACTATATTTTTCTCGTATGAATGTGCGTGAATGCATATACATTTATTGATTGTAAGACTCTTTTGGATACGTCCTAGAGGAAACAGTTATGAGATGTATGTAAAATTGTTGACTCTTGAGAAATAGACTCTCTTTTACTATTCTGTGGTTAGCGAAGCAGACAATGGAGATGTTTTCATGTTGTAACTAATAGATTTTGTAGAAATTTTGACACACGAAGTCTACTGAGAGTTTTTGTAAAGGAGGGGTAGACGAGTGACAGAGACAGGAGACAGAGACTGCAGCGGTTACTGACGTCAGAAGGTTCGCGCACTGATTGGATAGTGACTCAGAATAGGGTTCGCGCTAGGATTGGTGCGTTAGTGTGAGTCGCGCAGGGATTGGAAGAGCTGCTTAGTGACGTAGACGCTCCAGGACTGGTGCGTTAGCGAGAATTAAGTCTTCAACCTAGAAAAGTAGAGAGTTTAATAAGTGCTTGTTAAGATGTATTATCAAGAAGAGAAAAAGAAAAAGACGTTCTTTGGAAAGGTTAAGAAATGGTTTAGTAAGGATAAAGAGGTTAAGACAAGAGAGGGTGAGTTGCTACCTCCAGCGAAAACACCTGCATCCTTCATGGTTGCGAAATATGGATTACATACCTGTATATGGTTGCAGAATTGGGTTGGCTATACTAAAGAAGATGGTGTTTTAGCATTTCCAGAACATGGTTCGTTTAATCTGGCCGTGTTGAGAAATTTACGGGAAAAGATGGCACATCTGGACCCGAAGCCGAGACCTACACAGTTCGAGGCTTTAGTGGAATGGGAAGAAGAAGTATTAAATCGAGAAAGACAGAGAACTGGAGGTCAGTACAGGTACATGTTTGGGAGGAGACATGATCGTGAGACACATCAAGATAGAATGAAAAGATGGCGAGATGCTACCATGTCAGATGGATTATATCCTATGAGAACAGTTGAAGCTTCGGCTCCTTCAGAAGAAGGGGTTTCTGAGACAGATAGGAGAAGATATGGAGAGTTTGAAGATGAGGTCTTGAATGATATGATGTACAAGAGACCACCTCCATATAGATCAGAATCGGAAGAGAGTACACCAGTTGTTTCTCCGATAAGAGATACAGTTGAGAAAGAAAAAATGACATCTGAATCAAGGAATAATAGTTCTTTCAGAGAGGAAAATGCCAGGAATGCCAGACAATTAGCAAAGACAACAACAGAACTGACTGAGAAAATTAGAGAATTAACGATGAATATGGAAGCTGTTACAGTGCCTGTTACTATAGGTCCGGTAATTCCTATGTTTGATGGACAGAGAGTAAGTGAAAATGGGCTGGTAGTTCCATGTATTGCAAATAATTCAGCAGGTCCTTCAGGAGATTCAGGTAAAGGAACAGGGAGAAATGACCTGAGACAAACAAGACATGACACAGGTAATGAATTCATGAATGTTAGTGATTCTAGTAGTTTAGGGATGCCAATTTTAGAACCGCAGAGAAAAATAGTTTCAGCGAGAAAAACTGCGGAAATAACAGTTGACGACCTAAATGACTGGATGAAAGTACTTCAGAAAAAGGATAAAGATTCACAAGTTGTTGATGTGGTTAAATTACGTATAGAATTAGAGGAGCTTGTGACAGGAACGGTTCCAACAGAAATCCTGAAAAGTCATCATGATGGTGAATTATTGTTCATGTGCAAGAGCATAACATGGAGGGCAAGAAATACACATGATAGACTGAGAGCGATAGCAAATGAGCAAGGAGTTGACATTGATAAAGTAAAGGCTTTACAGAAAACGTACAGGATGGATTTCACAGAGAAGGACATAGAGAATTTGAATAATTCTGGTAGAACAGGACAGATTAAAGAAATGGTGGCATTATTGCGTAGATGGGGTGATGTAGAAAAGTGGAAGGATAGGTGGTATAAGAAAAGGGATGAATCTGAAGATAGAACAACTTACTCAGCATTTCCAGTGAGAGAAAAAGAGAAACCAGTGGAGCAGTTTCCCATGAGAGAAATACCTGGAGGAGGATATGTACATGTTCCATGGACCAGACAGGATATTTTATCATTTACGAATGATTTCCCTCGATTGAGAGAAAAGCCCGTCGAGTGGTATAGGCAGGTAGACAGGTTTGTGAAATTGTCAAAAGTGCTGTGGGTTGACCTGAATAGTCTGTTTGATATAATTGTTCCAGCAGACTTGTGGACTGAGTGTAAAATAGTTGTGAGTTGGCCTAGTGAGGAATATCCAAGAGATCCAAGAACAGGGGCACCAGATCCAGAAGTAATGAGGAAGTACGATCAGGTGATGGTATACCTGAAGAGTAAAGTTCCTCCAAAAGAGACAGACTGGGTTAAAATAGATCGAACACAACAGGAAGCAAAAGAATCAGTTCATGCTTTTAACGAAAGGCTGATACTGGCTTTTAAACAATTCAGTGGAGATGAACATCTGGGTGACAAGGATTTGAGTCATTTTGTATACAGATTTGTATATGGTCTTAGACCTGAGATTAGTGAGAGAATTCGTGAACACACAGTGGATTGGCAGAGTAAGAAAGTAGATGAGATTCTGAGACATGCAAAATATTTCAGTGATGAAATTGAAGCAAAACAAAGAAAGCTAAAAGAAAAAGCAATGTGGGCACAGGTGAAAGTTGCAGAAAGACAGGAAGCACAGTTAGTGGAACAGGCAAATAATCCAGGAAATAATACAGGAAATAGACCAAGATTTGCAGGTAAAGGAAGGGGAAGTCTTGAGGAAGCAAAGAAAAAGTTCCCGTGTCACAATTGTGGCCAACTGGGACACTGGAGGTCAGAATGTCCTAATCCACCATTAAATGAGGGTAAATCCTTAAATCAACAGGTGCAGAATGAAGGGAATAACAAGCAGCAACAACAACAACAGCAGAAAGTTGTGAGACAGCAGCAAAGTCAAGAGCCAAAACCACCTTTACCGCAGAATAGAGGGGTACAAAAGTACAGTCAGGATTGGGGATTCTTCAATGATGAGCAGGTAAACAAACCAAGAAGTACTAACAAAGTACAACAGTACTTGTTAAAGAGTGAAGGGAGTGAGTCTGAAGGTGATTATTGACGGTGCCGAGGAGAGGAAGAAGAGTGCATACTTGGTGCAACTCTAGAAATAGACCAGGCAGGACCATTTGTGGATGGGAAAATTAATGAAGAGGGTGTTACTTTTTTAGTAGACACAGGTGCGACAAGATCAACTGTCAGGTCAACAGATGTTAGAAATCTTCCTCTCTCGGATGAAGCAATCCAAGTAGTTGGTGTAGCGAATACACAAATCAGAACACGTCTTACTGAACCAGTGAAAGTACAGATAGGGAAATTTTCAGACATGCACAGATTTATTGTCTGTGACACAAGCCCAGTGAACCTGTTGGGTAGGGACTTATTATGCAAGATGAACTGTACAATTTTCTGTACACCAGATGGAATAGCTTTTGAGACACCAGATGATGATGTTTTCTACCGGATGACTCTAGAAAATAGAGAAAATGAATTAATTGGTACATTTCCAGTGTTCAATCAGGAGGATCTGCCTCAAGTGCTGAGAGACACAGTGAAAGGAGCAGTTTGGGATTTTACAGGAGAGGATGTGGGATTGATGAATAATGTAGATCCAGTGAAAATTGCAGTGAAAGAGGGAATTGCATATCCTAACATTCCTCAGTACAAAATGACACCAGAGATAATTGAAGGGATAACTCCTATAATTGAGAAAATGATTCAGCAAGGAGTCCTAAGAGAACTACTGAGTAGTCTGTGTAATTCACCGATAATGGGACTAAAAAAGCCTAATGGCAAGTTCAGGATTGTACAGGACCTGAGAAAAGTTAATCAGATTGTGGTGGCATGTTGTCCCATCGTGCCAAATCCATCAGTGATTCTGTATCAAATTCCACATGATGCTGAGTGATATACAGTGATTGATTTGTGTCATGCATTCTTTTCAATTCCATTGCATCATGACAGCCAGCCAATTTTTGCATTTAGGTTTGGCCAGCGTATTTTAGCATGGTGTCGTATCCCACAGGGGTATACGGAAAGTCCTTCGATATTCAATCAATTATTGAAGAGATCGTTGGAAAGTCTGATCATGCCTGAAAGCTCAGTGCTAGTGCAATACATTGATGATCTGCTTGTGGCATCAAAGACACGTGAAGCTTGTGAAGTGGATACCATAGCTTTACTGAATCATCTGGCAGATGGAGGGTTAAAGGTATCCCCAGCCAAATTGCAGTTTTGTAAGAAAGAGGTGCATTATCTTGGACATAATATTGAGAAGGGTCTGAGAAAAGTGACTACTGACAGGATCAAAATAATTAGAGAAATGAAAGCTCCAAAAACCCAGAGAGAAGTGAGAATGTTCCTGGGTATGGTGGGATATTGTCGTCAGTGGATAATTAATTTTTCCCTGATAGCAAAGCCATTGATTAAATTGACGAAAAGTGACATGACAGATCCATTGGATCTAGATGCCGAACAATTGGCAGCATTTGAAGAGCTCAAAACAAAAATGTGTGAAGCTCCAGCTCTGGGTATGCCAGACTATGAAAAAGAATTTGAACTGTACTGCAGTGAGAGAAATGGAAGTGCACTTTCAGTGTTAATCCAGAAACATGGGCAATTGAGAAGGCCTATTGCGTACTTCTCATCGACGCTTGATCCTGTAGCTGTGGGTTTACCAGGTTGTCTAAAATCTGTGGCTGCAACATGCAGAAGCCTGGAACAGAGTGAGGGGATCATAATGGGGTATCCTGTAAGGGTATTCGTACCTCACAATGTGGCAATTCTTTTGACAAGAAGCAGAACTCAGCATATGTCAAATAGTCGGTTGACTAAGTATGAGAAAGTGATTTTGGGAGCATCAAATGTGACTCTTGAAAGATGTACGAATGTGAATCCAGCAACACTTTTGCCGGATATTGAGAATGTGGGTATAAAGATGGAAGATGATCATGATTGTTTGGATGTGCTTGAGTACTGTACGAAACCAAGACCAGATATCAAGGATGTTCCCTTGCCTGAGAATGATCATGTGCTGTTTGTGGATGGATCATGCCTGAGAAATGATAATGGTGTGCTATGTGCAGCATATGCAGTGTGCAAAGTTTCAGAGGTTATGGAAGCATCACCATTGAAAGGAGTAAAATCTGCGCAAGTTGCTGAATTAGTGGCATTGACAAGAGCTTGTGAGATTGGGAAAGATTTGAGAACAACTGTGTTGACTGATAGTCAGTATGGGTTTGGAGTGGTGCATGATTTTGGCCAACTGTGGCTACAAAGAGGTTTCTTGACATCGGGTGGAACTCCGATAAAGAATGCTGAGCTGATTGGAAAATTGCTTGAGGCGATACAGCTGCCTAAGGAGTTAGCAGTTGTAAAATGTGCAGCACATGTTTCAGGAGAGGATTTTATCACTGTTGGCAATAGATATGCTAACGATGTGGCACAGTATTGTGCGAAGCTAAATCAGTCAATTAACAGGGAAAGAGAAAAAAAGGAAATGTCTTTCCCTTCTGTGATGTTTACTAATGTCCTAGAAACATGGGATGAAGTGAAACAGTTACAGGATGAGGCAGGAGAAGAAGAGAAACGAGATTGGGTTAAGGCAGGATGTGCTCCAAGGGAAACAGACCATGTTTGGGTCTACAGAGATGGCAGACCAGTGATGCCAAACTCAATTTTGTCGTCAATGGCAAGGATGTATCATGGCCAGGGACATCTGGGGAGGGACGCGATGATTAGGTCCTTTAAACAGACCTGGTACAATGCAAAGTTTAGGACAATTGCGGAAAGCATCTGTCAAAGGTGTTTAATTTGTCAGCAGTTTAACACTGGGAAAAAGACAGTGGTGAGTTTAGGGACAATTGGCAGAGAAGGAGGTCCTTTCACAAGGATGCAAATTGATTTCATTGAAATGCCCCAAGTGAACAGACTGAGGTATGTCCTAGTGGTAGTCTGTTTGTTTTCAAGGTGGGTGGAAGCTTATCCAACAAGGAGGAATGATGGATTAACAGTGGCAAAATTACTGTTGAGGGAGTTGATTCCTAGGTTTGGGTTTCCAGTTACAGTTGAATCTGATAGAGGTAGACACTTTCAAAATGAACTCATTGGTTTGATTTGTGAAGCATTAAAAATACAGCAGAAGCTACATTGTGCATACCGACCAGAGGCTTCTGGTGTGGTTGAGCAGATTAATGGCACAATCAAAAACAGAATTGGAAAAATGTGCTTAGCCACTGGCATGAAATGGCCAGATGTTCTGCCTCTAGTCTTGATGACTATGAGATCTACTCCAGACAGAACTACAGGATTGAGTCCGCATGAAATCATTATGGGACGTGCAATGCGCCATGCATTTGTGCCTGTGAATAAGTTGATGACAATAACTGATGACATGATTTTGGATTACTGTAAAGGCCTGGCTGACGCAGTTCATTCTGTGTTTCACCAGGTTGGAGAAGAAGCTACCACACTTGAGAAGAAGCAAGCCCATGATCTGAGTCCAGGTGACTGGGTAAGGATTAAGGTGCACAGAAGAAGAAATTGCTTGATTCCAAGGTGGGGAAGGCCAAGACAAGTTATTCTGACTACAACGACTGCAGTAAAGTGTGCTGGAGTAAGACACTGGGTACATGCAAGTCATACTCTGAGAATTCCAAGTCCGAGAGAGGGAACTGGTGAAGAGTATTATGAGGAGTCAGATTCCAGTGATGGTGAAGATCCTGAAGATACAGAATCAGTGAGAAAAGAAGCAGAGAGAGCTTCAAGAGATTCACTGCGAGTATCAGAAGGAAGATCAGATTCTGATTCTGTGAAAGAGCCTGAAGTTTCGAATAGCAGTGAAGGAAAAAGAAAAGAAAAGAGAAAACACATTGAGACTACTCCTGAATCAGAAGAGGAGGAGATTGAAGAGCCACTTGAGATTATTCTTGAAGAAACAGGGGCAGAAGAAGATAGAGAGGGACAGATTGCGGAAGACCCCCGAGGAGGTGTAGGGAACATTGATGAGGAGCTAGGTAAAGGGACAAATAGACAGCAAGAAGATTGCGTGTCGGAGACCCGAGGAGGGACAGAAGTAGGGAAGTCTCAAATAGTGGTGAAAGAATCTGTGAAAGAAAAGAAAACTGCTAAGAAACGAAAGCAAAAGGCAATTGAAACAGAATCGGATGATGAGAATGAACAAACAGAAGGTCGAGTTCTGAGAAAGAGAACTTCGATTGGAGAAAGGAGTGTTAAAGAAAAGCCGAAAAAGGTTGTGAAAGGAGATCGTTGGCCTAACAACAGAGTGAAAAGACTGAGATACAGGATAATAAAAGCAAATACATCGGAAGCTGAACAAGTGAATGAGGTATCCAGTCAAACTTCAAAGGCTGAAGAAGAAGAATCAAAGAGAACAAAAGAACCAGTAGAAATAAAAAGAGTTAAGAGACCCAACCAAAAGTACAGATCACCGGAATGGTCTTATGTGACACTGTCTGAAGAAGGAAAAGAAGAAACAGTGACTCAAGATAATCCGGAAGTGGTCTTGAGAAAAGTGGTTGAGGAAGATACTGGTGAAATTCTGAAAGTACTCTTGACTGACATTGGAGAAGAGTCGAGTACTGAGGATTCCGACGTTGGAGATTTGATACAATTTGATGTTGAAGAAATTGGAGTGAAAAATGATGAGTATCCAAACTGAGTAAAAAGGATTCACTTGGACTAAGTGAACGGAAGGATCTTTGAAGAAGCTGAAAAGTTTGGAAAGTTCTAATTACAGTAGTGGAGTAGTAGAAGTTAAAGCAGAATGGCTAACATAGAGAATAATCAAAATAGATGTGCCTTCTTTAGAAGGTGGTGCAAGATGTGCTGCTGTTGTACTGGAATATTAATGCTTCTATGGGGTGTTTTAGTTTTATTAGTTACTTTTAAGGTTGAATTTGGGATGGATACAGAAAACATGACTAATATAGAGAAGAATTCACAAAAAGTAGTTCCAATTAGAAATAGTTACATACACAAGGATAGGTCAATTAATAATTTTTCTAGTAATGTTTTTTCTAAACTGTTATATGAATATGTGAAGACAATGGAAGTGAGGGATTGCTATGTCTGCATGCAATTACCTGCATCCGTTTCAGAAGGTGTTACTTATCACCATTTACCAGCTACATATGGTATTTCTTGTAGTATCTTAAGTAGTGTTTTTTATTTGTTAGGGAAAATAGATTATAACATGTCTAACAGAGATAGTATTTTTGGGCATTTGCCAATGAACAAAGAGCTGAATCCAGCTAAAGAAGCTAACACTTTTGGTGAGATTTTTATTGAAGAAAAAGGACTAACATTAGATTACATTTTTAAGAATAATTTAACTTGCAGTTTGAAAGAAGAGGAGAAAGCTTTCCTGGATATGGTAGAGGAAAGGAGAGTGAACATGCATGAGAAAGGGGGAAAATATGAAGTGAGTGAGACAATTTGGGACATTGAAATGGGAAAAGAGTTGAGAAATGGGGCTAGTCCAACTTTGGCTCTAGATGCACCGCAGAAGGGTAAACTATGCATTACCAGAAGGAGATCGCAATATGATACATATTTTGTAGGGACTAGTGAGTGCCATGATACATACTTCGTTGCGACTGGTTGGGGTTTCAGAGGTGGAGAAGATACTATTTTTCCAGGAGTGTACTATGTGTGTGGGAACAAGGCTTATTACAAGTTGCCTGACCATTGGTATGGCACATGTTATGTGGGTTTGGTTTTTCCTAAAATTTTTCATACAGATAAAATAAGTGATGTAGAAGATATTAACCTATTAAAACGTTTTAAGAGAGAAACTTGGTCTGAAATTGTGGGTGATATTTTTGGGGTTTTGATTCCAGCAGTGGGAATTTCTTTAAATGCTTATGGAATTCGGAAATTGTCCACAGTGGTTGATCGTTTATCGACAAATACCGCAGGAGGATTTCTTTTGGTAAATACGGAGTTAAGTGCCGTACGTGCCATGTCTATGCAAAATCGACTTGCCCTTGATATTCTTTTGGCTAAGGAGGGTGGAGTTTGTGGAATTTTGAAAGTTCAACATTGTTGCACTTACATTCCTGATGAAAGTAGAGACCTGAAGGTCTATATCAAAAATATTACTGATTTGCATGAAGATTTAGTACCACTTGAAACTGGGAGTTTATGGACTAAACTAGCTAATAAGATGATAGCTGTTAAGGATTTTATTGCAAAAATAGGTAGTACTATCGTAGGTAGAATATTGTTTCCCTTGTCTTGTATAATTGTTGCTTTGCTGATACTGAGATTAGTGTGTGTGTGTTGTAAAAACAGGAGAGGGAAAGAGAAATTGAAAAATGAAAAGAAAAATAGGAATTCGAAAAATTCGAAAAGAGAACCAGAAGAGATTGAATTAGAAGAATTGAGGGAGAGTGTGTATTTAGAGACTAAGAGAGATGATGAAAGAGTGACTGGTGTTTAATGTTGTGTAAGGGGAAAAGACATTTCTGATTTCCCCTAAAATGGGACTAAAATTTTCACTAATTTTTTTTTGGGGTTTATTTGGTGATAAAATCACCAAAGGGGGGATTGCTGGAGCAGATTTTTCTGTTAGAAAATTCTGGGGCTTTTGAAGCTCTGGCATGTCTATGCGTTTTATTAATTTATTAATAATTAACGACTAATTATTTGTCTTGTGCAAGTGTGTTTCACTAATCAACCTGTTTGTCCTAACACAAGAGAAGGTTACACGAGGGTTAGCTTATGTGTGCTGTTTCTGTATTTACAATAACGTGCAAGTTTTCATGTTTAAACGTTGCTGTGTGCTATTTATTTTGAGCACAAAACGCTGTCTGAATTAATGCTCTATATGTCGCAAAGCTAGATAAATGCATACACATAAGGGTGTTAGTGGGGTTAACACTGTCTAATCATTATGATGTAGTAATCTTTATTTTGTCTCTTTAATTAAAGATGGTCTATTGTGGCCTATGGAGGCCTTTATGAAAATAACTGAGAATAATTTGAAGCCTGGCTGAGCTGTGGTACGGGCGAAATCCATGATGTGACAAGGGAGACCCCTGCTGGAGTTCAGTTAACAGAAAAACTGACGGTAGTCCTTATATGGAAGTTTCCGGGAGGACATCAGCAAGCTTGGAGGATCTCCAAAAGAAATGTTCGTCCTTGGTGAACAATAGAGCCTTAGAAAGGACTCTGTGCAAAAGCTGGTTTGCCGAGGGAAGTGAACTTTAACAGTTACAAAACTTGATTCCTTTTCCGAGGATTGCGTATTAAGACTTTTCTTGAGCGGAGATTTCAGGATGTTGCAGAGTTACATCCCTTCCTTCTCGTTCTGCTCAGTGATACAGTTTTACTTGTCAAATTCATGTGTGTTTTCATTGTATTTTGCATTATAAAATGTTAGCTTAGGGAGGGCTCTCCCCACACTTTCTTTCGTCGCCTTGCTGCGTGAACTTGCGTTGCTGAGGACTGATGCTGAGGACCTTATCCTGAAAAGACTTTTGAGAGACTGGTCCTGACCCGTTCTGACACTAGTTAGAATAGGTAACTATGAGAAATGATTTATTCTGATTTACTCTGACTAATTTTAGATAAAGCAATATAACTTTTAAACATGGTGTTGGTTGTTTCTTTCCTTGTCGTTTATTGAAGACTTTATGATTATTGTTTATAGATTGTTTATATTATGTTAGGCAACCACTAAACTGGTCCTATCGCCTAGATATAGATGCAGGGTGCTTTAGGAGTTTTCTTCCCACAGGTTTATTGCTGATAGAGTATTTGAGTGTATGTTAGTGAAATGGGCCCTAGCGTATGATGAATGTATGTGCGTGTAACTGTGAAATTACTCTATCTGTGGTAGTGGGCATATTTTTGATACCCTGATCTGTATCAAGAACATTTTACCCCTGATTCCAACAGAAAGCAGGAAAATGGTAGTTACATCATTAATCTTTTCTAAACTGGATTATTGCAATGGGCTATATCTCGGTATACCCGAGAAGCAGCTACATAGACTTCAGATGATACAGAATGCAGATACAGAAAGGCTCCTCCTGGGGATCACCAAATTTCAATCAGTGGGAAATCACCTTCGGAGCCTGCATTGGCTGCCAGTCAAGAGTCGTATTAAGTTCAAGGCCTTGTGTATTACATGTAAGGCATTACATGGTACATCCTCAGTTTCTGAGGCGGTCACTGCACTGGATGCCTACGGTCAGAAGGGGTGAAACTGATTCTTTCTCAGAAATGTTTTAAATCTGACTGGGGGCCGCAGAAGTTTCACAGTGGATGCTACGAAGCTCTGGAACACCCTCCCCATTACCATCAGAAATCTTCCCTACCTGACATCTTTCAGGAAAGCCATTATGACCTGGTTATTTAATGAATAGTACTCCAGCTCGCTTCTTGACTGTTAGTGTCAAGACACCGTTTGGTATGTGTGCGCAGTATGAATTTAAACCATAACGTTTGCTTGCGGTTTGTATACTCCGTCGCCGGTCCACCTTCTAAATGTATATGCAAGCAGACATTAGGTTTGGCTATGGTGGTGACTACTCCGTCACCTCCCAGCCAAACCTCTCCGCAGCTCGACAGAATAAGGGCCATAGGAAAATAGGCTGTATGTCTGCCCTCTCAGTCAGGATGGGTGGACAAAAAGCAAACTCTGGAAGTGAGGGAAAGTGAAATAAAAATAATGGCCCACCCTCCATTGGAGATAATTCTAATGGAGATGGGAGCATGATATGTTTTATTTTCAAAAAGAAAACTGTTTGGTGCAGGGCTGAGTCATGCTGAAGTAGTCGTGTATCAAACAGCGATATGCTTTGATAGGAACCGTTGTGACAGCGGCTCCTGTCAATGCATTATAAATGCACGCCTTCTTGGTGGTCATTTATAAATTTGGCAGGCATTCCTTCCGCCATGGGAACAGAGTCAATTACTCCATCCCTGTGGCAGAATGATGGGACATCCATCAAATTATAAATAAGCCCCTTGATGATTAATTCCAATGGAGTTCCTCTCATCTGAGATTTGATAAGGAGAAAACCGTTAGGGCCCTAATCCACTCTTGAAGACATTGTGCGATCCTGAGCAAATCATGTAGTTTCATGTGCCTCAGTTCCCATAAAAAAAAAATAGAAAATATAGTTTGCAAAGTGAACTATTGAAGAAATTCGTATGTGCATACAATAATTCTGTCAAGACTTGCCACCCTCCTGTTGTTAACAGTCTGTATTAATTTAGCTACATTTTTCTGAATGGGTGAACTAGAAGACTATAGAGATTAAATTATACCCACAAAAATACCGTAACAAGAATATCCAATACCCAAATGTAGTAAAGGCTAGTTCATATAGGTAAGAATAGATTTACTATTCTTAACTGCACATCAACATATCTTGCCTCTATATATTGTGGTAGTCAATATTCAAGATACATAATTGTTATCGATATTCTGACACTCATTAGTGTACAGTACCTTGTATCAACCAGTACATTGTAATCCACGCTTCTTGTATACCGCTTCTGAAAATATTTTGTGCTCATCATACTGCTGAAATGGCTATGTTTCTACTCAACTGATGTATCGCATCAATTTTTTACCTATGTACACCGTATGCCGTTCCTTTGTGTTTTTCTATTGAAAATACCTAATAAAATCATTGGAACTTGATATTCTGACACTCAATCGTCCCAATGCTGTTCAGAATCCACAAGGAGTATTTATAAATTTCCACCACTGTTTAAAGCCCAGCTCGTCTTCATTCCTGTTCTTGAAACAGCTATTACCAGACAATATGAATTATGATGTCTATGGTAACATCTCAGCACTATTTCCTTTCACTTGGGTATTTAGATGCTGAAAAGAGCTGAAATATTGCTGTGAAAGTCCTTGGAAAAAGAAGGAATTACCTGAGGGGTTGGGCTTGGAATTACTGATTTCCCATGGTAATTCCTCGTTTCCTAGTAGACTCTTGAGGTCTAAATCAAAAGAAGCTTGATTTTCCCTACCCCCAGATTTACTGGTACCTACAATATCACTAACTTAGTGGGAGGGGAAATAACCGGCCCATTTCTTTAGGACGTTGATAGACACGGCCTTAGATGTCTCCCTAAATTATGCGATATCATTGTTTTGAAGCAGCGACTGGTCTGAATCTCTCAACTGTTTTTGGGGAACAAACAGAAGGAACAGATTGGCAACATATATTTTAGGGAAAGCAGCACATAAAGTTTAAGCGTCAGAAACAATGGACGTGCTAGCTACTGGTAAAAAGGAATAAGCCTAGGAGATGACAAAAATGTCACCATCTTGGAAATGTAACTAAATATGTTTCTACAATGAATCCCTTTAAGCAGACGTCAGCACGCCACCAAAAGAGCAACAAGGATTCCAGTCAAAACTGAAAAACCATCAGTGACCACTAAAGCACACAGCAAAAAAGATCACAGAGCAAAGACAAGACAGGCAAAATAGTGAGACATGTGCTTTCTGTTCCCTTGACATTCCTTATCCATGTGATGCCAGTGTAAAACTCAGGCCACACCACATGCTCGATTGCCCACGTTTTCATGCATTAATGATCTGTATTCTGTGTATGCATTCCCATTCTGTCCATTACAGCAGCCCAGCTTCTCGACTGTACATTATTTTTCCAATCAACTCTCCCCAGGTTGCTAAATCCTCTATCACCCTGTCATCCCTACGGGAATGTTTAATATGCTGCTCATCTGCCAGTGCCCACTCTAGCAAATCTCGCCTCCAGGTAGAGGCTTCCGGCGCCAGCTGATATCTGTTCATTGTCTCGCCAGGACTATGCCAAGGGCCAACACCCTGGTTGTCATTTTACCTAGTCCTTTCTGGGAGAGCACCCCCAACAGCCAAAGCTTCTCCGTCTTTGTCCGGGTCAACCCCAGTAACATGGGACAGGGCACCACCCACTTCAGTCCAGAAGTCCACCAGTCTTATACAAGACTAAGTCATGTGCGGAAAGCCTAATGTACACTGAACAAACCTGCCACATCCGGAAGGAACCCCAGGGTACATCTCAGATAGTTTCAATGGGGTCATGTATATTTGATACAAGTGATTAAATTAAATATGCTTAAAGCGGGCTTTGGGCAACACCAGAACAGCTTACAGGCTCTCCACCATTTACCATCGGTTAACTCCTCCACACAGTCTAGCCTCCACCTCTCCAATGCCCGCACCATTGCACACCGCCTCTGCAAGTAGGAGCTAGAGGTGTGTGTTTAGTCCCCAACAGCATACCAGTTCCATCAGCTGTCTCATCAGAGTATTTCTCTGTGCCTTTTCCGTAAACCAAGTCCAGAGCCCATGGGTTGTGTGTGCAATCCGAGCATAGTGTAGGAATTGCCCCTGGCCTACATTGAACCATTCCTGGGCCTGTTCAAAAGAGATACACCTCAACCTCTCATTTAAGATAGAAATGTCATGCAGTCAGGCATCTGCCCTCCCGCCACCTTAGATAGGACGTGTCCTGTCTAAGAGCAGAGAACGGCCTCAATGCCAGTAGAGGCAGTCCCTCCGCATAGGGTGCTTTTCTCAGGACTACAGTCACCACTCTGTGCCAGGTCCATCCCATCTGTTGCTACAAATACAGGAGGGATGTTGGGACCTTATTTCCCATCATGATGACCTCCACTCCAAAGTGCAGGTCATGCGTCCCCACGAAGAGCCTCCTTTCCCAAGTTGGGTCCTCATCGAACCATTGCATCGCATGTTGTAGTTGTAGTACAGTGTAGTACAGTAGTACAAGAAAAGATTGGATAGCCCCATGTCTTTGTTCCTCCGAGGTAATTTCAGCATGTCAAGCTTTACCTGGCTCCATCCACTTGCCCACACCAAGTCCCCAGCAGCTTATTGAGTTGCACAAAGGAGAAAAGGGGGACAGGGCACATTACATTCTGGAACACATACAAGCAACGTGGCAGGAAGACCATTTTAGACATGGAGATTCACCCCATTATGGACAGCAGGAGATTATTCAAGAATTCAGCAGAGTGAGCCAGCCCGCCCAGCATCTTCCCCACATTGAGGGCAAAATGGACCTTGGGGCATTGCATGATCCAGAACCCCAGATATTGGAAAGCATATCACTCCCATTGTGCCTCTAGGCCCTGTGAGAGCACCACATCCACTCATCTCAATTGGGCCTTGGGCTATGGGAAACATCCTAAACTTGGTTGTGTTTGTGCACAACCCCAACACACTCATGAAGCTACTCAACTTCTCCAGTAGCCTCAGACCCCTTTGGATCTCTTAAATAGACCAGGGCGTCATCTGCGTACAGTGGCACCACATGAGTATTACCACCCAGATGGACCTCCCTCCCACTGGTTGAGTCTCGCTCACAGCACACATTCCAGCAGCTCAACTGCAAAAGCAAAGAGCATAGGGGACAGAGGACAGCCTTGTCTCGTTTCCCTCCCCAGCTCCCAGGAATCTGAAATCACCACTCCAGTTCACACCCATGCCACTGGTTGCATGTACAGTAACTGTACCCATTGTACAGAATTGGGGCCAAATACCATATGCTGCAGGACTGAACACCTATATTGCTACCCTAATGTGTCAAATGCCCTCTCAATATCAAGTGTTGGGCAGAGCAGCCGTCTGGAGATACTGTCCAAAACATCTGTGGCCTCCATTGACACCTGAGCAAAGCCCTCCCACAGGTAGGTGAAATTATTCTGATAACGGGCCCTGACTGCAACCCATTATCGCCGCACACAGAAAGAAAAATGTGTGACTGTGGTTTGCCACTTTTCAGCAGCCAGGCCAACATTCTTTCAATTATTCAACAATGCGGGTGTATTTTTTTCAAGTAGTGCCCAGCTATCCCCTATTTGTTGTTTGATCTGCGTTAGTCACTGGCTGGCACCAGATTCCTGGCCTGGCGAACAACCAAGCCCGCCTGTCTCTGTTCTAAGTCTGTGAGGTCCCTCTCCAGTTGTTCTCACACCCCATGCATGTAATTCATACACTCCCCTTTTAGTGCCAACTTTAAATGACTCTCATTCAGTCAGCCTACTGTCAGTGGAGTTTGAGGTCTCACAGAAGAAGCGTAAACTCTTTTATTTGTTCTCTGCATTCCTCGCCCTGTTACATCTCAGCACGGAGTCACCAAAGCAGGAGCTTAGGCCTAACCCACCCTCTTATCAGTGTGACGAGTAAGGAGAAGTGGTCCGACAGGTACCAGTGAGGTACACAGAGCTTTTAAACATATCCAGGTCTTCTACTTGCCCTAGCACCAAAGCTAGCCTACTGTATACCTTATGTACAGGTGAGTAAAAAGAGAAGCTCCTTCCAGCCGGGTGGTGATGTCACCATACCTCCAACAAATTGAGGCTCTCCGGAACCTCCCTTAGAAAGGTGTCTATATGGGGCTTATTTCCCCAGCGAGGGCTAGCTCTATCCAACCTCCAATCAAGCACAAATTGGAGTCCTCCACCTACAAAAGATATATGTGTAAAAATGGGGCAAAGAGTTTCTGCATCCCTGGGTAAAATTATTTGTCAACATTGGGTGCATAACAAATCACAATATAGGTTTCGTACCCATACAGTATCCCCACCACAATAACATATCTCCCTTGGGGTCAGGATGTTCTTCCCTCTGCAAGAACAGGACCCCACCACTAACCATGTAACCACCCCATGGGTCTTATGAGAGTATGTATCAGCAAACAAATGTCCCTGCCATCTTTTTGACAAGCATTAGGCCTCTGTCCTCAGCAGGTGTGTCTCCTGCAGGAGTGCCACCTGCACTTTATACCTCCACAAGTAGGAGTGAACTCAGTAACATTAAATGATGTTATTTAACCCCCAGGACATTCCATGTGACTAGTATCCTATTTAAAGCATAGATGGGAAGCCTGGGGGGAGCATCTCCACCTCTGGGAGGTGCCAGCAGGGTAGCCTTACAGGCCTCTACGTCCTGGACACCTCATCAAGCTTTCTGAACCTCATGCACATGTCTCAGTTGCTGCCAACCACATACTATAACCTGGATCCCAGCAACCCCCCCACAAAGTTCACCTTTCCACCCCCTACCCACTGGGCAGATAACTCCCCATCCCCAACTTTGACCAAACCCTGGTGTGACATCTAGGTGTCCCCACAAGGATCCTAATGCACAAAGCCCCCACTGTTCTTGTGCCCTCTGATGTTCTGCCAAGCTTGTAGTATGGTGGGGGGGCAATTTATTATCAAGTCATTAGACTGTTGCGGCTTAGGGTTTTTGGTGTCCACATCCTGGCACCTCCCCTTTTTCGATGTTTGCAGCTCTGTCGGTCCACCTGCACAAAGGATAAGGGTTGGGTGCACCAATCTCCCTGAGGTGACCCAAAGCACCGGCGACCATGGCCTACCTGTGTTGAATACCTATTCAATCTAGTGCAAGCATTCCAGGGCTGACTCAGGCCTCTCAACCCCACTCAGACACCACCTCCTTGAGTACGTTGGGAATCTCCACACTCTCCTGGGCAGCCAGGCCAACAGTCTTTCCAGGCCACACCCTGGTAGCACCAAGTCTCATAGCCTCCTCTCCACAGCCACCAGAAGAAGTTTCTCCTTGGGCCCGTCTCCACAAGCCCCCTAGGTCCGCTCTTTCCCTCTAGGGGGCGCCACCTCCACCAGGGCCTTTTTTATCTGCAGGGTCTTTGGGTTGGTCTGCTCTGGGAGGTCCGCTCTGGTAGGCAAACAGGCCTTTCACCTCCCAGCGGCTGCCATGCTGTAGCACACTACAGGTCCCCCAAGGCCAGCCCATGCTCAGCCACCCAATCAGTCAATTAATCAATCAATCAATCAATCAAGGTTCTTATACAGCGTGACTACTCACCCTTAAGGGTCTCAAGGTGCTGGGGGATCTGCAGTTCAGTCGCAGAGACAGGACTTGAGGTCTCTCCTGATTTGAGGCAGTGATGGTAATTGCCTGAGGTACACCGAGGGAAGTTTTACCACTGTCCAGGACGCTAGGCACCCCTGAGGACACAAATTCTCCACAAGTCCCCCCTCAGTAGTGCCGTGGATGCAGTGGTCTCTGAGGCCCCAAGGCACTCCCTGCCCACTGGGGCCATCGATGTCCGAGCCGCAGCTCTGCTGGGCTCAGCCGTGAGTTGCTCATCACCAAGCTGCGCCTGCCAGAGTGCCTCCTCCAAACGCCTCTCCACCAGCAGGGCCCACAGCACCAAGCATATTCTTATGGACTTAAGTACATATTTAGAGAGATCCATTTCTGCAAAACGTTCTACATTAAATGTGTTTTGTTTGGCACACTTCCCATTGCTTACAGCTTGATTTCCTTCATCACTGTATCCCAAACGTGATGCATATATTGTAGCCCAGGACAACAGTTTTATTGTCTACCCCCAGTGTAATGAAACGTCCTTCCTGTTTAGCACTGGTATATCACTTATCATTGTGTCTTGAAGACAGAATTGCCAAGATTAATTCTCAGATCAGCAACATTCCAAAAGAAACAGCAAATGTACAGTTTGTGATGGTATCATTTGCTTACACTTTATGCATGCCCTAGCAATTGTTCTGCTGTCCCTCTTTTGTGTTCACCTATCTTATTTGTGTCTACCCCTCTTAAACCATTTTCCTCATCTATTGACCTTGTCATGTGGATCCATGGTCGATGATGGTATTAAAAACCATCTAGCTGATACCTCTTATATAGTTTTAGGGTAGCTTTCTTGCCAATGTTATTTCATTGTTTGCTAGCACATCTGCAAATATAAATCTGAGATTAAAGCATAAGGGTGAGCACCTCTGTTCTGATGAGGTAATATTGCTTGGTTAGGTTCAAACCCCTACACCAAACCTTTCTCTGTACTTCATGCATATCAATAACCTTTTTTATTGAGAGTCAAACACTGATTTGCATATAGCTGGGTCCAAATTGCTGTGGCATGGTGTGCAAAATAACAATGGACTGGGATGCGCCCCAAGTAATTACCAGTGGCTGAGATTAATTCAAGCATTTCATCCATCACTTTTTGTATACTTTACAAAAGTCAAGGGGAGCCACATTCTTTTAAGCACACTTTGGCTGTGTTCTGGATTAGGGATTTAGATCTAGGTAAGTAGTGTTTTGTATATTTGTCTCCACCTATTAAACCACTTTAATAGGTGGTAGAGGAAATTCTTTATGAGTTTCAATATATATTTTTTAAAGTCACGGAGTAGCTGGGTACCCCCTAGGAAGTGCTGTGATAATTAAACATCAAAACACAAATAATATGTAGAAAAGTTAAAAATACATTCCACTACTATAAATGTCACAAATATAGTGAACTGTGTTACAGCAAACAAATGATGGAAGGAATGCTGACAATGCAAACATTCTCCCCCAATCAAAAGATCCAGGTTAAATCCATCATTCTTTTGCCCACTATGCCACCCCAGTTTGGACCCAGCCATATGCAAATCAGTCTTGACACTGTGCCTCATGGGAACAGTCCAGACCGAACTGCCAGGTCAGGTCCTCCCTGGACCAGAAACAAGCATCCTGGGACCGGTTTCAGGGTATGTCACCCTTCTTCAGCCAGGCTAGCTTGAATCCAGTGGCACAGTGAGCAAGGGACCCATGTCTGGGCATACCCAACCCACTTAGGGCGAAAAGTGTTACAGCAAACAAATGATGGACGGAATGCTGGCAATGCAAACATTCTCCCCCAGTCAAAAGATCTGGGTTAAATCCATCGTTCTTTTGCCCACTATGCCACCCCAATTTGGACCCAGCCATATGCAAATCAGTCTTGACCCTGTGCCTCATGGGAACAGTCCAGACCGAACTGCCAGGCCAGGTCCTCCCTGGACCAGAAACAAGCATCCTCGGACGGTTTCAGGGTATGTCACCCTTCTTCAGCCAGGCTAGCTTGAATCCAGTGGCACAGTGAGCAAGGGACCCAAGGGTTTCCAGTCTAGGGAGGACCTGGCTGGGGTGAATGTATGACATTGTTCTGCATTCTGTCCATCAACTGTTATTTTTGCATTTGTCACCCCGAGTGGGACGGGTATGCCCAGACGTGGGTCCCGTGCTCTCCATGCCACTGGAATCAAGCTATCCTGGCTGAAGAGGGGTGAAACCCCAAAACCAGTCCTAGGATGCTTATTTCCAGTCCAGGGAGGACCTGGCTTGGCAGTTCGGGCTTGACTGTTCCCATGAGGCACAGGGTCAAGACTGATTTGCATATGGCTGGGTTCAAACTGGAATGGCATAGTGAGCAAAAAAACGATGGATTTAGGCCCAGATCTCTGTACTGGGGTGAATGTATGACATTGTTCTGCATTCTGTCCATCAACTGTTGTTTTTACAAATATAGTGAACTACAGTGTATTTTTTACGTCTTTACATATTTACTTTTCTAAAAAATAAATTAACGATGTACCATGGTACTACAGAGAAAGTACTGCACTACTTGGAATTATAAAAAAATATATAATTTGTAACACAAAATTGCCATTGAGCTACACTATATTACACAAATATTGTGTGCTTGCAGTGTATTTTTTATATATTTTTTTAATTTTCATGTAACTAATGCAGTACTTTGTAGATATGAGAATGGTAGTTGTTGGACCTGGCCCTTTTGGCCGGATGGTCCCTAGACTTTTCGCCTTCCACCTGTACTTATTCTGACCTATTGTTGGCTATTCTATGACTCTGGGCCCTTTACCACTGCTGTTCTGTGCTAAAGTGCATATGCTCTCCCTATGTAAAATGTATATGTTGGTTGGATTCCATGATTGGCTTATTTGGTTTACTGTCAGACCCCAGTAAAGTGCACCAGGAGGGCTTGTAAATACAAATGCTGCTAGTGGGCTTGCAGCACTGGTTGTGCCACTCACAGAAGCGGCCTGGTAAAATGTATCTAGGGTCTGCCATTGCAGAACCTGCGTGCAGTCTGGTACTGTCATGCTGACTGGGTAAGTGCACACACTTGCCAGTCCCTAAACCCTTAACTTCATATCAGTCACCCCTATGGTAGGCCCAAGGGCAGGGTGCATTGTAAGCATAAGGTAGGACAAGCCCTGATGTGTGTGGCATATCCTAATAGTGAATTACAGCCATTTTCGTTTTTCACTATTGTAAGGCTACCTGTTATAGAATGGGCTGTTAGAATTGTTACATTCTATGATCCTAACAGTCCCAGGGAACATGGTAGAAATTCGAGTTTAGTATGCCTGAACTCAGAATAATAAAATACATCTTTTAGTAAAGTTTATTTTAATATTCTGTGTTTGCAAATACCACTTTTAGAAAGT
Organism: Triturus cristatus; assembly: GCF_964204655.1. Classification (NCBI taxonomy): domain Eukaryota; kingdom Metazoa; phylum Chordata; class Amphibia; order Caudata; family Salamandridae; genus Triturus; species Triturus cristatus. Next base: position 1,536,175,548 of record NC_140590.1, on the reverse strand, counting down.
TGGTATTTGCTTGCTTGACCATTTCAGCCCGCCTCTGCTGTGATGTGTATCTGCCTGTCTGGTTGTGTGAGTGACAGGGCTGGGGAAACCCAGAGGGGCAGCGCTAGGCAGCCTGGTGGTGAATAGGAAGATTGGCAGTCAGATGGGTGGGAGGAGTACACCTGGGCTCTGAATAGGGTTGTGCTCTGCTACCACAATGCTGGCTCCACCTCCTGCGGAGCGGCTGATGTCTCTGCCCTGCACCTGAATAGAAAGGCCCTGCTCCCAAGAAATTAGATCAGATCCTGCTGAAACAAGAAGAACCTCTGCCAGAAGAAGAAGGAACTGGGAAAGCTGTAGGAGGAGTAACTGTCCCTGACCAGGGGGATTGGCCTGCAGTGGTTGCCTTTCTGCTGAAGGAGAGGAAAAAGACTACAAAGACTTTTATTTCAACTTGTGCTTAAAGATCTCCAAGGGCTTGAACTGAGCTTGCCCCCTGAACGAAGTCCCAGGACCAGTGGACTTCATCCCCAGCTCCCCAAAGTCTTTTGGAAGTGCCTGCTGCTGTTGTTGGGCCTTCTGAGGGACTGTGTGTCGCAAGGAGCTGGAAGCGCGGCGCAAGGGAGAGAAGCGTGCCGACGTCGGAGCCGCTGTCGTTGCATCTCGCAGAGAGTGTCGCCGCTGCAGCATTGCATCGAGCGGAAGCGTCTCGCATCATTCCGGAAGTGTCTCGCAACGCCGAAGAAGCGTGACGCCATCGCAGCCATCGCAGCTGTCGCATTGCACCGCATCGAGAGAAGAGTCTCGCATCGAGGAGGAAGCGTGTCGCCATCGCAGCCATCGTAGTTGTCGCATTGCACCGCATCCAGAAAAGCGCCTCGCATCCATGGAGAAGCGTGCCACCGTCGGAGCCGCTGTCGTCGCATCTCGCAGAAGGGGTGTCGCCGCTGCGGCATCGCATCGAGCGGAAGCATCTCGCAACGTCGGAGAAGAGTGCCGCTGCCAAGGCCGCTGTCGTCGCATCTCGTCAAGGGTGACGCCGCTGTAGCTGACGCATCGAGTCGAGTCTTCTCGCAACATCGGAGAAGCGTAACGCATCTGGAAGATCCCGTCTTTATTTCTTTGGCACCAAGAACTTCAACGCATCTGCATCGCTGCAACACTTTCGTTGCCCTGCGTGTCGCATCTAAGGTACATTGACTTAAAGTGTCGCATTTAAGAACTTGAGAGAAACTAAGCAATCTTCTACCAACTAAGCAACCGTATTGTGTATTTTTCATCGTTTAATGGTCTTGTGATAATCCTATATAAAGATTCCTTATTTTTAATATAACTACCTGTGTGGTGTCCATTTGTAGTGTTGTCACTTGGTTACTGTATGTGTTCACAAATGATTAACCTATAACGCTCTGAGATAGCTTGTCTGCTCGCGCCAAGCTACCTAGAGGGTGAGCAAGGGGTTGTTTTAGTAGTGTGACCCCTCATCCTGACTAGAGGAAAGGTTCCCTGCTTGTCACAAGCCTGTGCCAACCAGAGAACCCGGATTCTAACAGTAGTGCATAAACATTTAAAAAATAATAATACTGTTTGCTACCTATTACCACTTTGCTGCATTTAACTTTTAGAAACACAGCCATTAGTTGATCATATACTGTATTGGAATCAAGATGTACCGGAAAGTTTCTGGAGTACCCCACAGCACATTATATAACTTAGGGTCTGATTACAATTTTTCCGGATGGGATACTCCATCACAAACGTGACAGATATCCTTGTCTGCCAAGTTACAAGTTCCGCAGGCAATAATGGAATTTTGATTTGTCGACGGTATGTCCGACACATTTGTGATGGAGTAACCCTGCCTGGCGAACACGTAATCAGGCCCTAAGTGTTTTGGCACTTATACGTTTTTAAAGACTCACAACTCCCACTCAGAGTGTCACACACCTCAGTGGGGGAGCTCACCTCCACCCTCTGATGGAGTGGGTGGTGCCACTGGCAGTGTGGGGGGGTGGATTAGTGTTTTTGTTTTGCCTTAAGTGTCCTAGATGTGCCCCACTACAGGAATGCAATTGCTCATCACACTCTAGCCTGAACTTAAAGACCGCTTACAACCATCCTCTGCCTATCCCTCAGAGGTAAGAACCCATCAGGGCTTCAAGCAGACACTTCCTTTCTGTAGCCCAGCTTTCCCTGCACCATACTATAGCATTATAGCATTGTACCAAGAGATATACTGGTAGTTAAACATTCTATAGCTGAGTTATAGGCCCTAAACATAGGCAAGAGAGGAAACTGAACAGACATTAGGGCAATAATGCTATTGCAACATTCCACCGCTGAGAGCAAAATGTTCGCAATTAAACAGAGAGAATCAGAAATGTTGGAGCAGAAGGTCTGTCAGTCTTTTTTTGCTCTTTGCAACTCCTTTGTCTTCAACTGAGCTCTCAACATTCCAATGTATTAAACATTGTATCCTCTTTAGAAACCCACAGTTTATTACATGGTAATAAGTACGATTACAATAATATTTAATTCTCCTATTGCTGCTGTTTAGAGTGAAACCCATAAATCTAGAGCAATGCCGATTAGTAACGTTGCTATAACAGGTCAATCCTCCTTCCTCACTTCAGCACCCCTTAACTGTCAGAAAACTACACAGACAGATTTTTTTACGTAAAAGTAGAGAGCAAAACTGTCTACCAACTTACTTGCAAAATATTTCTTTCATCTGCTTCATTATAGTTAGATTCCATTAGTCAAAGAATAGCTCGAAGGGCTTATGCTCTAAAGACATTAAGGTAATGAATGTGTAATTGGCATGTTAGGGGTGACATGGAAAATTGGAGTGTTAATATTCTTATTTCAGTCATTTAGAGGCTGATATAGAGTCAATCACTATTTTGCATACCATTCCACTTCATTGTGCGCCCAGCTATATGCAAATCAGTCTTGACCCTGCTCCAATGGACACAGTACAGTCCGAACTGCAAGCTAGGTCTTCCCTGAACCGGAACACAAGCAGGACTAGTTTTTACCTTGTTATGAGCTCATCAGCCAGGTATAGCTTGGTTTCAGTGACACAGTGTGCACAGGACCCATGTCTGGGCCACTGGAATAGCAAGTCCAGTATTCCTTCTTCAGACAGCAGGACATTCCTTCTGACAGGTTCAGGAGTGTTCTGACGAGAGGTTCTGGGAGTGCCACATTTATACATAGTGCCAGCCATTGTGTGGGGGACAATCCCTGGCCTACTGCCGAACTGGTTCTGGTCAGTCTTCACCTTCCCTTGGGTTTGACTCCATACTCTGTAGAGGGACAAAGGCTGGGGCAGGCTTGGTGTCAGGCTCCTTTGTGCGTGCTACAGGTAGGATCCTTTGAAATGTAGTCAGGTCAGGGCACAACCCCTCCAAAACCATCCCATAAGGAAGACCCACGCCCTCTACACCCATTCCCCTTTTGTCCCCATATCTGGACGGAATATACAACACACCACAGAAGAGACATTCACAGTCATGTGACCCTGAACAGTGGTAGAAATTCACATTCAGTTTTGGCAGAAAAATGCCAACTTTCTAAAAGTGGCATTCTCAGAATAGTAACTTGAAATCTGACTTTACCATTAATGAGGATTTTAAATTACAATTCAAATGAGTGCAAGAAGGATTTATCTATTGGTTCCCAAACTGAAGTTATCACTTATTAAGTGTAATAAGGTAACCCAGTGTTAGATATAGCTGTGCTATTGTGAAAAGCGATTTTAGGAGTACTTCACTGTCAGGAAATTTAAAACCTAAGTACACATGTCTTACCTTTTAAATACTATGCACTGTGAGAAGTTGGCCTGATGTATGATGTCACTAGTTCTAGTGTACACCTTATATCAGTCCAAACAACCCTTATGGTGATTGGTTGTAAAGTCAACCTTATAGACCAGCTATCCTAGTGGTAGCATGGACAAGAGCAGTCTTAGGCTAAACTCTGAATGGCATGTGAAGCCAGCTGTGATACCATATATAATCCCTTGAATACCAAATGAAAGGACACCACAACAGATATATGTATAAAATAAAGTGTATTTATTCTAGTCAAACCCTCAGCACTCTTTATGAGATTAGAGGTAAGTACAACACAGTCTTATTTATGCATACATTAAGTCACACAGGTAAGTAATACAGTTAGGCCCTAGGGGCCACGCAAACCATATACTAAAGAAGTGGTATAAAGACCACTGTCACGGAAATAGGATAGGCCTAGGCCTAGGGAATCGCTGGGGCTACACTACACTAGCAACAGTTAGGAAGTGGGAGGCCCACGGGATTCAGGTGCAGAGTGGAAACACTCACGCGGAATGCGTAAAAGTCGATAGAATTACTAGCAGTTAGAAATTAACAGTTTAAGGACACTTCTGAAGCAGCTAGAGAGTCGAGACTCGGAAACTAGACCCTAGGATAGTCACTATCCTTGTGAGCACCGAAGTACCCAAGTTACCTAGCCCACGGGCTGCGGGTGCATAGGTGTGAACTTGCGTCGGGTTTCGTCGTGGACTTCTATGGATGCCTGAAGGAAAGTTGCTGACAGGCCGTCAGTGAAGAGTGTCCGGTGGATCCCAAGGCTGGGATCAAGAAGAGAGGAGACCTGCAAGCAGAAGGGACAGAGTCAAGGTCACTAGCCAGTGACCACGTGGAACCAGGAAGGAACCAGGCGATGTCATGAAGATTGCAGGTGAAGGTGAAGCTTGTCGCTGCAGCCACGGGGACCAGGAGATGTCGAGGACAACCAGGACCAGGATGCGAGCTGTCCCACGAAGGCTCTTGCTGTCGGCGGTGTCAAAGTTGAACTAGGACTCACCAAGCCTTGGCAAGCGGAACCCACGAAGAACGGAGGACTTGCTTCTGGTGCAGACCAGGAAGGTGCTTCTCTTTTGCAGGGAAGCGGGAGCCAGTCTGGAGGAGCCAAACCAGCAGTGAAGATTTCAGGATGCATCGTCACAGAGGCCACTAGCCAACGGGCAAGCAACCGGACAGGCGCGGCAAGCAGGAAAATGCAGAAGGGCCCCACGCAGGACTCGTGGAGTGTGGGGGGCTGATCTTCGGTGCAGATGGTGCTTGGGGTTGGGGCTTCTCAATCCCCGGTGCACAACTTCGAGGGTGCCTCAGAAGCTGCGCTGGAAGATACTAGCCACTTTTCCCAGGTAGCCAGTCCCACGTCTCTCGTCACCTCCACGGATCTCAGCTCGGCTGTGGATGTGGATCAGGGTCGGAGAAGTCTGGAAGTCAAGACTCTGGTCGGGCTCTGCAGTCGGTCCCTCGTAGAACTTCAGCAAAGCAAAGGGTAGTCTCTTGATGGTGCCTGTTTGCACAGGGTAGCCACTCCTTGGCCACAAGGGAGATTCTTCAGTCTTCTTCTTTCGTCGAATGTCGAAGGTCCAGAGTTTCTGTTCAAGTTGCAGGTTCAGGATAATCCAATCTCCTGGGGCCAAGCTACCACTCTTATACTAATCTGGGGGGCTGGGTTACCTGCTAGGTCACTGCTGGGTGGGACCTGGGAGGGGGGTGGTTACACCCCCTTCCCTTTGTCCAGTTTCGCGCCAGGACTGGGGCTGGAGTGCCCCAGTGCCGGTTTGAACTGGACTATGCACGGGACACCTTGTGTGCCCCAGGCATGTCTCATTCTTTTCATCCCTCCCTGCCCCAATACACTAAGGCCTGTCTGGGGTGGTGCTCGCACCTCCCAAGGCAGGAAACCTATTGTCCAAGCCTCCCTTGCCGGGATCACTCCCAGCAGCAGGAGGTCAGACTCGTGTCTGTGGCAGCAGCATCCATCTTGTGATGCTGGGGCTCTGGTTAACTTTAACCGGGTAAGTAGGTTACAACATGTCTTCTCCCTCTAGAAGGGAGGGATAATATCCTCATCCCCAGAAATGGGATGGGGGTATTATTCCAAAGTGTTAGACACCTTACACAACATGTTTTGATAAAGCCAAACCATAGTTACCATAACCGTTTAAGATTATAAGGCACTTTAAGAGTATATGGTAGGCTATATCATAGAACAGCTATAAGGACATGGTTCCGAAAGCTGCAGACAGGCTCAGCTCATGCTAGAGCACCATCTCACATGTTACCAAGCACTCTGCCTCCAGGATTGTTAAGGCCTGCCATAGGAGTGGCTGATAGGTACACATGTGTCTATATGTAAGTTAGGTATAGGAATACTACACCTAAGCAAGGAGTGATTACACGACCTTGCCCCAGCTGAGTGATCAGCCAGTTGTGTCATAATGGAAGGCCAGGCCAGGGGTGGCATAATACATGCGGCAGCCCCTGGTAGGCCTAGGGTACACCGATGCCATGGGTACCTAAGGTACACTGTACAGGGGCCAATAAGGTGATCCTATCCAAATGGGTTATGCACCTAAAGTACATAGTATTAATTTAGAGAGAGAACAGCAGGGCTGTGGGTCTGATTAGCAGGCCCACAGCCACATCTAAGTCGAAAACCAGTAAAGCAAAAGCAAAAAGTGGGGGTGAACGTAGAAAGCAGACCCTACTCTCCTACATGCACCATGTCCCATAAGAAGTTAGTGCCTACCTTATGGGTGTCTTATAAGTATTCAAAAGGAAGGTTTAGGTCTGGCAGAAGGCTTTTTGCCAGCTTGAAATTACAGTTTTAAACTGCACTACGGGCTGCAGTGGAAGACCTGACACATGCTTTCCAGGGCTATTTTAGTTGGTGGCACAATGAGTGCTGCTGTACACTAGTAGCATTTAATTTACAGGCCCAGGTACATGTAGTACCATATATTGGAGACTTATATGTTAATTAAATGTGCCAATTCTACCGTGTTTAAAGGAGAGAGCACAAGCACTTTACCTCTGGTTAGCATGGGCAAAGTGGACAGAGTCGTAGAGCCAGCAAAAACTAATTCAACTAATATTTGGGAGTGAAGACAAAAAGTCTGGGGCAAAACCATGCCAAGGATGTCAGGTCTAACAATGAATAGGATACATACTTGAGATTTTCATGATTCCCTGACTGACTATTACATGCCTACTCTTTTTCAAAGGCTTGTGAGGATGCCCAGCAGGTGTGTCAAGTACTTTAATCAAACTGATTCCAGATCAAGTGGGAAAAATCACATCTATATCCCATACAACAGCTCCAGTTCATTGGTCCTGACCTGTGATTGACTTAGGGCTTGATTTAGGTCTTGGCAGATGGGTTACTCCATCACAACGGTGATGAAAATCCCCCGTCCACCAAAATATAAATCCCGTTGGATATAATGGGATTTATATTTCAGGCCCTTAGTAAATACTTTTCTTCCTCAAGGCAGAATGGAGAAACTGATGGTTCATCTATTGAGACAGCTCCAAAAATCAGTTGCAACAGTAAGGGAATGGCTGATGGTGCAGGGGGGCATGGCAGCAGCATTTGTAATGATTTCATGGTCTTAATTTCATTGCAAGTCCCTTTTACAACATTTTTGACGCACTGGTAAAAAACCTCTTCTCCATCACCAGGAGGTTGGGGAATGGATGCATCAGCCGTACATTGGCAGAGAAAGCTCCTTTACCCTCTCCCTCCATTTCCTTTAATCTCAAAGTTTCTCAAGAAGATCCAAGATGACCTTGCCCATGTTCTGCTGGTAGTTGCACTATGGCCTAGATTATTTTAGTTTCCAGTCTTGTCCCAGTTTTCAATGAAGCTTCTATGTATATTCCCAGAAGTACCACCTCCACTGTGCGTTCGATTTCTGCTGGAATCATCACTTAGGTTTCTCCGGTCAGGGCCTGGAATATGAAAAGGGAATGATGGAATAACACTGTTGCTCATTGACAGTATCCTTATGCATACAAAAATCTGAAAACGTAAAGGTGTATTTCAGGCATTGGCAGAATTTTCAGTTTTGGTGTGGTTCTAGAGATATTCAAGCTGCTTTTGAGAGCCTGTTAGAATTCTAGATTTCTTTAGAGATGGATTTTTTTCTTGTGTTAGCAGTCTCGACATCAGTGGGATGCGATCAAAGCCTATAGAGAAAATTATTTTGAACATATTCAGGGTATAGCTTCCAGACGTTTATAAACATTTTTTTTCTAAAGAATCTAATATTACATATTCCGGTTCCATCATGAGACCATCATTTGCTTTACAGTGTTTACTAAAAAAATTATTTCAATCTATTCTATTGACAGACTTTTCAATTTTAAAAGCTAAATCTTTTTTTGTAGTCTATATTTCTCAGGATAGTGAGAGTGTAAAATTGGCGCCTTGTTCTGTGATTGCCTTTTCTTAAGGTCCTCCCAGACAAAGTGCTGCTTCGGCCATCTACCTTTTTTTTCCTAAAGTCACCTCTGCCTTTTATTTAGTTCTTCCAGTATTTTTTCTGATGTCTTCATCTGAAGTGGAGGCAAGAGTTCCCACACAGGGTGAGCATTGAGACCTCTCTATCCTATTGTGCAGGTGGCAGAATTCAGGAAAGTTAATTCATTGTTTGTGACCTTTGGTCTTCCGGGTCGATGAAAATATCCAATTACGCTTAACACTATTTATGATGTTATCATGGCACAAAGAGCGGAGGCGCAAGCAGAGAACCTTCGTACACAGACTGCGTTAAAAAAGCTGCAGAACTCATTGCGTAGGGTTGCCAAATCATGCGCTGACTCTGCAATAAGAATAGGGGAAGCCGAAACACGGATATCAACGCTGGAGGATGAAGTAATCTCTCAGAGAAAAGAAAAGAAATCATTTCACTGAATGCTCACAAAGATGACTATTTATGGAAGTTAACCGATATGGAAAACAGGCTAAGACGCAACAATCTTAGAATTCTTGGGGTACCGGAGGGAAAGGAAGGGACCGACCCTCGAAAATTCGTAGTGGAACTACTGTCTGAGGCCTTCCCGGATATCAACAGCTGGGATTGGAAAGCAGAAGTTCAAAGGGCTCACCGATTCCCTTTTTTTAAGAAGAAAACAGCAGCTCAAGAAACCTCCTTCCCCCGAGCAATTTTAATCTCTCTAAATCATTTTCTTGCTCGAGAGGCCCTTTTTGATTTGGCCCGTCCTAATAAGAAAGCCCATGCTATGGGCTGTGAATTCTTTGTGAGACCTGACTTTTGTCAATCAACGGTGGATCTCAGATGGAGATTTCAACAGCTGATTCCGAAATTTCAGGAAAAAGGAGCGCAGGTCTTCCTGCAAAATCCTGCAAGACTCAAAATTATTATAAAAGGACGGACATCTGTATTTACTGAAGAGGCTACCGCCAAATAATTTTTGCATAAGTTATAGATGTCCAGGGGTTTTTTGTTTTGTTCAGTTTTTCAAAATCCTGAGGTTCGGTGATTACATTGTACGGGATCCAACTAAGGTTACCCGTTTGTTTCAATAACCCCTTATCAAAAAAAAAAAAGAAGAGAAAGTTCTTTCTTCAGCGAAATCGAACCTGGTTGTTTCTTAGTTTGGATGGGATAGGGTAGGCTAGGCACGGACTAGTTATATTTAGATACGGATTAGAGTTCCGGGGGGGGGGGGGAAGGAGTGGCAGATCAATCACCATCTTTTGGGACAAGCGTCCCTATGCTTCATGGGAAGGGTGAGGGGGGGTTGGGAGGGGTAGGGGTGGGGGTTGGGGGATTCTTGGTGGGTGGTGAAGGGGGGTGGAAAGAAAAATCAGCATTGATCTTTTCGCTTTTTTTTGTTACTAAATGCCTGAGACTAGATTCCAGGCCAAAAAATATTATTATTGGGGATGTAGTTTGGTCCATGTTTGATGTAGGTATGACAAATTTACTGTCTAATTTAAAAAAATTATTCAATGAGAAAAATACAGTTATGTACGCTAAATATATGTGGCCTGAACGACTTTAAAAAAAGGCTGGTTTTTACACAATTAGCTAGGGGTTTTTCATGGGATATTGTCTGTCTTCAAGAGACACATATTGCTTGGGCCAATAGGGTATGGCTTAAAAAGATGGGGTTTGATTTGATCACATGCTCTAAGCAGTCTACTAATACGAGAGGTGTAGCAATTCTTTGTAAACCAGGTGTTGTTTCTTGTAAGAAGTATAAAGAGGATAGAAACGGCAGGTGGGCTAATATTGAGGCAGGGTTTGGTATAGGGGAGGTTATAACCATATGTACTATCTATGGTCCTAATGTAGACGATCCTGAACTATACGACTCCCTCAATTTGGAATTAGCTCTATGGCCCCCTCCTATCATACTGTGTGGGGATTTTAACATACACTTAGCCGAAACAGCCAACATAAATTCAGGGATAGACTATATGGGTCGGAAACCAAAAGTTTTTAGATCCTTATGTAACCTAGCAAGGAAACAAGGCCTACATGATGCTTGGAACCAACTTAATAAATTTCAACAGGGCAGCACTTTTTACTCTGCTCCCCACAATAAATTATTCCGTCTTGATTATATATTTGCTTCTCCTTCTATTTTGGCAGATGCCACTATTACGTTATTGCCAAGATTAATTTCAGATCATAACCCTCTCGTGTTAAAATTCCAGATCATTGCAGGGCCATTTATAAGATATAAATGGACCTTTGATAGGAAGCTATTAGTAGATGAGGAGCATCGTGACTGCATCAAACTTTGGCTCCCAAATTTTTTTGCAATTAATAATGGCTCTGCTTCAGATACAATGGTCTGGGATACTTTCAAGGCCGGCGTAAGGGGGGAAACCCTTAGATATGCATTAAGGAAACGTAATGCTATAAGACAAAAAAATGAACAAGCTATGTTAGAGCTAAGTGCATTGGAATGATAGCTAGCCCAGAAGATTAAAGATCGGACGGACGTTTCTGTAATACAAAGTAACATTGTTAAACAGAGATCTTTAACCTATAATCAGCACGCGGAAGAAACGGCTGCTAAATATCAGACATTCCGAAGGGAATGTTTTGAATACGGGGAGCAGGTGGGGAGAGTACTGGCAAATAGAATAAGGCAAAAGCAGTCACAAAGCAAAATCGATAAAATTAAGGATATAGATGGGTCTCTGCAAAATTCGGAGTCCGGCATTTTGGAGGTATTCAAACTTTTTTATGAAAAACTTTATGAAAGTGGGAAAACCTCTGACCCGCGGGGGTACTTGGGTGAAATCAGCACGGTAGGTCTGGACCCGGCTCAGAGTGAAAGCCTGTCTACCTCTATAACCTCGGAGGAAATTATTCAAGCAATGGTATCTCTACCAAGGGGGAAAGCAATGGGGCCTGATATGATTCCTTTAGAATTTTATGTCTCCTTCCAGGCTGAGTTACAGGACGTGTTATTATCTTTATTCCAGCAGGCATTCATGGGTACAGTACCCGACTCATGGGCTAAAACAACTATAATCGTCTTTAAAAAGAAAGGCAAGGACGAGGCGGAGCCAGCCTCATATCGCCCTATCACATTAATTAATTCAGACAGCAAGATCTTCTCTAAAATACTTGCTAGAAGACTTGGAAAGATCATAGCACCACTAGTCTCGCTACGTCAGCATGGGTTTGTGGCAGGTAGAGGCACTACGGATCATGTTCGGCGAATAATATCTCTTCTGGACTGGTCCCAGGCCTCCGAAGTCCCAATAGGGTTGGCCCTGTTGGATGCCGAGAAAGCATTCGACAGGGTCTCCTGGGAATTTTTATGGGCAGTTCTGCATTTCAAAGGCTTTCCATCTTACTTCATTAAGGCTGTACAGGCCATGTATACTTGCCCAGTTGCCACAATCCGTATTTCAGGCAATCACTCAGGGGAGCTTAAGATATACAGGGGCACTCATCAGGGGTGTCCTTGCTCCCCTCTTTTATTTGCTCTCTATATTGAGCCCTTGCTGATTAAGATTGAGCATGATCTAGAGATTATCCCCATACAGCCTGTGAGTGAATCTATAAAAGTTTTAGCCTAGGCGGACGATGTGGCCGTAGTGACATTGGAAGTTCCCAATGCAATGAGGCATATCGAATGCCTGACATCAGAATTCGGTGCCGTGTCCGGCTATAAGTTGAATTTACATAAAACTCAAGTCCTTTTTACTGGCTCTGACGTCCTACCCGGGGTCAACACAGTTACAGAGGCTATTTATTTGGGGGTAAAAATTGCGGTTAATGTACAGTCCATAGTTAATCTAAATTTTGAACCTATCCTAATCTCAACAAATAAAATGCTAGAGAATCTTGATTACTTGCATTTATCATTATATGGCAGGTGTAATGTTATCAAGATGGTAGTCTTCCCGAAATTTCTCTATTTATTCCGCACGATCCCACTTCTAGTTCCTAATCTAATCTTTATAAAAGCCGAAAGAATGTGCTCCCGCTTTATATGGGGGTACAAGAGAACAAGGAGAACCCTTAAAAAACTAAGCTTATCAAAGGAGAGGGGGGGATTAAATATCCCTCAATTTCAATATTATTACTGGGTGGCCATGCTCCAATATATGGGAATATTGTTTTTCGGTGTTCAGTCCTATAAGGACCCAGCTATATGTCCGTCCATTTATGAACTTATTTTAGGCCCAGAAGCCAACTATATGTTCTCTAAGTTTTTTGAGCCCAGCTATTACAAAAGGACACGTTTTAAGACTTTAGCTGCTGCTGCTGTAGTTTGGTCTAGAATTCGCAAATACTTTATTTTAAAGGAATATAACCGATATATGCCCCTGGGAATACCAGGTAAATTCCCTTTAATTTTTTGTGACTCTACTATGCGGAGATGGAGTGCTCAGGGGGTTAGAATCATTGGTGACCTTTTCAGAGAGAAACAATTAATCCCATTTGTAGAACTTCAAGAGAAATTTGGGCTGTTACGTACAGACTTTTTAAAATATCTCCAAGTTCGTAGCTTTTTAGATAACCTTGATTTAAGAGGACAGATTAATCTAGAAAAGAATGTAATATTAGAATGCATAAAAGGGAGATGTAAGATTTCTCAACTCGCTAAAATAATGATTGCAAGTCAGCAAGACGACCTTGCTTTATATGAGCACCGCTGGGAGAGGAGGTTGGGGATAGTAGGGGTTGACCTACAAGCCGCATTCAATTTAGCCGATCGGTTAATTTTTTCAGGTAGATATAAGAGTCAATATTATATGGCCATTTTTGATTTATACTACTCTCCAGCGAAGATAGCCAAATGGGGGACAAACCGAGGGATCTCCTGTCCTAGATGTACCCTGAGGGCTGCCGACTTGGTGCATATGCTATATGAGTGCCCAGTTCTCTCATCGTGGCTCAAGGAGATAACAAAGTTTTTTGAATATAGGTTTAGACATTTCAGTTAATTTGTCACCTCAACTAGTGCTGTTTGGTTGTGAGTTTGGAGCAAATGTCAGAATTCGACCAACCCCTGAGAAGGGATTTTTGTTTCTATGTATGGCTATTCTCCGTTTATGTATTACTTCCCAATGGCTAAGTCCTGACTCACCGTCCTTTAGTATGTGGATGACCAAACTATTATCCTTGTATAAGTTAGAAACTGCTCTGTACAAACTTAAAGGCAGGGAAAAAAAGAAATTCGGACTTGCACTATGGGCCCCAATCATGAACTGGGTATGATTAATTTGGTCTTTTTCTTCTTTTGGATTCTTACTGTATGTAAATGTAATTTGAACGCCTTCCTCTTATGTATAAGTTTTTTTCTTTATTTATGGGTAATGTAACAAATGTTTACAATATGAAATTGTTTTATCACTAATGCTGATTTTTGAAAATTCTAAAATAATAAAAAAAAAAAAGAAAAGAAAATATCCAATTACATGCACTATTGGTCATGTATTGGGCAAACTATCATGAAAGCATATGAACTATGGCGTATTACTTTGATGACATGCATGCAAGATGGTTCTACTACAGCAGTGTCTACATCCATAACAGCTACCAGTTTCTTTAGGTTGAGGATATCGGTAATAGGGCTGCATGGTTGTACATCACACCTTCATAACTCATTGCTAGTTACACATTGGAATGGGCCTAGCTGCAGAATGTAGTTCTCATATTTTTCAGTTTGATAGTTTCATGAATTTTCTGTATTTTTGAAAACTTCCATAAAATGTTTGAAACTCAGTGGAGCAAGTATATTTGGTGTATTTTTACTTTGGAGTCAAGTGTCCCTATTTATAACTTAATTACTGTCTGGGACGAGGAAAATTAATTAAGAGGAGAGGAGTAGTGCAGCCGCCAAGGCGGCTGACTCCAGAGCGCGGGGTTCACGGTTTGACCCCCAGCACCGGAGACAGATTAGCTCAGCATCATGTGACTCTGGGCAATAGCTCACCTAATCTCCCCGACAGCCCCCAGCACACTGAGACCCTTACAGGTGATTAGTTTGCGCTTTACAAATACCGGGTTATTTATTAGAAGTAACACGAAAGTTGCTTACTGGTGATCTTCATTAATCTGAGTTCTAGTTTTCCTTTTCACAGACTACACCACCCCCCACACTCCATGAAGTTGTCCACAAGGGCCCAGAAAAGTCTTTGAATTATAGGAAGTCTGTCTGATAAGACATGGCTTAGAGGGCTGAGAGAGGGGATGGGGTTTGGGCTGACTACGTCAAATACTTAATTTCATGTTTCAAGTAGTTTAGTTTGCTCCAATATTTAAACTCTGTTGTCTGGATGGACATACCTTGCCTTCTTAAGACTGTGATGAGGCAGTCTGGAACTTAGAGTAATGAAAATTATCAGTAAGTAAACTAGCCATTTTTCTAGCGATAATTCACTGTGCACCTCCAGGTTGATTCTGACACTTCCACTTTTGCATAACTTGATAGTAAAATGCATTTATACAACAGTTGTGAATATCAGTGTATCATGGGATCCAAAATTGTCAGTCCGAGGAGTGTCCATGTTAAACAGTGCATTTCCTTTGTTTGACTTAAATGAAAGAAAATAAATCATGCAGCAGATGCACAATACATGGAAATCTGTTGGGCTAAAAGGTAGAAATGGACAACCATGCAGCCCCATTACCGATATCCTCAACTTAAAGAAACTGGTAGCTATTAAGGATGTAGACACTGCTGTAGTAGAACCATCTTGCATGCATGTCATCAAAGTAATACGCCATAGTTCATATGCTTTCATGATAGTTTGCCCAATACATGAACAATAGTGGATGTAATTAAGCATTTTCAAATGGAGTTGAAATACAGTCCTCAAAGAATAAGAGTGAATAGCATTTGCTTTGCTCTCAGTTAATACCTTAGATCTTCTTCACTAAATATATATTTTTCAAATCATAGGGGACAATTCACAGAAGAGAGACAAGTCTGCTGCCATAAAAATACTCCCAAAGACATGACCATGTTAACTTTTATGAATTCACAAACATTCCCAGTTTTTCCCTCCACAATTTTTCAGGCATAATACTGGGGATGTTCATACAACAAATTCCCTGGGTTCCTATTTCCAAAATGAGTAATTCTGCCTACAATAGTCTTAAGATCTCAGGGAATGGTACATGAGGTGCAATTGCACATTTTATTCTTTTGTTTTTGTTTCTCCACAGGGTAAACAGTTTTCCCTGTAGAAGCCCCATCCCCATATATCATTAAGTTTGAAGGTGATCTGTCTCCCATCCCTTTCTGGAAGAGTTAAATCGGCGTCCACTTCTAGGGTTTAAAAGGGTCGGATCAGAGTTTATGAATGCCCACAAACATAAACGTTTATGGAACTAAACACATTTTTAAGTCTAACCACGGCTTGTGCTGGACACTTCCCACCCCTTGCGTTGTGTGGGAGTAACTGCTGGGAATTTCTCAACAGTCACGGCAGAGAAATGCGCGAAAGTTAACCAATTTATGCATGACAGGTATCATTTTGTGATTTCCTGGCAGACTTAAATCAAGACATTTTCAGCTGTGTACATACATTGATTGCTGATAATGCCTTCTACATTGTGCCCTACAAATACTGATGTCCAGTGAAAAGTTGTGCATTTTAACAATGAATTTTCAGGTAAAAGAATGTGTATTTAGATGTTCCCTTTCTATGATCTTACACTGGTATTGCACTGAACTTATGTGGGTACAAATAAGAGGCAACGCCAGTAAAGCAACAACAAGCAGGAGGAAAGCCACGCCGCCCCCAAGGAGGCATTGGAAGACAAAGGTGCAGGATGGGGAAGTTTAACCCTTCCAAAAAGTAGAAGTGGCCCCAATTAGGTGAATTAGATAGCTAAAATAGAGGCCCACTTTTGCAAATCGGGGCAGTTTTAGACTTGTAAAGGCGTGCTGTATAGGGGTTTTGCAAGGTATGGAATACTGCATGGTTGCTGACATGCACTTCTATACAGCTCATGTTCACAATGTACAAGGTTACTCGATGGAATATGCAGCCGGGCCACTCGAGCCATCCCATTCAGCTCCTCACCATAAGTAAAATCCTTTAAACCCAGATGCATGAATCTGGGGCCAATGTACTGTGCATTGACACCTGAAGGTACGTTGGACAGCCTGGTGCTGGATCAAACCTCTCCACCTGCAGGTCGATCAGTTCCACCATTGTTCCAAGACTTTGTGCTTTGTCCTTGTTTCTCCTATAAGACACTAAAAACATTTTGACATTATACTATTCTTCTATAGATTTATTTAGGCCACCACTGAAACGAACCCCCACAATTTTCCCCTATTTTCACTCCTGTAGTTTTAGTGGTATGTAGTGAAAATGCTGCTTTGTCAGGACCTTAAGCATTTTATTTCTTCAATGTAATATATAGGTATTATTCATTCCTTCACCCTCCATCATCTTAGGAATAGTTATGACTTTTCCGTGGTCAAGCTCCCTATTGGAAAGCCAATTGCATTTGAAGAAGGCCTTTGTCTTGCACACATTTGACAACAGCCAGATGATTGTGATAAGTTTATATCCAATGTCCAACTTTTTTTTTTAAGTTCAAGAAGAGGTTTATTTAGAAATATTAATATGGTCATACAGAAAATAAATACTTCGTATAAGCAATTATTTGTTAATGCACAAATGCAAGAAGGTACAATAAAAAGTAGTAACGATATACTATAGTCATGAAAATAATAAAAGGAATTATAGAAGAGGATATGAGTATAGCCACAGGTTCACATGAAATGTAGATACCAATACTTGTGAATAATACATAATCTTAAAAGACATTATAGGAAATGACAAATTGAGCATAACTGTAAAATGAGCAATAGGAAGTCAAGGAGGCTTGGAGACTTCTTGTTGTGAGAGATCAAGTAAAGAAGTTCTCTTCCCAGTATCGTCTAGATATTGTGTGAAAGGGCCCCAGAGGTGTAGTCGTTTTGTAGCGAGAGATAGGATGGACAAATGCTGTATCAAGGCGATGGCTGTGACATACTCTATACCACCAAGCTAAATAAGACAATTTAGAGGAATCTTTCCAGTTCCTTGATATCTGCTGTAAAGCTACGACTATTAATAAATCAATAACTAGGGATTGGGATTGGGATTAGCCTCCCTCCCAGTCTGGTGTTAGACTGCCTAGGAAAACATTTGTGAAGGAGAGGGGGATTGTGGTGTGAAAAATAGTGTTAATTTGATGCCAGACCTGTTTCCAAAATATAAAAACATGTGGACAGGTGAATAACATATGATGAAGATCAGCGTTAACCTGGGAGCATGTCCAGCAAGTATTAAGATTTGTGTTGTGAATTTTATTTAGGTATGCAGGTGTAAAAAATAATCGATTGTGAATAAAGAAAAGTGTTTGTGTTGTGCTGGCTGCTCTAGATGATTTCCTGATTTTCGTCCAAATTCTTTTCCAAACAGAAATAGGCCAATTCACTCCCAAATCAGATTCCCACAAAAGTTCTACTTTAGTTTTATGTCGGAGCTCAGGGGGAGCCATTAAATGGGAATAAATGGTGGATGCTTTGGGGGTTATGCGGAGAAGATTATGCAAAGGGAAGAGGGGTTGGGAGGGTGGAGAAGATGAAGATTTGAGTTTAGCATAAGTATCAAATATTACATTCCGCACAATCAAAAATTGAGGTTTTAAAGGAAGACGGTAGATGATATAGGGACTGTAATTGAGTAAATTGAAAAGGGGAGCCCTGATCAAAAAGTTGATGAACCCAGAGCAGACCCTTGTTTCTCCAGCTCTTCCAGTATATAGGTTTCTTGTTAAGAAGGATTTGTTTGTTGTGCCAGATTGTAGAATTGAGAAAAGTATCTAAATTATGTACAACTAAATGGGGTGTAATAGATAGTAATTTACAGGATTGCTTAATTATGGGAGTAGAGAGCTTTTGCGGTTTGCGGGTGAAGGAGAGATATTCCTGAAATGGGAAGGGAACTAAAAATGAGGTCTCAAGATCTACCCAGAGAGGTTTATCCTCAGTCTGATTGGTAATCCAATTTGTTAGTTGGTGTAACTGAAAGGCCTTGTGATAATTTGAGAAATGGGGGAATTTGACACCGCCCTCAGATTTTGGTCTTACTAATTTTTGTAACGCTGTTCTTGATTTTTTAGCGTTCCATAAAAAGGAGATGAGAATAGAGTTGACCTTCTGAAACAATTTAGATGGAATAGGTAGCGGGATGTTGGAGAGGATATACAAAACTATTGGAGTTAGCATCATTTTGATTGTGTCAAGACGGCCCCACCAAGAGAGATGAAGAGGATGCCAACCTGTGATCAATGTTTTAAGTTGAGCAGAACATTTTTCTATGTTTAAGGAAATAGATGTCTTTATAGAGGGAGAGAACCAGATGCCAAGATATTTTATATGTTTAGGATTCCAAGTGAAGTTAGAGACTTTAAAATCATCCTTAAAGGTGTATTTGGTTAAGGGTAATATCTCGCATTTCCCTCTATTCAGTTTATAACAAGATACCCGTCCCTAGGCCTCCACCTCTTCCAAGAAAGCTGTAAGTGAAGATTGTGGTTGGGAGAGAAACACTAAAATGTCATCAGCATATACTGCTAATTTAATTTGTTGAGAGTCTGAAACGAAACCTGTAATTAGATGGTTCTGGCGAATTCTTGATAAGAAAGGTTCTAAGGCCAAATAGAAAAGAAAAGGGGACAGGGGCAGCCTTGGCGTACTCCACGTTTAAGATTAAAATACGGGGAACGCTTACAGGGCCCACGAAACACGCAGTGCAACTGTGGCACATAGTCACCAAAGCATTAGGGTGGGCCAACAAGCTCACCATGGCCACCCCTCTCTGGCACGAGGAACAACTGGGTACGTTGGGACACACGAAAGGCTTTGACAAGTGGGATCTAATAGGTATCTCGCGCATCGGAGACCTCTGGGAAAGAGCGGGAGTGATTCCCTTCTCTAAACTACAACAGACATACGACTTGGCTGACACGGAACACTTCCGATATGCACAAATTAAGCACTCACTACAGGCTAATATCCCTCTTGGTACGGCATTGCCTGAAGCCTCCCCACTCGAGGATCGGCTGCTTGATGGGCATCTACCTGACAAGGCTATCTCGCTCACATACAAGAAGCTTATTAACAACACCCCTGACCCCCTCACCGCGTTGCGAGAGAAATGGATGCGGGATGGCCTCGAAATGGACGACGAGGACTGGCGGGTGGCAGTCTCGTCGCCGAAGGAAGTGGCCATATCTGCCAAACTCCGCCTAATCCAACTAAAAATCCTACACAGGGCGTACCTTTCAGAGACACACTTACTCGCGATGGGCAGAAGCGCTGATGGGTACTGTAGGAGACGGTGTGGGGTGGGAGGCGGATTTCTGCATATACTATGGGAATGCCCGCTCATTCAATGTTACTGGGGTAAAGTCTTGAACTGCATGAGTGAGATCTGGGGTGTCCCGCTTGGGCCCGAGGCCAGGCGCTGCCTTTTGAACGTTTGGGAGCCCACGGATCTGGATGTGCGGGGGAGGCTGAAATATGGACTAAATGGAATGTATACCGGGGAGGACTGTGTGAGCCCCCGGATGTCCCTACACCCGAAGACCACTGTATGTTGTAATCACCATTGCATGGAAAGTTGGTGTCTCCGGGAACAGCCGGGAAAAGTTGTGTTAACCTCTAAGCCCTGTGTACGACGACTTCATCTGAAGCAAAATTCTGTAAACATGACAAAGTTGTTTTCTCAATAAACAGAAATATATAAAAAAAAAAAAACTTGTGCAGCTAGACATAGGCAGCTTTTTAAAGACTTGACAAAAGTAAGGTTCAACACTTCTGAAGAAACTCATGCTTTTGGAAAAATCCATATAAGAGCAATAGTCCTGCAATAAAAGACTTCAGTGATCTAGAAGTGTACAAGGCTTCTAAATACATATATAATGTACGAAAGCAAAAGTATCAGTCCACTGGGGTTGTCACCCCAAATAGTGCTATACTGCAGTGATTTCCAAACTGTGGTCCAGGAACCCCTGGGGGTCCGCAAAGCTTCCTCAGGGGTTCCACGAAGACTTAGAAAATTAAATAATATTAACAGATTCATAAAGTGTATATAAATAAAGAAGCTAATTGTACAATTGAAATTTTTTTAAACGTGCTGCAAGTGTGACGTATTTTGAAACTAGAGGCTAAAACTAATTAGTATCATCCGATTGATTTGTGGTAGCAGTGCAGGTGCAAACAGAATATGTATGGACGATGAGTGGCCTCAATTTAATTTAGAAAAGCTCCAACCATCTATGAAAATGAAAATGTTGATTTTATTTATATATGTGTTTGCAAACTAAATAAAATGTCATCATTTGTGAAAAAAAATAAAAAAATAAAAAATACGGGGAAAAAAGGCCATTGGTAGAAATGGCAGCCTTAGGATCAGAGTATAGTAGGGCAATTAAAGAAATTATTTTCGGTCCGAAACCAAACCATTCAAGAGCGTGGAAAATTAAAGGCCAGTATACCCTATCAAAGGCTTTTCCCGCGTCTAGCGCGATTGCTGCCAAAGAGTCTGAGTAATGTGATGACTTAGATAAAATGTCAAAGAATAAGCTGGTATTGTCAGTGATATTGCGCCCTTTGACGAAACCTGATTGTTCCTTTCCAAGCAGCATGGGAAGATGTGGTTCTAATCTTAGGGCAAGCGTCTTTGAGAAAATGTTATAATCCACATTAACTAAAGATATGGGTCTATAGTTCTTACAATAACGTAAATCCTTATCTGCCTTCGGAATGAGACAGATCAAGGCTTCGGAAAAAGAACCAGTGGAGTTGCCGGCAGTGATGAAGGAGGAAAGAAGGGAGTGCAAGTGTGGTAGTAACAAATTAACAAAATGTGAGTAAAATTCCACTGTGAAACCGTCTGGGCCTGGGGCTTTATCTTTTGTAAGAGTTTTTAATGCATTTAACAATTCTGTTTGTGTAAGGTCATCTTCCAAGGAAGCCAAATCCAATTGGGAGTGGATATGTTTCTGAATGGTTGAAAAATATTTGGAAATGTCTGCATCCGAGGGTGTGTCTTCTGGTGTGTAGAGGGATTGATAGAAATGTACGAACTCTTGGAGTATTTCAGCGTCTTTGAGTTTTGGCACCTGATTCTCATCCACAATGGAGTCAATATGAAGTTTCTGTTGTTTAATCTTTAAATAATTGGCTAGAAGTTTGCCCGATTTGTTTTGTTCACCATAATACTTCGCTGAGGATTTTAGTAAGTAAAGGGAGGCCTGTAGTGGATTAATTAAAGGCGATTTTTGCAGTGATGAGATCTTTAAGGCAATCTTTCGATTTGGAAGTATAGAAGGAGTGTTCAAGTTTTTTAATCTTAACAAGAAGTGTTTTATGTGATATACGAGAGACTTTTCGCTTATTGGATACAAATCTAATGATGAATTCCCAGGCCGTGGCCTTAAACGCATCCCACACTGTGCGAAGGAAGACATAATTTGTCAAATTAATTTGAAAAAATTCTTGAGCGAAAGAAACAAAAGATGAATTAAAATTAGGGTCAAGGAGTAGGGAATTGTTAAAGCGCCATTTTGGGGGAAATGTGGGTTGGTTTCAAATGTCTAATTGAATCTTTTTAGGTGCATGGTCTGAGATAAGAATAGGGCCTATATCAGCAGAACAAAGGGATTGGGAGATGCTGCGTGAAATAAACATATGATCATTCGAGATTGTGTTTGATGCGGGGGAAAAAAAAGAATATTCTCTTGAAGACGGGTTACAGAAGTGACATGAGTCTAATAGGTTTCTCTGTTGAATAGGTTGTATGAAAGCTTTATGTGATGTGTTTGGGATAAAGGAGGATTTAGAGTTCCTATCAATAAATGGGTCCATCGCTTGGTTACAATCTCCTGCTAGAATACAGTTTTCTGATGGGTGTTTGAGCAATAACTGAGAAATACTTAGACCAAAACTCGGCATCTCCGTTAGTAGGGGCCTAGATATTAAGCAAAGACAGAGGGGTTTTCCCCAACAGGAGGTTAGTGAGAATCCATCTGCCCTCTGTGTCGGATTCCTGAGAGACAAGCTTGGCATTCAGTGCTTTGTGACAAAGAGTTATAACCCTATTTCGTTTACCATCCCCTGGCGAGAAAAAGACTTCACCAACCCAATTTCTTTTAAGTTTAAGTGATTCTACCTTCAGTGAGATGTGATTCTTGTAAACATGCAATGTTAACATCTATTCTGGAGAGGTGTGACAAGACTCTCTGTCGCTTAATGGGGGAGTTCAGGTCTCTGACATTCCTTGTGACAATTTTCATAAACATATGTGAACCTGAGTTGATAAAAACATAAGTGAGCTTGTAAAATCCTGTATACCTGTGAAATGATCAACAACAAGAGCAGTAGAAAATATAAAAATGAACCTTATATTCAATACGAAGATATTCAAAGTGAAAACCAATTGAGTGAACTGAAAGGGTAAGAAAAATATAGAAGAGAAAGATGCAAGATTGAAAAGAAGGACATATGATAGAAGCGTGTATGATGGAAGGAAAGAAGAGAGAATGAAAACAAAAGGCTGAAAACTGTAGAGAAGAATAGATAGAAAAGGAACATGTCAATATAAAGATCAGAACAATGGAGGGGTGGGGGGGAGAGACCACATGGAACGATGATGCACCTGTACTCCTTGAGGTAAGGCAGGGAAGACTTCGGGATGTAAACATTATACAAACTAGAAGGTCGGGCACATGAGGTTAGGTCCTGTATAAAAAGAGACAAAGGAAACACAATAAAAAGAAAAAATGATCAATACGAGCAAGATGGAACATGGCGTGACAAATAATGACACATTGTGGTACCAAACATTATAAGGACATAACCTGAAATGGAAGAGGTTAAGAGAGCAGACAAATCAACCATTTTATAATGGCGAAAGCTATGCTAAACTTCTATAGTTGAAACAGCATACTAAGAGTTTAACCCCTATTCAAATGTAATAGGAAAAACTATTTAAAGCGAGTGCTGGAAATGTCCATCTTTTCTGGGCATTGTGCATTTAAGAAACTCTTCAGCTTTGTTGGGTCCTCATAGGTCACAGAGTTGTTGTTAAGAGTGACCTTAAACAAGCAAGGATGAACTAATCCGAAGCGTGCTCCAATTGAACGTAACGCTGGATGCATAGCGAGGAATTCTTTGCATCTGTCCGCTGTGGATTTGGCATTATCCTGTGAAAAGAAGAGTTGATGACCTGAAAATGAAATACGCTTCAGGACCCTAACTGCGGAGAGTACTTTGAGAAGATCCATATACTCAAGAAAGTACAATATGACTCTCTTGGTCTTTTCATACTTGGAGATGTTGAATGCAGTAGGTCCAGTCTATGAACATGTTGTATGTTGAGAGTGGTGTCCTCTGGTAGATTTAGTATTGGCAGTAGAACTTTTTGAAAGAAGGAGATGGTATCCGATCCCTCCGTGCCTTCCAATAACCCATAAATGCGGAGGTTATTGCGCCTGTTTCTGTTTTCAAGGTTTCAACCTGCTTTTGCAAGGATGTAATTTGGGAATGAAAGGTGTTGACTTTGCTGTAACATGCACTGAGAGTTTCAACATTATGTTCACCCTTGGTGACTCTTTCTTTCAGTTTTTCCCAACCGTCAGTTAAAATTTGAATTTTAGAATTTGTCTCTTCAACAAATGGTCGCAGAGCTCGTATTTCCTCCAGAAGAAGGTCCATGGAGACGGACGAAGAGGGCTTCGGTGTAGAAGGTGGATTTTGTTTGAGGCGTTCAGTTGTTGCTTTAGTAAGAGAAGATGCCCATATTAGCAATAGTCGAAGAAGCAGCTGTTTTGGGCATTGGTATTTGGGATTCCTCCATTTCAATAAAGTTCGCATGTGACTTTGAGTGGACAAGAAATCTGCGATGGGAAGATATTTGCAGTGAAGATACTTTTTTTAACCTACCCATGCACTAGTAAGAGTTAAAACTTATACAGGAAAAGTTATACAAAACTGCAAGGTATAACATAAATGCGCGATTCCATCTGATAATAATAGACAAAATACACTGTAATAGGAATTCCGTGCACTTGGCGCATGACAGGATATCAAAACATAAATTTACCAATAAGAAGTGTGACTATGACTAAATAAGCCATACAGCATGCTTAATTTTGTATTATAGCCAAGAGAGCCACTTTAAATAAATAATTTCGTGGCAAATTCATGTAACATTGCAGGGTCTGAGAGAGGCAATTAAGAAATACATATGATTTCACAAACACTGACTGGCCACACAGAAACAAGATTGCTGAAATGCCTATTTAAAGCATATTAGTACCAGCGCATGGGATTAAGGTCCAAATTCACTTTTCTGTGTAGCTTCTAATGTTGAACATGAATAGTCAGTAATCTAAAGCCAGTAAATGAATGCAGCATTACTCTTTCTGAAGAAACACAGCGTGCGGTGAAAACATTCTCCTCAGCATGCAGACTGCGCTGAAGTCATAATTTCCAATATGTGAGTCAGGAAGTAATAGGATTCACAGAGGGGGCATTGCACATCAAAATGAGGCCATAAATCACTGCAGAAACTTATCTTTAAGCTTCGTGCGGCGTCTATAAATCTGTGCTTCCAGTGAAGGTGCCACACGCGAAAGGAAAACAGCTCCCTCAGCGCACGAGCAACAATTAAGCAGCTGTTACAAATACCTCAGCTGTGAGCAAAAGGGTCACCAACGGGTCAGAGGTTGCCAGAAAAGAGACGAAAACACCTCTATCTAGAGACGCTCACATTCCGACCTTGATTTCTGCAGTTTTTTCGACCTTCGAACCTCAGATGAAGCCAGAAAATCCCTCAGAGAGCCCCGTCACCTCAAGCGAGTCACGGGAGTGCCGCCATCTTCCTCGGGCGCTAGCCCCCCAATGTCCAACTTTTACCTTAGTGACATTTCCTTTTTATGATGCTTTCTGGTATCCCATCACATCAGACAGCCTTATGCTTTAGCAAATAGTGCGTTAACTACAGTGTTTCCAGCGAATGTTTGTTAGGTCGAGCCTAGAGCTGCGTGCATGCGCTGCTTGCGAGACTTTTAGTAAGGGACTTCAGAAAGCACATCAAGCTCACCACACGCTTGTGCCTGTGTTTTTGTTTTCCACACAGGCTTTTGGGCTTTGTGTGCATCTTTCTAAGAAAGACAGCACGCAATTGAACAACCTTGCTGCATGCATTTGTACCTGAGCCTGATATACGTGCTGTGAGCGTTTGTTTTGATACCCATAGCTGCCAAGGTTTCACATTGCTGTGTGTGACATTTTAATAATTAAAGTGTGTTAGACCTGGCACCATTGGCGTGGGTCTCCCTTCCATTTGTTTGCTGTTGCCTCATGTGTTTTTGCTGGTTATAGATGCTTTGGTCACTGTGCCACTGCTGTTCAGTGCCACAGTGCAAGTGCTTCCTATAGTAAATTGATGTATGGATTAGTGACTCCATGATTGGCTTTATTGGTTTACTTGTCAGACCCTAGTACAGTGCACTGCGTGTGCCCAGGGACTGTAACCAATGCTGCTGGTGGGCTTGCAGCACTGATTGTGCCACCCACCGGAGCAGCTTGTAAAGTGTGTCTCCGGTCTGCCATTGCAGAGCCTGTGTGCAGTCTGGTACTGCCATGCTGACTGGGCAAGTGCACCCACTTGCCAGTCCCTAAACCTTCCCTTTTATACATATTAGTCACCCCTATGGTAGGCCCAAGGGCAGGGTGCATTGTAGGTAAAAGGTAGGACGTGCCCTGGTGTGTGTATCATGTCCTAATAGTGAATTACAGCCATTTTCGTTTTTCACTATTGCAAGGCTACCTGTTCTCCATAGGCCTGAATGGGCAGTTTGGTTATTACATTTTATAATCCTAACTGACTCAGAGAACATGGTAGAAGTTCGAGTTTAGTATGCCTGAACTCAGAATGATAAAATACATCTTTTAGTGAAGTTGGTTTTAACATTCTGTGTTTGAAAATGCCACTTTTAGAAAGTAGGCATTTTCTTGTCTAACCATCCAAACCTGCCTCTGCTAAGTTGTGTATTCCTTGTCTGGAGTTTGAGTGGCAGGGCTGGGGAAATCCAGGAGACAGGGTGAGGTGGCCCAGTGGTGAATAGAGAGATCTGCACCTAGATGGGTGGGAGGAGTAGCACCTGGGACCTGATTAGGGCTGTGCCTTCCCTCCACAATGCTGGCTCCACCTCCTGTGGTGTGTCCCTGCCCTGCACTATGGAAGGAAAGAAGGAGACATGTCAACAAAGTGCTCCAGGACTGACCAGAACTGGTTTGGACTATGCAAATGCCTCTCTGCCTTCAGAGAAAAAAGGGAAAAGGAGTATAAATATTGGGACCCAGACCCAAGAACTTTAGATCACTTCTGGAAATCAAGACAAACCTTTGCTGAGGAGAAGAACCAGGAAGCTGAAGGAGGAGACTACCCCTGTGCTGTGTGTTTGGGGGTTGGCCTGCAGTGGTTGCTTCATTGCCAAAGAGAGGAGAAAAGGACTGAGTGTGCTTTCTATCAACTTGAAGAAGAATCTCCAAGGGCTTGAACTGGAGCTTGCCTCCTGCCTGAAGTCTCAGGGATACAAGACTTCACCAACCAGCTCCCCCTGAATTCCCTTGCTGGGAACTGAAGTGCCTGCTGTTGTGCTGGGCCTTCTGAGAGACTGCGTGTCACTGGGAGCTGGAAGTGCGACGTAACAACGAGAAGCGTGTCGCCGCTGCAGCCGCTGTCCTCGCATCGCCGAGAAAGCGAGCTGCCGCTGTCATCATCGCATCGCCGAAGCACAGCGCATCTCCGGAGAAGCGGGACGCTGCCACAGAGGTCATCGTCACACCACCGGAGAAGCGCGTCGCATGGCCCGTCGCGGCTCCAAAGATCATCGAGTCGCCGCACGGTCGTCAGGCGTGTCGCATCACACCAACGTTGTCGCATCACAACCAAGATGCCATTTTGTCGCATCGCACTGGAGAAGAGTATTGCATCGAGGTGCCAGCGTTTCGCATCGCACCGGAGAGCAGTAAGAAGCTGATGCATCAACTCCCCACACAGTAGGGAAGCGAGCATCAACTCCCCTGCGCAGCAGCAAGGAACCGACGCATCCACTCCCCTGCATGTAAGGAACTGACGCATCACCTTCCCTGCAACCCTTTTGTTTTCTTTGCGCTAAGCATCTAAGGTACTTTGAGAGTAAAGTGTCGCAGTTACAACTTGAGAGAACTGAGCTATTTTATAACATTTAAGAGACTATTTTTGCAGTACAGTATTGTGGAATTTTGTCGTCTGGTCTAATGTTAAGTCTATATAAAAATATTTATTTTTATAATACAACCTGTGTGGAGTCCATTTGTAGTGTTGTCACTGTATTACTGTATGTGTTCACAAATGCTTTACACACTGCCTCTGAGATAAGCCTGCCTGCTCGTGCCAAGCTACCAAGGGGGTGAGCAGGGGTTATTTTAGGAGTGTAGCTGCTTACCCTGACTAGACGCAAGGGTCCCTATTTGGCACGGGTACCTACCTATGCCAACTAGAGACCCCCAAATCTAACAGAGAGTAATTATAAGTGACATTTCAACGACTATAAGTGACACTTTTTTAGATGCACATTTGCGGGCAGATGGAAACAAATGTGCTCTAACTGGATTTTATGCAATCCCTTTTACCGTCTGCGACTCGGTGATATGAGAAATTCCTTGCGTTTACGCCGACGCACTTTGGGGCTCCCGGGTTTGGGGTATAAAAAGGAGAGAAAAACATTTTCACTTTTTAAGTTAAACAACTCGTCCTCCTCCGAAATGCAACGTCCAGAGATATCGCAGACGCAACAGAGCCGGTTAGTGCCTGCTGTTTACTCCTTGCATGCCTTTCTAACCTTGCTGCATGCATTTGTACTCCAGCCTGATATATGTGCTGTGAGCATTTGTTTGTGATATCCATAGCTGCCAAGGTTTCACATTGCTGTGTGTGACATTTTCATAATTAAAGTGTAATTATTATAAGTGACATTTCAACGACTATAAGTGACACTTTTTTTGCTAGCAAAACTCAAGCAATGAAGATGAGAGAAACATATGCATATTGTTGATTACACCTATTTCAGCAGACGAAGAGAAATACTTTAACAGTGGGGTAACGCCTGTGGCAGCGGACTCATAATTACAATAAATTATGAAAATATTACACATGGCAATATAAAACCTTGGCAGCTATTCACTTAAAGGCTTCTCTTTACCAACTAACGTTGAAACTATTCAAAACAACAATGTATAGTAGAACGCTGCTTACTGTGTATCATCCATGACTTGTCCAAAGCCAATAGGTCTCGCTTTTGGGACCTTATAAGTATTTAGTTATGCAGCAGAATATCCTTGGTGCAACAACATCAACCGTTGCATGGCTAAACACTTATAAGGTCCCAAAGGCGAGACCTATTGGGTATGCCAATGCTTGTCATATGGAAGTTTAGGGTTGTTACCTTGTAGTAAGAATGTACAGAGGCATTAAAAGAATGCGCATATTGCAAAAAACATAATGTAGGACAGTGCCCCTTTTTGACATGCTCACCCGCAATTTTGTCCTGGAATTTGATGCAACTTTGACTGAAGTGCATTGGCTTCCTGCTAACTAGGTCTTTCTGCTAACTAGGTCCCCAGTGCCAGTGTTCTTTCCCAATGCAAGGTAACTGTGCAAAGACTCCCAAATTGACCTGTAGCACTCCTGTAAGTCCCTAGCAAATGGTACCCCTGGTACCTAGGGCATGGGTACTAAAGAGGACCCTTAAGGACTACACTATGTACTGTGCCACCCCAAAGGGACACACCACCAAAAGTCATGCAGACCGCCATTGCAGGCTGCATTAAATGATGCAGACAAAAGTGAAAACATAACATGGCACACACCCTGTGGGCCATGTTCCCACTCACTGCATGAAATATATTCAGGTCACCCCTACAGCAGGCCTTACAGCCCTAAGGAAGGCAGGGTGCATTATACTATATGTGTTCATTTCTGCATGAGCAGATATGTCCCTGTGCTGTCTAGTTCAATTACTAAAGAGTACAAGTAACCAGGAAAGCCATCTTAAGTATATGTACTTGGCACTGGGCATTACAAGTTCCCCAGCTACATGATGGCTTTACTGAAACCTATGACGTTTGATATCAAACACCTTGTCTTAATTAATACATACTGATGCCAGTAGTGGATTTATCAAGACATGCACCCATAGGGCACCTCAGAGGTGCCCCCTGAAAAACCACCAACCTCTAGTGTGTTGGCTGACTGGTACTGACCAGCCTGCAACCACAGATGTGTTTCTGACCCCCTGGAGGTGACAGCCTGCGCTCTCTGAGGTGAGAAACAATGCCTACTATGGCCGGAGGTGTTGTCACCTCCTCCAAGGCGTATCAAGGCAGGAGACTTCAAAAGCTTCTGCGCCTTTGATATGTGACCCTGGCTTCCCATAGACGGGAAATGCCACCCCCTGCGCATGGCCCATTTGGCACCAGAACAGGAGTGGAAATTAGCTAGTCGGGAGGCGTGTTCACTATCAGGCTAGTTACATCCCTAAGATGGGCTACCTGAAGTGAACACGAAAAGTAGAATTCCACCATCTCGGTTTTTGGTGAAAATAGATACAGTGTTTCAGGGTTATGCCCACTCCTCACAGGAAGTTGTTATATAGGGAGTGTAGGCCCCCTAAAGGTAAGTAGTCCATTGCCTACTACCTTACACTCCACTTAATGCCACTAAATTCTATATTTAAGTGGCACCCTGGACACCAGGAACTTAGATTTGATGAACACAAGAAGAAGAGGACAAAAAAGAGTGAAGAACTGAGGACCAGTTGCTGACGTTTTGGTGCCAAACCCTGCCTATCTGCACCTGTCCCGACAATTGCGACAAACTGACTTGTCCTGCTACTGTGCATCTGCCAAGACCCCCAGAGGACTGCCAGCACTTCGTAAATCGCCAGCAATCTCCCTTGGAGTAAAGGAGCTACTCCCCTGCAGCTTGCAGGCACCCAACAGCAAAGTCCATTCCACCATTCTGCCACCCCCTGGTTACACTGAAGCAGCAGCCACCCAGGAAGAGGTCTCCATGCTCCAGATGGTCAGCTTTGTATCCCCACCAAGTGAGAAGATGCCAGGACCAACTGTAGCCGCACAGCACCAGTACCTGGGGTACTGGACCCCATGCAGCAAACTAAGCCTGTTTGAGTCCAATCTGGACTCCAACAACTCCAAGATCTAGCAGCTGTCAAGGGACGTCAGCACCACAGAGACCCACTTCGAGAGTGGCCCAGCTGTCCTGTTTTTGTCCACTCAACCAGCGAGACTGACAACCGTGAGCATCTGTGACACACAAGTCCAGCCAACCTACCCACTCTGCACCAGAGCACCCCAACCCAGGCTCCTGAGAACCGACTGCACGTCCTTGCTCCCAGAGCCCTCATGAACTGAGCCCCCCTTTGGGAGATCTCGGACAGGTCCCCAAGTCCACCACTGCATCCTGCTCCTAGGTGCCCCCCCCCCCCCCCCCCCCCCCACTGTGGTGTAGCGCGCAAAGCTACCAACCCAACCAGCACGTCTGCACCCAGAAGCTCCAGGGCAGGTAACGGCTAACTGGTGATGGTTCTTTGGGCCTTGACCCAGGACCACCCTAAATTCTGAAGGGAACTCCAGGAAACCTATAGCAAGTAACTCTATGCAGTATATGCCTATGACACCTGGGTTGGAGAGCAGGCACAGGCCTTCAATGCTCTTCAGAGCGCTGAGGCTGCCTGCTCCAGCCAATCCAGACACTTCTCTCATGCAGCATGAAAGCAGTGTCTGGATTGGATAAGGACCTGTGGGAGCTGTGGGACCTTGCGCTCGGAGGCGTCTGTAGCCGGGGACTGGAGAACACC
This sequence comes from Triturus cristatus, assembly GCF_964204655.1. Lineage (NCBI taxonomy): Eukaryota > Metazoa > Chordata > Amphibia > Caudata > Salamandridae > Triturus > Triturus cristatus. The sequence goes on along the minus strand of NC_140590.1, from coordinate 1,536,144,278 downwards.
GAGGACTGGAGAACACCGAGGACGTGCTACAGGCTTAGGTAGTTGAAACTTTTTTTCTCCATATTTAAATGTTTGTTTATTTGTATGTATTTTTTTAATTCTAATTATGTCAACACACCATTTTTATGGGTCACCAATCGCCACTCAGCGGGAACGTCACCCTTCATATTTACTCTGCATTCCACATCGCACAATTCAACACCAAGCAGCCCAAAAAATGAAACAGCACCACAATGCAACACTCCATACAGGTTAAACCTCCGCTTACCTGCCGACAACCATTGAGGCATCTGTGTGTATTTCAAGTCAATGGCCTTGCATGCCTTTTTTGTTTCTAGATGTCTGTAGCATAATTTGCAGAAATACAGATAAAAATGCTGCTTACCAGCAAAGTCCACCTAATTCATTTTCACCACAGACTGTCACCATTCTAATAGGCATATATAGTTTTAAACTTTTTTATTCGCTAATTCTGCCCACAGACCCATGCCTGAACAAGACTACTGCTCAAGTTTGAAATCATTTTTGCTTTTTCCCTGACCACTCTTAACACCGCTTACTATACCTAATACACCTGATACATTATTTACTCCCACTTCAGCATCTAGGATCCCAGTCCTTATGTACTATGACCTGCATGCTGTTCGCTGAGAGCCCATATGCAACAAATCAACTTATACGACCAGCAGGATCACTCTAGTGATCTACAAGGACATTTAAGAACGACAAGTAAAGACTTTATACAATTATTTGGCTGTATTGACGCATGTATCTGTCCCCATCCTATGGCCTCTATCCTATGCACCCTATATCCCCAAACCACTCTTTAAATTTCCCCCAAAAAATGCTATAAATCTGTGTTCATTTTCCCTTAACAGGGGTCCTCAAACAATCTTTCCTATATTATATCTTCCGTTACTTATATTGTTTTCTTACAATAAATTTGGTTTCACTAGTGTGTTCATGTATGCTGTTTATTCACTACAGTAAAGGAGTGTGTACACCTAGTTGCTAAATCAATTGCAATCTAATATCGTTGCAGCTACAAACAAAATTGTATTGTAATCTTAATGGTAAACAACATGCTGTGTCTTGTAATGTTTGTTTAGTAAATTGTAAGTATGCCTGAATTCCCTACGTAAGGCCATGACTATTTTCTTCTGCCCAAAGGTCCTTTCTACAATTTATGGTGGAAATGGGGCTTATCCTCAGATGGCATAAAAAATCCTCTGCCTTACAAGGCCTGGCCCCATATTATGCAAACACCAATATTGCTGTGATACTTTAAATTGAAGGGCGATAGAGTGAGCCTGAAATTGGGTAGGATTGATCCTTCCAGAAGTAGGATATATTTGGAGGGTTGATACCTGAAGGTCTGCTAGTGGAAGCTCTGGTTTGGGGGTCTTCTCTTGAGTTGTCACTTTCCATCTTGTTGCCCTCATGTGCAATACTATGAGAACCACCCTCCCAGCAAGAAATTCTGCACTTTCTTCACCCTAATCCCTCTAATAGCATGCTGTGTCTATAGGTGATTTTCAATTAAAATCCTTAGTTCTAAGTTATACTTCCACGATGAATCTGAATAGGCTTGTGATTTACATGTCTCCACCAAACTGAATAGTCTGGGGGCTATTGACAAAGGTAACTTAAACTTTTAATTTTCACCTTTAATTTCTTCTTATACTTTTGAGTCACTTGATACTGAGATTTTTTGAATAGCTAACAGTAGCAAAGTAACTCAAAATTGCAGCATTAAATTACATGGTAAATTACTCAAAAGTGTAAGTTGCCTTTGTGACTATCCCATGTAGTTCAAGTAATAGCTCCCAGGTCTTTCAATGTAAGTTACACTTTTGGTGTACATTTAAACTTAGATTTTAGAATAGCCAAAAGGAAGTAAATTTAATCAAAAGTGTAAATTACTAAAAATTTTAAGTTACCTAAAGTGTTTATTTTTGTTATGAACTCCTGCAGTTGTTCTTTAAAGATGCCACCTTCACATACCCTTGCTTATTCTTTAATGAGAGGCAATATTCTGCGTTATGGTCGCACTCAACTTGAACAGAGGTTTCTCCACGGAGTCTCATTGACTAATAAACGTCTTTTAGGAACCTTGAACCATTAGGCCTTCTTTGTCCAGGTCTCTTATATCTTATCTTATATAATTGAAAGGATGTCTGAAGTGCTGAAGTTCTTTGCCACTAGGGCCTTATTTAGAATTTGATTAACAGGATACTCCGTCAAAATTGTGTAACAAGTGCACTATAGCCTATGACATTTGAAATACGGTGAAACAGATATCAATCACTATTGATAGAGTATCCCATCCACCAAGTTTTAAATAGGGACGTTAGTTCGCACTTGATTCTTACAATACCCAAAGACAATAACAAGAAGTTTATTTGTGGGACATTTGTCATCTTCTCTATTCACGCTAGTTTTGCGTGGAATATTTGATTTGCCCTCGATACCTCAGACCTTTTTTGCTACTTATATAATTTATAAAAAATATACTGATCTGGTCTTCAGCAGCCTTTAACTTTGAGATCCGATTATCCATGCATGGGACAACCTTATTGAATGATTACTGAAAATGCTGATGTCACTTCCAAACTACTAATTCAAATTTCTGACAGTGGTGGATAGTGTGGGATAAGGAAGGTGACTCTTTAGGTTTTTACTTTCAAGTGGACCTATATTTGTATATATTGTTGCTTCCTGGCCAACCAAGCAATGTCCCGATTTGATTTCTGCTATTACGCATACTCTGTACTAATGGTGTAGCCCAATAGCTGAACTGAGAACTTTACCTTACAAAAAATTCATCTTCTATCTCTGTAGAATAATGATTTCGAAATTGAAGGTGTTCATTCGTAAAGACTTCAGAAAATCCTCAGTAAATCATTGCAAATTTCAGAAGATTATATGAAATTAGTGGTTAGAAAAAATCAATCATTGGCATTACGAGAGAGAGCACCGACAAATTCACTTTTGCAGAACAATTTTGTAGCCAAAACAGAATTAATGTCCAAAAATGTTCATAGAATTGCATTACCACGAATTTCAGAGTTATATATTTTGCCCAATTCTTCCCTTAAAATTATACTTCTGGAAACTTCTCACACTAACATACTTTTGGTACCCAAAACCTAGAACACGCACAGTGAGACTTTTTATGCACCATTACCTTTAACAAGTATGTGCATTTTGCTAGGTGTAACTTTATGTACGGTTCACAGAACAAAGTACAGCCCTTGAAATGCCATCCAAATAAATCATCTACCAAAAGCCAATAAAAATGCATAATTAATTTTTTAAGAAGGTGGGCAGAGAAGGAGTAGCATCTGAGGACGAATCTGATTGGGCCATGATTTAAAAGGATGAGGACAGATACCTTCGCAAATACTGATTATATAATTTACAAGACGTGAAGTTAAGTTTTAACCATGAACCTGGTTCTTCCTAGCTCCTCAATCAGCAAGATAGCAGATATTAGGGAATCACTCATTTTGCCACTCTGTCTGTGTACAGTTTAACTTAGGGTTTTGTCATAAGGTGCACTAGCTGTTTCAAATTTGTGTAGTGACAGTGAGTGGGCTTAACTGATTTAGGTACTCAAAGTAGGCAAGCATTATATAGTCAGATTCTTGCACAGTTCTGACTAACAAGATGGTGGATTCCACTTATTTCGCCCGGGGACTTCTTAAGTTTTGTAAGGATGCTCATACGGCGTTTTCTCTTTTATATGTTTTTAAAAGCAGGTTTATTTTTATGCACAAGACACATAAAATATATGACTTCCATTTGAAAACGCATTACTGAGTGTTTTTTCCTCTCTACATAAAAGCATGCAATAGAGTCCCCACCCACATGTTATTGACAAAAAGCCGAGTTAAAGAAAAAAAGGATTAAAAGGCCTTATTTATAGTTTGGCGGATCGGATACTCTGTCAAAACGTGTCAGATATCCTGTTCACGGTATTACAACTGCCATAGACTACAGAGCACTTGAAATGCAGGGGACAGTACACCCGACATGTTTGTAATGGAGTACCACATCCGGGAAACTCATAATAAGGCTGACTCGCTATCATTCATTGTTTGCAATGACAAATAAAAAATATTGCCATAAAAATGTTGAACTGATTTTTTCCCGCTTATTCCATTTTCTAGCATTTGTTTTATTGATTGAGAATTGTTCAAAGGTCGGAGGGAAACCCCACTGCCCCTTTCCTTTTGAGGTATAGTTTTATCCCAAACTTTTTTTTTGTTTTTAATTCTTTATATGATACTCTTATTGTGTCTTTCAGCCACCTCTTATCATTCATTGGGTCTGTTTTTGAGTCACTCACATTTTTCTTCCCACCACAGAATGGGGCAATGGGTCAGCTCACTTCTGCCATTGGCTAAAAAAAATGTAAACATACTTTTTATTAACATTTGGGTTAATCAACTTCACATTTGGCAGCGCATAGTTTTGTTTACATTACAGATTATAACAGCTGTACTACGTATTACATCATTGTATAGAATATACCTTCCATTGTGTGCTTCCCCCCTATCAATATTAAGATATCGAGCAATGACACTGCCATAGGGGTGGGTTCTCGTGAACTTTGGCGTTAAGGTATGAGAAAACTAGGATATTCAGCCAAACAGTGAAAGCGAGTCACCGAATAGTGTACCAGTCTGTCCTGACAAAGGGAGCTGCTAGGTGGCGACGTCCATGTGGGTATGGTTCCGTGATGAAAACTGAAACTAAACAAGAACTTAAGAACGGTGCAGTCTGGTGCTTTAATGTAGTTTTACATCAGGGATAGAGAAAAGAGGGGATAGGCCCGGTGGGGAATGTCCCAGCAAGGGGGGGGGGAGGGGGGGCCTCTGCCCTTCTAGTGCATGTGACAGCACATCACCTGGGGCAGAGGCTGGGTGCACCCGAGTACAATCAGGTCTGATGGGGCCTATGTTACGGGCGCTTGGGGGGCGAAGTTTGGGAAACCTAGGGGCTCCAAGTGCCCCAACGCTCAGGGGGGCAGTTCTTGAGCGTTTTCTGGGTCAGAACTGTGTTCTTCATCTTGATTGGGGTTAGTACATCTCAGGATGCTCCCAAAACTCCTGTACCTCCGTCCAAAGGTCCACTATTGGATGCCGCCGAACTCCCTGTGTCCTCCCTGGCCAGGGATCTCCCCTATGCGCCCGCCCAGCGTGTCATGTCATTTTTCCAATCCCCTATTGTGGTCCCCTTGTCGATTTACAGATTCATTCTCTCCGCCTTTTGGCTAGAACCATGGCCAGGTCTACGGACCGATTGCCCCAATTTCCGTTTGGGCAGTCAGGAGAAGAGCCCCAGCATGGCGGTATCAATCGTATGGTTAAGCGTGCGCTCCACTGCCGCCCCTGTCGAGCTCAACACTTCAGCCCAGAACTGGTTTACTGTGGTGCAGACCCTAATCATGTGGATAAAATCAGCATCTGCGCGCTCACATCTCTGGCAGTTACGCATACTACCCTTAAATACAACCCTGAATCTATGAGGTGTCATATACGTCATATAGGTGTAATAAAATTGTATATATTTCATCCTGGTGTAACATCAAAGTTTTATTAGGGTACGCTAAAATGTTGTTCCATTCTGAATCCCAGAGGTCTCTAGACAGTACAGCATCCCATTTGCCGCGGAGGTGCCAGAGAGGAGTGCGGGACATCTCCAACCGCGAGGCATACTGCCATTTTACCTGATGTTGTGCCCTCCCCAAAGTAAGTATAGTCTGAATCACCACATGTGTCTGAGGTTCTTCCCGGCCTCTACCCACAGGGCCTTAAACGTATGTACCAAGGCTTCGTAGTGCAGGATTTGCCCCGGTTGCAGCCCGGGATTTTCAACAAGATCTTCCAGGGTAACAGGACAGACTGCTGGCAACAGCCTCCCACTGTTTCTATTCCCACTGCGGTCCAGGGCGACAGCTGTTCAGTGGTAAAGCCATTGGGGAAATCGACTGTAAGTGACAGTATAAAGCCCTTTCAAAAGAAGCACGTCCCCACACAAAGTAGTTTCCTTGAGTGCCCAGGGCTACTGTGTCAATGATTGCTTTTTGAGGCCCAAAAAGGTAGTTTTGCTTTTTTCCAACTTTTGTTTACTATTAGCGAAGGCCCAATAGTTCACACAACAACGTTTTGTAAAAAAAGAATAGCAAAACAAAACAAACATTGACAAACGCAAAATGTTTGTAGGCAATGCCAGACCGATTGGTTTTGCCAGTGTTTGTTCAAATTCCTGTCAGCCCCTCACAGCCATAACCTCCCCCTGATTTTCGTTCTTTCATGATACTTAAGCCGTTTGCCTGAACTTTTAACACTATTTTAATGACAAATGTGCATACATTGGTTTTAAAAGAAAAAAAACATGTCTAGCTACATTCTTTTGGCTGTTTGGTTACCATTCCACCTACTATGGAGTGTTTTCATTGCAGTACATGCGTTGATTTGTTTTCAGCATGTGGCAGGTACATTATGATTATTTAAGAAAGAAGCTTCAAGGACGTGCGTCTGACTCCGAGAGACATTTAGTAATACCTTGCAGGACTGCACCTTTTTGAAAGGATCTTCTAGAATGGCAGAATACCCAGTAACTGGTTGTGGTTCTGTATCTTTGTGTACTAATTTTAATATACATTCCCGATACATTCCACATAAATGCTTTGGCTAAGAATAGAATCAAAGAACAAGGGATCTCAAGGCAAGAATAACTTTATTGCGGTTCAAACAACCACAAAAGTTTAACAAATAAAAGCTTTATAGATTAAACATTTATAAAACAAAGTAAATGGGATGAAAAAGAGGCACAATTCATGGGGTTCTACAATTAAGAGGTTCAATACATAAAATAGAAAGTCTAGGGCGACATAGTGTTACACAGATCATAAAAAATTCCAGCAGAATGAATTTAGATAGCAAGAAATTACATCATTCTTATTCAGTCTCTATAACTCATAGCACTTTCTAATAGCCATCAACACTTTAATATGATTAGATACCGCAGTGCAGATAATAGGGGTGGCCAAAGTGTGCTTAAAGTTAAAACCATCAATATATGTTCAGGGGCCGATCTTCGTTAAAAGTGAGGCTAAACTTTTTCTCCTCGCCTCTTTATATAAGGTATAGAATAGAATAAAGTGCATTATTCTCTGGCTAGCTGAATTATCACAAGGGCAGGGCATGAGCTTATCGGTGCACTCTATTTGACGCGGGAATGCCACTAGAAAGTCCAAAGTGCATAAACGAAATCTGGTTAAAAAAAATCTAATCTGCACATTAGTAGTGAATGTTACATAATATTGCTGTGGGAAGGGGAGCAAACGTAAGTGACCCGTCTCTTCATGTCTCTCACAAATCGGATCAATGGAATCATTAAGGCGCTGTCCAAGTTAATACAATCTTTGATTACTTTCCTTGAGAACATGAATTCGTCAGGAAGCCAAATTTTTGCCCATAAGAGCAGAGGGGCACTACCTACGAGGTCGTCCATAAACTCTAACCCCAGTTCTTTATGACGTGAAGGGCCCTTTTAACGTTCATTTGGGCCTTTGTGCATTCAGTGTTAAACCACCATACCTTATGGGGTCCCCTACAGTTAGCTGGTCTGGTCAGCCTCTTAGCTACATCTGAGCAGTGCAGCCCGAATTTTCGGACAAACCTCAGCTTCGAGAAAATCTTGCTGCGAACACCTCATGATTGAGTGATAGTTTGCTATAATAGTATCTTCCTCAAATTTTGGAGGGTTTATCTTGCCCCAGTTTAGTCTTACCCCTTTATTCGGATTATAGTAAATCAGGCGATCGTCACCCTTCCCCGCCTAAATCATTATATTTAGAGAGACTATGAGGGGATTGTGGTCGCTAGCACAGTTAGGTTCCACCATAAAATGACAGACAAGTGGAATACATTTCCTAAATATTAACATATAGTCAATAAAACTTTCCCTGCCACCACCAACATAGTTAGGGCACTGGGGTAGAGAACCACCGACCAAGTTATTAATGAAACCTAAATCATTCCCAACAAGAATAGAATTTAAAGTTTAGCCTTTGGGGGGGGGGGGATTACATGTGGCTGGGCCTCGCCCTCAGTATCCAACAGCCCACAGACACGTTAGGAGCTATACTTACAAGTTGTACAATTGAAGTCCCCCACCCAAAGTATACATAATGGCTGCCACTTCCCAGTAATTTGAGTGACTTCCACCTGCAGGGATTCAATAACTTGACAGCTATTTTGGTCACCGTTGTTATAATACCAATTCACCACTAGTATCTTAGTCTTTGTTAGATTAGAGATCATAATTAATGGATAATAGGGTGAGACGGTTATACAGAGGGCTTTCAAAGCATCATCTTTAACCGAAATTAGCAGCACAATCCCTCCTTTGGCCCTTCCTGCTGAAGAAGGTATTGCAGGGACAGTAAACAAGCGATAACGATCTAGGGCAATATCATCCCTGGTCCAAAGAAATATTCCCCTTTTTGGCACATGTACAGATAACCACACAAACTCATACAAGTATCAAACTCAATCAATCACCAGAACAAGACACCAAAATCTGAACCCTAGTCCCAAATTGTTGTATATACAGAATATTCTATTTTATTAAAAACATAACACAATAAAAATTGTAAACAGTTACAAAACAATAAAATCAGCGTTTGACATTATACTTGTTGTGCAATAGGCAAGCAATAAAAGTTACAATAAAAAAGCAATTCAAAACATAGGGAGAACACAGGTAAGAAAAAATGTTTTCTAATCCAAAATATAAAGGAAGACAAAAGACCCAAATCAACTGTTCTCCACAGTGTAGATACTGCTAATTAGTTTTTTCGAGAACAGATGTCACTCCAGTCTACAGTCTGTCTTTTTGGACTTGCGTCGACGCGTTTCGGTGGAGGACTAAAGATATAGGACCACCTTCTTCAGGACAATTTATTCTAATCTCCCACGGTACAGACAATCTACATAAATAATAGAAATTTATAACATTAAAACCATTTAAAATACAAGCATTATATATACATGTCATAACATTTAGTGTCGCTAATTGCAACTGCGCACAACAATAGTAAGTATAGGGTCACTGCTATCAAAGGCAATTGGTTCCACCCGAGAATATATCGAATTCCCCGAAAGACCATTAGATGAACAAACAGTGTAGTTCTCCTGGCGATTCATCATACACAACATCCATGCGCAGCCATTCTTTAAAGCACCTATTCGAATCATACCATACTCACATATTTCTTCTATCAGTTTTGTTTAGACAAAACTAAACTCAATTTGATAATGGTTGTTGTTACCTTATAGGTTAACTAGTACATCCAAGAGGTCCGTACTAGTAGATTTCTTGCTTTTTAGTTGTAAAGCGGAATGCGCTGAATTCAGCGGGAACATAAAGGAGCAGGCCTTTAAATCTAGAGGGATATAAATATTCATAGGATTTAGAACCTCTCTCTTCCTGCTATAGATTGTATAATGTATCGATCTCTATATTTTTGTTTACCTGCCTTCCTGCCTTTTACTGTTTGATTTCAATCGGGTTGCGAGGGTATATGAGCCGATCTATATACTGAAAAGGAAAGTCCATAAGTGAGTAGCATACAGACATACTCACAATGTAAAAGATGGAACATGTGCTTCACACTTACTTCGAACTGAGTGTTGTTACATATACAGCTCATCTATAGGATAAGACTGATGCTGTATTCTTAAACAGGACACCTTCATGAGGAGCCGTTACATTGATCCCCGATATATTTAGAAAATCTCGATGTCACTTTGGTTTTCGAGATTCTAAGATTTCTATAAAGAATTGAAAAACAAGTGTAAGACTATGTTTATTAAGGAGGGAATCAATTACGATATGCCCGATTCCTAGGTTGTAATTGTTTAAAACACTAAATAGCAACTATATGGCTTCCGGTTGCCCACTAACTGCAAAAAGAATAAAACAAAAAGAATACACTAACATATCACCTCCATTGCAGCCCCTCAAAAGGCAAAAAGAGAAGGAAACCCCATGTGCAAACCTCGAGCATTGGTGCAACATGTAGTCCCAGGAAAACCCTGACCCTCCTAATTAATATCTGTTCCAACATCGCCACTGAAATATCGCCACGTAATATATGTGTTAGAAGGAACTATAATCAACCACAACAACCCGCTGATCAGAGACAGCTCGAGAGTTCTAGAGACCAATTCCCAGAAGCTAAGGCCCGAGACTCGCCCAACTGATATTGACAGAGACTTACCCGGTTCCAAGCGCGTGGATACCTCTACCTCATCCCAGGAGCAACGTATGTCAACTAATAGTGCAAAGCCCCCCGCCTTATATCCAATTCATAAACGCGGGATAGGCATCAAACAAGCCACAGCTGTGGGGCATCTGAGATCAAGTTAAGTGGGTGAACACAAGAGGCGGCCATCTTGAACTTCCCTAAAATAACTAGGGACTCGTAAGCATACAAAGCTAGTACAACTTCAATGCATGCCCGAGCCGAAAGATTGGGAGTATGTTAAAACTAATACACTATTGAACCCCAAAATGTAAACCCCAGCAGGCACCAACGACTTCGGTAACGCTGTCATCACTGCCCTCGAAGAGACCCTCCGAGGAGTGGCAAAGTAAAGCAAACGCGGCGGCCATATTCGAATGGGGCATCTGAGAGCAAATCGAGTGGGTGAACAGAAGAAGCGGCCATCTTGAACTTCCCTAAAAAGACTGAAGACTCATTGACATACAAAGCTAATACAATTTCAATGCATGCCCGGGCCAAAAGATTAGGAGTATCTTAGAACCAATACACTATTAAACCCCAAAATGTATACCCCAGCAGGCACCAACAACTTCGGTAACGCTGTCATCAGGGCCCTCGAAGAGACCCTCCGAAGAGTGGCAAAATTAGGCAAACGCGGCGGCCATATTTGAATGACCGTTCGGCACGAAACACATCACTGTAGGGAAACGAGTTTCGTTTGATATTAAACTTCACCGTAGGCATGTCAGATTTATCAAACTAAAACGATGGGGGTTAGTGAGAACCAAGACTCAAAACCCCCCAATTCTGAATAGTCCCCTTACAAAACGGCCAGCCAGCGTCGCGCTATGGCCGCAAGAATTCGAAAAATCGGAAGAGTAACCCGGCCCGAAGCCAACCCATTACAATAGAAAGGAGTATGAAAAGCTTCATGATAAATGTACCAACCGTATCAGCTTAAGAGACAGTATATCAGCAGTTTTAAGCTTCAGAATGAAATTAGGAGATCTCACCTAGCGGCTAAATCCAAGAATTCACTATAATACAGCCGTCCGGAGTACAGAAATGCTGATGGAGCATGGGAACCAAATAATGGTGCGAAAAATCATATTATTTGATCATGCGATCCCATTCCTCCCTGGAATTGAGCCCATTTCTAACTGTGTTAAAGAGCGAGATGTACTATTGCTCTCTAAGTTTCCTTTTTTGTTCCATGTTCCCACCTCGGGGCCCTATCCAAACCTTTTCTAATATGAACCACTCTATGTCTGACTCATTGTGGCCCATTTCGCTATAATGGGTTACTAGAGGGGCATTGACTTTCCTAGTTCTGATGGCGGAACGGTGTTCTTGGAGTCTGATTCTAAGCTCCCTGCCGGTTTCCCCAACATAGCCTTTCCCACAGGGGCAGCGGAGAAAGTACACAATGTTTTTGCTCCTACAATTATTCAAAGATCTGGAGGAGATCTTGTGTCCATTGTGTTCCAGCATATCTGATTCAACACAGAGAGAACAGACATTACACGTGCCACACTTCACATTTCCCAACGCGGGAGTTCTATCCAACGTGTGTTGTACTTTGCCCATGCTGACTCTATAAGTATGGACCAGCTCGTTTCTCAAATTCTTGTTTCTTTTAAAAGCAAAAATAGGTCTCTCAAGTTTTCTTTCTTCCTCATTATTAATGATATGCCAGTTGCTATTAATTACATTTTTAATACGGTTGCTGATGTGTGAAAAGTTACTGACAAAAACCACTTTCTCAGACTCCTTGTTCTTTTTAGCTGTATTTTGGAGCATAGCTTCTCTATTGTAAAATCTGGCACGTTCAAAGGAGTGGGTAATGAGTTTTTTCGGGTAACCTCTTTCCTTAAATTTCGTTTTCATGGTCTCCGCATGTCTATAGAAGTCATTAAGGTCAGAACAGTTTCTCCGCAAACGGAGAAACTGACTGAACGGTATATTGTCACGCTGCGATTTAGGGTGGAAACTGGAATAATGCAAAAGAGTATTTTTGGCCATTGGTTTTGTGAAAAGTTCAACCGCCAAGAAACCATTGACATCCTTAATAGAAATATCTAGAAAATCAACCCTAGATCTACTGAATTGAGATGTAAATTTTAGGTTAGGATCCCCCAGATTAATCCAGAGTAAAAAATCATCCAAAAGATCAAGTGTACCGTCCCAAATAAAAAAGATGTCGTCTATATAGCGGTACCAACCAACCACATTTTCAAAGAACGGAGCAAGTTCGTTGAAAATATGTTTGTTCTCAAATTCACCAACATAAAGACAAGCCAGGCTCGGCGCACAGGTAGCCCCCATGCTCGTACCTTTCTTTTGTTTAAAAAGCTGGTCTTTAAACAAAAAGATGTTATTCAAGAGTACCATCCTGGCACAGTCAACCACAAAATTCTTCTCTACTCCTTCCAGGTCAATCCCCTCAATCGCTCTGCGCACCACCTCAACGGTTTCATGTTGAGGGATGTTTGTGTAGAGAGACTCAATGTCCAGGGTGACTAGACATTGAGTCTCCCCACAGAAGGACTTTCCCTCAAGGAGGGAGATCATGTGTGAAGAGTCCCTCACATATGATTTGAGATTCATCACTATAGGTCGCAGAAAATGCTCTACGTATTTACTGAGAGGCTCCGTTATAGAGTTGATACTGCTGACAATGGGCCTCATAGGTGGATTGTCCCGATTTACTACCAATATCATCCCTGGACCTGGTGTCCTGGAGACACATGACATTGAAGCCTCTGATATACTCTAGCCATACCTCGTTCGTAAGTTTGGGGCAAAGTCCTGAGATGTTCCAGGAAATAGTTTTAAAGGGAAGGGTAGACTGTCCCTGATTTATTGTACCCTCGGATATGTTATTGGGATCGGGTGATGACTCGTAGGCTAATAGTTCGGGCCCTTCAGCTGTGGGTTCACCTTCAAGGATGTTATTAAAAAGTAGGGTTGTGTTTTCGTAGTTATCTGAACCATTAATAGTATTACTGTATTGAGTACGTGCAGTGTGGCACCAACTGGCTGTACGAGCCCTATACTTCCGGGCTCACCTTTATAAGAGTCACTCCCTGGGTTGTTACATTGCTGTCCAAGCCCTCCCTTCTCAGCTGCCTGCCTAAGATGAGTATGTAGTCAATCAATGTCAGTGAAGCCTGAGAGAGCCTCAAAACGGTTCGGGTGGGTGAATGAGGGTTGTTGTATGCAAGAGTGTGTTTTCAAGCCTGTTGGGAGGGACCCTTGTCTCAAAGTGAATCTCCGATAGGGGGGATAGAAAAAGCCCAATGGGTAAACCCTTATCGGTTCGTACACACTAAGTGAATCTTTAAGGTATCTCAGAAGAAAGTGCACAGACCTGGTGCCCCTAAAATTAAGGACCACACAAACCCCTTCAATAGATTTGTCCGTATAACCCAACCAGTTCACCTGTCTGGCCATGATGATGTGATCAAACCAGTTTATCTGGGTCAAAGTTTTACTAAAGCACCAATGTTCTGATTTGTTAATAAGGCTTTGACAGCTTTCTTGACGGCCGAAGGAAAGATGGAGGACTCCAGGCAAACTCAATTTATAAGGAGTACAATCCGGCCGTAAGTTTAGTGTGTCTTTTGCACCCAACCTACATGGGGAACTATGTGCTAGGGCATTCCTTGTGGGGAACTGCCCGCATTTTACAGATCAGGTCTCAACCGGTTTTGTGCCCCTTGTCCCAGCTTTTGGTTGTTCCTATGGTGTATGAATTCCCAAGGGGTCTGAGCCAGGGGATTTGCTTTGGGGGCCTCTTGGAGGGAGTCACCCTTACTTAGAATCGGTATTATGCTTTCGGGGACCATCCTATTAAGAGGAACATTATCTGTGCTGCTATCTGTGCTGCTCGGTTGGGTGGCAATGTCCCTCTGCGAGTTGTTTACTAAGGTTACTGAGTTCTTAGTTAGATCCTGCAACACACAGGAAAGCTGCTCTTCAATGCGGATTAGTTGAACTGTGATAGGGGCCAGTGCTTCTGATACTAATTTACTGATTTTATCAAGGGAAATGTCTGATCTTTCAAGTATGGCTCCTCTTCCCGTCCCCCACTCGTGTTCTCCATACATTAACTACTACGCAGTCTTGTCTAGTTCTCTTGACCATGGGTGAATGGCCCATCAGTTTGTGATCAGCCCCTGCCATCTCAATTTGTTTGCTCTTTCCCACTGCTATTTGCAAAAGGCCATTCTTCTCCGAGGTTGGGTTGAGGGCATGCTCATTTCCATTGTGTATGGCACGTGCTCCAACCTGGTTCACAAATGTAAGAATAGGTGAAAGTCGTGTTTAGTCCTAGGCTCAATATCCTTCTCAATTGTGTTTGTGCAAGGGTCTGTGTTAGCGGAGGAGGATAGGATGGGGGACGGGGATAGCGAGAGCCTTCACTCTACCAGCTCTATTTCTCTGTTAATGGCCCCCACTGCTTTTTGGAGAAAACCATCCAACATGGTGTTGGTGGATTTTAGGGTGGGTGTTGTTTTCCATTTCTCCGTAGTTTTTTAAACAGCCCAGGCTACAAGTAGACTATGGCCCACAGGTGGACACATCAGGGTGCAGCGGAAAAGTAAAAGTTTTTACCTTCTGGAAGCTTCTCAAAGCTGGGGTGCAACATTAAATTTCCTGGATTCTCAAAATCAAAAAACCAAGAGGATATGCCCAGCCCGTCCCCTCTGGACTCCGACGGGCCTGGATGGGCCCGCCCTTGGCCCAGGCTTCACCCTTGGCGCTGGTGTGCCTGCCTGCATCCCGCACTGCGGGACCTGGCAACTGTCTTTCTGCACCCACGTGCGCCTGGCGATGAGTCAGCAGCAAGGGAGCCTGAGGATGTGATCCGAGCCCCAGCTCGCAACAAGGCAAAAGGTCAAAGTGGGTCCCGCGCTGCAGGACCTCGTGACTGACTTTATGCACCTCCGGGCACTTGGCGATGCATCAGCAGCAAGGAAACGTGGGTGATATGGTCCGTGCCCCAGTTTGCAACAAGGCAAAAGGTAAAAGTGGTTCTCAGGCATCTGATATTTTATGTTTTGAGCTACAAGCATCTTCAAAAAGAAAAGAGTTGTTCAATACAGAATAAAGGTACCTTTTAGAAAGTTGCCCCTCTGTTGCGCGTTGTCCACTGGCCTCGCACAATTGCCTGCCACCAGACACTCTTCTTTCCTCCTTGGGAGTCGTGTGAATGACTCCCAGACTCAGGACCTATAGTAGCTTGCCACAGAGGAAGATGTAGCCTCCCCTTTGCAGCAGACACAGAGTGTTGGCCCAAAAAATTAGCTTTAAAGGTGAACCCGCCTTTGGTGGACAAATGGCAATCACACTCCTGAAGTGGTGCTCCTTTGTTCAGGTAGATGAGCTGACGGCAGGAATAGAGAGGGGAGATCAGTGCTCAAATTGGTTTTCCTTTAGCCATGCTGCTCGGGTGGGCTACCAAGCTCCTAGCATTCAAGGAAGGGTTCAGACATCTTGAGAGTGGACAGAATGGTGCACTTTGGGATTCCTAGATGCCACACATAGCTGAAATTCGTCACAGGGCGGGAGAGATCCTGGTAGCCCATTGGTTAGTGACTGCATCATTCCCCTCCAGGGCACTTTCTGGGCGTAAATATGGTTCCACTGGCACACTGAACTTCAGATCGCGACGGAACTGGAGAAAGGACCAAAGAAGGAATGCCTTGCTGGCCCCTGAACCTGGCAAGAGAGGCTGCGATATCTGCTGGACACTGCACCTGCCGCACCTTGAGTTAGCAAAGAAGGGACTGTGCCTATTGCTCTTGGCTCATGGAAAAGTTGTTCCCAAGCCCCAGACCAAAGAAGTGACTCCATAGGTCAGTTGGCAGACACACTGGAAAAAATAGTAGGGCCATCAAAGCTGAAGAAGCCTACTCTGGCAAGTCAGTAGCCACATTCTTTGAATCATCACGACTAACCCTGGCCGACCCATGAGACTGATCCTCAATGACCAAGAGTTGCAACTGAGTCTGCTGGACCCAGGATGTCATCTGAACCCAGATTGGTCACCAAAGACAGACCCCAGCCTTCATGAAAGGATACCATTGGACCCATTGTGTACGGATATCGGTAGTCAAATCTGGCCTTCGATTGGCTCAAAAAGAACTTTGAGGGACACCAACCCCTGCGGCCGAAGTCACTACACCTTACCCATGGACCGAGGAATAACTGTAAGGACAGCCCTGTCAACTACAAACCACCCAGAGCATCTTTCAGTATCCTCAGCAACCTGAATCCCCAGTATAAGGGCCACTCTATTGATGTCTATGGCAGGCTTGATGTAAAGTATCAAACTGGACTTGAGACTGTTTTGGTGACCAGGTAACTGTCTAATTACTCCTTACTAGCCTCCCTGACCTTCTCCATGTCCGAACTGGTCACCCCACTCAGGCCAGAGTAGCTGAACACAACTCTTTCAATCATTTTAAAAGTTTCTAAACTTCAAGGTAACTGTTGCTTATTTGCACTTTGAACTAAAAGGCTAAGATTTATATTTTATTTAAAAATCTAGACCTCTGGAGCCCACCAGTGGATTTCGCTCATTTTGGTGTCTAAAAATTCATAAAAATCTAAGATATTTTTTATAAATTGGTGTCAGATTTCTTTTATGTTGTCTGACTTCTTATTTCATTGTTTGGTGTTTTTAAATGCTTTACATTAGTTCCTTTGTTTAAGCTGTTCTGCTCAAAGCCACAGCTACCGAGGGTTGAGCCGAAGGTTTTACAAATGAGCCGGACTGGACCAAACACGGTTTTGCAAGGGTATCACACAGTAGGGTAATGCACCACAATCCTCACAATTAGAAACAATTGATATCTAAATGTATGTGTTGAATCTGCACCATCTCTATGTTCTGCCTTGCTCAAAACAACAAGGCTGCTTACTTTCAGCCATTCTGTTTGTTTTGTGTTATAGAGCTCCTTGTCAAACGCATCAGAAAGAAAAAGGACATCAAGGCAATGATGATGGCAGGCAGCAGTGGCAAAGGTGAAGTGAAGTGTTCTCTTTACATGGATAACACCAATGTCTTCAGTGTATATGAGCATCTGTAAAGGCACTGGAGAAGATGTGTTTCAAATTCAGACACCGATCCTGACTAAACATCAACAGTGCGAAGAGAACATACTCTTTGGCCCATGGTCCCCTTTTCAAGACCTGCTTCCTCTCCCAATCAAGCATGACTACATGATACTAGGAGTCTGGTTTGTAGGTGAAGGAGTGGCACAGAAGGTGTGCGATGAAAGTCTGCTAAACTTGGAACTGAAGCTGAGAATCTGGTGCCACAGGAAGCTGACAACCAAAGGGAAGATGTTGATCCAGAGGAATAGAATGCTGTCAGGGCTCCAGTATGTCACCCAAGTAAGCCAGTGCAGTCCAATACAGCCAAGACCATCACACAGATAAAATTGTACTCCTTCTGGTACTCAAATATTGTCAGGGTGAAGAAGGAGGCGGTATTCAAGCTTTACAAGGAGGCAAACGAGTGCCAGACATGGGCACAATTCTGATAGGGCTCTTCATGTGCCACTGGGAGAGGAGCACACAGAGGCAAGCAATGCCAGTTTTTTGATAGCCTACTTTTTACTATAACCAATGTGGAGGTGCCTTTGACGGGCACAGTGGGGTACTTAGTAAAAATGGCTGAAACATGTTGACCATATTAATAAGATCACTGTAGGTCCAATAATGCCCAAACACTATTTTTAAACTTTCCCAAGATCACCAAGAATAAAATACCTGTCTGGGTAGGAGACCTTGAGTCAATTTTAAATCACCTGCACCTTTTCACTTCACTGAAAAAACAACCAGCTCCACCGTAATCCGGTGTCGAAGCACATCTTGAAGGCATTAGGCTTCCAGGGTGGGAACCCAATGATGAAGTATGACACCAAGTAGGTTGGAGAGTGAGAGTTCTTTTAAAAACCCTGAAGGTTCCCCCCTATAGCTCTGTAAGTGAGAGATTCCATAGGTTCATGTGTTGGGTAAGCAAGTACTCGCTCTTGTTGTTTGATAGACAGAGTGAATGAGCACCAGTCCCTACAACTGGACAATGCCATGGTGCCACACAGAAGTGACAAGTTTGTAATGTTGTGCAAAATGAAAGCAGCAATACCAGACTAGTACCCCTCAAAGTTCATTGAAATATGGCCCCAAACGAACAATGTCATTAAGAAGACCAGTGCCCGACCCACATCAGCAACAGGCCACATGTATAAAAAGTCAGTTCTGGATCCCTGACCAACAAGCACAATTACATTGTCTAGATGGCAATCAAAGTGGTCTGCCATTGACAGCCTGCAGGTATGCCAGAGGTATCAACCTCTAAAAGTCCTGAGAGAGAGGATGACCCAAAGACAAGACAATCTATTACCTCTTTTGGTAAGGCATCTAAATCCACAACCTGCTGGGAGCCCTGAGCATGGAACTTGAGGCCCTGATAGCTAGGACAAGCATCACTACAGAGTTAGTGAAATCTTGCTTCGAGGGACGCATACAGTAGGAGTCCTCTTGGAAGGCTTGAGTCTCCAGTGCTATTTTAAAGGTGTTCTTCTATTTTCCAGAAACTGCCCATTGGTCAGGAATAACAACACCTTGACTGGACCTTGTCACAAGATGATCCACAGCCTCTTTTTGATGATTCAGATGAGGACAGGTATTAAGACACCCCCCAAAGGGAAACTCCAATCCTACTGACAACCCTAGAAGAGCATCTAATATATTTTCTAGTAACCAACAGAAGACCAGGAAGAGAAGCATATTGATGAGGATATGTATGTAAATGTATTTTGACTAACATGACCTTCTCCTACCACAGGTTGAAGGTTAAAGGGACAGCTTGTAAATATGTTGTTAAGTATGTTCCGTATGACTTACCATTAGGTGTTTTTTCTGAAAAGTGAAGATTTACTGTTTAGGAAACTAACACAAACACCAGGCAAAAAGAGGAACATCTATTATGGGTCTGCTGTACTACACCTTTCTGAATGACTTTAAGGACAAACTTGTGCCTGACTCAACAGGGACATCGAGTAACTGTTTGCAATGCTGCATCTCTGTGAATAAACCTTGTAGCAATTGGGTCTGATTGAAGAGTAACATATAGTACCAGCTTGATTACTAAACCTTTGTGAACGATTGTTCATGGATTTGAGCCTGACTCACAGGGACATTTAGTTATGGCTTGGGGTACTGCACCCTCATAAAAGAATTTCTAAGCACTTACTCAATCATAACATCAACAGTGAGGTTTATTAAATGCTTACTAGTTTTATTTATAAGGAGCTGATAGAGAGTCATCTGAGCCTCTTCTGCAAAGTACAGCACAGTTGAAACTGATTACCCTCATGGTTCATTAAAGCATACCTAGGCCCACAGTTTTATTACTGGTTGTGTAATCAATCTGAATGAATATTGTAAGCATATTGCAGTGTCATGCACTGATTTACAAACCAACTGGAGCACAATATGAAAAATCCTATACAGTTCAGGAGTCTGAATATTGTACCCTCTAGAGCCCCTGGCCTGACCAGATGACATGTTGGATGTCCCAGACTGAATGGCTATAGGAAAGGTTAGTTTGGTACATTGCTGACAGTAGCAAATATAAGTGCCCACCACAGAAGGAAGTCATCCTTGGCCCTAACATAAAGGGCAAGGAGAATGACTGAGGCGATGGTTGTAGATACCCATAAAAAGCTAACTTATAAACTGAATAACCAGTCCAAAGAATTTTAGGATGATGATTTCATTCAATGTCCTGCAAATGACTGCTATAGCTCTCCATTGATAGACCACATTTATGGGGTAGATTTAGTAACTATCTGCTACCTGAATATTATGGAACTTGTGTCAAATGATGCATCAGTTTGTTAATTTTCAATATTGGATATTTGATTGACTCATCCACAGAATGTTGAATACTGTTTGAAATGTCTGAAGGCTCATTTGGGTATTACACATTGGGGCCATTTTCGCTGATGCTGACGACGATGCTGCGAGAGCAAAGTAAGTGTTTTTATTTATTTATTTCTTCAGTCTCAACTTTCCCGTCGTATGTCACTACCCCCCCACCCAGCCGCGCCACACAGCGTTACCTGTGCGAGCCGCCACAGTTTGTAGGCCCAACAGAGAGCCTTGAACTTACACCGTTTTCTGACTGGTAGCCAATGAAGTTTCCTGATGGCTTCTTTAGCAGATTCATGTTTAGGTATTTTGAAAAGGAAGCATGCAGCTGCATTCTGCAGAGTCTGGAGCCTCTTCACGGGACATCTGCCTAACTATATTGTCCTCCTTTCCTTAGGTTTTAGGGTGATGCCATTCTCTTGTAGCTAAATCCTGCCATTTTACCCAAAGTTACCTCAAGATTCTATTTTGCTCAGGAACGTATTTTTCCTGTTTTTTTTCCTTCGCCTTCTTATTTCGAAGCTAAAATACTATTGACTTTTTGGGGATGTTAAATGTGTGCTGTTTATTTATCTTAAACAATTCAGGAAGTGTAGAAAGACAAACTCTTTGTTTGTTACTTTTGGCATTCCTGAATGAAGTATGGAGGCTTCTAAGGTGTTCAAAATAATTTTATTTCATGGGTATTGTATTTTGTGAAGCCATAATGGGCATAACCAAATTGCTGCCATTTTTTCTGATCACTTTATTTTACAATTAAATCACAATTTCTCTAATGTAGGTTAGAGTGGATTTATATCTTTTTTAAAAATTTTTTTTTTTTATCTTTATCTAATTTGTACAAAAATGTTTCTATTTTATGAATTTATTATATCAATTGAATTAAACATTATATAATATATATACTTTTTAGTAGATTTTTGCTAGTATTATTTTTGTAAACACTTTAAATAGTCAAAATATTGTTATTATATATTTTTTAATATATGTTCATAATATTTATATATTTATTGGGCAGGTTTAAATAACACTATTTTTATATGATTATTTTGCTATTTAAATGAGGTTACAAATTTTGTTAATTGTATATATATGTTTGATAATTTTCAGTATATTTTATCGTTAAGTGATACATCATGGGATGTACTTAGAAAACAGGCATAGTACCTCTGTCCCAGGGAAGATGGACGTGAATGTCATGAGAATCATATGGACATATATAAAACCACGAATGTCGGAATATTTAAAAATTCAGGACTGGATATTGATCACTATTCAGAACTATTTATCACACTTTGATTGATATTTTAGAAAAGGGACTTAAGACTCTTTTCATTTATATAGTTGCTTTTCCCACTGTGAGGCAATTATGGACTTTAATTAGAATGTTGCAAATGTCTGAATATGTTTTGATATTTTGAATTATATTGTTGTTATTAATTTTTACATCATTTTATGGTTCAATACGCATGTGTAAAGATGGAATTTTCTGTGATAATGTGAAAATATTGTACTGTTTTAAGATGGCCGCCATGGAATAGTTACATTATCTCTCTGGTTAAGTCCCTTTTCATTGTTTATATCACTTTCACGAGTATGAATTTGTGACATTATGACTGCCCTCTTGACCTGCAGAACCTGTGAGCAAGGCTTTGGTAGCCGAAACAACATCAGGGCTTGCAGCTGAAATATGAATTGAGGTTCTGTTATCATTCTTGAGTGTACAATTCATACAGGAAGTGTGTGGCCATGAAAATGTATATATATATATATATATATATATATATATATATATATATATATATATATACGTCTCACCATGTGTATTACATACACGAAGGCACTCCTCCCCAAGAAGAACACAGCAAATCCAAAATTCAGTCACGAGATTTTAATGTGCTTAAGCCAAAAGTCTACCCAACGCGTTTCGACGATCATATCGTCTTGGTCACGGGTAATTCTCTGTTTGATTTCAACAGTTAAATACAATCACCACAAACGAAAAGAAGCTCGTGACTGAATTTTGGATTTGCTGTGTTCTTCTTGGGGAGGAGTGCCTTCGTGTATGTAATACACATGGTGAGACGTTTATCAAATACAGGATTTCCTCGGACCCTGTGTGTGCACCGCCGCATTTGTGTCCCGGAGTACTGAGCATGTGGACAGTTGATATATATATATATATAAATATACACAATAATCACCACCAAATATCCAACAAAGGGCAGAAGAGCACTCCTCGGGTTTCAGGCACCATTTATTGCATCCAACAGAACAGACGCGTTTCGGGGATTAGTGCCTTTCTCAATGTTGATTCAATAAAGGTTTAGTCAATTTCACATCCATTTCTTTAAAGCTCAGTGTTTTGCTCTTATTGGATGATTCATCTGAGGCATTTACGAAGGACTGCAGTATTGCCATGAATCGGACGCTCTCACCTGAGTCATCTCAGACTCAGTGTCTACTAACCACTATATTACAGCATAGCAATGTTGCACGAACCAATGCGCATTCGTCATTAATTGTTATAGAACAGTATTTGTCCCTCAATGGGAGCAAATTTCATGTTATTCTGGCTCTTTAGTTGCATTTTGCAGTCATTAACAATTGTCTCCAATGGAATTGGCACTCTAATTTCCAAGTCTGTATCCCTCTTCCGGCCACACATCCCTGGTAGTTGTAGCATATACCTGCACCAAAGATTTAAGTAATCAATAGTTGTCCATTTGATAATGTTCCAATTTCACATCGGCAACGATTTTGCTACACAAGGATTATGGCAGTTCAGATGGTCTCTCCTATATCTGCCACAATTGGTGGCATATATATACAAGTAACTATACAGTTACTATAAGCTTTGTTTTTTACAGTGAAAAAAAAAAAAATATATATATATATATATACTGTAAAAAACAAAGCTTAAAGTAACGTTATAGTTAGGTGAAATGCTCTAAAAACCACTGAAATTCACCGGTTATAATTGTTTCATGTAACTATAAATCGTACCTTAAGGTAGCTATAACTTGTGCCCCCACCATTCACTGTTTTCTCATCGATAATTAATTGCAAATGTTGCAGTGATATTATCAATGATGTCATAGATGTTATGAGCAATGTAATATGTGGGGTAATTAGTAGTGTGAGGGCACAAGTTACAGTTATCTTAGGGCATGAGTTATAGTTACTTGAGGTAACTTTAACTGGTGAATTTAAGATGTCAATGTATGGAGAAAGGGTGAGTTATAGTTAATGTAGTGTGGCGAGTGAGGTAACAAGACTGTACGGAGGTGCTAGACTTATAGCAAAAAAGTCCTTTCTCCATACACTTTTCATACCTTTGCATATTATATGACTTATAGTATGTGAAATGACAGCATTCATAAGAATACTTATGGCATCTTATATTGCATAATTTCTGAGAACACTGTGAATAGTACGGTGGTGAGTTATAGTTAATGCAGTGTGGCGAGTGAGATGGCAAGAGTGTGTATAGAGGTAAGCAACATATAGGAAATTGAAGGTGGTGTGTAAATTATAAATTTAAATTATCACAGGTGTTTCTTAAATTATAAAAAACTACATCAAAAATGCATTTTCCTTGTTCACAGCGACACCGGAGGTTGTGATCACATCAGTAGTGGTGAATACCGTGTGTTTTTGACAAAGTGTTAAACACATATATAAACTTGTTTTACATAAAGTTTGAATCTAGCTGTTTAGTAAGATATTGATTTACTTCCCCTTTGTATTAATTTGTAAAAAAAAACGACATCAAAAATCACAATGACGTCGGTAACCGTGACGATTGCGCCTTTTTTACTGATTGAAAAACACAAATATATACACATATTGTGCTATTTTTGGCACTTGAGGTTTATTACTGTACAGTCTAAACTCATGTTTTTCAAGTGAGTTTCTATAAACACCATTTCGAAAACCCCTTTTCCGTTCTCACAGTGACACCAGGACTCGCAATGACATCAGTGCCCGCGATCACGCGACAATGTCACAAAAACGCAAATCAACTGCAGGAATTCAATAGCCACCACCACAATAAAAAATAACAACTATGGGTCTGATTATGATCCTGTCGGGAACAGGACTGCCCTACTAGCTGTCGGCGGTCCTGCCATCGGGATTAGTATGCGACCGCCTTCAAGGCAGTCGCAATCTGTATATTTTGTATTGCAGCATGTGCTGTGGGCTGCAGCACACGCCGCAGTCCAAAATAAACACATTGCACATGGTGCCTGCCACATTGTATAGAGATATGGGCCCATATCGGTAGGCCAGGTGGAAGGGGGGCCCACTACGGGTCCCCAAGTCAGTTTGCACCGGCCTTTTCATGGTGGGGTAACCGCTATGAAACGGCCGGCGGAAAGGGACATTGTTATCCCTACAGTGGTGCCTGAGCAGGCACCACCACTGTTGTAGGGTTTGCAGTCTCTACGATGCACCGACGGGCTCCTTGAACCCTTCAGATGTGTGGCGGTCAGTCTCTCTGCCCACCCTCCATCCACCCACCATCATAATGCAGTGGGCGGTCATGCAGGGTCTGATGGCGGTGGGACCACCACCAATGGCTTGACGGGGGCAGTCCCACCGCTTTCATAATGAGGCCCTATATAATTCATTCTAACCATCACACTATATAAATCACTATATTAATACATCTATAAAAACATTTATCAGTCTCTCAATATCTCAATAACGTTGTGTAGTAATGATTCACTGGTTATGTGAGTGGGTGCACAAGTCTCCAAGTGGGTCTGTGACTGGCTGCATGAGTCCATCAGTAGGTCTATAAGTGGGTGCATAACTCTCTGAGTGGATATGTGAATGGGTGTATGAGTCTTTGAGTGAGTAGGTCTGTAAGTCTCTGAGTGGGTATGTGAGTGGGTGTGTGGGTGTCTAAGTGGGTTGTAAATGGTATTATGGTGGTATACATGATGTATGAGTGGGTATATGAATGGGTTAATGAGTCTGCGATTGGATCTATGAGTGGGTGCATAGCTGTGAGTGGGTCATTCTATCAGTGGGTCTGTGAGTGGAAGCATAAGTGTCTCAGTGGGAATGTGAGTCAGTGTGCAAGTGTCTGAGTGGATCTGTGACTGGGTGCATGAGTCTCTGAGTGGGTGTGTGACTGGGTGTATAAGTCTTCATGTATGTAACTAGGCACATGAGTCTCTGAGTGCATCTGTACATGGGTGCAGGAGCCTCTCAATGTGTATGTGAGAACACATCCTCTGAGTGAGTCTGTGAGTGGGTGCATTAGTGTCTGAGTGGGTATGTGAGTGGGTGTATGAGTGTTTGAGTAGATATGTGAGTAGGTACATGAGTCTGTGGCCAGAAAGGGTGCGCATTTAGATATATATGCTATTTGTTCTATAGTTCCACCAATATTCGTAATGTTGCTGCGATAGTCACGATGTCCCCATGACGGTACACAGGGGGGCCATGCTGGCAGTATCAGCGTCATTGTGAATATTGCATGTGATCAAAAAAAACTATTTTGGATACATAACTTGTGTCAATAACAACCCCATTTCTCAAACATGAGGTCGGAATACCTCTACCTTGACCCCTTATGTTAGCTTTCAAAAAAACTTTCAGCCCCAGGAACCATTCCCGATCGATAAATTGGCGGCCACAACATTTTGTTCAGGTTGAGCACAGCCAATCACAGCATTCCTGTTGGCGCACGCATTCGCTATTTACCACGAAATCGTTGCAAAATATCCATGGATATCACTATATTGTTCACCTTAAATTTATCAAAAACTACTAAAAAAAGATTTGCACCAAATAACAAAAAGCACAATCTGCGTAGCAACACCTACCTTTCTGCCAAATTTGGTGTAATTCCATCCAGCAGCTCGGGCTGTAGGTACGACGACGCGTTCCTATGGGAATTAACATTACAAATGCACCCTTATTTTGCACCCCTATTTCTCATTCACCACTGCACAGATCACCCCAAAACATTCCATGACACACAGAACCTGCCTTGATACCTTTTGTGGAAAATTTCATGAAGATTGGTCAAACAACGCAAAAGTTATAGGCAAGTCAAAAGCTTTTCCTATGGAAACTAGTTCCTAACTATAACTACCTACTGGCAACCGCCAGTAGGTAATATATATATATAGAGAGAGATGGTTTTAAAAAAAACAATGGTTGAAGAGACGTTATAGTTAGGAAATAGAATTTTTTTTAAAACATAGAAATGCACTCAATAAACCAAAGGTTACAGGGACGTTAAAGTTATGCTTCGATTTTGCTTGTGCAAAACCAGAGGAATTCAGCAGTTATAATGCCTGAGGTATAGTTATCTGAGCTAACCATAACTTATGCCTCCGCAATTCACTGCTTATGACTACACATATTACATCACACGACATGGTCAGTGACATCACTAAAATAAAATACAAATAATAATATTTAAAAAAATATAGCATCGATATATTAAATATGTAGGAAGCCCGATTTTTTCCCATGGGTAGATGCAGGTATCTACTTCAAACCGAGTAGTCTAAATCTCAGAACTTGTGTGCCTAAAAATGAACATAAAGAAAGATATACTTGAACCACATTCTCCGACGCCAGCCAGTGGAGGACCTGTTTTTATGAGCACTAACATTTTCATTGAGCCCACGGAATGAATGCTGAATAAAAATGAAGTATTTTTCACAATCAGTGATGATATTAAAAAAGTATTTTGTAAGGATTGTCGCACAACACACACCAAAGGGAAAGATTAAATAGTAATCTGACACACACTGCAACATCACAGCACAGCCAGACACACCCTTATCCTTCCAGTACAGCAGGGCTAAACAGCAATGGTACTTTATACTGCTCAAAGCACAACAGTAAAACCAAACCCTCCCTATTCTCCCAAGCATGTGACCATCACCATGTGTGCAGCATCCACTGCCTGTTGACAGTGAGCCATACCTGGGTGTGGTCACTCGAGAGGGTAGCAGCATGTGTAAAACAGTATTAAAGGACAACACTAGGTGTACATTACATTTAAGGAAAGGGTAAAAGCCTAAGAGAATGAATGACACTGCTCACTGCTGGTCCCCCAGACAAGATTACAAGGTACTCAGATGGACAAGCACCCACATAAGCAAAGTAATGACAGGTGTGGGTGGAAAGAGCAACAAACTCCGTGCAGCCTGATGGTCGACAAAAGCAACCTGTTCCTTTACATTTGTATAATGCACATTTGCATACGCATTCCGGGTTGTATATGTTTAAAAAGCATGTGCTGCAATACAATAGTAAGATACTGTGCGTCACTACCTGAATAGTAACTGTAGAACTGTAGACTATTAAATTACATTATGGGGCGGGGCTAAAACTTTCATTAGTTCATAACAAAGGCCCATCTCATTAAATGGTGGTTCAATACATTTTACAACCCAACCAGGTGTCATCAAACAAAGGGACATTCCAGGACTCATATTATGGGTCATCGCTGATGACATACACTTGGGTAAGAGGAAAGAGAATAGGGAGTTTACTTGTACTGGACTACCACTTAGGGACATGTAATGGCAAAAGAAGCAGACTGTTTCCGAAGAAACTGAAAATGGATTGTTGCATCTGCAGCCCACCCACAGAGGGAAGGGGCTTTGAGTCTACACTGAGAAATGGTAAAGGGACTGCGCTGTCTGGCAACCTTGCAGGGATGAGGTGTTGCCAAGTGGAAAGGGGTCAGGCACATACAAACCATGTCAAAAGCACTATGCCTCACCACAGAGGCTCTGCAAATCGATGGTATGACTGATGGAGGGCTGTACAATAAATTGGGAGATGGGGTTTTGAATCACTATAGTGGTCGCGTCTCCATCAAATTCCACAGGGGCTGGCGGAGATGTCTGCAATGCACAGGTGGTCTACAATCCATGGAACTATGGCCTACAGGCTTACCAAAGCACAGCGAGTTGATCTCAAAACCCACTACATGTGGTGTATATAAATGATATACATGTTTGTCTTGGAAGTGGGCTGTTTGTTACTCAAAGGATGAGTGAGTGCCATTTGTAGAGGTTGTCAGCAGTTGATGGGAGGTCTGTAACGTTGATCGAGTATATTTTTCACTGAAACCACTGATGACATGGGGCTGCCCCACCCTACAGTCAGGCTATACTTTCTACAGTCCTGGTCCAATTTATAAATGAAAAGGCCATTAGCTATCAGAGGGAGAAGGAAGGGCAGGGATATTTCACCTTTATGCAGTACCCCAATCACAAAGGATCCTGACAGCGCTTCCTTGGGCTCCTGTGCTATTTGATAGCTCATAGAATTGGTGTATCTCTTGTACTGCATCCGTTTCCGGGAAATAAACCCAGCCCTTCGAAGAACAGACTGAAGCAGTAAATTTCAGAGCTGCATTACCAGACCTGTTTTACTTTGCAGTCTAGCCTCTCTGTACTTGCATTCTTGCATGTGATAGGACCTGCCTTTTTCTGCCTGTCTGCGCAGCCCCAGGCATGCTAATCAATGTTGCCCCCGGGGAGGTGGTTCTCCCCGGGGCATATTAAAGCCCCAGGAGGGCTGCCTGCGCAACCCCCATCCTTTATTAGTAAAAAGCTCTGGGGAGGTGGTGGTCCCCGGGGTCAAAAAAAGCCCAATGGAGGGGGTCTGCACAGCCCTCTCCTAAATGTAAATGGAGCAATTAGAGGTGGTGGTCCCCAGGGCTAAAAAGATCCCTAGGAGGAGGGCCTGAGCCCCCCCACTTTTTTTTCCTAATTGTTGATGCATGTCCCCAGGACCTGGCCTACCCAGGGGCTTTTTTTTTTGGTCAGTGATGTCATGAGTGATGTCACTGACCATGTCATGAGTGATGTAATATGTGAGGTCATAAGCAGTGCATTGCAGGGGCATGAGTTATAGTTAGCTGTATAACTGCTGAATTTCACTGGTTTTGTACCTTCCTCCACCACTCTGCAAACATGCCTCCTGATGCACTACTAGTTGGGGGAGGAAGTCCCCCAACTAGTAGTGCACCCTATAGTGCTATATCAGTATAATATTCACTGAAAAAAACAAAGGTTACAGGGATGTTATAGTTAGGCTCAGGTTTCACTCGTACAAAACCAGTGAAATTCAGCAGTTTTAATTAGGTATCAGGAATCCCGCTATGTGGGACTTACTGGAGGTAACAGGAGAGGTTGTTAGCCCCCAAGGACTCTCAACAACCAAGGGGAATTCATCCTCCAACTAGTAGGGCACCAGGAGGAATGTTTACAGAGTGGTGGAGAAACGGGGTGGGGCCTCAAAGACCTCTTAGCAATTCCGCTATGTGGGACTTACTGGAGGTAGCAGAAGGGTTTTTTGCCCCCAAGGACTCTCGGCAACCTTGGGGACTTCATCCCCCAACTAGTAGTGCACCATGAGGCGTGTTTGCAGAGTGGTTGAAAAAGGAGGTAAGGCCATGAAGACCTCTAAGAAATCCCACAGTGTGGGACTTACTGAAGGAAACAGGAGGGGTAGTTGGCCCCCAAGGACATTCTTGGGGGCCAACAACTCCTCCTGTTACCTCCAGTAAGTCCCACACTGTGGGATTGCTGAGAGGTCTTTGGAGGCTAAGCCTCATCTCTCCACGACTCTGCAAACGTGCCTCCTGGTGCACTGCTGGTACAGTCTCCTGAACTAGATTCTCCAGTGATTCAAGATCCTTTCTCAGGGTCTTTCTGGTTCATTTGATTCCTAGATATGGAAGGGGCTTATTTCCCAAGGTCCATTTCTTGTTCAATAGTTCTTAATTCACGGTGCTTCCTGTTGTCTTTTCTGATCCTGCTAGCCTTACTGAGGTTCAATAGAAATTCCTAGATGTTCACGGTACGGTGGTCATCTGTTTTGATCCTGTTACAGGCTTTTGGCAGTGTGATTTATTTAATTTATTAATTTCGCCCTGCTAGACATAAATGTTCAATTTTCACTTGCATTCTCTAGCTGAGGTCTGTCATCTCGATGGCTTACAATTTTCTCCAAACTTTACTGACTTCTGGGACTGGTGAGTGGGTCCATTAGAGGCATCATAACTTCCTTGACAAAGGCTATGGGTGCATCTTTGCGTGACATGTGTGTAGCTGCTTTCTTGTCCTGTCCTTCTACTTTTGTTTCCCATTATCTGCGGAGGTGGTTCAGATTGAAGGGGATTTTTTGGTTAAGTTTTGTCTTCCATTTTACCAAATCAACTTAAAGTAGGGTTTTCTTTTCTGTTAATTAAAATGTTTGAATTCTGATCTTACTTTGGCTCACTGGTTTGTATTTCTGGGCAGCACATTAGTCTCTTTTGTATATCATCTTTTCGTAGGGGCTGGGCTGAGGGAGTGGATGAGGAGGTAATGCCCCAATTACTTTTTTTTTTTTAATTACTTTATTCGATTAACCCTTTCGATGCTCATGACGGAGCGGTTCCGTCATGAGCATCAGTTGGGCTGTGCTCATGACGGAACCGATCCGTCATAGCACCCCCCCCCATGGGGGAAGCGCTGGTGCTCCCCCCATGGGCAACCCATCTAGCCCCCACAAAAGGGGATGGCAGTGGAAGAGTTTCCGTTTCCACCCCCGACCCCCCTATGCAATCCCATGACGTCAGCGCGCACAGCGTGCGCCAACGTCATCAGGAAGCGCTGGACACACTGGAAACCATTTGTTTTCAGCGCGTCCAGGAGGAGCAGGTAAGTTGGTGTGCTCCGGTGGGGCAGGGGGGATTTTTTAATGTATTGAGGCATCGGGGGAGAGGAAAGAGTATTTCCTCTCCCCTGATGTCTCAATACAGGGCATTCCTGCAACACAATCTCACACAGCGTCGCGATCGTGCTGCAGGAATGCCCCCACTAGGCACCAGGGATGTTTTTTCCAGTAAAAGGAAGCGACCCCTTGGGCAAGGGTCACTTCCTACAGGGAGAAAATAAATTAAAGACTTATCTACCAGATCGCCTTGGTTTTTTGGCGTTTCTGGCCTCAGGGGGGGCAGAAAAGCCCACCAGAGCCAGGGATCTTTTTTTTTTTTTAAACGGAAGCGACCCCTTGGGGAAGGGTCGCTTCCAGGCCCCTCATTTTTTAGGTCTCGCATAGGGCAGCGCATGCGCTGCCTCTCCGAGGCATTAAGTAATTTGTAAATGTGTTGAATCTCCGCCTACTGCAGCTCTTTGTCAGTAATTGGTTCCTGAGCTTGTCTGTTTTAGTGTGTTGGTTTCTGACAGGCTAATGCCCTTTGTCGATCAGCCTTTACTTTTTTAAGAACGCCCACGCAGCACCGCCTAACTACAGTAAACATGCTTTATGTGGCATGAAGTGTTTCAGTTGGAACTCTTTTGTTTCTTTTCGTGGCTATTGCTGAAAGAGTTTAGCTGTGTTTAGTTTGAGGCATTGGAATGAAGTGAATTGGGTCAGTAGCGTGTTTTATTATTATAGCTGTGTTTACTTTGAATTGGGTCCATAGCGTGTTTTATTAGCTGTGTTTTCTTTGAGGCATTGGAATGGAGTGAATTGGTTCCGTACTTTTAGTGTACGATGGTCCGTTTCTGCTATTTATTTTGTTTTCATTTTTTTTTTCAGAACAATTACACTGTTATTTAGCGCGTTTTACTTATGTAACTAGAAGGGTTTAGCTGTGTTATTTTGCTGCATTGGAATGGAGTGATTTGGCTCGTAATTTTAGTGTACGATGTTCCTTTTTCTGCTTTTTTGCTTATGTTTATTTATTTTCCCGGGAGAGTTGCATTGCTATTTAGCGCGTTTTGATTTATTTTCCCGGGAGTTTGGCTGTCTTTACTTTGTGGCATTGGAATGGAAAAGACCTTTCGCATCACTCTGTGTCTTCATTTGCATCTCTTTGAGGCTGGGAACGAAGAGATTACAATCTATACTGCCCATTTTAATGTACTTCATTATCTTGGCCTGGTTTCGGTTCTCAGCTGTCACAAACAAGTTGACGCTTCACACCATACCAGACTTTCTGTCTTCCGATTTTTTTACCCTTTTCACACATTATTCCCAATTGAAGGGCACTGCGAAGTGGCTGTGTGCGCGTAGCGTGGATGCGGGTAGGAAACCCTTGAATAATAGTGTACATGGGCGCAATGCTTCAGGCTCTTTTATAGTTGTCCCTTGTGCCTTTATGAATATATAGCAAATGGCACACCATGTACTGACTTCGTAAGGATAGCAGGATGATTTGATGTGTGAATGAAGTCCCGTAAATATACGATCATACTTGATATCAGCAGCGAGCGTGAAGCGTGTTGATGTGTAAAATGGTATACATTTGCCCAAAACAAACGTTTCTTATTTACAACTGTGCTCGTGTTATAAGGAACATCAGTTTAGCCTTTGGTGCTGTTTTGTTGTTGTAACCACATGGGCTCACTGTTTTCGGGTGTTTTATACTTGCAAGCTCTAACTTTATTAATCCCTCTCGAATCTCATCCCATGTTCTAAGTATGTAAAGACGGCAGGATGATTTCATGTTACAATTTCGTGCTGTAACTATACTATCGCAGCTGATGTTAGCAGTGAGCGTGAAAATTCATCATTTTGTAGACAAGCACGCCGTCGTGCATAAAACTAAACATTTGTATTTGAAACTATGCTTGTTTTATAGTGTATATGGGCTCAGTGCTGCAGGCATTTTTTTTAGTTGTAACTTCTGCCCTTATTAATTCACAATAAATGTCACATTATATTCCGAGTGTGTAAGGATAGCAGGATGAGCTGAGATAACAATTACGTGCTGACATTATACTATCACACCTGCTGTAATCTGCCAGTTTTGCGAGCATTGGAATGGAGTGATTTGGCTCGTAATTACTATCGCAGCTGATGTTAGCAGCGAGCGTGAAAATTCCTGATTTTGTAGACAAGCACGCCGTTGTGCTTAAAACTCAGCATTTGTATTTGAAAATATGCTCGTCTTATTGTGTATATGTGCTCACTGCTGCAGGCAGTTTTTTTAGTTGTAACTTGTGCCCTTATTAATTCTCAATAAATGTCACATTATATTCCAAGTGTGTAAGGATAGCAGGATGAGCTGAGATAACAATTACGTGCTGACATTATACTATCACACCTGATGTAATCTGCGAGTTTTGCGAGCATTGGAATGGAGTGATTTGGGTCGTAATTACTATCGCAGCTGATGTTAGCAGCGAGCGTGAAAATTCCTGATTTTGTAGACAAGCACGGCGTCGTGCTTAAAACTCAGCATTTGTATTTGCAAATATGCTCGTCTTATAGTGTATATGGGCTCAGTGCTGCAGGCAGTTTTTTTAGTTGTAACTTCTGCCCTTATTAATTCTCAATAAATGTCACATTATATTCCAAGTGTGTAAGGATAGCAGGATGAGCTGAGATAACAATTACGTGCTGACATTATACTATCACACCTGATGTAATCTGCGAGTTTTGCGTGCATTGGAATGGAGTGATTTGGGTCAGAATTACTATCGCAGCTGATGTTAGCAGCGAGCGTGAAAATTCCTGATTTTGTAGACAAGCACGGCGTCGTGCTTAAAACTCAGCATTTGTATTTGGGAATATGCTCGTCTTATAGTGTATATGGGCTCAGTGCTGCAGGCAGTTTTTTTAGTTGTAACTTCTGCCCGTATTAATTCTGAATAAATGTCACATTATATTCCAAGTGTGTAAGTATAGCAGGATGAGCTAAGATAACAAGTACGTGCTGACATTACACTATCACACCTGATGTAATCTTGGAGTTTTGCGAGCATTGGAATGGAGTGATTTGGGTCCGTAGTTTTAGTGTACGATGGTCCATTTCTGCTATTTATTTTGTTTTAATTTATTTTTCCGGAAGAGTTGTACTGCTATTTAGGTCGTTGTATTTATTTTACTAGAAGGGTTTAGCTGTCTTCATTTTGCGGCATTGGAATGGAGTGATTTGGCTCGTAATTACTATCGCAGCTGATGTTAGCAGCGAGCGTGAAAATTCCTGATTTTGTAGAGAAGCACGCCGTCGTGCTTAAAACTCAGCATTTGTATTTGAAAATATGCTCGTCTTATAGTGTATATGGGCTCACTGCTGCAGGCAGTTTTTTTAGTTGTAACTTGTGCCCTTATTAATTCTCAATAAATGTCACATTATATTCCAAGTGTGTAAGGATAGCAGGATGAGCTGAGATAACAATTACGTGCTGACATTATACTATCACACCTGATGTAATCTGGGAGTTTTGCGAGCATTGGAATGGAGTGATTTGGGTCGTAATTACTATTGCAGCTGATGTTAGCAGCGAGCGTGAAAATTCCTGATTTTGTAGACAAGCACGGCGTCGTGCTTAAAACTCAGCATTTGTATTTGGGAATATGCTCGTCTTATAGTGTATATGGGCTCAGTGCTGCAGGCAGTTTTTTTAGTTGTAACTTCTGCCCGTATTAATTCTGAATAAATGTCACATTATATTCCAAGTGTGTAAGTATAGCAGGATGAGCTAAGATAACAAGTACGTGCTGACATTACACTATCACACCTGATGTAATCTTGGAGTTTTGAGAGCATTGGAATGGAGTGATTTGGGTCCGTAGTTTTAGTGTACGATGGTCCATTTCTGCTATTTATTTTGTTTTAATTTATTTTTCCGGAAGAGTTGTACTGCTATTTAGGTCGTTGTATTTATTTTACTAGAAGGGTTTAGCTGTCTTCATTTTGCGGCATTGGAATGGAGTGATTTGGCTCGTAATTACTATCGCAGCTGATGTTAGCAGCGAGCGTGAAAATTCCTGATTTTGTAGAGAAGCACGCCGTCGTGCTTAAAACTCAGCATTTGTATTTGAAAATATGCTCGTCTTATAGTGTATATGGGCTCACTGCTGCAGGCAGTTTTTTTAGTTGTAACTTGTGCCCTTATTAATTCTCAATAAATGTCACATTATATTCCAAGTGTGTAAGGATAGCAGGATGAGCTGAGATAACAATTACGTGCTGACATTATACTATCACACCTGATGTAATCTGGGAGTTTTGCGAGCATTGGAATGGAGTGATTTGGGTCGTATTTACTATTGCAGCTGATGTTAGCAGCGAGCGTGAAATTTCCTGATTTTGTAGACAAGCACGCCGTCGTGCTTAAAACTCAGCATTTGTATTTGAAAATATGCTCGTCTTATAGTGTATATGGGCTCAGTGCTGCAGGCAGTTTTTTTTAGTTGTAACTTCTGCCCTTATTAATTATCAATAAATGTCACATTATATTCCAAGTGTGTAAGGATAGCAGGATGAGCTGAGATAACAATTACGTGCTGACATTATACTATCACACCTGATGTAATCTGCGAGTTTTGCGAGCATTGGGATGGAGTGATTTGGGTCAGAATTACTATCGCAGCTGATGTTAGCGGCGAGCGTGAAAATTCCTGATTTTGTAGACAAGCACGGCGTCGTGCTTAAAACTCAGCATTTGTATTTGGGAATATGCTCGTCTTATAGTGTATATGGGCTCAGTGCTGCAGGCAGTTTTTTTAGTTCTAACTTCTGCCCGTATTAATTCTGAATAAATGTCACATTATACTCCAAGTGTGTAAGCATAGCAGGATGAGCTAAGATAACAAATACGTGCTGACATTACACTATCACACCTGATGTAATCTTGGAGTTTTGCGAGCATTGGAATGGAGTGATTTGGGTCCGTAGTTTTAGTGTACGATGGTCCATTTCTGCTATTTATTTTGTTTTAATTTATTTTTTCGGAAGAGTTGTACTGCTATTTAGGTCGTTGTATTTATTTTACTAGAAGGGTTTAGCTGTCTTCATTTTGCGGCATTGGAATGGAGTGATTTGGCTCGTAATTACTATCGCAGCTGATGTTAGCAGCGAGCGTGAAAATTCCTGATTTTGTAGAGAAGCACGCCGTCGTGCTTAAAACTCAGCATTTGTATTCGAAAATATGCTCGTCTTATAGTGTATATGGGCTCACTGCTGCAGGCAGCTTTTTTAGTTGTAACTTGTGCCCTTATTAATTCTCAATAAATGTCACATTATATTCCAAGTGTGTAAGGATAGCAGGATGAGCTGAGATAACAATTACGTGCTGACATTATACTATCACACCTGATGTAATCTGGGAGTTTTGCGAGCATTGGAATGGAGTGATTTGGGTCGTAATTACTATTGCAGCTGATGTTAGCAGCGAGCGTGAAATTTCCTGATTTTGTAGACAAGCACGCCGTCATGCTTAAAACTCAGCATTTGTATTTGAAAATATGCTCATCTTATAGTGTATATGGGCTCAGTGCTGCAGGCAGTGTTTTTAGTTGTAACTTCTGCCCTTATTAAATGTCACATTATATTCCAAGTGTGTAAGGATAGCAGGATGAGCTAAGATAACAAATACGTGCTGACATTACATTATCACACCTGATGTAATCTTGGAGTCTTGCGAGCATTGGAATGGAGTGATTTGGGTCCGTAGTTTTAGTGTACGATGGTCCATTTCTGCTATTTATTTTGTTTTAATTTATTTTTCCGGAAGAGTTGTACTGCTATTTAGGTCGTTGTATTTATTTTACTAGAAGGGTTTAGCTGTCTTTATTTTGCGGCATTGGATTGGAGTGATTTGGCTCGTAATTACTATCGCAGCTGATGTTAGCAGCGAGCGTGAAAATTCCTGATTTTGTAGACAAGCACGCCGTCGTACTTAAAACTCAGCATTTGTATTT
The DNA here is from genome assembly GCF_964204655.1 of Triturus cristatus. Lineage (NCBI taxonomy): Eukaryota > Metazoa > Chordata > Amphibia > Caudata > Salamandridae > Triturus > Triturus cristatus. The sequence goes on along the minus strand of NC_140590.1, from coordinate 1,536,107,332 downwards.
GAAAATATGCTCGTCTTATAGTGTATATGGGCTCAGTGCTGCAGGCAGTTTTTTTAGTTGTAACTTCTGCCCTTATTAATTTGAAATAAATGACACATTATATTCCAAGTGTGTAAGGATAGCAGGATGAGCTGAGATAACAATTACGTGCTGACATTATACTATCACATCTGATGTAATCTGCGAGTTTTGCGAGCATTGGAATGGAGTGATTTGGGTCGTAATTACTATCGCAGCTGATGTTAGCAGCGAGCGTGAAAATTCCTGATTTTGTAGACAAGCACGCCGTCGTGCTTAAAACTCAGCATTTGTATTTGAAAATATGCTCGTCTTATAGTGTATATGGGCTCAATGCTGCAGGCAGTTTCTTTAGTTGTAACTTGTGCTCTTATTAATTTGAAATAAATTACACATTATATTCCAAGCGTGTAAGGATAGCAGGATGAGCTGAGATCACAATTACGTGCTGACATTACACTATCACACCTGCTGTAATCTGCGAGTCTTGCGAGCATTGGAATGGAGTCATTTGGGTCCGTAGTTTTAGTGTGCGATGGTCCGTTTCTGCTATTTATTTTGTTTTAATTTATTTTTCCGGAAGAGTTGTACTGCTATTCAGGTCGTTGTATTTATTTTACTGGAAGGGTTTAGCTGTCTTTATTTTGCGGCATTGGAATGGAGTGATTTGGGTCGTAATTTTAGTGTACGATGGTCCGTTTCTGCTTTTGGGCTTATTTTTATTTATTTTCCCGGGAGTTTGGCTGTTTTTACTTTGCGGCATTAGAATGGAAAAGACCTTTCGCATCACTCTGTGTCTTCATTTGCATGTCTTTGAAGCTGGGAACGAAGAGATTATAATCTATACTGCCCATCTCAATGTACTTAATTATCTTGGCCTGGTTTCGGTTCTCAGCTGTCACAAACAAGCTGACACTTCACACCATACCAGACTTTCTGTCTTCCGATTTTTTTACCCTTTTCACACATTATTCCCAATTGAAGGGGACTGCGAAGTGGCTGTGTGCGCGTAGCGTGGATGCGGGTAGGAAACCCTTGAATAATAGTGTACATGGGCGCAATGCTTCAGGCTCTTTTATAGTTGTCCCTTGTGCCTTTATGAATATATAGCAAATGGCACACCATGTACTGACTTCGTAAGGATAGCAGGATGATTTGATGTGTGAATGAAGTCCCGTAAATATACGATCATACTTGATATCAGCAGCGAGCGTGAAGCGTGTTGATGTGTAAAATGGTATACATTTGCCCAAAACAAACGTTTCTTATTTACAACTGTGCTTGTGTTATAAGGAACATCACTTTAGCCTTTGGTGCTGTTTTGTTGTTGTAACCACATGGGCTCACTGTTTTCGGGTGTTTTATACTTGCAAGCTCTAACTTTATCAATCCCTCTCGAATCTCATCCCATGTTCTAAGTATGTAAAGACGGCAGGATGATTTCATGTTACAATTTCGTGCTGTAACTATACTATCGCAGCTGATGTTAGCAGTGAGCGTGAAAATTCATCATTTTGTAGACAAGCACGCCGTCGTGCATAAAACTAAACATTTGTATTTGAAACTATGCTTGTCTTATAGTGTATATGGGCTCAGTGCTGCAGGCATTTTTTTTTAGTTGTAACTTCTGCCCTTATTAATTCTCAATAAATTTCACATTATATTCCAAGTGTGTAAGGATAGCAGGATGAGCTGAGATAACAATTACGTGCTGACATTATACTATCACACCTGATGTAATCTGCGAGTTTTGCGAGCATTGGAATGGAGTGATTTGGGTCGTAATTACCATCGCAGCTGATGTTAGCAGCGAGCGTGAAAATTCGTGATTTTGTAGACAAGCACGCCGTCGTGCTTAAAACTCAGCATTTGTATTTGAAAATATGCTCGTCTTATAGTGTATATGTGCTCAGTGCTGCAGGCAGTTTTTTTAGTTGTAACTTCTGCCCTTATTAATTCTCAATAAATGTCACATTATATTCCAAGTGTGTAAGGATAGCAGGATGAGCTGAGATAACAATTACGTGCTGACATTATACTATCACACCTGATGTAATCTGGGAGTTTTGCGAGCATTGGAATGGAGTGATTTGGGTCGTAATTACTATCGCAGCTGATGTTAGCAGCGAGCGTGAAAATTCCTGATTTTGTAAGCAAGCACGCCGTCGTGCTTAAAACTCAGCATTTGTATTTGAAAATATGCTCGTCTTATAGTGTATATGGGCTCAGTGCTGCAGGCAGTTTTTTTAGTTGTAACTTGTGCTCTTATTAATTTGAAATAAATGTCACATTATATTCCAAGTGTGTAAGGATAGCAGGATGAGCTGAGATCACAATTACGTGCTGACATTACACTATCACACCTGCTGTAATCTGCGAGTCTTGCGAGCATTGGAATGGAGTGATTTGGGTCCGTAGTTTTAGTGTGCGATGGTCCGTTTCTGCTATTTATTTTGTTTTAATTTATTTTTCCGGAAGAGTTGTACTGCTATTCAGGTCGTTGTATTTATTTTACTGGAAGGGTTTAGCTGTCTTTATTTTGCGGCATTGGAATGGAGTGATTTGGGTCGTAATTTTAGTGTACGATGGTCCGTTTCTGCTTTTGGGCTTATTTTTATTTATTTTCCCGGGAGTTTGGCTGTCTTCACTTTGCGGCATTGGAATGGAAAAGACCTTTCACATCACTCTGTGTCTTCATTTGCATGTCTTTGAAGCTGGGAACGAAGAGATTACAATCTATACTGCCCATCTCAATGTACTTAATTATCTTGGCCTGGTTTCTTTCGTTTTTTAGCTGCCACAAACAAGCTGACACTTCACACCATACCAGACTTTCTGTCTTCCGATTTTTTTACCCTTTTCACACATTATTCCCAATTGAAGGGCACTGCGAAGTGGCTGTGTGCGCGTAGCGTGGATGCGGGTAGGAAACCCTTGAATAATAGTGTACATGGGCGCAATGCTTCAGGCTCTTTTATAATTGTCCCTTGTGCCTTTATGAATATATAACAAATGGCACACCATGTACTGACTTCGTAAGGATAGCAGGATGATTTGATGTGTGAATGAAGTCCCGTAAATATACGATCATACTTGATATCAGCAGCGAGCGTGAAGCGTGTTGATGTGTAAAATGGTATACATTTGCCCAAAACAAACGTTTCTTATTTACAACTGTGCTTGTGTTATAAGGAACATCACTTTATCCTTTGGTGCTGTTTTGTTGTTGTAACCACATGGGCTCACTGTTTTCGGGTGTTTTATACTTGCAAGCTCTAACTTTATTAATCCCTCTCGAATCTCATCCCATGTTCTAAGTATGTAAAGACGGCAGGATGATTTCATGTTACAATTTCGTGCTGTAACTATACTATCGCAGCTGATGTTAGCAGTGAGCGTGAAAATTCATCATTTTGTAGACAAGCACGCCGTCGTGCATAAAACTAAACATTTGTATTTGAAACTATGCTTGTCTTATAGTGTATATGGGCTCAGTGCTGCAGGCATTTTTTTTAGTTGTAACTTCTGCCCTTATTAATTCTCAATAAATGTCACATTATATTCCAAGTGTGTAAGGATAGCAGGATGAGCTGAGATAACAATTACGTGCTGACATTATACTATCACACCTGATGTAATCTGCGAGTTTTGCGAGCATTGGAATGGAGTGATTTGGGTCGTAATTACTATCGCAGCTGATGTTAGCAGCGAGCGTGAAAATTCATGATTTTGTAGGCAAGCACGCCGTCGTGCTTAAAACTCAGCATTTGTATTTGAAAATATGCTCGTCTTATAGTGTATATGGGCTCAGTGCTGCAGGCAGTTTTTTTAGTTGTAACTTCTGCCCTTATTAATTCTCAATAAATGTCACATTATATTCCAAGTGTGTATGGATAGCAGGATGAGCTGAGATAACAATTACGTGCTGACATTATACTATCACACCTGATGTAATCTGCGAGTTTTGCGAGCATTGGAATATAGTTATTTGGGTCCGTAGTTTTAGTGTACGATGGTCCATTTCTGCTATTTATTTTGTTTTAATTTATTTTTCGGGAAGAGTTGTACTGCTATTTAGGTCGTTGTATTTATTTTACTAGAAGGGTTTAGCTGTCTTTATTTTGCGGCATTGGAATGGAGTGATTTGGCTCGTAATTACTATCGCAGCTGATGTTAGCAGCGAGCGTGAAAATTTCTGATTTTGTAGACAAGCACGCCGTCGTGCTTAAAACTCAGCATTTGTATTTGAAAATATGTTTGTCTTATAGTGTATATGGGCTCAGTGCTGCAGGCAGTTTTTTTAGTTGTAACTTGTGCCCTTATTAATTCTCAATAAATGTCACATTATATTCCAAGTGTGTAAGGATAGCAGGATGAGCTGAGATAACAATTACGTGCTGACATTATACTATCACACCTGATGTAATCTGCGAGTTTTGCGAGCATTGGAATGGAGTGATTTGGGTCGTAATTACTATCGCAGCTGATGTTAGCAGCGAGCGTGAAAATTCCTGATTTTGTAGACAAGCACGCCGTCGTGCTTAAAACTCAGCATTTGTATTTGAAAATATGCTCGTCTTATAGTGTATATGGGCTCAGTGCTGCAGGCAGTTTTTTTAGTTGTAACTTCTGCCCTTATTAATTCTCAATAAATGTCACATTATATTCCAAGTGTGTATGGATAGCAGGATGAGCTGAGATAACAATTACGTGCTGACATTATACTATCACACCTGATGTAATCTGCGAGTTTTGCGAGCATTGGAATATAGTTATTTGGGTCCGTAGTTTTAGTGTACGATGGTCCATTTCTGCTATTTATTTTGTTTTAATTTATTTTTCGGGAAGAGTTGTACTGCTATTTAGGTCGTTGTATTTATTTTACTAGAAGGGTTTAGCTGTCTTTATTTTGCGGCATTGGAATGGAGTGATTTGGCTCGTAATTACTATCGCAGCTGATGTTAGCAGCGAGCGTGAAAATTTCTGATTTTGTAGACAAGCACGCCGTCGTGCTTAAAACTCAGCATTTGTATTTGAAAATATGTTTGTCTTATAGTGTATATGGGCTCAGTGCTGCAGGCAGTTTTTTTAGTTGTAACTTGTGCCCTTATTAATTCTCAATAAATGTCACATTATATTCCAAGTGTGTAAGGATAGCAGGATGAGCTGAGATAACAATTACGTGCTGACATTATACTATCACACCTGATGTAATCTGCGAGTTTTGCGAGCATTGGAATGGAGTGATTTGGGTCGTAATTACTATTGCAGCTAATGTTAGCAGCGAGCGTGAAAATTCCTGATTTTGTAGACAAGCACGCCGTCGTGCTTAAAACTCAGCATTTGTATTTGAAAATATGCTCGTCTTATAGTGTATATGGGCTCAGTGCTGCAGGCAGTTTTTTTAGTTGTAACTTCTGCCCTTATTAATTCTGAATAAATGTCATAATATATTCCAAGTGTGTAAGGATAGCAGGATGAGCTAAGATAACAAATACGTGCTAACATTACATTATCACACCTGATGTAATCTTGGAGTCTTGCGAGCATTGGAATGGAGTGATTTGGGTCCGTAGTTTTAGTGTACGATAGCTCTAAAATTTACAAATGCGAGACCTGTTGCATTGTAAATGCTTGTTTTTTAAATGTGTATTCTGCCCGTATATTTGGCAGCAGAATACCCCACTAGAAACCAGGGAGTCATTTTATTATGTAAAGGCAGCGACCCCTTGGGCATGGATCTTTTTGAAAAATGGAAGCGACTCCTTGGGGAAGGGTCGCTTCCAGGGGCCTCATTTAAAAAAAATATGTATTCTGCCCCCCCAGGGGGCAGATCTGCCCGTGTATTTGGCCTTCTGCCCCCGGGGGGAGTTCTTTCATCATGTAAAGGAAGTGGCCCCTTGGGCAAGGGTCGCTTCCTTAGGGGGCACATTTTTTTAAAGACTTTTCTGACCCACCTGGGGACTGTTTGCCTTGTTTTTTGGGCGTTTCTGGCCCCAGGAGGGGCAGAACAGCCCACTAGAGCCAGGGATCTTTTTTTTTTTAAATGGAAGCGACCCCTTGGGGAAGGGTCGCTTCCAGGGGCCTCATCAGCCCGTGTAATACCCCACTAGACACCAGGGACTTATTTGAAATTAAAATGGAAGCGGCCCCTTGGGCAAGGGTCGGTTCCAGGGGGCAGATTTTTAAATAAATTTGGTTAATGTTTCTTCTGCCCCTCCTGGGGACAGATCTGCCCCTATTTTTTGGCCTTTTTGCCCTAGGTGGGAGGGGGAGGCAGAAAACTCTACTAGGCACCAGGGATTTATTTCTTTTGCAAGGGGGGCACATTTCTGTCTGCTGTTTTCTGCCCCGCCCTCAGACAAGCTCACCCGATCCGTTGGGCAAGTTCACCCCCCATTTTTGCACAGGCCTATTTGAAGGCCCATCTGGCAGATTGACCAATTTGGTAGTGACAAAGCGTGTTATAATGTTAATTCTTTTATTTCTTGTGAATTGCAATTGTAATGCTTTATTTCTCCCTTTTTGTTCTAGTTGAAAGCTTTTGCTCTTTAGACTGTTCCAGGTTGAGGTTTCGTTACTTTTGGTTCTGCTGTTTGTGTAGTTGCTTGTGTTTCGTAAGAGACTTATTTTTGTACAATGTAAATGTTTTTCATTTTTCTGCATGAATGTGTTTTTTGAAAATGGTGTAATAATTGCAGTATGTTTGGCTTCTGTTTTTTGAGTGTCAAAAACTTTTTGCATTTGTGCTAGATGTGTGTTTTGTTGTTTTGTAAGTTATTGGTTTTGTTTTTTTTCTTTCTAGTGGGATATCGTTTTTGCTGTCTCTCTGCAGAGTAGGTGCTGGTGAGTGTAGCAGTCTCTTGCAAGTGCATCGTATAGTTTTTGAGTATATAGATCTTTGTGATAAAGGCACACATTTTTTTTACTTACTTATTTTGCACAGTGTTGGTTGTTGTTGACTTGTTTGTGCAGTCTCCTTTCTTAGTAAGGATAATGGCTAGCCGCAGGATTACTGCTCAGCAGATTGTTGGTATGCTTTTTGAGTCTTCCTCTGACCATGGTTCAGAGACTGACTCTGATTCTGAGGCAGAGGTGGGAGGGGAAGATTCAGGCAGTGAGTTTTCTCTCCACATGGCATCATCGGATGATGAAGCTACTCTCAGTGCGGATGAAGCTACTCTTAGTGCGGATGAAGTGCCTGTGTTAGAGGAGGACATTGATGTGCCGATGGTGTGCCAAGATGCATCTGGGCTGCAGCCTGTGGCTGCAAGGCTTCCTGTTAGTATAGTACGGCAAGAGGCATCTGGGTTGCAGCCTGGGGCTGCAAGGCTTCCAGTTGGAAGTGATGACCTCTGAGTTGCCCCAGGCATGGTGCAGACGGCATTGCCAGACTTTACTGGTGTTACAGGGTGTAGAGTGAATACAGAAAACTTTTTGCCAATACATTTTTTTCAGTTGTTTTTGGACGATGTGTTTTTGGCAGAGATTGTTGAGCAGACTAATTTGTATGCCGAACAGTTTTTTGACGGACATCAGTGCCAGCCATAAGCCCCATTCTAGAGCTACAAGGTGGAAGAGATGAAGAAGTTCTTGGGTTTAACTTTTTTGATGGGCTTGCTAAGGAAGCCATCAATGTCTTCATATTGGTCTACTAGTCCCTTGATGGCAACGGCTATATTTCCGGCAGTCATGAGTCGTGATATGTATTTGCAACTGCTTCGGATGCTGCATTTTGTCGATAATGGTTTAGCGTTGCCGCGAGATCACCATGAGTGTGACCGTCTTTTTAAGATTCGGCCTGTCACTGATCACTTTGTAGATAGATTTTCTGAGATCTATGCGCTAGGGAAAGAAATAGCAGTGGATAAGTCTTTGGTCTTGCTCAAGGGCCGCTTGGTTTTTAGGCAATACATTCCTAGTAAGAGGGCACGCTATGGAATTAAGCTGCATATGCTGTGTGACAGTAGGACTGGATATGTCTCTAATTTCAGGGTGTACACTGGTAAGGAATCCAGGATTAAACCCCCTGGTTGTCCGTCCACATTTGGAGTGACTGAGAAAATTGTGTGGGAACTTGGTAGAGGACTTTTTAACAAAGGCCACCATTTATATGTAGATAACTTCTACACTGGTGTGCGATTGTTCAGGGAATTGGCCAAAGTGGAAACTGTTGCTTGTGGCACAATCCGCTCTAACCGTAAAGGTTTTCCAAAAGAACTTGTTTGTCAAAAGCTTGTGCGGGGACAGTGCAGTGCGTTGCGTAGCGAGGAAGTTATAGCTGTGAAGTTTTCAGACAGGAGAGATGTCTACATGCTGACTACCATCCATGATGAAAGCACTTCACCTGTGACTGTTTGGGGTCAGGTTGCTGAAGTGAGCAAACCTGTGTGCATTTTAGACTATAATAGGCACATGGGTGGTGTTGACAGAGTAGATCAGAGGTTGGAACCTTACGCTGCTCTTCGTAAGGCTTACATTTGGTATAAGAAGTTGGCTATCCAATTTTTCCACTTGGCAACCTTTAATGCTTTTGTTGTTTTCAAGGATTCTTGTCCTGAGTCAAAGATGACTTTTGCTAAGTTTCAGGAGTCTTTAATAGGCAGCCTTGTTTTAGTGGAACAGGCAAGTGTTCCTAGAGTTGGAGTGGTGGAGGATGTGGCTAGATTGAAAGATCGACACTTTCCTGATCACATTCCTCCCACACCCTCAAAAGACTTTCCCAGTAGGAGATGTAGAGTCTGTTGGTGAAGAGGTACGCGGAAGGAGACTCGTATGTACTGCCCCGAGTGTCCTTCTAACCCTGGGCTCTGTGTGCCTGCTTGTTTTAGAATGTACCACACGCAAAATATTTTTGGGGAGCATCCATGAGTGGTAAAGTGAACTGAATGGCCTCTATTATTTAATATTTTTTGTTCAATGTGATGGCGGTGTGCGTGGAGTGGCGCTTGGCTGGTGGTGTGTTTGGACTGGTGCTTGGCTGGCGGTGTGTTTGGACTGGCGCTTGGCTGGTGGTGTGTGTGGACTGGCACTTGGCTGGCGGCGTGCGTGGACTGGCGCTTGGTTGGTGGTGTGTTTGGACTAACGCTTGGCTGGCGGTGTGTTTGGACTGGTGCTTGGCTGGCGATGTGTTTGGACTGGTGCTTGGCTGGTGGTGTGTTTGGACTGGCACTTGGCTGGTGGTGTGTTTAGACTGGCGCTTGTCTAGTGGTTTGCACGGACTGGTGCTTGGCTGGCGGTGTGCATGGACTGGTGCTCGGCTGGCGGTGTACGTGGACTGGCACTTGGCTGGCAGTGTGTGAGTAGTGACTAGCTGTTGGTCACTACACACACTGATAGCCAAACGCCACTCCACGCAATCCGTGAGCTGGTGTGGTTGCTGTGTCAGGAATGTGGGTGTTTGAAAGTGATGGGCCCTTGAATGGCGCTGTCTGCTGGTGTGAGTGTTGTAATGTGCTGGGCCCGCGGCTGGCAGTGTGAATGGTTTTGTATGTGTCACACATATGAAAGGTGTATAAATGGGCTCTAAAGCGGTTGGTGCCTTGTCGTGGCTTTACAGGTCGCGAGCTGTGAGTCAATGGTTCAGTTTTTTGTCCGTTTAATTATTGACAGTGCATTTCATTTTTGTGAAATCTCTTGTTAATTAAATGTTATATACTGAATCATCCCTCGCCCTCGTGCCAAATCCAACCAATATGTGTGTGTGCTTGAGGAATAGATGACAGTGTAGGAATCTTTGTCTTTTTAGTCTCTCTGCCAAGGTGTACATTCCATCTAAGAATAACCTACCAACTGTAGATATTGTCATAAACTAAACACTGATGGGAGTACATGGTGATTTCTCTCTTGTGGATACCAACATGTTATCTTACCCACAATGTCCTGCAAACCTCAAAATATCTGTCACATTTTCCTTGCATTATTGTACCAAATATTTTCACGCTGCAGAAAGAAACAACCACTTTCCTATCCCCCGCCTTTCTCCAAGTATTCCAATAGAAACGGTACCTCACTCGCGTGGTAGGCCAAAGTTCCCGCGACAGGCAAGGGCCTAAAACGTAGAGAGGCGCCATCAAAATTGCCTATCACAAAACAACCTGGTTTTGAAAGGGGGATCACCTGGGTTTTTGGCCTCGTGCTCGGCAGCCATCTAGGCAAAGCTACCAAACCCACACATTTCTGATAACTAGACACCCGGGGATTCCAGGGAGATATGGCTTGCGTGGATCCCCCAACGTTTCCTTACCCAGAATCCCCTGCAAATCTCAATTTTAGCTAAAAAAATCACTTTTTACACACATTTTTGTGTGGGAGAATGTTGTGGCATCACCAGGCTAACACAAATTTCCTGTGAAATTGTGGTGTGTCCACGTTGTGTTTTGCGCCGTTTCATGTCGCGGGAACTAGGCCTACCCACACAAGTGAAGTACCATTTGTCTCGGAAGACTTTTTGGAACGCGGGGTGGGTGGAAATTTGTGGTTCCACGCAGATTCCAGAACTTTCCACCACAGAAATGAGAGGAAAAATTGTTTTTTTTACATTTTGTTAGGTTTGCAAGGGATTCTGGGTAATAGAACCTGGTGGGAGTCAGTCGAGTCACCCCATCCTGGATTCCCCTGGGTGTCTAGCTTTCAAAAATGTATAGGTTTGGTAGGTTTCCCCTAGGTGCCGGTAGAGCTAGGGTTTTTAAAAAAAAAAAAATCAAAAACCTTTATTGAGTCACCGAAATGCAGACACATTACATCGTGCAATAAAACAGCTCAGATTAACACAGTAATCTAAATCTAAATTTAGGACTACTAAATTGAGAAAAATCCTAATTTTAAGACTTTCGGTATTCACAGAAGGCATTTAGGAGTCCTAAAGTTAGGAGTCCTAACTATACTACTACTAAACTGCGAAAAATCCTAATTTTAAGACTTTCGGTATTCACAGAAGGCATTTAGGAGTCCTAAAGTTAGGACTCCTAACTTCTGTGAATACCGAAATGAGTGATTGCCTTCTGTGAATACCAAAATGAGTAAGTGCCTTCTGTGAATACCAAAATGGTAGTAAGTTTAGGATTTTGTCTTAAGTTAGTTCTGTGAATCGGGCCCCTAATGTTTTAATTGTAATATCTAAAACCATTTTTTTACATTTGAGGTGAGGAGGGTATTTCAAAAGGGAAACACAGTTTCATTTTAGATTTATTTTATTTATTTATTTATAAAGTTTTATATAGTGCGAACATGATCCCGAGGGATATCAGAGCGCTTCACAATTATGGATGTTCAGGGTTAGGCAGGTGTCAAATACATATCAAAGGAAACAGTTACAACAGGTGCAACACAGCATCACAATAGTTAACAAACAAAAAAAATAGCGGGACTGGGAGGGGAACAAAAGAATAAGTAAGGGGATATAATACATCCTATAGATGGATCTAATTTGTAGGCCATTCCTTTCCCAAGAGTGCTGACACAACACTTTAATATAAAATTGGAGGATGTCCATTGAAGGAATAACTGGGTGTCGTTTGCATGTTAATGAATTGCTCTTGGCATTTTTTCACTATTTGATATCAATATTTCGAGCATTATGATGTTGAAGTTAAACATGGTTATAGGATTGTACTTTGACATGCTACACATGAATGGGGAAATGAGGGCAAACTATTCCGATGATTCTGAGCTCTACTTTGGCGAAGGAGAAAAACAGGTGTATGTGTTACAGCTCATCTCACATCAAACCAAATAAGACAATCAGAAGTAACATAATGAAAAATAAGGAACAGCAGATAAATAGTTTCAGAAAATCCATAGCAATTTGTCAACAATCAGGCCACGCATTTTACATGTATAGCAGCTGGCTAGGAAATGTATCTTTAGACCTTTTTTGAACTCTTTCAAGAAAAAGTCATATAGTCCTTCTAATAGGTTTACTTTTCGGGAGACACCACGATCGGAACACGGCGCTCAGCACCAAAATTACGGAGGCTTATCATGGCCCTCGACGCCTCATTTAAAATGTCAACTCTACGATCTTCATCTGAATTTTTATTCTACAAACCTACGCCAAATATGTCAAGTAGGAGTGACATATATCTGCGAGTACTGCCAATAAAACATATCAGAAGGACTAATACGAGAAGAAACGTTATGCAAGCGAAACTTTTCCAAATGATCAATATATCCCTTGACAGTTGATAAACATTATAAGGTCCCTTAATATTTTGACATACAAGATACGGGTGCTCCCTGTACTTATGAGAGCGTTATCTACCATTTTGGACTGCCGTTTATGGACTTTAAAGCCTTGAAGAAGTTACTAACATAACGGAACACGTGTCGGCTGTTTCCATCAAAGACAACGTAAAGGCTATATGAACAGGACCTCTGGAAAATCACAAACAAAAAACAATACTTGTAAATGTTGATTTTTTATAATGTGTTGCAAAATATGAGATCACCACCACTAGTAATGGAATAATATTAGTACATTAAAAACATTTTCTTTTTGCTCAAATTGACTTGTTGAATTACTTGCCTGTGAATTGCTATACAAATATCTATACAGACTGGCTACACTATTCAATGGTAGTGTTTTATAAATTTGAAGAGTGCTGAGGTAAATTTGTGTCATTTGAACTAGCATAGGTGTTCTTCGGTACTCCTATGGGTCACATCCGTGGTATCGGGATGTTTCATATTACCTTGAGTGGCACCAAAACTGACAGATGTTTTAAAAAAAATAATCATCTCAGAAAAATACTGTTCTAATACTGAGGTGCTACCCTGTATTCCACCGCTACCTTTTTCTGTGCTTTATAATAAATATTTTATTCCAGGCCATCAGTTCAGTTCATTGCCTCGAAGCTGTGTGCAAAATCATGTTTTCTTTAATGTTCTTTGTAGCCTACCTCAATTACCTCACTCCCATTCCCCCATCAACTGAAGAGTGCCTCCATTGCAGTGCTCAGATGGTGAATTGTCCATATGTTACACTGGAGGAGCTTTCTTTAATGTATGCTTCTGGAAGACGGCATAGACAGTAATTAGCCATCAATGGTGTGACAAAGTGACCACCACACATGAGGGTCAACCCTCTCCTCACTTTCTACACAATCCTGCACGTTCACGGAGGTCATGTGACTTACCTCTTCTCCTCAGCCTATGCAATCACTGCATGCCCAGCTTTCCTGTCACCAGTAACAGACCGAAGAAAGCCAACTGGTAAGTCCATGGTCTCACTCCACAATCCAACATACTCACAAAAGTCAGGTGACCAACAGAAACTTCACAGCCCCAGCTAATTATGGCACATTCAGCTTTCCCACCAACAGCAATAGGTTCAAGAAGGCCAACCAGTGTACCTAAGACCTCAGTCTTACTCACATACTAGCACCTCCAAACGGTCTTTTCACTGATCGCTACTCAACAACCCCAGCCGATCCGGGCACGCCGAGTTATCTCACCTCCAACAACAGGGTCAACAAGAACAACCATCATGCCAAGGTTGGTATCACTCCACAAGCTAGTGTGTTCTGAGAGGTCATGTAATGTATGGTCAATCTGCAGCCCAAACCAATCATGGCCTTCACAGATTTTCTACCAGCATTAACAGGTTTAATTAGGCCAATCACCATTCCCAAGGAATGTGTTGCTCTACAATCCAGCAGCCACAGTTAATTATGGCCTACATAGTTTTCTCACTGTTATGTAAAGTATTAGAAAGGCATACCACAGACTCAGCCCATAAACCAATGCAGTCATTGAGTTCACTATTCTACAGCCCTAGCCAATCACAGCCCACCTAGCTCTCTCACGTATAGTAATAGGTTGAAGAAGGCTGATAAGCAATCCTAAAACTATCTTGCTCCACAAGGCAGCTCACTCATGATGATCATGTGACATCCTCCTACTCTGCAGCCTCAATTGATCATCACACTTCTGCACTGACCCTTTATCTCGCCTTTTGCCCCACAAGCAAGAACACCCCCTTGGTCCTTTGACTACTACCACTCCACAGTCCTAGGATATTGTGCCCACCAACTTTTCCACTACCAGGAACTAGTTAAAGAAGGTTCATTAGCATCAGTCAGTTTTGCCCCATAGGTCAGTAAGGCATTGGGGATCAGCTAACAATCGCTACTCAAAGCCACAAGAAAGAGCGCCAGTCCGCTTTCCTGAGTCAGCCAGATGCCAATGTGCTGCAGAGCTCACATAGGTCACCTAACCTTTCCCTACTCTGCCCCAGCCAATCGTGGCCTGCCCAACGTTCCTTTTCCTGGAACAGGGTCAAGAAGTCTAACCAGCATGCACAAGCCCTCAGTCTCACCCCACAAGCTAGCCTGCTCATGAAGGGCAATTGACTCACTCTCACTCTGCAGCCCAAGTCAATCGTAGCCCATCCAGCTTTCACACCACCAAGAACAAGTTCAGTAAGGCGATCCAGTGTTCCTAAAGCCTGAGTCTCACTCCACAACCCAGGAAGTCCACAGGGATTACCTTAAAACTGCTGTCCCAGAGCCACAGCCAATCTCAGGCCACATAGATATATTTAATCAACAAGAGCAGGTTCTAGGATGCGAGCCAGCCTGGCTGAGGCCTCTTCCATTCCACAGGTCAAGGAAGGCATGCAAGTCATGTGACCTAACACTACTCCATAAACCTGGTAATCATGGTCTGAGTTACTATCCACACACCAGGAGCAGGCTCAAGAAAGTCACCCAGTATGCCTGGTGTCTCAGTCTTGACCCCATAAGGCAACTACATTCTCACACTCACCTACCCATATAAGATGCACAAACCTGCCTATCAATAAAGAGGCCCTGTCATACAAAAAAAGCCATACATATTGGACTGGATTTGCCAGTGCTAATTTAGTTGATCAGAGCTGAAGCCACTCAAGGGAACTGCTGCACAGCGACCATTCAGACTATAAGATAATAATGGGAAATGCAGGCTCTTGTGCTTCTTTCAGAGTAGTGAGTTGATGATGGTATGTTTAGATGAGACTCTCTCTAGAGCTGAAGCAAACCCTGCCTCAATTGCATGGGTGAAATCTCTTAATTTGGAATGCTGAGTTGAGGCACACACAAACAGTTATGATTAAGAGCACAATACATCACAATAAGGTTATCATTGAAGCAGACTACTATTGAAATCCAAATGACTCCAAACATTATCTGGGAATTGATGCCACAATTCAAATAAAACCAGAGAATTAATTTAGGCTTCAAACACATATTTGACAGATGCAGAAGAGTACCACCATGAACACCGACTCACCAAATTACCAGAGGTAGCGAAAGTGACATTATGTGTGGTTTCACCCAAGATGACATTACAAGTAGTAGCATCCCAGAAAGCATCACATGATGGATGACCCTAATGATGTCACAGGAAGTGACGTCACTGAGGTAAAAAAACAACGAAAGTGCAAAATATAAAATAGTAATCACGTACAACAGCAGATAAATCAATTTTTGTTGGTACACATGGAATAACTATGATGCTGCCATGATAAGTCACTAGTACAGCGAGCTATATTACGAGTGCAGCTATGATGAAGGTGATACAGCCAACGGAGGGCCCAAGCACAGTCATTAAAGGTCTAATAACAACCTAACAAGGCCTATTACAGTCAGTGATCCATCCGAACATAGGGGCATATCAACAACAACCGGCGATAATTATCGCTGAGCGCACTTAGCGCCAGGATAATTATCGCCGGCTAGCGCCGATTTTTATCGCTGAGATAGCGTGCTATTAGCAACGCTTATCTCATCAGCGATAAAAATCCTGCCGCTAACTGGCGAACGTGAGATTATCGCTGGAAACCCAGCGATAATCTCACGTTAGCTAGTTGATAAGGACTCACAAACTTAGCCATGATATCCTCCTTCCATAGGATATCATGGCTAAGTCAGTCCTGAAGCAGGTGTTAGGAAAGTAGCGATAACAGGTGTTATCGCTACTTTTCCTGACGCTATGCTTCATAGCGTTAGGCTTGCTGATAGGAGAAATGTCGCTTAGCGACATTTCGCCTGTCATGCCAGGTCAGGAACGCCCACTTTGCATCTCATTAGAGATGCAAAGCTGGGCGTTAGAAATCCTGACGCTAAAGCAAGGTTTCACGCGTTAGCGTGACCTTGCTGATTAGGCGATAAAATTATCGCTGCTTTTCGGCCGAAAACGGCCGCAAAAGCGGCGATAATTTTTTATCGCCTGCTTGTTGATATGCCCCATAGTCTGAAATTCCAGAGCACAGTCATCAAACACACTGGCACAGCATCATATGCCTACGCACAACCATTTCTCTGTCATTTTCAGGTGCAAGGTCTGCTTTTTATGTCCAAATAAAGCATCAAAAACTCAAGGACAGGCCCAGGTGTCCAACCCAAACAAATCATCAGGTCTGGAACTATTGCTGCCTTCTATAGCTACAGATGCACACATACACCAGCATTGACAGCCAGACGAGCAGCAGCCAGCTCCTATCAGTCTGCACATACATCTTACTGCTGCAACACCATAGACTCTATTTATCATCATCTTTGTCTTCAGTCTCACACAGCGATACCTTTCTTGTACTGACTCAAGATCTTTTCTATTTTGCTCATTTAGATCTGCTCCACATGGCTGAACAGTATACACTCCAATATGTGGCATTTTAAGAACAAATGCAGAATAATTAGCTGTGTAACAAAAACAGTGACAGTAATAGTAACAGTATGTATATAATTGTAATAACCATAACAACAACAACAATTATAATAATGTATTATTATTATTACTAATATTATTATTATTAAATATTATGATTATTATTAGCTGAAGTACATAGTGCCTTTGAAAAACAAAGAGGTCGCTCTATTGCTGAGTTTAATAGTACTCACTTGTCTAACCTTTGAAGAAGGGAAGACTGGGTGACCTTTTTGGAGTTAAAACTTCAGAAGGGCTGTCAGCAGCAAGTGACTAGCACCCTAAGCTAGTGGTGATTAACATGTGGTATGGGAGCAATTGGGGGTCCGCGAAGCCAACTCAGGTGGTCCGCGACTGCTTAGAAAATTGAATAACATCAACAGATTACTAAAGTGTATGTAGACAAAGAAGCAAAATGTAAAAATGAAATTGTTTTAACGTTCTGTCAGCGGCAGTGGCTCCATGAGGGCTGAGGAACATCGCCCCACAGCTGCGAGTGCAGGGAGCATGAAAAATAACATGGTAATGAAACAAATGTATTACCATTTTATTTTTCGTGCTGTAAGCAGTTGAGTCTGATGGAGGGGTCAGCAGAAGGGAGGAACAGTGTGCGCTTCAGTTTAAAGTGCACATGTCACTTTGGCTGGCTGTCTTGCGATGGTCCACCTGACATGCTCACTTTAACCCCTTCAGCGCTGCGCGGATTCCCCCGCGGTGCTGAAGGGTTCTAGCGCGGGCGTGGTCATGACGGAACGGTTCCGTCATGAGCACAGCTCAACCGATGCTCATGACGGAACCGTTCCGTCATGAGCATCGAAGGGGTTAAACACTCCAACCTGAGCTGTCTTACACAGCTCGGTGAAGAGCAATCACAAGCCCCCAGTGTTTGAAGGAGAGTCCCACCAGCACGCTCCAGCCAATCCTGGTGCTTTTCTCATACTGCAGCATGAGAGCAGCGCCTTGATTGGTAGAGGAGAGGTGAATGAGGCTCTGGGAGCCTGTGCTTGAGCCATCAACCGTTGCGATGAAGAGGAGCTCCGAGAATGAGGCTGTGGGTAAACAAAGCTTTGATTTTAAATTGATTTAACTCATTGACTGATACTGTGAGAGATTCACAGTGCCTTCAGTCTCAACTCTGGAGCTCTCAATCGTGGTCCGTTATAAACACTATATAACAGACCACGACTGAGAGCTTTTGCATTGAGCCTAAGGGCGCTGCTCTGGTTTTATTATCAGTGACTGTCAGTGGTTTAAATATTCGCTTCAGCAGTTAATTTCACCCCTGGCCGCCACTGCGTTCTATAAAAGTGAAGATACTTGGAACTGAAGGCTAAAAATTAAGTTAATACCCTCAGATTGATTCGTGGGAGCAGTCTATCAAACAGAATATAGTAAGGACTATGAGTGGCATCAATTGAATTTCGAAAAGCTCCAATTTGCCCAACAAAATTAACTTTTTTTTAAAAAAATATGTGGTTGTGAATATTTCATCAATCGTGTATTTGTTTGAATTTATTTGATTAATGATTGTTTTTTAGTGTCTTCTTTTGTGGTTCAAATCATCGAAAATGCTTAGGCCTGGGTCCACGACTTCCAGTAATGACTCGTGGGTGGTCCCTGCATTCCAATGATGATTCAGTGGGGGTCCTGGGTTCTCGCAATAATTATGTGGGGGTCCACAGAAGTCACAAGGTTAAGAACCACTGCCCTCAGCTATCTTTCTATCAAGTCGTAACATACCTAGAACATGGGCAGGCCCGCACAACTTCAGCTGGTTGCTCTGGGTCTAGTATCATAGAGACATGCTTGCTTTCGTGTAGCACGAATCATTATACTAACAACCTTAACATTGTTTTTATAAACCAGAAACTTTAAATGCGTTTGCACTTCAACAGGAGTTGTTATTATTACCCAACTTAATGATTTTATGGTTTATGTCACACAGAGTGTTTAATTAAAAATATTACATTTAAATACAGTTGTATCCTTTTTGTTTTTTAAAAATACTTGGTGGTGTTTCTGCTTCTGTGAGACAGGCATTTCCATATTAGTTATAGCTTTTGTGCATTGAGTCTGTGGGAATCAAATTGATTTCTATTTTAAATACCCTGGTAGATTTGAAATATTTTGTGGCATCTGTATTTAAGGAATCAAACTATCGTGAGCCAGATTCGAAAGGCATTTTCGGAAGTAAATCCACGTTTACGCCTGAAAAATGACCCATTTACTCCGGGTAAGTATCCACAGAAAGGATGCCTGGTAGGCGTAAATTAATGTGCTACTCTATTCTTATTTGTACTCAGCACTTGGCTAGTGCCAGTGGTTGCTGGTGATGTGCATCCGTACTGACTTCAGGCGCCCAGCACTTATTTTTCATCCTCAGACTTTGATCCAAATGAGAAGAGAGAAAGCCAGTAAATGGATAAGGGATTAGGAAAAGAAAGTTTGTAAAATAACAGCAAAGGGAAAAGGCCGAGATGAAAAAGAGGTTGCAAGAGTGAGCTAAAGACTAAGGGGCAGATTTACAAGCCCCTTGCACCACCGGTGGAGCATTTTAGTGCCCTGTATTTACAAGGACAGGAAAAGCCATCTTGCGTGACTTTTCCTGTTCTTGTAAATATGACCCCTTTGTATGCAGCACTTTGCGTGAAAAGGGCGTTCCATGGGTGTTGCCACACACCACCCACACCACACACCACCCATGGAACCAGACACATTTCCAGATTTACGAGGAATCGTAAATCTGGAAATGCGTCTGCATGCTACGCCTCCCCAGGAAAGGCGTAGGGAGGCGCAACGAGGAGAAATGTATTCATTTCTCCTCACTTTTTTCCTCTTTCTATGCGTGCTGTATTCTGCGGCACACATAGAAAGAGGAAATCACCTCTGGTGATTGTTTATGTGCAGGAAGGTGTACCTTCCTGCACATAAACAATCATTAAAAAAATGACGCTTTGTAACTTCTATGTGTGCTAATGCAGCACACATAGAAGCTGACAAATGCCATTTCAGAATGTTTGTGTGCAGGCAGGGAACCCTTCCTGCACATAAACAATCTCCCCACGACGCAGGCATCCTTGTACTATGGTGCAAGGGTGCCTGTGCCTGCGCATAGCAGCAGTTTGTGCCCCAGCGCAGCGGGAAGCACAGAGATGCGACATATTGTTGTAAATATGTTGCATCCCTGTGCTTTGAAAGTGACTCAGTGCTGCGCAGCAAAAGGGCTTGCGGCATGCACTGAGTCACTTTCCTTTTAAATCTGCCCCTCAGGGCCTCATTTATGAGTCTTTATCCTAGGGAAGCGCCACAGGCCTTCCTGCTGCGCTGCCCTACGGCAAAAGAAAAGAGCAGGAATGCGCCGTATCTGTCAGATACGGCGCATTCCTGTCCTTTTCCCCTGCACCAGTTCACAATGGGCTGCTGTGCGCCAACGCAGGCACCTTTGCACCATGGTGCAAGGGTGCCTGCATTAATGGGATGATTATTTTTGTGCAAGAAGGGAAGCCTTCCTTGACAAAAAAAACAATCACACAATGCGTTTTCTGTAGCACAAATAGAAAATGGAAAAACGAGGAGTAGAAAAAATATTTCTCCTCGTTGTGCCTCCCTTACGCCTCCCTGCGGAGGTGTACGTTTTTGGCACTGCCTCAGATTTACGAGTCAAAAAGCCATGAATGTTGCTGGCAACGTCCCCAGCAACATCCATTGCACACCCCCTTAGTGCAAAAAACTGTGTTAAATGAAACAATATTTACAAGGCAGCATTAAGCCAAAAAAAGTGGCTCAGTGCTGACTCGTAAATATGGAGCAGGCTCCTGCGCCACTGGAGCGTCACAAGTGTTGTTCCGGCGGCACCAGAGGTAAATGAGGCCTTCAGAGACCAGAAGTGTAGGGTGGTGGAAGAAGTAGGCTTGAGGTTGATTCAAGATTAAGCAGCCAAGCTATTCTGCAACCCTGGCATTCGGCAGCACAGACGGCCAACCCTGAGCCTCCTACAAAATGTTTCGGGCATTAGACCTTACAGACGATGCACTGATTGTACACCACAATTGCCTACAATTACATAGGAGTAAGCCTCATGGAAGGGGTAGAGAGCAGCAGATCAAGTTGTGATTTGCCTTGACTGTATGTGAACTATCACAAACCTGAGAGCTGTCGGACATTCACACACTCAACTCTGACCCTTTCCCAACCTGCAAATAGTTGGAGATTTATTCTAGCAAAGATCTAGCCCAAAATCCTACATTTATTTCATTACGTTTGCAAACAATATTTTAAATAACTTAACCCTAACCTTTAAGTAAATTCAAATAGTGTATAGTTAAGTTTGATAGCCTAGTGCTAAACCTTAAATATGTTTCATCTATTTCTAATTTTTGTTAATTTAACAATCAAACCCTTACATTTATAACAAATATTTAACATAAAATTAGTTTTGTTTATTAGCCCAAGGACAATCTGCAAATTATTTAATTTGATTTATGTTTAACATTATTATTTAACAACTTAACTCAAACATTTTAATTCATATTTAAATATACTTCTGTAATTTCATTTTGTATTTATTTACTCATAAATACCTTTTAAGCCTGAAGGCAGTTCTTCACCACATGAGACCAAGCCCACTGTCTCAACTAAAATAGGTTGCAGAAATTTAACAGAAGAAACAAAAAGCACTCCAAGGGCTGTTCATCCGCTTTGTTGAAAATGACACCGTCGCGAAAAAAAGACGCACCAGGGCGAAAGAAGGAGGAAGAGAAAGATTGTAAACCATGACACGGGGACAAAGCAGGGATGGAGCTAAATCTGCAAGAGTGAGATAAAAAGGCAGGATAAAAAGTCTGATGGTGGATTAAAGAGGCATGAGGTGGAATCAAGTCTACACAGACCCGGGGGTAGATTTACAAACATTTTGTGCTGGTTCGCGTTACCAGAACAAATTGTGTTTTTTCCTAATTTACTTTTCAATGCAAAACTTTTTTTGCGCTGGAAAGTTCCATAAAAGTAATGCAAAGAAGAGCGATGCACTGGTTTCTGTTACTTAGTACGAAGGGGGTGTTACATGGGTGTTCCCATGCAACCACCCATGCCTTTTGATGCAAACCCGTATCTACATACAATAGTAGACATGGTTTAGCACCAAAAGTTAACGCCATTTGAAATGAGGCGTTAAACTGAGAAATATTTTATTTCTCCTTCTTTTCCGACTTTGCATGCGTGCTGCCCTGTGCAGCACACATGCAAAATAGGAAATGTTTTAAAGTGTGTCCAAGCATATATTTTGTACTGGAAGGGAACCCTACCAGTACAAAACCTTTGGTTGACTCAGTCACACACCCTAGCACTATGACGCTAAGGTGTGGGCCTGGTGCACCGCAGCTAAAATCTTCACTGGCGCTAAGGAGAGGGGAGCAGAGAGCCATATCTCTCTAGATATGGCGCTCTCCTGCTCCCTACCTGTCACAGAATGCAACACAGCATTTTTTGCTGCTGTTCCATTAATTTTATAACAAGCATTTGCAATGCAATCGGTATCGCCTTTGGGACCTTATATGTATTTAGCTATGCAGCACATTAGCCTTGGTGCTGAAACATCTACTGTTCTTTAACATGGAGGGAAAGTAAGCACCAAACTGCGTGACACGCCAGGTATGGAAACACATGGAGAGAAATATTGCCTTTCAGTGGGAAATGGTATAGTCCAAAGCTCTGTTTTTAATATAAAATCAGGGCCTTTGGTGGTCATATCACTGAAAATACAAGGTTTGAAAAGAATATTATTGTCTATGGGTGATCGTGGAAGAAAGTTTCTATGGACTGGAATCTAGAGAATGCTAAAGTGATTCTGGTGCCGCTCGTGGGAGCCTTGTTGTTGGTGTTCTTTTTGGGGCCATTTGAACTCGAAGGACTGTGAGGACCAGCAGCCCACTACATCGCAGCTGCAGCCTCTTCCTCCGAGACCCCGCCCCCCGCCTGGACACTATTTACGGCTCGCGGCCCCCGCTTCGCGGAAGCCGCTCATGGGAGCCTTGTTGCTGGTGTTCTTTTTGGGGCCATCTGAACTCTAAGGACTGCGAGGACCAGCAGCCCACTACATCGCAGCTGCAGCCTCTTCCTCCGAGACCCCGCCCCCCGCCTGGACCCTATTTACGGCTCGCGGCCCCCGCTTCGCGGGAGCCGCTCGTGGGAGCCTTGTTGCTTGTGTTCTCTTTGGGGCCATTTGAACTCGAAGGATTGCGAGGACCAGCAGCCCACTACATCGCAGCTGCAGCCTCTTCCTCCGAGACCCAGCCCCCTGCCTGGCCGTATATAATATATCCCCATTGACGCAGCGCAGTACGCGCGCGGGCTAAGCCCGGGCCAAGGGCGGGCCCGTTCTAGCCCGTTTCAGACCGTGTAAGACCGGACCGGGCCATCCCTCTTGGATTTATTCCTTGTGAGTTACTTGTTTGCATTGTTATTTTGAAGTCCTTCTCTCTATTGTTATACATGTCGAATATGTCGACCAGGGAAACTAGAAGCAAAGCTCACTCGTCCAGCACAATGAAGGCGGGCACTCTGGACTGTTTTCTGCTTAGAGCGAACTCTCTAATTTCGAATGAGATTACTATTCTGGAACGCCGCCTGTCGCAGGGCATTGACAATGCCAAAAGATCCTCTCTTGGACATATAGCAAATGTAAGAACACCTGATAGGCCCACTACTATACCTAACTCTCTATCTAATCGTAACTCTCTAGAACCAAATACGCAACCTGATTTTGGCCGTTGTTCCGGTCAAACCATAGACCCCCCACTGCCCTCCATTGATATTATTACTGCCCCTCCCCCGACTGCTATTGCTGCGCCCGTCAATGGAGTAGTGGACAATTCTCTTCAATTACGAGGCCAAAGGGATGGGGCTCTTCCAAAAAGAAAGCGGGGCAAACATGTTGGGGGAGTAAAAAAGGCAAGGCTAACTCATTCTGTAACTGTTACCAACACTAAAGGGCGGCCAAAAGTTAAGCAGATTTCTACTGCATCTAATGATCCTATTAACCCCCTGGTACAGAGTCCCTCCGCAGTACAGCTCTCCACCACTTTAAACAGCAATAATATGGAGGCAAGGACTGATCCTCAATCCTTACAACTAGAGAGTATCTTGAAATCTCTTCTGAGGCCCTTGATTGACAGACTTGATCAAATAGATCTTAGACTGTCAAATATAGAAAGGGCCTCAGAGCACAGGATAGATCCTTTACAAATTGAGGGCGGTACAGATAGGAGGAGAGTAGTTAACTCAAGAGGCACACATTTGCCCAACTCTCCTCCTTTAACATCTCCTTCAGTCTTGGTTAATGCCTCCTCCCAAGCTCAGCCCTTCCCCGAAAGGAATATTAACCTCTCCCCCTCTCCCGTCCTGGGCCAACGGTGAAAAATCCTTCTGCTAATACTGAGAGAGAAAACCCAGAGGGGGATAAATTGAGAAAGGATCAGATTGTAAATCTACCTCCGGAAGCTGCACCTCTGGTAGTTGTCCTAGCTGGAGTCCCCGAACTTACCAATTCAAGAGCTGAGTCACTTGCTTCCTTAAAAAATAAAGTTGCAAGTTGGCTAAACAAGCATAGACCCCTTCCCTCACACATCTATAGTGAAATTTTGATGGTTAGAAGGATCTCATGGTTGGGACCAACTAAGAAAAATATTAGTGGCGACTGTATTTTGGTTAATTTCAGGGACCCAGTGATAGTTTCCTACATTCTTAGCGGCCCGTCCCATTAGGAGGAGTCCTTAATTCGGACTCTTCCAGTACCTTTCTTCTATCCACCCCAAGCTAGTTTTTCTGTTATGGGACGGGAAGAAGGTTGGACAAGGGTGGGTTGCAGAAGTCACGCTAGAAGGAACAGGAATAATTTATATTATCCCACTAGGTCATTGAACTATTTGAATTACAATCGATTCAGTTGCCTAAATGAGGTGGATTGACTACCCAGTAACAATAAATCAACGAGTCATCAGAGGGCGAGTCTTACTAGAACTAACAAAATTTCCCAGATTGATCGACCACTCACAAGCATGACCAAGGGTGGACTTGGGGGAATACCTATCGTTCAGAGTATTCAGTCAGAAGTTTTGTCTGTTACTAACCTTCCTGATGATCGGAGTGGGGATATAGAAGGTGGACGGGTGGTGGAGAACATAACGATTACAGAGGCTACTGGGGATCCAATTGCCGAATCTGGACCTACTTCTGCCTCATTGACAATTCTTTCGTAGAATCTAGCTGGAATAGGAAACAAAATAATGTGTCCCGAGTGGTGCATGTTCATAGATAAGACCGACATTTGCCTTTTCCAGGAAACTTGGGCCAGGGAGGAATATCCTCGGAGCGGATTTGCTTCATTTTCAGTTCCGGCCAGGTGGGGGGGCAAGGGCAGACCGTCGGGGGGCTTAACAATTTGGGTTCGCACGCATGTGGGTTGTCGAGCCAGGGTCCTCGACACGACTTCAGAGGATCTACAGTGTGTAATCCTAGAATGGCCAAATGACTTTAGGCTTGCCCTGATCAATGTGTACTCTAGACCTGTGAGTATCACGTCTGAATCCGGTACTATTGAAGAGCTCTCCTCATTTTTAAATATGATCCCCCAGGGCACTACCCTTTTGATAGGCGGTGATTTTAATTGTCATTTTGAGCCGCTTCTGGGTCTGATGGATATTGATATGGCAGAGGAGGACTACTATTGGTCAATTCCTCAAGCAGCGGGCCCCTCTCCAAGGTCATGGACGCCTCTGGCTGTTCAAATTATGGCCCTAACATTGAAGCATTCAATCAGGGCATGCAATGGCCGTTTTAAAACAGATGTCCCTGCTAAGTGCACTTTCAACAAGCCTGGTCAAGAGTCATGTCTTGACTATATACTTGTTGAGAGTTGCGCATGGGATAAGGTCATTGATTTTAGGATAGACTCAAGGGGTGATAGTGACCATAACCCATTAATCCTAGAATTTTTAGCCTCAGGTAATTCCGATGCCTTATCCAACGCAAATGAAGATCTAGATGATAGGTACCACTATCCACCAATAGGGGTAGGGTTAGGTGGGAAAAACTGGCTAACCATCCAGCGTCAATGGCAGAACTTTATGAGCAGGTAATCCCGGTATTGGAAGCTGTTGGTTCTTTACAACTACATTCTCCCACCCTTGCAACACTTCAAAATTTCGAGGTTTTAAATCAGGAATTAATTAACATTTTGGCTGATGTTTTTAATCCGATAGCGCCTGAAGTGAGGAGGTGTGGCATAAGACCTACCTGGTATAATACTGCCTGTAGGAAGTCAAAAACAGAACTCCTCAAGGCTGTGAAGTCTAACAACAATAAGGCGCTAATCAGACAAAAACGATCAGAATATAAGCAATTAATTCATCATGCCAAGATGGAGTGGGACAATGATAACTGGGACAATCTGATTCTAGCACTAAAAACAAAAGATTCACAGAAGTTCTGGCAAATTGTTAATACGGGGTCGTCAGAACCTTCATTGGCGATTGCACCTAATATTGCTGCCACTGTTTGGGAAGACCATTTTTCCTCCCTTTATGGTGCTGATCATTCTTCCAATGAGAAGGACCAGGGGGTATCACTGTTTAAATCTGTCATTGATCAATATGGGGATGAGTTTAGGGAGCAAGAGGTCCTCGTTATACTATCAAAACTTCCAGCCGGCAAAGCACCTGGGCTGGACAAACTCCCTGGTGACCTCTTTAAACATGAACCTAAAATTTGGGCTCCCTATTTAACGGCTTTATTTAATGCACTCCAGAAGGGTATGGCGATACCTAGCACGTGGTTGGGAGCCGAGATAGTCCCAATCTTTAAGAAAGGCTCGCCTCTACTCCCGACCAACTATAGGCCTATCAGCCTTATTGATGTACCCCAAAAATGTTTTGCAAGGCTAATTTTAGATCGCTTAAGGGACTGGGCAGAAGAATTCTCCATCCTGAGCCCTTATCAGGCAGGGTTCAGAAAGAACGTGTCTACTATCGACCAGATTTTCCGCTTGACTATGCTATTTTGGAAAACTGTTAAAGTCGAAGGCGGCTCGTTGTATACTGTTTTTGTTGATTTACGAGCGGCGTTTGACCTGGTTCCCAGGGCCAAATTGTGGTCTGTCTTACAACAACTGGGCATTCCTGAACCCTTATTGAATATGATAATTTGATTGCATAAGGGTAACTTCGCACAAGTCAGGTGTGGGAAAAACGGAGTATTAACATCTAGATTCCCCGTTGTCAGGGGAGTCAGACAGGGGTGTGTCTTGGCTCCCACCCTATTCTGTCTTCACGTCAACGGAGTCTTTACACATCTGAACGAGGTTATTAATAGCGATGCCCCTAAACTTGCTGGCTCCCGGGTCCCTGCGATTATGTTCGCCGACGATACTCTATTACTTTCGAAGTCCACTATGGGTTTACAACGAGTGTTGGATGGTTTTGAGATGTTTTGTCTTGATCGGGGTTTAGAAATAAACACCCTCAAAACTAAATATATGACTTTTAATCCACCATCAATGACACATTCTAACCCAAGTATAGGGAGAATTAGCCAGGAAAGGGTTCAGACCTTTGAGTATTTGGGGCTCATTTTGAATGAATCAATGACATGGGCGCCTCACCAAATTAAAGCCCAACTGAAATTAGCTCAAGCAGCTGGGGGGATCATAAAACTCCTAAATAAATCATGTGTTAAACCAACTGGCCCACCCCTTGAGATATATAAATCACAGGCAAGGGGTGGAGCTGTTTATGGAGGAGAATTTTGGGGCTGTAATTGCCGCTCAGAGATTACAGTTACAGAAAGTAAATTTCTAAGGCATCTCTTGGCCCTCCCTTCCAGTACCCCTCTATTGCCATTGAGATTCGATTTGGGTCTTAGATCCATAGATGAAGAACTGGGTCTCAAACCTTTAACATTTTGGCGAAGGATCTGGATTACTCCAGAGCTCCAGGACTATAGGAAAGAACTTATGGAAGTCCTGGGATTACCCAATGCAGGGAAACATCCCTGGCTGAGGTATGTTAAGGAGGAACTGGTCACAATAGGCCTGCCACAGCTGTGGACTGACCCGGGGACAGTGTGTGTCACTGTCTCACGTAAGCATTTGGCAAAACTGTACTATGAATTTAAATACACTGTTCTAATTCAAAAATCTCAATCTTCTGTTTTAACACAAACTTTTTTAATGTTTAAAGATTTTTACCATTTTGAGGGTATATTGAACGTTAAGGTATTGAGGCATCCTCAAAGACATGGGGTATGTCCCCCAGGCACTGAATGTTAAGTCCTCTAAGAGGTTTCACATTTGTAATCCAATGTTGTATGAAATAGTTCTTGAGATTTTTCTTTGAGTTTTTTTTCAATAAAAGCTTTATTGATGCTTTTTCATTTCACAAAAGTTGAAGACTTCATTTCCCAAAATCCATTGTGGAAAACGTATACTTCTGAGTAGTTATGTTAACATACACTCCCAATGCATTTCGGCACTCATGCCTTCGTCAGGGGAATATCTGAAAGTAATGGTGTTGATAATGAGTATAATTTAATACACGGGAAATTATTTACACCCATATATTGTGAAGTATGTTAGAGGGAGAAAGGAATGTGAAACCTGTGATCTAAAAAGGAATATAACGGATAAGGGGGAACGGCACGGTGTAATGAATATTGCAAGCGTCTATTAAGTGTGTTTAAACAAGAAATAACAGTTGGAGTGAATAGCACGATGTGGGTGAGCGTTATGTGCACGTGCTTGTTTAATTTGATTGGTGCTGGTTTAAAAAACCGGGTAATTGATGATTATTAGTTAGTGACACCAAGTTGAGATCATAGAGATGCGGCGTGAATCAAGCTACGATGACTAGTTCTAAGGACGATTTATATACCGTGAGGGTACGTTTAAAGATGGAAAAAAACACCATGCATTTCTAAATGTGTGAGCTAGCAAGTTGCTCAATTACCACTGTGGTGAAAAAAGATACGAAGCAATATGGTTATTCTGACGCTTACCAAGTGTATGTGGGATCGAGACACCGGTAGTGTCTGCCGTATGCGGGACGTGTTCTCGCGGTGCTTCAGATGACGGAGTTAGCGTGCTCAGTGGGAATATAACGTGGATGGACGTGAGGGTGATAAACAAGGAGGAAAGACTCTGGAATGAGTTCCCCCTTATCCGTTATATTCCTTGTTATTTGTGCAGGAAGGAGTCCCTTCCTGCATAAAACAATCTTGCTGTAACGCAGGAACTCCTTCACCATGGGGCTAGGCAGCACAGAGTACGCCAGCGCATAGTGAGAGAAGCTGCATCCCATGCAGGTAAGAGCGGAGGGGCGGTGGGGCTGAGTGGGAGGGATTTCGACAGATGCCCCCGAAGGAAAATTATTTATTTATTTAATTTCCCCTTGTGGTTATTTGTCAAAGCCTTCCCAACCCAGCACCACCACCCCACCGGGCCCCACCATCCCACCACTGTTACCTGCACAGACCGCGGCTGAGTGAGAGCAGAAATTAGTAAAAATTGTGAATTCCTGCCCGCTCCCTTGCATGCAGAGCAGCAAGTTGTCTTGCTACGTTGCGCTGTGTGAAAGCTTTGCAAATCTGCCCCTTAGTTTAATAGTCAAAGCAAAATAGAAATTCCATCCACTGAGCCTCTTCAAGCCCAATCAGCGTCCTGCTCTCACTTGAAAACCGGGGTGGACCGGAAACTCAAATTAGCCCTATTCTGCTGAAAGCTACCATCACTTTACCTGGCAGTCAGCATTTGTTCATAGCTAAAGGAGCAACATGGAGTCCAGGAAAACAGCTTGAGACTAGTCAATCAGCCATCGATAAAGAAGCTAGTCACAAACTGGTTAAGAACTGGGTCCAGTTTCTCTTTGACGTGGTAATCCGAATTTTGAATTCATCAATGTAATTTCCTGCACTAAAGAGTTATTGTGCATGTTAGACGCGGCATCTTTGGTGTGGTTTCCCCTGACTTTTTGCCTTTAACTCCTGTATTTTTGATGCTGTGCTGGATTTCATTTTTGCTGGCTTAGATGCGTTGGGCACTTTGCCACTGCTGCCAGGCCCTAACCTTCCTTTTTCTTACATTTAAGGCACCCCTATGGTAGGCCCAAGGTTGATCGTCTGGGATCTGCCTGGTACCTTAGTACGTTTGATCTAACGTGAATGTAAAAAGATTTATCCATGATTACAATTGCACCTTTATCAGCTTTTTGGATCACAATCTCAGTGTTGCTCTGAATGGATCTTAAGAGTGATTGCTCATTCAGTGTAAAGTTACCTTTCTTTGATTTATTCATGTTGATTTTCAACAAATCCTTCCTGGCCAGGATTTCAAAAGAGTCCAGAATCTTATGGGAAACTGGGGCTTGAAATTCAGATTTGGGTTTAAAATAAAGAAATTCTGCTTCTTGTTTTCTTGAGGGCTTGGTGGAAGAACGTTGGTAAAAAAATGCCTTAAACGTAGCACTCTCATGAATCTAAATAAAGCAATTTCACAATCCAGAAGATTGGTGTGATATGTGGGCACAAATCCCAACACTTTGTTTAAAACTCGAAGTTGTTCGTGATTTAATGTTTCTTAAGAAATATTTACGACAAGGTCGCTTTCTGGCTCCGAGTGCGTGCTTTTTCGGCGGCCTCTCCTTGTTTTCCTCCACCTCTTGTTGTCCCTGGTGGTTGACTTGTTCCTCCTACTTGGGATAGAAAAGACTTTGCTCCTGTCACCTGTGCGGCAGTTTCACTGGTGAACGCTTCTTGTTCGTTTCTGCGATTCATTTCTGCTTGAGCTGATGTCCGATTTGTACTTAATTCCGCATCTGATACTGAACTTTCATCAGACGAAGTGGTAGTAGTCTTCTTGAAATGGGCTCTACGCTGGGCATACACTTCGGCCCATGTATACACCTCATTTAATTTGTAGTCCAACGTGTCTCGTTTATACTTCTGAAGTTTCCCTTCCTGTAGTTCTTTAGTGTATTTATTCAGTCTTATGTTTATGTCCTCAAGTGTTTTGTCCCAAATATCACTATCCATCCTTGATTGCAAATTCTATTTAATTTCCGATATTTCATTTGCCAGTTCATTCATTAGTGGAAAGTTCTTCCACTAATAGCAATATGAGGTCTAACGAACACTTGTTTAGAATAGAGTACCATCTTTCTATGAACTCCTTATTTTGATGAAACCGATTTAACATGGGTTTGATGGACAACCTGAGTCCCCGTGGGATCCGTTTAGCTCGATGATATTGCACCAGCGTTGAAGCGTGTAGGCCCTGGTTGAGTTCTCTTCTGACTAAATATTCTAGTTGTTTTACTTGTTGCACTACAGAACTTCCTTGTACGTCGAGTGTTTTGACATCTTGAATAGATTTCAGACGCTTGTTCAGTTGTGTATGCATGCGTCGATGCTCTATTTTCTGTCAGACTTGTAATAGTGTCAAATGACATGGTGGGTGCTTACGTTTACATTGTTTTTATAAAGCAGAAACTGTAAATGTGTTTGCACTTCAACAGGAGTTGTTATTATAACCCAACTTAATGATTTTATGGTTTATGTCACACAGAGATTTTAATTAAAAATATTATATCTAAATACAGTTGTATCCTTTTTGTTTTTTAAAAATACTTGTTGGTGTTTCTGTTTCTGTGAGACAGGCATTTGCATAATAGGTATAGCTTTTGTGCATTGAGCTTGTGGGAATCTAAATGATTTCTATTTTAAATACCCTGGTAGATTTGAATTTTTTTGTGGCATCTGTATTTAACGAATCAAAATATCGTGAGCCAGATTCGAAAGGCATTTTCGGAAGTAAATCCACGTTTACGGCTGAAAAATGATCCATTTACTCCGGGTAAGTATATACAGAAAGGATGCCTGGTAGGCGTAAATTAATGTGCTACTCTATTCTTATCTGTACTCAGCACTTAGCTAGTGCCGGTGGTTGCTGGTGATGTGCATCTGTACTGACTTCAGGCGCCCAGCACTTATTTTTCATTGATCCAAATGGGAGAGAGAGGCAGTAAATGGATAAGGAATTAGGAAAAGAAAGTTTGAAAAAGAACAGCAAAGGGAAAAGCAGAGATGAAAAAGAGGCTGCAAGAGTGAGCTAAAGACTAAGGGGCAGATTTACAAGCCCCTTGCACCACCGATGGAGCATTTTAGTGCGCCGTATTTACAAGGACAGGAAAAGCCACACTGCGTGACTTTTCCTGTTCTTGTAAATATGGCCCCTTTGCACGCAGCACTTTGCGTGAAAAGGGCGTTCCATGGGTGTTGCTTTGGGTGTTCTCACGCACCACCCCTGGAACCAGACACATTTCCAGGTTTATGAGAAATCGTAAATCTGGAAATGCGTCTGAATGCTACGCCTCCCCTGGGGAGGCGTAGGGAGGCGCAACGAGGAGAAATGTATTCATTTCTCCTTGTTTTTCCTCTTTCTATGCGTGATGTATTCTGCGGCACACATAGAAAGATGAAATCACCTCTGGTGATTGTTTATGTACAGGAATATGTCCCTTCCTGCACATAAACAATCATTAAAAAAATGACGCTTTGTAACTTCCATGTGTGCTAATGCAGCACACATAGAAGCTGACAAATGCCATTTCAGAATGTTTATGTGCAGGAAGGGAACCGATCTTAAGGCACCACACAAACTACAAACGGGATAAGCGTAATGATCTAAGTATCGGAAACCCAAAAAAAGACAAACTAGAATCGACACACAAATCTGCTTTAAGTTAAAATAAAAGTTATTATATCAAAGAATTTCCGAAATTATATCCAATGACAAGAAAAAAAGCATATGGAATTCCAAAACTTGAAGAACAGACCAGTGCGCTATATATCGAGTGCGGTTGTAGGTTATAGCAAACATGGGCTTATTATAATAACCCAAAAATCAAGCTTAGGAAACAAACAAAAACGGCATTAATAAGCCCCAAATGTCCATCAATTGACGCGCGTAATCCGGAAGACCATAATAGAAATGATCCAGCACAGCCGCCATGTCAATGCATGACAAAAAAACATAGCTTATCCTATAATATGTGCTAGAGTATCGTGCGCATTGATAAGAAAGCTGGAAACGGTACTGAGTAAAGAGCAAATAGTAGACCTATAATTCAATCTACATGGCAATCTTTAAAAGTATACTGCGTCACATAACGGCAGCATCAACGGGTTTCGTCCCTTTTGCCAGGGGACTTCTTCAGGGCTAAAGATCAAACGAGATATGGCTAATTTCGCAACTGCAACTTAATAAAAGCCAAAACATCCATTAACCACGCAAAGATCATCACAAATGTATCCCAATGTATTCATCAAAAATCCTTTATTCACTTTGAATTTTGGGGGTGATAATGAATATGACTGAGGTTTTATTGTTCTTGTGTGGCGTGAGTAATGTTATGATTTTGCATCGAAATGTTATTTGGACTATATTAGGTTAGGTTCATACCATGTATGCATTATGATGTGATACCTTTGATTCTTGGAAAATACTCTTTAGTTGTGCATCACAGAAAGGATTAGACAGATTATGCATCTATTTTTCTTTTGTTATTTTGATTTTCAGATTGGGATACATTTGTGATGATCTTTGCGTGGTTAATGGACGTTTTGGCTTTTATTAAGTTGCAGTTGCGAAATTAGCCATATCTCGTTTGATCTTTAGGTGAGACGGTATACATACATTTCACTTTAGTGCCATGGAGTATGTTCTTTGTACAGAGTCTATTTTTATATATATCTATTTTCGTATTTGTATAAGTTATGCTGGTTTTATATACTTTCTATTTTTATTATTACAATCTTTTTCTTTCCTGTTTCTCTCATTTTCTCTCTTCCATGTTCTATTAAACTATTTCTTTTCTAAAATCAACTAAAAGATGTATATAGTTTTATATTCAGATATAGTACGTTGGATTTCTATATCTGTATCATATGCCCAGCAAAACACGTTACATGTAATGTTTTTGTTTTTTGTTGTTTTTATATATATAACGTTGTATATAACGTGTATGTGCTGTTATTTATCAAATTGTATTCATATATTTGTATTTTGTTATGTATTTTTGTTGGTTGTCGTATTATATTCGTGCTTTTTTATGTTACTCCTGCAGCCCTGAAGAAGTCCCCTGGCAAAAGGGACGAAACGCGTTGGCTGTTTGCCGATTAAACCTGGAATAAATTTGAAATATCAACTGATAACACTTGTGATTTGAATGACTCTTGTACTGAGTGCACCTTCCTTTTGTTTGTGAACTTTCTGGCTTATTTACAAGCGCCTTGCGCCACCGGTGTTTCACTTTTAATATAGGAAAAAATGACGCACGGGCGGCAAAAGGGGGCTTGTAACTAAGCCCCATTGTTTGTCGTTTCTCATGTTGAAACCATATATATTAAAGATCCTTTACCACATTTTATTTTCTTATTTGAATTTAATTTATTTCAGTTTAATATTTTTACATTTAATCCAATTTTATGACATTACTTATCTCAGAGGATGTGATTGATTGGCAAAATACTGATCGTTGATTTAATGGTTCCACAAAATAGTGAGGGGTACACTGGACATGCACAGGGAGTACAGAAAGAAGAAAGACAAAGCATATGTCTGAAACATTCTATCTCTCTTAAGAAAATAAGCATGGCTATTAAAACGCTCTGTTTGCTTTCTGTTCATGGTTCCGCCCTGCGACCTCTCAGCTGGAAGCAGTGGCAGTGCCCGGTGCTCCAAACGACACATCAGAGGTAGCAGTTGTCGCATTGGGCAACCTCTAATTGACTTCTAAGAGTAGCATTTAGTAAGCAAACCATGTGATATTAAGGTGAGATAAAATAAGAAATACATCTATTAAATTCTACATGGACCACATCATTCATCTAACAGGTGTAGCCTATTAGCAATTAAGAGCCCACCACAACCTTCAGAACTGATAAAGTTGGGGAAGTCTTTGAAACCCAACAAGGTTGTAAGTAGTGTTCAGTATTAAAGTCATAGTACAGTGGCTCGGGAAAAAAAATAGGTCTGGCTAGACAACTTTAGCTGTCTGCAGGCCAGTGCTTAATTTGAGCCGGTGTTTGCAGGCGTGGCACACCTGCACCTATTTTGAGGAACCTCCACTTATCTATCCTCATCAGAATTGTCCCAGAGCATGAGAGAATAAAAGACGCACCCGGGCGAAAGGAGGAAGAAGAGAAAGATAGTAAACCATGACACGGGGACAATTCAGGGATGGAACAAAATCTGCAAGAGTGAGATAAAAAGGCAGGATAAAAAGTCTGATGTTGGATTAAAGAGGCATGAGGTGGAATGAAGTCTACACAGACCCGGGGGTAGATTTACAAACATTTTGTGCTGGTTCGCGTCACTTCCTAATTTACTTTCTAATGCAAAACATGTTTTGCACTGGAAAGTACCCCAAAATTAATGCAAAGAAGCAAGATGCACTGCTTTGCGTTACTTAGTGCGAAGGGGGTGTTGCATGGGTGTTCCCATGCAACCACACATGCCTTTTGTTGCAAAACCGTATCTACAAACAATAGTAGACAGGGTTTAGCACCAAAAGTTAACGCCATTTGAAAGGAGGCGTTAAACTGGGAAATATTTTATTTCTCCTTCTTTTCTGACTTTGCATGCACCAAACGTTAATGCCATTTGAAAGGAGGCGTCAAACTGAGAAATATTTTATTTCTCCTTCTTTTCCGACTTTGCATGCACCAAACGTTAATGCCATTTGAAAGGAGGCGTCAAACTGGGAAATATTTTATTTCTCCTTCTTTTCCGACTTTGCATGCGTGCTGCCCTGTCTTTGGGTACTGGAAGGGAACCCTACCAGTACAAAACCTATGGTAGACTCAAGCATACACTCTAGCACTATGACACTAAGGTGTGTGCCTGGTGCACGGCGGCTAAAATCTTCACCTGCGCTACGGAGAGGGGAGCAGAGAACCATATCTCTCTAGATACTGCTCCCTACCTGTCACAGAATGCAACACAGCATTTTTGGCTGCTGCTCAGTGTTCCGTGCCTTTTTTAATAATCTGGGCATTGGTCTTCTGCACGCCGACCTCTGAAAGAACAGGCTGCAGGAATCTGAGCAAAAGTTTGGACCCGGCACTTATCCTTTTCCAAATGAAGTGCTGCTGCAGGTATATTCTTTCAAATGCTTTGACATACACATTGAAGGAGCTGGCCTTAGGCATCCACATCAGCTTGCATTTTTTTTTAATTGTTTGTATTGATGTTTCCACATATGACAATCATACAATATTCAACAAGGGTCTGCGCCAATCATGGCACTTATGATTGACATTTCTTAACAAACAACTGAACATTTAACAACAGGTCAGTGCTTAAATCAAGTTTGTATGAACAGCTACGCAGTACTCTATGGCAGAATGACAATATCTTATTACATTAACATAGTCCTATTTCAAATTTAGCCTATGAACCTACATCTACTGAGGGGACCTCTCTTATGTGTCAATGGGAGTGTCCGGGGGGAGCAGGAACACCAGTGTCGCTGTTTTTGGGGGGGTTAAGTCCATTGACGTCGACCTCTGCCTTGTTGCGGAACCAGGCTAACACTGGCTCCCAAATATCTTTGGGCCTGGAAGTGATCGGCATTAATTCCCAAAATAGTGATAGTTGGGTATGACAAAAGGTGATATCCTGTAGCCAGCTCTTGACGGACGGGGCGGTGGTTTTCCCCAATGCATGGGTACTCTACCTTTTGCCAGAAATAGTAACATTGCGAGTAGGAGACGGGATTCCACTGGTGCATCTTTCACATATCCCAGTATGCCTAATAGGGGTATAGGCGCAACTGATGTTTCCAGGATGCCACCAATGGTATTAAAAATGGCTACCCAATATTTCGCTATGGGTGGCCAAGACCAGGCTAGGTGTGAGAAGGTGGCAGGTGAAGTCCTGCATCTGGAATACCTAGTGTCGGGTCTAATCCCCATCCTGTGCAACAGGGTGGGGGTCCGATAGAAGCGGTGTAAAAAGTGCATCGACCTTAACTTGTAGTTGGGAGACAAGATGCATAATTGACCACAACAGTAATTCCATTGCTGCTCCGTTAGTGGGGGACTGAGCTCTTCGTTCCAGTTTACTAGCGCCTTGGGTGTTATCACCGGGTGTGTGTTTTGTATGGTGTTATATAGACATAATAGCGAGTAATGTAGGTGGAGGTTCTGGGAAGGACGTATGCCTCTGCTTGCACGCTGCTCGTAAGCAATGATACAAGAATAGTTCAGCAAATTTTGGTTTCGCTCCCTCCTCCTTGGTCGGTGGAGATCGAAAGTCGCCCACGGGGTAGTGATCAGCAAATGTGTAAAGGCGTAACTGCTCAGCTAAAACCACATCACCCTTGTCTTCTAGGGGAGGGACTTGTGGGTGAAAGGCCAACTGCAAGGATGGGGCATGGAGATTCTCCAACTTGGTTCTGTTTCTTAAGCCCTCCCAGCTCCATCGTAATGTCTTAACTGTGTCAACTTCCTCCCGGGCTTGTTTATACGGTTGATATATTGCTAACGAGAGTGGGGTTGGTGTCAATCTGTCCATCTCCACTGCCAAATGAGGCTGGAATGGCAAAGGGTGGATTCAATGGTTCAGAAACTGGGCTTGTGCACAGCAGGCACAAAGGTGGAGGTCTGGGAACATCAGCTTGCATTTAATGGGTACCAGAGGTGTGCTGGCTGGTGACTCACAGCATGAGGCAAAAAAGTTATCTGGACCTGTCAGTCATTAGATGGCAGTCAACAGTGGCAAGTGTCAGGAGTACTGGTTACTGAAAGATGATGAAGCCCTCCTAATGGAATAAAAGAGGGCAGATTCTCCCACAGAGCTATGAGACCTATGCACCTAGGCTGCACTTCGTCATTTCTTACTCAGTGATTGCCCATTGTCTACACCCCTAGACTACAACTTCAATTTGTGGTTTGTTTTCCCTTTGTCACCAGTGACTGCGAAAATGACTGCTTCATGTACTGATACACATGGTTCAAGGAGTACAAAAAAAATATCTATATAGATTATTATTTGCCACTATTACTAATGGCAGACCTGTCTTTCGGTCACAGGAGGGCAACCACCTACAAATATTGACAAGAGAAAAAAAAGCATTGACGAAGACCAATTTGCATTGTCGATGCTTCTTTGATATGAAATGTACATTTTTTTAAAGAATATTTCCTTATTTTTTTGTGATTCGTGCTAGACCAGTTCTGATAAAAAACTATACCAAATACCTGGGTCCAGAGCCAAGACATGTCAAAATCATATCGAATGGGAATTACATCTAGCTACATCAGCAAAAGAACACACCTAAAATGACACAAAGAAAAATCTTGCCACAATTTTAAAACCACTTGAGCCATAAACCCGTCCTGGAAAAATCACATGAAACTATCCATTGCTCCTAGGCAATTATAAAAGAACAAAGAACCGAAAATTAGTACACCTTTATTGGACCTGGAGCCTGACTAACAAACCTATAGAAGAAATACAAGAAAGGGAGGTCTATGAAGAACCAGGTCATTTACTCTATAACTTGTTAATTATAAGAGATTTATCATTTCACAATTGTTTCATGTTGTTAAGCATCAATCCAGACCCACAGCCTATATGAGCGATACTGGATTTGTTTTTTTCTTGTTTGTATGTCTCAAGAATCCAACAACGTCATTTTTTGGAAATATGTGAATATTGAGAGTGAAATAGGAAATAAACGAAATCATGTAAATAAATAAACACAAGAAAAGACTAATGGTTCAGTCTCTCAGTGTTTGCTCCTCCGCCTAACTCCAACATAATTAAATACCCCTTACTGAATGGAAGACGTGAAACTGCATAACTAATACCGCGTAATCCACTCAGTAGGAAAATTAAAGCATGTGCTTTAGTGTTCCCCTTTATTCAACCCACAGGTCCAGTGCCAGGAGAAGTTTCTTTTTGCACACAATGGGCTAGTTTTATTAAGCCTTTGCGTTTCCATTGTGTCACGCGAGGCGATGCAGAGCAACGGCTTAATTCATATTTACCAAGGCGCACAAAGCCACCTTGCATGGCCCTGCGTGGATTGGTAAATCCAGAGTAACGCAAGTCGCTCTCCTGCATTACTGTGCGCCAGGAGGACGTTACATGGATGGGAAGAGGGTGTTCGCATGCACCCAGCCATTCTTTTTGGCGCATTCCCATATTTACTAAGAGTGGTAAACCCGGAAATGAGTCGAAATTATGTGCATTCACAACAGATGTACAGCAAAGAGAAATATCCTTATTTCTTCTTGTTGTTTCCTCTTTCTATGTGTGTTGCTGAATACAGCAGACATAGAAAGAGGAAAAAGCCACTAAAGATGTTCTTTGTGAAGGAAGGTGTCCCTTCCTGTACAAAACAATCTTGCTGTAATGCAGGAACTCCTTCACCATGGGCTAGGCAGCACAGAGTACGCCAGCGCATAGTGAGAGAAGCTGCATCCCATGCAGGTAAGAGCGGAGGGGCGGTGGGGCTGAGTGGGAGGGATTTCGACAGATGCCGCCGAAGGAAAATTATTTATTTATTTATTTTCCCCTCGTGGTTGTCTGTCGAAACCTCCCCAACCCGGCACAACAGCCCCAATCGGCCCCACAGCACCACCACTCTTACCTGTACAGCCACGGCTGAGTGAGAGCAGGAATGTGCCATATATTAGTAAATATGGTGAATTCCTGCCCTCTCCCTTGCATGCAGCACAGCAAGTTGTCTTGCT
The DNA here is from genome assembly GCF_964204655.1 of Triturus cristatus. Taxonomy (NCBI): domain Eukaryota; kingdom Metazoa; phylum Chordata; class Amphibia; order Caudata; family Salamandridae; genus Triturus; species Triturus cristatus. Next base: position 1,536,067,822 of record NC_140590.1, on the reverse strand, counting down.
ATGTTGCGTTGTGTGAAGGCTTTGCAAATCTGCTCCTTAGTATAATAGTCAAAGTAAAATAGAAAGCCCATCCACTGAGCGTCTTCAAGCGCAATCAGCGTCCTGCTCTCACTTGAAAACCGGGCTCGACTGGAAACACAAATCAGCCATATTCTGCTGAAGGCTACCATCACTTTACTTGGCAGTCAGCATTTGTTAATAGCTAAAGAAGCAACATGGAGTCCTGGAAAACAGCTTGAGACTAGTCAATTAGCCATAAATAATGAGGTTAGTCACAAACTGATTAAGAACTTGCTCCAGTTTCTCTTTGAAGTGGTTATCTGAATTTTGAATTCCTCAATGTAATTTCCTGCACTAAAGAGTTATTATGCATGTTAGACTCGGCATCTTTGGTGTGGTTTCCCCTGACTTTTTGCCTTTACCTCTTGTATTTTTGATGCTGTGCTGGAGTTTCATTTTTGCTGGCTTAGATGCTTTAGGCACTTTGCCACTGCTGCCAGGTCCTAACCTTCCTTTTTCTTACATGTAAGGCACCCCTATAGTAGGCCCATGGTTGATCGGCTGGGAGCTGCCCAATACCTAAGTGCTAATCTAACGTCTTTATACTGGCAGATTGCCTTGATTAATGGGACAAGAGAGAGGTCTGCGTTTTCAATGCCAGAGGGGCACTACCAGTTCCGTGTCATGCCATTTGCATTGAAGAACGTCCCGCCACATTCCAGAGACTTGTCAATCCAGGTACTGTCCAGGCTGGAGGAATTCAGCCCTGCGTACCTGGATGATATTGCTGTGTTCAGCTCCAGCTGGGAGGAACACTTGCAACACCTCTGTGAAGTGTTGAAGGTTCTGCAGAAGGCAGGCCTCACTATCAAGGCCAGTAAGTGCCAAATAGAGCAGGGATCAGTGGTGTACTTAGGGCACCAGGTAGGAAACAGCCAGGTGGTGCCTCTACAGCCTAAGATCATCACCATTCTGGCTTGGGAACCCCCCAAGACCCAGACAGAGGTGAGAGCCTTTTAAGGACTCACCGGGTACTACAGACGGTTTGTCAAGGGATCACACCATTGTTGCCCCCTTGACAGAGCTGACTTCAAGGAAACAGCAGCCAAGGAAAGTAATCTGGACCGATGCCCGTCAGACCGCTTTTGATGCCCTGAAATCTGCCACAGCACCCATGCCCAAGGCACCCAACTTCTCCCAAGAATTTGTTGTGCAGACAGATGCTTCAGGACATGGTGTGGGAGTAGTACTCTCACAATTGAATGACAGGGTTTTTTTTTTTACCAACCCGTAGCTTTCATTAGTAGGAGGCTACTTCCAGGGAACAGAGGTGGAGTGCAATTGAGAGAGAAGCTTTTGCTGTGGTCTGGGCACTGAAGAAGCTAAGACCCTACTTGCTTGAGACTCACTTCTGGGTTCAGAGAGACCACAGGCCCCTCAAATGGTTGATGGAGATGGGGGGTGAGAACCCAAAACTGTTGAGATGCTCCATCTCCCTACAGGGAATGTACTTTAAGGTGGAACACCTCCCTGGTACAGAACATGCCAATGCAGATTCTTCCGCCTTAGTGATGAGAACTCCCAAGAGGATGGGTAGTTCTCCCACCTTTCAACTGGAGGGGACATATGTTAGACTTGGCATCTTTGGCATGGTTTCCCCTGACTTTTTGCCTTTACCTCCTGTATTTTTGATGCTGTGCTGGATTTCATTTTTGCTGGCTTAGATGCTTTGGGCACTTTGCCACTACTGATCAGTGTCAAAGTGCAAGTGCTCCCTGTGTAAATTGTTGTCACAATTGGTTCTCCCTGATTGGCATATTTGATTTACTGGTAAGTCCCTAGTAAAGTGCACTGAGGTGTGCCAAGGCTTGTAAATCAAATGCTACTAGTGGGCCTGCAGCACTGATTGTGCCACCCACATGAGTAGCCCTAAAAAGGTATCCCAGACCGGACACTGCAATGCCTGTGCGCAGTTTGCTAACTGCCATGTCGACCTGGCAAGTGCACCCACTTGTCAGGCCCTAACCTTCCCTTTTCTTACATGTAAGGCACCCCTATGGTAGGCCCAAGGTACCTACCCATGGGCAGGGTGAAGTGTATGTGAAACGTAGGACATGCACAGGTGTGTGTGACATGTCCTGATAGTGAAATACTGCCAATTTCATTTTCATTATTGAAAGCCTATCTGCCCTATATGATACGATGGGAAATACTTTGTAACCTCTTACAAGTATAACTTCCATTGGGACAAGATAGAGGCATCAAGTTTAGGGTCCCTAAACTCAGAATTTAATAACACATCTTTTTGAGGACAAAATTGGTTTGGACTGGGCTCAGAGACCCTTGCACAAAGAGAACAAAGATATTTTGGGGTAAAAATATGAGACCTGAAAGCCCAGAACTTTAGATCACTTCTGGACTCAAGAGCAACCTTTGCCAAGGAGAATAGCTGAAGAGCTGTGAGGAGGAGTACTTCCCCTTTACTATGTGCTGTGTGGGGTTGGCCTGCAGTTGCTGTTTCGGCCAAGGAAAGGACAAATACAGAAACTTTGCTGTGAACCTGCTTGAAGAAGAGTTCCAAGGGTCTGTGTGTGCTGGCCTCCTGTTCTGAAGTCTAAGGGACACATAGACTTCACCCCAGCTTCCCTGAACTCTGCTGCTGAGAGTTCTGACCTGCCAGGAGGTGCCTGTTCCAGTTCTCTGGAGGTTGTGTTTTCTGCTGGGAGCTGGAAGAAACCTAAACAATTGAAGAAATCGACGCATTGCTCTTCTTGCGGCTGTTTTTCGATGCAGCAACGCTGTGCGTAAAGAATCTCCACGCATCGCAGCGCCACAGCTGAAACTGACACAGCGCCTGTCGCCGCTGCAAGAACCGACACATCGAGGGATCGCGGCTGAAGAAACCGATGCAGCGCCCCTCAACGCCGCCGCATCGATTGCCAACGCATCCCGGATTTCCACGCATTGCAACTGTGCGGCAAGTTTTCCCAACGTATCACCCGCAGATCGGAACCATCTTGGAGTTGACGCATCACTTCCCCCTACAGACCAGACTCGACGCATCACTTCTCCTGCATGCAGCAGAACAGTTGCATCGCTTCCCCATGGTCTCAGGAACTGACACATCTCTTTGTTTCTCGACGCTTCCCATCTCTGCAGGTGTTTGGCCTTGTGAATTTTTAAGCATCTGCAGGAATTTTGTGAGAAATCACACATCCATAGTTTTCTATGGACCGAATTGTTTGAAAACTTTTTAAAGTCATATTTTTATTACATGTATGTTGGATTTTTGTCGTTTTGGTCTTGTTGAGTTCAGATAAAGATACTTTATTTTTCTAAACTGGTGTGGTGTCCATTTGTGGTGTTATCACTGTATTACTGTGTGTTTTGAGTACAAATACTTTACACATTGCCTTTGTGATAAGTTTGTCTGCTCGTGCCAAGCTACCCAGGGGATGAGCAGGGGTTATCTAAAGTGTGTATCCCCCTTACCCTGACTAGAAATAAGGGTCCCTATTTAGACAAAGGTACCTACCTCTGCCAACTAGAGACCTCCATTTCTAACAATGCATAGATAGATTTAGCCTTTCCCCTAGAAACTGGATTTTTTCCTAATACCACTCAACTCTAAATTAAACCCTTGTGAAATTTGTGTTAAACTGGTGTAATCTCACACATTTTCCTGCCATTTCGTACTAAGCTTTTCATACTAAATGACTAAAATTATGCCATTACGCCACATTGCATAATATACTGTCAATTTGGGGAAAAACCCTGTTGAGGGAGCACAGGAACAATGGAATGAACAGAATGCTTGCGCCATGTGCGATTCAGCACAATTTTTAGCTCAAAATATCTCTTTTTATCCAAAATGAATATGAGGATGGATTTTGTGCTACAAAAATAGTACTAAATGCCGGGTTTGGCGTCCACATAGTTTTGTGTACATTACCAATATTTTGCATCATTATACATTGGGAAATTATGAAAAATTCAAACAGCCCTACTCTACATCAGGCCTTTAGTGTTTAACATTGAATAAAAATTGACAAAACTTAAAAAATTATTATTTATTGATTGATTTCAGATCGCAGACTCAGTCACAAAATAATTAATGAATAATCTGTATTCTCAGTTTCCTGTCAAGCGAACAAAACTGCACATTGTGAGAAAGTGAATTATTAGTTGGGGTGGATGTTCATCCACTGCAAGTGATAAAGTCACTAACTTGTTAGGTTCAGTCAAAGGTTTTAGTATTTTATGCATGAACTCAACCCCTGGTAGCTATGGAACTGTGCAGGCAGGGTTAATTTAACCCCTTCAGTGCCCGCCCCTTTCCCCGCCCAGTGCCGGCCGTTGCATTAGCGGGCGGGGTCGATGACGAGCTGGACTCGTCATGGGCACAGCGCCACCGCGGCCCATGACGAGTCCAGCTCGTCATGGGCACTGAAGGGGTTAAGGAAAATGTTAAAGCATTTAGAAGAACCAAAACAGTTAAAAGTAAACAAAAGGTAAACACACACTATAAAAGTCCCACATATATATGTAAATGTAATAACCAAAATGACATCAAAATGACAAATATCCAAAATGGGGAATCGAAGATATGATCTTTTTTAAATTTTGAAAATAGTGCCAAAAAGCACAAAGTGTGAATGGTTGTTATCGGTCATGGTTGGCCGACACCTAGATACGATTTAAAAAAAAAACACGGAGGATTGTGGGTCCGATACACTAAGTAGATTGGTCCAGCTATGGAGTGGAAGTAGGGCAGTTCAAAAACGTTTCTAAGTCCCAATCAGCAAAGGGACTTTGTTGTTTTCCTGAGGAAAACTCTTCTCCACCTTGGACAAATATGAAATTCAATCCACTGCTGCGGAACTGCCTGTCAGATATTTTTCGTGGCCTGTCCTCTTGAAGCTCTGGAGTTAATGTGTTGAAAAAGTTCCCAAACTTCTTTTGATGCTCAAACAACCACAGGAGTACACTTCAAAGGCCCCAAGGACCTCAGGGAGGTCTCATAGTGACCGTCAGGGTGTCCGGCAAAGTGCAACAGGAAAGTAAAGTCCAGGTCCAGTTTTCACTTGTGAGCTGGGATTCTTCACAGGAATGTCTTCTCCAGCTTTTCTATGTTCCTGAAGCCACTCATAGGATCAGACTTATGATCCTTGGAGATCTTTCAGTCCTTTAATTTAAAGAAGAAGGGGCGTGGCTTGGTGAGCCAAGATGGTGGACGAGCTTTGAGCCGGCTCCCGCCCGCCCGTTACATATATCCTGCATATTTATCCTTTTTCCCGGAGCTGAGGCGCCCTGCTTCGAGGCTGTGGAGTGTGACTGGCAGCGGCGGCAGCCCATGCGATCCTGGAGATCTGGAGTCCCCCGCAAACCAGATGATCAAGCGGCGTTCCCGGCCTAGAGCGGTGGTGTGAGCCACGGCCTCCAGTGAGCGGGGAGGCGGGGCTTGGCCTTCACGAGTGGAGCAGCGGCTGGGACCCGCATTGAGCCCAGCAGTGGCCGGACGGGGCGTGAGTGGCTGGCGGCGGAGCGCCACCCTGGGGCAGAAGAGTCAGCCCAGCCTGGAGGGGACCTGTGGTGGCTTCCTGGGGCGCCCTGGCCCGGAGGGGCACGTGAGGCGGTGAGGTGCGGTGAGTGACCCGGCCGGGCAGTGGGCCCCATGTTTGCGTCGCTCCCCGGCTCTCTGTACGCCGCGTTCCCCCCCCTACACCAGTGATCCGGGGGTTCAGCGGCCGATTCGCGTCGCAGGGGGTGAGGGGACCTGTTGGGGGCTACTGGGACGGACCGACAGAAATCCGGCCCAGACAGGGCGGGCTGCAGTATCCTTGACCTCTGAGACGGAGGGACCTGACTCAGTCGGCCGGCTGGGTAGGTGCGGACGTTGCGCCCTCCCCGGGGCATTATCCAAGAGGTGGCGCCTGGATCCTACTGGTGGTGATTGGGCCTAGTCCGGTGAAGGCCGGTGGCACGCGGATCAGACGGCGGCGACCTGGCGCCTGGGGAGGGGAAGCCAGGACCCTGATCCCTGCAGCTCCCACCAGACGGTTGGCGCTTATGATTCTTCTCAGGGGCAGCATCCTGGAGGCGGCGTCATACGTGGCAGAGGAGGCTTACCTTCAGGCCCGTCTGGTTTTGCGCGGCTGTGGCCTTGGAGTGGGGTCTGAGACGATGACCAAGGACAAACATGGTGGAGGCGTGGCAAGACAGGGGCCGATTGATAAATTCACGGGCCCGGGGGGGCTCCTCGGCCGCGACGCCGGACAATGCAGCTATCCTGGCAGCTATAACGCAATCTCGAGACATGCTGGATGCCAAGATTGGGGCAGTTGGGTCGGATGTGATGCTGCTGCGCCAGGATCTGCGCAATGCGGTTGCCTGCATCACGGAGACTGAAACCAGGATGTCGGGAGTTGAGGATGAGGTGGCGACGCTGAGGAAGTAGGTTGCGGCCTTGGAGTCGACACAGCGGGGCCTAGCGGGCAGGATCGAGGATGCGGAAGGACGGGCCCGAAGAAACAACTTGCGCTTTGTGGGTTTTCCGGAAGGCTGCGAGGGGAGCAATATGGAGCGCTTTCTTTCCCAATGGCTGGAGGGCTGGCTCCCGCCTGAGTTGCTGTCCCGCTGCTTCGTGGTGAAGCGGGCGCACCGGGCACTTATCCAGATGCCGCCGGTGGGTGCCCGTCCACGGCCAGTCATCTCTAGAATCCTTAATTATCATAACAGGGATGTCATTCTCCGCCAAGCCAGAGAGAAGGAGCCTCTTCAATTTGAAAACTCCCGCATCCTCGTCTTCCCGGATTACACGCGCATGGTCCAACAGCAGCGCCAGTCTTTCCTGGCGGCCAAGGCTCGACTGCGAGAGCTTCATCTCTCCTACGCTCTTCTCTATCCAGCTCGCCTGAGGGTTGTCTATGAGTCCCGTACGTTGTTCTTTGATTCGCCGGAGGAAGTATTCAAATGGACAATGAGACAATAAAGCTGCGTCCTCATACACCCCCTGGTAGGAAATCGGACTCTTCCCAGAATGAGGCGTCAGGAAACAATTCACAGGGATTATCAAAGAGACAATGGCGTTCCAGATCCCACCGTCGCAATAAGTCCGGGGGGGCCCTGCGTGGGGCTGGCTCGGTGACTGGTCGTCCACCGTCTGGGTCCTGATGGCCCGGGAGTTCCCTGGGCTCGAGTTATGTTTGCATTGCCTCATGGACTAGCCTTCGGCTGCTTCATCTTCCTTTAGGCGCGGGGTTGCCTTGGCCCCGGAGAATGGCATGAAGGGCAGATGCCACCGTAGCAGGTTGCGGGTGGGGATTTTGTGTTTTAGTTGTGGGAGACAAGTTGGGGATCCATTGGTTGGGAACTCCTGAGGTCCTCGGTTGGGGCCTTGGGATGTCTCTCACCGCGACAGGTTCTTCAGTGTTTGTGAGGTATGGGGTGAGGGAGGCGGGGTTGGGGGGTGTGTTGGTTAGTCGGGGTTTTAGGTTGGGTGTTGACCGCACTTTTGTACAGAGCTGGGCATGGGCAGAGACAGACTTCGGAGTCTCTTCGTTGCTACCATGCAGACTGACCGTCACGCTTACATCGCGCTGGTCCTGCAATTGTTTGCTTGCTGCAATCGCGCTGAATGTGTTTTTAAATTATATGTTACTCACTGTGATTTTTTATTAAATTGCTGGATTGTCCCCCCTGACCGCATTGCCTGCACCTTAAAAACATTGTGAGCACCATTCACCACTTGGGTGTTTGTTTCCCTGCACGGGCGCCATCTTGGGAGGAGGGCTCAGACGCCACCAAGACGTTTCACAGGGCTGCGCTCTAGTTCGAGCGAGCACCGCTTACCACACGCTATTTAAGGGCCATTATGGTCGCGCGCAGCGTACGCGCGCAGCGTCGCGCCGGAGGAGCGCCAGAGGAAAGCCCGTCTGTGCCCGTCCGGGCCAGGACGGGCCGTAGGGCCTCCCCCCCTTGTCGGCCGAGGGTCTATACCCCTGCAACCCTTAGATCTCTCCACCAAGGGAGATCCACGCTAGATGAGAGAACACTTGCCAGTCTCCGGTTGGAAGACCTACTACAGGTAGAGGCCACATCAGCCATCACAAGGTCACAGGGCCTGACAATAGCCTCACTTAACACACGATCTCTACAGAAACACCATCTAGAGGTGTTCACATTGCTGGACGAGGGTGAGATTGACATCTTAGCACTCTCTGAAACCTGGCTAGGGAGTTTCTCAACACCGGACATCATAGCGGCCTTACCGCCCAACTTCGATGCTCGGTGGTATAACCGCCCTAAGGATAGCAGAGGGGGAGGGGTGGCTATCATGTTCAGAAGGAACCTCAGGGTAACACAAATCATCGCTGAAAGTTGTGCTGGAGCAGAAGTCCTAGGGATTAAAATTTCATTAAAATCCTCGTGTATACTGCTTATGGTAGTGTATCGTCCTCCGCAGAGCTCGCCGGAATTCAATGAGGCCATCTTTGAGCTATTGACCGATCTGGCATCCAGATACAAGGCCTTGGTAGTAGTAGGAGATTTTAATTATCACTGGGATGAGATCCCCAGGGGGCCCACGGCAGCTGAGTTTGGAGCTAATCTTGCGACCCTCTCTCTAAACCAGCTTGTCATAGGGCCTACCCATGAAAAGGGACATACCCTCGATCTGGTCTGGTCCACCATGCCCAGAATGGAAATCCTAGGGGTCAGCCCCTGCATTTGGTCGGATCATTACCTGATCAAGTGCTGGGTCCCAGGGGAGCCTCTAACTGCGGCCCCTCCACAAACAAGGAGGAAGGTCCGCCCATGGAAGAAGATCGAGGCCGACTCCTTAGTCACAACTCTACTCTCCTCCCCCCCTCCGAAGAGGATGCAGGAGAACCTGGACGCTGAGACCTTGACCATCATGACCTGGATCCGCTCTGCTTTAGACAAACTAGCCCCAGAACGTCTAGAGCTCACTCGGAAAAAAGGGAAAGGAGCGCCTTGGTTTGATGCACCTCTTAGGGAAAGGAAGCAAGCTCTCAGGAGGGTGGAGCGAAGCTGGAGACGGGATCACGGGCCTACAGAGGCACTATTGTACAAGACTCTTCTGGCCAGCTACAAACGGGCCATCCTGGCTAGGAAAGCCGCCTTCTACGAAGGACGGATCAGGGAGGCAACGAATAAACAAAGGGAAACCTTTATTATTCTAAGGGAACTCACCCAAATGAATGACAAAAACAGCGGGCTGGTCCAGCCTGACTGCGACACCTTCCAAGGTTTTTTTCTCCAAAAGGTGCAGGATATCCTGTCGGATATCTCTACGCTCTCGGACAGCCTACCAACGCAATTTGGTACAGACAGCGTACAGTCTGCGAGAGCTTTGTTCAAGTTTCCAACCATCAATGGAGAGCACCTGTTAGAACTGGTTAGCCGTATAAAATCTGGATCCTCCAGTGATCCCTGCCCCCCGAAAATTTTCAAACTAGCCTTGCCAGGTATCCAACCCCAGCTCCTGCAGCTAATTAATGCTTCATTGGAAGCGGGTTACCTCCCAGCATCCCTGAAGGAGGCCAGGGTTTCCCCGCTCCTGAAGAAAGCAGGTACTGACCCTAAAATACTAAAAAACTACAGGCCTATCTCTCAGCTGCCTTTCCTAAGCAAGATTCTGGAAAAACATGTCTTGAACGTAGTTACTAACTACCTTGAGGAACACCATCTCCTTCATGCCAGGCAGGCAGGGTTCCGACCTCAACATAGTACGGAACTGGTGATGGCCACGGTCACCGATGAGCTAAGAGTAAGAGCTGATAATAAACAACCTTGCGCTCTGATTCTGCTAGATCTCTCGGCAGCTTTCGATACGGTCAGCCATTCCATCTTGCTGAGCCGTATCGCGAAGCTGGGGATTGCTGGCCAGGCATACAAGTGGTTGGAGTCCTTCCTGTCGGGTCGTACTCAGAGGGTCCAGATGGGGGACCAGCTATCAGGGAGTAGGGATGTAACCTGGGGGGTGCCTCAAGGATCTGCACTCTCCCCCCTTCTGTTTAATATCTATCTGCAACCCCTGATTGAGGAACTCACGTGTAAGAACTGCGAGGTTTTTAACTACGCAGACGACACGCAGCTACTGGTCCAGCTGGGCGATACTCCGGAGGCCCAGGAGTCAGTCAGAGATCTTTTGAGATTCACGGTCAACTGGATGACTAACAACTTCCTTAAAGTTAATGCAGATAAAACGGAGGTTTTGGTGGTGACCAACACAGCTAATCCCTGGGATGATCTGTACTGGCCCCCTGAACTTGGCAAAACCCCCAGCCCGGGGTCGGTAGTGAAGAGTCTTGGCTTAAAGATCGATGCAGCTCTCACTATGGCCCCCCAGGTGTCGGCTGTGGTAGGTTCCTGTACTGCCGTGATGCGGCAATTGCGTAAACTTACTGCCATTCTCTCTGCCTCCACGCTGCAGACTATTGTCTCAGCAACGGTCATCTCGAGGCTAGACTATGGTAACGCTCTGTACCTGGGCCTGTCACAGAAGCTGATGAGGAAACTGCAAGTCGTGCAAAACGACGCTGCCAGACTGGTTTTTTCTCTTCCCAGAAGTGCACACGCATCCACCCTCCTTCGTAAACTGCATTGGCTTCCAGTGAAGCTCAGGGTCCATTTTAAAGGCCTCTGCATGGCCCATAAAGCACTCTTTGGCAATGCCCCGGAATATGTTAAACAGCGCCTGAGGAAGTATGTTCCCGCTAGGCCCCTACGTTCTGGGGCCGTCCCAAATCTGGTTCAACCCAGATTTAAATTAAAAACTAAAGGCGGTAGTGCTTTCTCAGTGCTCATTCCTCAACTCTGGAATGACCTTCCCTCTAGCCTGAAGGAGGAATTTAACCTTCTCTCCTTCAGGAAAAAACTGAAGACATTTTTGTTTGGCACAGTAACACCTTCAGGCTAATTGGAGTTGGCATATGGTTGGGGAGGCGGTACGATGTTGGTGGTTGTCTGTTTAGCGCTTAGAGACCAGTGGTGATAAGCGCTCTATAAGAACCATTTAACATAACATAACATAACATATTGTCATACCTCCCATGGCGGCAGATTCCCGGGGGGCTAGTGGGCGATTAGCCACAATAAAAGTGTTGAGCTGGAATGTCCGGGGCGCCCTGGACAAAATCAAGAGGGGGGCTATCCTGCAATATGCGAAGAGGGCCGCTGCTGATGTACTGCTTCTACAGGAGACGCACCTGTTGGGGACAAAAGTCCTGTGCCTCCAGCGCTATGGCTACACACAAGTGTTTCACTCGGGGTTTGTTTAGGGCTCCAGGGGTGTAGGCATATTGGTACACAAACAGGTCCCATTCACGCATCATCGGACTTGGGCAGACACACATGGGAGATATATCTTCGCTCAGGGGCAGATAGGGGTGGAACAGGTAGTTTTTGGTAGTGTGTACGCCCCCCCCCCCCCTTGTCCTGGACATTTGCTGAACAACTCATGGCGCTCTGGGCGGACATCCCAGATGTTCTGGGGATTATAGGGGGGGACTGGAATAACGTGATGGATCTCTCAAGAGACCAACAGTCCGGGGGCCGGGGGCGAGGGGAGGGTGAGCCTACAAAACTCAATGCACTGGTCGGTGGCCTAACATGGGTGGATGCCTGGCGGCGCCGACACACCACTGCCCGTGAATACACTTACCTGTCGGCGGTACATGGCTCCTTCTCCCGCCTCGACTACATTTTCCTCTCTGGGGCCGCGGTGTCCCGATTGGAGGAAGCGGAGATTCTTCCACGAGGGCTTTCGGATCATTCCCCAGTGTCTGCGGTCCTACGGATGGGGGGCGCGGGGCGGCCATTTCGTTGGCGGCTCTCGGTGTGGCACCTGCAACAAAATGACTATAGGGCACATATGACTACGGCATTAGATCAATACTTGACACTGAATGTGGGATCCGTGTCCGGGGCGACCTGTTGTGGGAGGCGTGGAAGCCGACATTACACGGGCGGATATCTCATACTGCGCAGCGGCCCATCGCAAGCGCCGAGCGGGGCTGGTTCAAGCGGAGGCCGAGGTCGCGGAATTGGAGCGTAAAGGCTGGGAGGATGGGGGTGAGGTGTCTCGCCGGCAGCTACTCTACGCACAGCAGACGTACGGTTCTCTCTTGCTTGACGAGGCACGCCAGGCCTGGTTAGCCACCAGGAGTCGAGTATACCAATGGGGGGATAAATCAGGTGCGATGCTGCACAGGTTGTGTCAGGGTGTATATCATACCCAGGATCTCCCGGGGATCGTAGACCCGGAGGGCACACCTCTTGCGGATCCGGGTGCGCTCGCCAATAGTTTTGCTACATACTATGCAGGCCTATATAGCCCCAGTGAATGTCTCATGGAAACGGAAGTAGAGCAGTTTTTACGTGATCACCCTCACGGCTCTATCAGAGGCGGCGCGGACTAAACTGGATCTCCCGTTTACGGTGGAGGAATTCGGGGAGGCACTGGGTGGCCTCAACCCGGGCAAGGCCCCGGGCCCAAATGGGTTCCCGAGTGAGTTTTTCAAGAAGTATTTCCTCCAATTAGGTCCACATTACACGGCGGTGGTGGAGGAGGCTCGGGACTGTGGATTGTTACCTCAGGACGGGAGGCATGCGGAAATTGTGGTGTTCCACAAACCAGGCAGACCCCCGGAGGAACACGCCTCGTATCATCCAATTTCCCTCCTTAACGTTGAGGCAAAAATCCTGGCAAAAGCCCTGGCCAACCGCCTCTTGCCATACATCACCTCGTTGGTTCACCCGGATCAGGCGGGTTTTATGCCATCCCGCACAACGCGGCATAACACTCGGAGGGCTCACGTTGCGATCGCCGAGGTGCAGCGGTTGGGGGTTCCAGCAGCCCTATTGTTGGAGGATATGGATCAGGCATTTGACTCCCTTAGCTGTGTTCCTGCTGCTGAAACGTTTGAATTTTGGTCCGCGGTTCATATCCTACGTGCGGCTTCTATACACAGAGCTTACGGCCTCGGTCAGGGTAGTGGGGGCGACCTCAATGACTTTCCCCATACAACGTGGAACACGCCAGGGGTGCCCCCTGTCCCCCTATTTGTTTGCCCTGGCCATGGAGCCTTTGGCAGCCTGGGTGCGGATAGACGCGCAAATCTCCGGCTTTGAGTGGGAGAATGGACTATTCGACCGCATAGCTCTCTATGCGGATGACGTCCTATTTTTTCTAACAGATCTTGACCACACGGGGCCCCGGCTACTCCGTATTTTGCAGATCTTCGGAGAGACTTCGGGTATTTTCATGAATCCCCGGAAGTCTACCCTGTGGGTATTGGGGGGTCCGACTCAGTTGCAGGGGTGGGCCTCCATGGTGCGGATAGCGGTGGGGGACTCAAGTATTTTGGGGTGTTCTTATCAACTACCCCGGCGGTTTCCTGGGAACGTAATATGGTGCCCGTGTGGGATCGTGTTTGCCAAGACATCAAATTGTGGGCCCGCATGCTGCTCACCATATTCGATCGGTCTGCGATTTTTAAGATGGTGGCCCTTCCCCGTCTTCTGTACCAGCTACAGAATCATCCGTATATGATTCCACCGGGCTGGTTCTGTCGGGTGAACTCGACCCTGGGTCAGTTCCTGTGGGAGGGTGGGGTGGTTCGGGTGGCCCTGCGGATGTGTTTCCTATCAAACTACGAGGGGGGCTGGCCACGTCAGATATGCTTTCCTGCTACCAGGCCTCCCACCTGCTGGTCCTGAACGAGTGGTGGTATGGGGATTGGGGGGATCCGGCCTACGCAGTGTAACGGCGACTTATGGCCCCACACACATTACATACCCTGCTATACTCCGCCTCGCATCGGGCACGTTTGTCACCGGTGACGCAGGTAGTTTTTCAGATTTGCTCCAGGCGCTGACACGAATTGAGTGGTGTAACGTGCTCACACGGGAAACCCCCCTGTGGCACAATGGGCGACTACCACAGATGGCGGCCCTGTCTGGGTTTGAGGGGTGGGATCGGATAGGCATCTCCACCATAGGTGATGTGGTATGGGGGTGCGTCTTGAAGTCCTTTCAGGATCTACAAGAAATCAGCATGCCCCGAACACAGTTCTATAGATACCTCCAATTCCGCCTTGCACTCTCCCCCAGCCTAGCGGATTTGGATTCCATAGCTGAGTTTAGCCCTGTGGAAGCGAAGCTCTTCATGGGGGACCTCCATGAGTGGAAAATTTCCAAGATATACAGAACGCTCGTCATTCACAGCTCCTCCTCGCTCCAGTATCTAAAGGGGAAATGGGAGGGAGATGTTGGTCCCCTCGATAAGACGGACTGGATGGAGGCGCTGGCCTCGCCCCGGGGGGCAGCCATAGCTATTCGACTACGCCTCATTCAATTTAAATTCTTGCACAGGGCTTATTTTACACGTAGGAGGCTGTGGCGGGCAGGACTGATCGCATCTCCGGAGTGTCTCCGATGTGGGCGGAAGGAGGGCTCCTTCTCTCACACGGTATGGCTCTGTGTTTCATTATCCCGTTTTTGGAGAGGGGTGCTGTCCTGCCTATCCGATGTGTTGGGTTGGGATCTTCCCGCAGACCCTAAGGTGACACTCCTGCACGTCATGGTGGATATTGGAGGAAACATATATAAGAGGCACCTGCTACTGTTGGGCCTCACGCTGGCCAAGAGGGAAGTCGCCCGGGCATGGAAGGCTCCGGTGGCTACCTCTCTGAACGTGTGGAAGAGGGGTCTGGACTTTAGCATGGGTTTGGAGCTCCCCATATTTGCAGCCAGGGGGTGTCCACGTAAACATTATAAGATATGGAAGCGTTGGGCAGATTACAGGGGTATCCCCCTGGAGCCAGTCCCGGAGGAGCGGCAAGAGGGGTCCCTTTAGTTCCCCTGGGGAGGGAGGGCTTAATCTGGGCCCGGGGTCGGAACTGTCTAGCCTATGCTCATACAGGATGTTGCTTGTTGGCCATGGTTTGGTGCGGTCGGGGGAGATCCGGGAGTTGGTGGGGGGTGGGGGTCGGGGTTTGTTTTTCATATGAAGTGCATCTTCAAGTATTTTACTAATGCAAAACGTCAATGATATCATGGTTGTAATGCTTCGGCAGGTACCTCTGGGATTTCAGGGGCCTGCAATTTATGTGTTTATTGACGAATAAAAACTATTTTTATAATTTAAAGAAGAAAGGGGCCACCGTCCTAAGGACCTTCTTAAAGGTCATATATGCCAAGTGCAGCAGATTCAATCTGTCTTGAATACTTTCTCAAGTACATCAGTGTTCTCTTGAATGTGCCTTGGGGGGTCACTTTCATACTTGGCACCAGGTCGTGGGTCGGGGTGCCTCCTGGATATTCCATAACCAATGGGGGTAAAAGTTCCTAGGGACGGTGCTATCTAGTTTATCAGGAGTTTCTCTGTGTCTTACTGCAAACAGGATGAAAATGCTACGTGCAAGGGCATTTTCAAGATGTCAAAAGTCTTCAGCCACATTAAATGTGGGCTCTGAGGGTTGGGAGTGTGTGTGAGGGTGCATCAGAGGGAAATCATCAGTGTCCTCCAACATCTAACATTAAAATCCCGTTTGAAGCAGGCACTGTACCCACAGTACACAAGAAACAGAAGTCTGGTGACAAAAGCTGGGTCCTTCAGCAACCCGACAGGTTTTGTCTTGGCATCCTCTTTGCTCCATTTGAAGGGTGCAAGACTTTTACATGTGCTTCAGACATTCCTGTCATGCAGGATTTGATACTGGTGTGAGCAGGAGGGGCACAGCCCCCATCCTGCATATTCAATTGAGCTCAGGGAAGTCGTCTCTTCCCATTTAGGTGGGCCGATTGTGTGCTACTGAGAGGAATTTCTCGCCTCTTTAACACCTATTCCCAGGCTGGCCACAGGCTGGGATAATCTGGAGAGTTAATGTAAATGTGACTCCAGAGACATCAGGCAAGGGTAAGGTAACTTTCTAATAGTTACTTTTCCTTAATATGTATTAAACATTTGACTTCACCAATGATGTGGATTTTTATTAAGTGTAAAAATAATGATTTAAAATATTTTTCTTGCTGGTACCAATCTCAAGATACAGTATTAGGTACCAATCTCGAGATACAGTATTAGCTTTTTAATCTGTACTTTGTTTTTATACATAGGACAGCTATGCTCAGCCAGAGTGAAAGTAGTTGTTGGGGCCTTATCACTGTAGAGATACGGTAACATTAATTTTCTACATGTCCCCCTTTTAAATTCCATGCAGCTGACCTTGTGGGCTACATGGCCTATATAAGAGTGATTTACTAATATTTAAAAGGGAGGTTTTTACCTGGCAAAGGGGTTATTTTTACACGCCGCATTGCACATTTTATACTGCAACAGGCATGCTACATTGGTAGTTCTGAAGCCATGTTTGCCTTTATGGCACCAGCAGATGGCACAGTAAGTGTCCCAGGATGCTTGTTTTTGGTCCAGGGAGGACCTGGCTTGGCACTTCAGGCTGGACTGTTCCCATGGGGAGCAAGGTCAAGACTGATTTGCATATGGCTGGGTCCAAACTGGAGTGGCATGGTGAGCAATAAAACGATGGATTCAACCCAGATCTGTGAGCGGGGGGAATGTTTGACAATGTTTAGCATTCCGTCCATCCTCTTTTTGTGTTGCTATAAGCACAGTAAGTGCTGCAGTCCACAGGTCATATTTCACTTTTCATGCAATGGAAGTATATCTGCACCATATATTGTGGCCTTAAATCAAAATGAACTATGTCAGTCCGGAATTATCCAATTTCAACTTGTTTTAGGCGTCAGCGCACACACCTTGCTCCTGGAAATCAGTGCCTCAGTTTCCAAAGTGTAAAAACCAGCAAGAAATGGTGATGACCACCGAAAAATGGGCATTCTTTCACACACATAAATACGCAACAATAAATTGGTATAGCTTGATGTCATCCAATATATTTTTTCTGTAATATTGTACTTAGGAATCATACTCATAAAATGCATAAGGTGCCAAAATCGAGATGTATCCCGCTGCTAGCACAGGACCCACAGAATGACCCAAAAGACACCAGTCTGACCCAAACAGGCATTCTAAATCAGTAACTTTTTAAGTCTGACCCTGAATGCATCCAAACTAGATACCTCATCCCAGACTCATAGGAGCTCATTCCGTCATCACGTTCCTATTGTATGCACCATTTTAACCCCAGTTTTGTTCATCGAAAACATCAGACCTCCAACTAACCATTATCCAGCACCTCAAAGTCCTTCTCAGAACATTGGGCTTAAGCCGTCCCAGTGATCCAAACCCTGTTAGGAAAGCAATTTCATATCATTATTAAAGCTTGAAATGTTACACTGCTAGCCAATGGAAGCTAATTGAATCTCTGCAAAAAGGATTGACACATTCAAATTGATTCCAACTGTCCACCACTTGCGCTGCAAGGTTTTACAGTTTTTGTAGCCTCCCATGTTCTTTTTTAGAGGACCCAATAATAATAATAAACAGTAGGTCCCAGTATTGCTGTCACCACAGTAGCTTTACACTCTACAGAAAGAAATGCTTTAAATTAGGGCAATCGGCTTAAATGAAAACCAGGAATCTTCCTAAGATGCTTGCCAAGCACTTCCATAGAGTGGACATTATCAAAGAACACTCCAAATGCCTTACCTTTATTTGTCTGCAGAACATCAGAGCTTCCCAGCCCCAAGGACCCATGGAGCCTATCCAGCTTTTTCACAGCTGACCCTTAAATCTACTTAATATCAGCCCCCACTCACTCACTCCTCCTTTAATCTCCTCCACTAAGCTAGAATGGCATTTTAGCCAAACTCACAATTATCACTCAATGTAGCATCAGCTGGTGGTAATCCCTAAAGCTGTAAAAACACACCTCAGGCACTCAACTGATCATGCAGCAGCTTCGTTTAAAAAAATTAAAGAGCCCAAGGTCGAAGAGAGGCCTGAGGAACACGACAGCATGACTGAGCAGAGACAGTTTCTATACGACCTGTGAAGATTTATTGGCTTGAACAGACTCCGAACACTTGAGAGATGAGTTGTCCACTCTGGTTATTTCTTGTAAATGACTTAGTACATCACTCTAATATCTAATGCAGCTGAGATGTCAAGCAGCAGGAATAGTGGAGCCATCATCTGCACACTCAAGAAGTCTCCTGAATATCCATTAGGGTCAACTTAGTGCATAAATGGAGTATTAAAGCTGATTCTAAGTCAGCCAGAAGATCATGATTATCCACAGGCAGCATCAGTTGTGTGGTGAATATTTTCTACAGATGAACTGGTTAGCAAAATTACTGGTCACTTGAACCCTCATATGTTATTAATCAAAAATACGGAACCAATAGTGCTCCTGACCGATCACAGGCTCATTTGAGCACGGAGTACCGAAGGAGAGAGCGGTGCCCCCTTCCTGAGCTGTCTCCAGGTTGAGGTGGAGTTCCTTACCCAGCAGTTGTGTGTAGAGTCACCATTTGAAGAAGACGATTCAGGAGCACTATTGGTTCCGTATTTTTGATTGTATTTTGGATTTTTTCACTAAGACTGTTAGAAAACCCCGGGCAACCGGGGTTAGCAGTCACCCGGTGTTTCCCAGAACAAGGGGTAGCTTGGCTCGAGCGGTCGGGGGTCAGGCACCGTGTTAAGCGTACGTCACACCCTCACAATAACCATGCGTGCATCCGTTCCAAAAACGACAGTACACCGTAAAAATTTATGAAAATATATCTGTGTTTATCTTGTTTTCTCTTAGTTGCAGGTTAAATAAATAATAACACACTTACAGTACACAAAGCCTCTTCTGTAAAAAGGGTAGGTCAAAGAAATAAGCTCAGATCATAAATAATCAATGAATAAATAGATGTGCATAAAATACATAGGCAAATAAATACTGTGAGGGAATAAATACTGTGAGACAATAAATACTGTGAGACAATAAATACTGTGAGACAATAAATAGGATAAATACAAAGAATACAATACTCTCAATAAATATAAGCCATCAGTACACTTTCAAATCAGGTCACATTTGTGAGGTACTATGGGTTGATTTGGCCCAATCACAGCTTGTGGTTATGTGGATGGCCTGAGGGTGTCTCACCTAGCTTGGATAAGGCTGAGGCTAAAACTGAGGTAGATCAAGGGTAATCTAGGAATCTGGCTCTCCCAAACTACACAACCCCTCACACAGGTCACTGTATCAGTCTCAGTCCACCCCTGGCACTCCCAGGCTGGTCCTAACACCTCTCTAGCCCCTAGGATGGTCTCTTAGGGCTCCACAGGGCCTTAGGCGCCCTCTATTCCACTTACTGCCCTCTTTATGAACTTCCGACTCCGCCGGAGTCGTGTCGACGCCGTGGGGCGGTTCCGGTTCGATGTCGCTAGCCGGCCTCGGCTCGATGTCAGTTCTTGTCGACG
Organism: Triturus cristatus; assembly: GCF_964204655.1. Taxonomy (NCBI): domain Eukaryota; kingdom Metazoa; phylum Chordata; class Amphibia; order Caudata; family Salamandridae; genus Triturus; species Triturus cristatus. Next base: position 1,536,048,399 of record NC_140590.1, on the reverse strand, counting down.
CCGTGAGGCGGTTCTGGATCGATGTCGGCGGGCGGCCTCGGCTCGATGTCGCTGGGCAGCCTCGATTCGATGTCGGTCTCCGGCGTCACAGGGACACGATCTCCCTACTTCCGGGTGTCTCCGGAGTGCGACCTCCACTCCCGACCTCCGGTGCTCTTCCCTTCAGGTTCCGGCGATTCCGGAGTGCGATCTCCACTCCCGACCTTCGGTGCTCCTTTCCTCAGGTTCCGGCGACTCCGGAGTGCGATCTCCACTCCCGACCTTCGGTGCTCCTTTCCTCAGGTTCCGGCGACTCCGGAGTGCGATCTCCACTCCCTACCTCCGGCACGATTCACCTCGGTCTCCGGCGACTCCGGAGGGCGGACTTCACTCCCCCGTCGACGCCTCACCTCGACCTCAGGTGACTTCTACTCGACCTCCGGTGTCTCTCCACGACCTCCGTCGGCGCCCTCACTCGACCTCTAGCGGCTCCGGGTACGACGTCTGCCTTCTGTCAGCGCCGCTTCTCCACCTCGGGCTCCAGGTCTCCAGGCTTCTCGACGTTGGGTCTCCAGGAGGGTTCCACCAAACAGGTCAGGAACTTGCTGTTCTTCTCCTTTAAGGCCTGTTCCGGCTGTTGAGGTCCTTAAGATGATTTTCTGGTCTTTATCCCACACAGGGCTTTAGGCTGGGCTTGGTCAGTAGGGACTAGTATCAAGGGTGGGTTTCTGGACCCCACTCCAGGCACAAGTTTCCACCCCTGCTACCTTACTCCTTCCTCCTTCTGTTTCTCTGTCCTCTCTCCTCTCCAGTCACGTGCCAACTGCCTACTCCAACTGCCAACTCTGAGCTGGCTTCCCAACATTCTAAACCTGCCTCACACTGTCACAGGGTTCTAGAATGTTCTGGAAGGTACTAGTAGGTTCCAGCTATGTCTCAGGTGACAATGGGTGGCCACCATTTTGTGTTTCAGGCCCTCAGACAGAAGTTCCAGGGGTAGGGAAAATGGCTCCCTGACCCTGCATCAACACTAAAAAGTCTGGTGGTTCCCAAAAAGGAAAATACTAACAGGGTTTGAGGCAAAAGTGGGACAAAATAAATAATGATGAGGAGGGACCACCCAAAGGGCTGACAGGTCTAACACGCGTCCCCCCCAGCTGAAAGTGGGGAGAGCTACCCAACCCCTTGGGAGTTCTCATCACTAAGGCGGAAATACCTTGAGAGACCGTCTGCATTGGCGTGGTCCACTCCAGGCCGATGTTCCACCTGAAAGTCCATTCCCTGTAGGGAGATAGACCACCTTAGCAACTTGGGATTCTCCCCCTTCATCTGCATCAGCCAACGAAGGGGTCTGTGGTCGGTCTGAACTAGGAAGTGCGTGCCAAACAGGTATGGCCGCAGCTTCTTCAGAGCCCATACCACTGCAAAGGCTTCACGCTCTATTGCACTCCACTTCTGTTCCCTGGGGAGTAGTCTCCGGGATAGGAAGACCACGGGTTGATCCAGACCCTCTTCATTGAGTTGCGATAACACTGCCCCAATGCCATGTTCCGATGCATCCGTCTGGACAATGAACTCCTTGGAAAAGTCTGGGGCCCGTAGGACCGGGGCCTCGCACATGGCTTGCTTCAGTTTTACAAAGGCCTGCTGACAAGCCTCCGTCCAGACTACCCGTCGAGGTTGTTTCTTGGACGTAAGCTCCGTGAGGGGGGCCACAATGGTACCGTATCCCTTCACGAAGCGGCGGTAATATCCGGTGAGGCCCAGAAAAGCTCGGACCTCAGTCTGAGTCTTGGGGGGTTCCCAGGCCATGATGGCCTCGATCTTCGCCTGGAGGGGTTGCACCGCTCCCCTACCCACCAAGTGCCCAAGGTACACTACCGACCCCTGCCAGATCTGGCCTTGATCGTTAAACCAGCTTGTCTCAGGGCCTGGAGAACAGCTTGCAGGTGACGCAAGTGATCCTCCCAGCTGTTACTGAAGACGGCTATGTCATCCAGATAAGCAGCAGAGAAACTCTCCATTCCAGTGAGGATCTGGTTCACCAGACGCTGAAACGTGGCAGGTGCGTTCTTGAGCCCAAAGGGCATCACACAGAACTGGTAGTGGCCTTTGGGCGTGGAGAAGGCTGACCTTTCCCTAGCTCCGTCAGTCAGAGAGATCTGCCAGTACCCAGAAGTAAGGTCAAAGGTACTTAAATATTGGGCAGCTCCCAGCCGGTCAATCAATTCATCCGCCCTTGGGATCGGATGAGCATCAGTCTTGGTTACTGAGTTCAGTCCCCGGTAGTCCACACAGAACCTCAGTTCCGGTTGGGCACCCGGTGGTGCGGCTTTTGGTACTAGCACCACCGGACTGGACCAGGGGCTGCTGGAAGGTTCGATCACTCCTAGCTCCAGCATCTTAATGACTTCACTGTGAATGCTGGCCTTCACCTTGTCTGACATCCGGTAGATCTTGGACTTCACAGGTGGGCTGTCTCCTGTGTCCACATCATGGACGCACAGGTGAGTCCTACCCGGAACAAGGGAGAACAACGAAGAGTACTGTCCCAGGACCTGGCGGCAGTCCTCCTCCTGTTCAGGAGTTAGAGATGGGGAGAGAATCACTCCCTCCACCGACCCATCCTTCTCTTGAGATGCAAACAAATCGGGGAGAGGCTCGCTTTCCACGTCCTCTGCTCCATCAGTCACCATCATCAAAATGACTTCGGGCCTTGGGGTTTGAGGCGGTTGGCATGCAGCACCCGTAGGGGCTGACGAGGGGTCTTAAGATCCACCAAGTAGGTAGCCTTACCCTTCTTCTCCAACACCTCAAAGGGTCCTGACCAGCGATCCTGGAGGGCGCTAAGCTCTCCTGGTTCGATCACCCACACCTTCTGGCCAGGCTCCAATTCCACCGGGTGAGCGTTGTGGTCATACCACGCCTTCATTACTGCTTGGCTGGCCTCCAAGTTGTCAGAAGCTTGCTTCCACAACTTAGCCATTTGGCTTCGGAAGGCCAGCATGTAGCTCACCACGTCCTGGGGAAGCTTTCTGGGAGTTCTTTCCCATCCGTCTCTCACCAGGCTGAGAGGTCCACGCACAGGGTGCCCATACAAAAGCTCGAAGGGGCTGAAGCCCACTCCCTTCTGTGGCACTTCCCTGTAGGAAAACAATAGACAGGGTAGGAGGACGTCCCGTTTCCTCCGCAGGCTTTCAGGCAGACTTCTAATCATGCCTTTCAAGGTTTTGTTAAACCTCTCCACCAGACCATTGGTCTGGGGGTGGTAAGGAGTTGTGAACCGGTAGGTCACTCCACACTCCTTCCACATGGCCCGCATGTACGCTGACATCAAGTTGGTCCCCCTGTCGGACACAACTTCCTTGGGAAAACCCACTCGGGTAAAGATTCCCATCAGGGCCCTAGCCACAACAGGTGCTGTAATGGTCCTTAAAGGTATAGCCTCTGGGTACCGTGTGGCATGATCCACCAGAACCAGGATAAACCTGTGACCAGCTGTAGTAGGCGGATCTAATGGACCCACAATGTCGATGCCCATCCTTTCAAAGGGGGTGCTAACGACAGGAAGTGGTTCCAGGGGAGCTTTCAGCTTCACCCCTGTTTTCCCACTGGCTTGGCAAGACACACATGTCCGGCAGTAGGTGTCGGACGACACTTTCATTTGAGGCCAATAAAAGTGTGGGACAAGACGGGCGAAAGTCTTGTCTTGCCCCAGGTGTCCTGCCAAGGGGATCTCGTGAGCCAATTCCAGTAGGAAGGCTCGGTAACGTTGAGGGACTACTAAGGCTCGTGACGATCCATGTAGGGGTGCCTTGGGTTCACTGTAGAGGAGGCCATCCGCCCAGTAAAGGTTGTAGTTCCCCTCAACGTTCCCTGCTGCCTGGGCTTCGGCCTGTCGCCTCAGTCCCTCAAGGGTAGGGCACTCTCTCTGGCCCTTGCAGAACTCCTCCCTGGTCGGCCCTCCCTCCACGTGCCACTCGGCCGGGATGGGTAGGTCCTCCAGTTTGGTAACATCCCCCACCGCGGACTCCTGGTCCACCACCTCCGGTGGCCTATCCGTCACACGGGGCGCGGATGCCGAGGCAGGCTCCTCCTGTCCTCGGTTCTTCCCTTGGTCGGCAGCCGGCTGTGCCTTTGTTCCAGGCTCCAGTCGAAACAAACTCCCTCTCCGGGTAGTCGCGGACCCTGTGCTAACACAGGCCCAGTCAGGTGTACCCAGCATCTCAGCATGAGTCCGGTATTCCACCTCCTTCCAAGCATTGTGCTCCATGTCATTCCCCAGTAGACAATCGACCGGCACGGCAGGGCTTACGGCAACTCGAAGTGAACCTGCAACCCCCTCCCATTCAAAGGGAACCTCGGCAACCGGATAGTGGCCGGTTCTGCCGTCAGCCATCGCGGCTGGGTGGAGTACATCGGGAATTACCTGCTCTGGAGACACCAGTTGGCTACGTACCATAGTCATACTGGCTCCTGTGTCTCTCAGAGCCTCCCCTCTTTGGCCGTTGATGGTGACCCACTGCCCATACTTTATGGTATTTGCGGGCACCTGGATCTTAGGAACCATCTCCCGTTCTCCCAGGGACACTAAAGTGACACCCGCCCACTCCCTTCCCTTAGTTAAGGGCATCTCCTCCCCGAGCACTACACTAGCTACTCCGGGGGCCTTTCCTCCAATGGGAGGGGGTGGTCTTTTCGGGCACTTCGCATCTCCCTTATAGTGTCCGACGCCACCGCACTCAAAGCAATGGACAACCCTTGGCTGCTGACTCTGGCCAGGATTAGGGTTTCTGGGTGGGTTAGCCCTAGGGGTGAATCCTGTTCCCTTTCCTTGGAAGTTATTTTGGGGGCCTTTAGAGAACTCCTTTTTCTTTTCCCCTCCCTCTTTCTTCTGGGGGGCGCCCTGTCCGGCCTTTTGAGTATCCCCTCCAGTCCCCCTTGTGGACACCCGGGTACTAGCCCAAATGTCCGCCTCCTCAGCAAGCTTCCGGGGATTGGTCAGCTTGCTATCCACCAGGTGTTGACGCAGTTCAGGGAAACATTTTTCGAGCAGGTGTTCCTTCAACATTAAATCAAACAACCCCTCGTAGTCCCTCACCTCACTGCCCTGAATCCAACCCTCTAATGCCTTCTTTGCATAGTCCAGGAAATCCACCCAATTCTGTGTGCCCAGTTTGTGGCTACCCCGGAACTTCTGTCTGTACTTCTCGGGTGTTAGTCCAAACTTTCTTACGAGCGCCACTTTCATGGTGGGATAGTGGGTCTGCTCATCCTGCTCTAGGGCCAATAATGCATCCCTACCAGCTGGAGGCATGTATTTGTATAATCCCCCTCCCCAATATTTCTCTGGCACCCCATGGGCCCTTAAAGAGACCTGATAGGCCGCTAGCCACTTGGCAATATCATCCCCTGCACTATAGCTAGCTACTATGTCTTTTGGCAGATAGGGTTTGGGTTCCCTGGTGATTTCTTTGTCTTTGCTGCCACCATTAGGAACAGTGTGTGCCCCGACTTGTAGGATCTGGAGATCTATTTCCCTCAGCCTCAACTCGTGAGCCATCCTCTGCCCCTCCTTCTCTTTCTCCAGCTTTGCCAACTCCCATGTGAGCTGTCTTTTCTCCCTCCGGTCCGTTAACTCTGCTTCAGATAAGCCACCGCTAGAGACAGTGCTGCCCTTCCTGGAAAGTGTTCTGGGCCCCGCTAACACGTTCCCTACCTCAGGTTGGTACAACCCAGCCCCCTCGCTAACAGGCTCTCCATCCCTGTCCTCCTGCTCAGCCTTACTTTCCCGTCGTGCCTCCCCCCAAGCCCTCAAGCTGGTCTGGAGTTCAGCCTTCTTGGCACCTGGGGGACAATACACCCACTCTCGCTGACAAAACTCTCTGAGTTGGGCCACAGTGTAAGTTTCCACATCTTCCAACACAAACTCCATTTTGCCCACTCAGAATAGAAGACAGGTGTTTACAGAAGCTATGCAGGGGGGTACCTTTTGTAATACCTCCTCCCACCACCAGAGTAAATTTGGAAAAAACAAAACTCAGAATTAGGAAGTCCGCTTTGAGAAAACTCCCGGTGTAGGCCTATGGACTACCCACAGTTATTGTCGAGTGGACGCAAGCACAGCTCTATCCCACCGCTGAACACCAATTATGTTAGAAAACCCCGGGCAACCGGGGTTAGCAGTCACCCGGTGTTTCCCAGCACAAGGGGTAGCTTGGCTCGAGCGGTCAGGGGTCAGGCACCGTGTTAAGCGTACGTCACACCCTCACAATAACCATGCGTGCATCCGTTCCAAAAACGACACTACACCGTAAAAATTTATGAAAATATATCTGTGTTTATCTTGTTTTCTCTTAGTTGCAGGTTAAATAAATAATAACACACTTACAGTACACAAAGCCTCTTCTGTAAAAAGGGTAGGTCAAAGAAATAAGCTCAGATCATAAATAATCAATGAATAAATAGATGTGCATAAAATACATAGGCAAATAAATACTGTGAGGGAATAAATACTGTGAGACAATAAATACTGTGAGACAATAAATAGGATAAATACAAAGAATACAATACTCTCAATAAATATAAGCCATCAGTACACTTTCAAATCAGGTCACATTTGTGAGGTACTATGGGTTGATTTGGCCCAATCACAGCTTGTGGTTATGTGGATGGCCTGAGGGTGTCTCACCTAGCTTGGATAAGGCTGAGGCTAAAACTGAGGTAGATCAAGGGTAATCTAGGAATCTGGCTCTCCCAAACTACACAACCCCTCACACAGGTCACTGTATCAGTCTCAGTCCACCCCTGGCACTCCCAGGCTGGTCCTAACACCTCTCTAGCCCCTAGGATGGTCTCTTAGGGCTCCACAAGGCCTTAGGCGCCCTCTATTCCACTTACTGCCCTCTTTATGAACTTCCGACTCCGCCGGAGTTGTGTCGACGCCGTGGGGCGGTTCCGGTTCGATGTCGCTAGCCGGCCTCGGCTCGATGTCAGTTCTTGTCGACGCCGTGAGGCGGTTCTGGATCGATGTCGGCGGGCGGCCTCGGCTCGATGTCGCTGGGCAGCCTCGATTCGATGTCGGTCTCCGGCGTCACAGGGACACGATCTCCCTACTTCCGGGTGTCTCCGGAGTGCGACCTCCACTCCCGACCTCCGGTGCTCTTCCCTTCAGGTTCCGGCGATTCCGGAGTGCGATCTCCACTCCCGACCTTCGGTGCTCCTTTCCTCAGGTTCCGGCGACTCCGGAGTGCGATCTCCACTCCCGACCTTCGGTGCTCCTTTCCTCAGGTTCCGGCGACTCCGGAGTGCGATCTCCACTCCCGACCTCCGGCACGATTCACCTCGGTCTCCGGCGACTCCGGAGGGCGGACTTCACTCCCCCGTCGACGCCTCACCTCGACCTCAGGTGACTTCTACTCGACCTCCGGTGTCTCTCCACGACCTCCGTCGGCGCCCTCACTCGACCTCTAGCGGCTCCGGGTACGACGTCTGCCTTCTGTCAGCGCCGCTTCTCCACCTCGGGCTCCAGGTCTCCAGGCTTCTCGACGTTGGGTCTCCAGGAGGGTTCCACCAAACAGGTCAGGAACTTGCTGTTCTTCTCCTTTAAGGCCTGTTCCGGCTGTTCAGGTCCTTAAGATGATTTTCTGGTCTTTATCCCACACAGGGCTTTAGGCTGGGCTTGGTCAGTAGGGACTAGTATCAAGGGTGGGTTTCTGGACCCCACTCCAGGCACAAGTTTCCACCCCTGCTGCCTTACTCCTTCCTCCTTCTGTTTCTCTGTCCTCTCTCCTCTCCAGTCAGGTGCCAACTGCCTACTCCAACTGCCAACTCTGAGCTGGCTTCCCAACATTCTAAACCTGCCTCACACTGTCACAGGGTTCTAGAATGTTCTGGAAGGTACTAGTAGGTTCCAGCTATGTCTCAGGTGACAATGGGTGGCCACCATTTTGTGTTTCAGGCCCTCAGACAGAAGTTCCAGGGGTAGGGAAAATGGCTCCCTGACCCTGCATCAACACTAAAAAGTCTGGTGGTTCCCAAAAAGGAAAAATACTAACAGGGTTTGAGGCAAAAGTGGGACAAAATAAATAATGATGAGGAGGGACCACCCAAAGGGCTGACAGGTCTAACAAAGACACATTAGCAGCAGCATCTAAATAGGTCCTGACGAAAGCCCTGCCCGACCTAGGGGTATTAAGACTGAAACATGTTGACCACGATTTTCCACAACACACATGTGATAGAGCGTCATGAGATTTTGAAATTTGTAGGGGTGCATCATATTCACCGTTAGCCAGAACGCGCATATTAATCAATGTATGTTTAGAAGTGCCATAGAAATGTATTGTTGTATTCATTTAACATAGAGGTGATTAGAAATGTAATAATGCTTTGTGAGGATCAACGTTGCAAGCTATTGTGAATGTATTTACTAAAATGCACAATGATTAGTTTTCGTACAATGCAATGTATTAGGTTAAACGTGTGTCATGTTAAAGTTATACGTGTAGGGCGCTTATTTACATATATGAGAATAATGAACTAATGCTTAGAGTGTGATTTAGTAGTGTGTTTTTTAATTTTGTAAAGGCCTGATCGCATATACGTTTGGAGAGAAGGCCTGTTATTTTCTTATGTTAGCTAATGTTGTAGGCCGAAAATGATTCCCTTGGTAAAGGCTTTGGGTTGTAGAGAAATGTAAATTCTTAAGACGTGAAATGTTTCTTCTCGTTCCCATGTTTCTGTTGCAGGTGCAAGGACATTTAGCTCGTTAGTGAGAATAGGTCTTTGCTTTAGGAGTTAGGATGCTGTGAGAAGCCAACAGGGGAGTACATTGGAATGTGGAGAAGTTACTTTCGGCACGGAAGGTGCCTGGGACCCAAGGTCAAGCTAACCGTCGTTGGATGCCGACCGTGGACTGCAGGAAAAGTACTGGGAGAAGACCTGGCCGAAGAGGTGTGCCGAAGGGCGTGTTCTATGATTTTGGGGTTTTGTATTAGGGACAGTGCCCCGTGGGTTGAGCAGATGAGGTTTAGACGGGAAGCTAGAAGGAGCATCTTAGATCGAGCTCTGAGTGAATGTACTTCTTAGGAAGTCTTCACTTCTGACACCTTTTTCTTGATCCTCTTGCCTTCGATGGGATTGTTAAGTAGGGATGTCACCTTAGAGTTAGTGTAGGGATAGAATTGTTTTTCCTTTGACTAATGATTCCTAAAATAGACATTAGCCTGACGATTATTTTCCTGATGCTTTTAGAATCTGTAATTCTTTTTGTTTTAGGTCGAATGAGAATCTTGCGTAGACTTGCTTTTGTGTTAGTGCCCATTTATCTTTTACACCTTGTATTGAGGTGTCTGTATGTTCAGATATTTTTGGTTGCAATAAAATCTTACAAATTTTAGATTCTGAGTCAGTGGTCCTTTCCAAATGAAATCTAATTTTGGTAGATATATTTTGATAATTGTGTTCATCCCCTCTACGCTATTTGGCAGATAAAAAGATCCTGGCGACCTGTGAGGATTCTTGGAGATAACCAGGTAGGCAAGAATCCGTCCCTATCACATGCGGTTTAAATCCATACCGCAGGTGCACTGTTTTTAATTCTGGAAGAGAGCACATCAGAATAAAGGTCGCATTTTGTCCTCTCTCGCTAGTTATTGTCACATCCCTCACGTTTTTTCATTCTTTGCGCTGCACCTGTTGCAGGGATTCTGCTTATGCACAGAACTATGCGCAGGAAACTCGGCGGTCCCAATGTATAGACAACCCAGAACAAGCCACTTAGGATATTCTCAGGAATGGTGGGAATCAGACATACCTGTTCGTATTCTTATATCAGTCCACAACAGAATAACAAAGACACGGTAAAGTTTAAAGAGTTTATTTTATAAACCTCGCGTCCTAAGATGCAGTACTTGGCTAACATAAGCCGACAAATGGTCAAGATCAGAACCATCAGCATTGTTACAATACCATAGAAAATGAAAGGAGCAATCATAATAAAATGACAGTGGAAATCAGCCACCCTCCTTTCTATAATAAACTAATAGGCTATTATTAGACTAATAGAAGGTCTGTAGGCTTGAATGGGGGACCCCATACCGTATAGATCAGCTTAGTGGAATCACATCACAGGATCAGCTAGGCTCTCTCCTGCAACAGCTCTTCTTCCGAATGAATCTAAAACATGCTGCACTGCAATATTAAAAGCACTCATCTTTCAGGTATCTGCAGCTGCGTGCATGATATGGCTAAATAGTGGTACGATCAACCAAGCGCCTGCGCCCACTCCCCGGCCAACCTAGTAGAATGTTCCGTCGGCACTGTGTGCCCAAAGGACGGGAGGATCCCGTCCTCCCCTCGAGGAGCATCTAAAACGAAAGCCGGGGGCCAATCAGCCTCCGCCAAAAGAATATCATATGTGGAGGTCAGATTATCCCAAAAAAACACTTTAATTTTGCGCTGTATGTCACTGTTCTGCTCGATTTTCCTGGCCTTCTTGTGTTAACAAGTGATTGGATGTGACTTCAGTCTCTTATCATTCAAGCCTAAGGGTTAGAGTAGTGAATGGAGCCTATTTACTAGGCACTTTGATATGATTCTGTGCCCTTCCCCATAGATCAGGGCTTGCATATATAGCCTAGGGGGTAGATTCGTTAGTATTAGGGATAACCTGTCCTATAGTGAGGTTATTTCATGGAGCTGTGCTGAATTCAGGCCGGTTAGGCCTCAAACGGGAGAGACTCCATCTTTCTTTCTGCTTCGGCAGCTTGGGATGCTTCTAGGCCAAAAGCTATGTTTTAGTTATGAGGTGTTATTCGCTTGGAGAGAACCGGTTCAGGCCGGCCCTTATCGAAGGATTGTATTTTTCTTCATGCCGAAGACACTACATCAGGCCGGCCGGCTGGGAACGTGTCCTTGGTACGGGGAGGTACAAGAATTTGGTGGGCGGCAGGTTACGGGCCGGAATTTTCCATGAGGAAATGCACCTCTATATTAGTGAAAGTCTTAGGCAGTTACATGTTCAGTCCGTAGGCGGCATCTGGCCGTTAGCAGTAAAGCTACTACTTATTCCAGGGAAGACAGACGCCATCTTGAAGGCGGAGAAGAACCGAGAGACAGATGCTTTCCTAGCAGAATAGCCAGAGAGGAGAGAGTAGCCGATAAGGAAGAGGTTCCAGTGACTCGAAGAAGGGTGACTCCCGGCGAGCCGAGATACAGACGAGAAGGGAACCTAGATGACCACTGAGTGCAGGCTACATACTACTAAGGTGATGTCGACCCTTTCTTATTAGAGTGTACAACTTAATCTTTCACTTTTCTTTGCAGGTTATGTGTTATATCGTAATGTTATGTGATTATGTATGTAATGAGTAATAAAATATTCAGTTTGTAGTGAACCAACATGTACTGCGTGTTCTTGTATAAGAGGGTAGCCTATTCTTCTAGTCAGCTGCGGCTACATGAACAGATGTTAACCCTGATCAGGTAAGTGGTAACTGAATAAGGGAAAGAGGAGCCCCTCGAACCTGAGAACAGGCTGTACTCAAACTGACAATCCTTGTGTGATCTGATGAATAGTGAGCCCTTTTTGTATGTTATGGTAACCATAGGATGAACTGTCGTATGAGACTGCCATCTGGGTAGAGAGGTCTGGGTTCGTATGGGACCGCGAGGCCGCCACTTGTGATACTGTCGTATGGGCAGAGAGGTCTGGATTCATAGGGGATCGCGAGGCCGCCGATTGTGCTGATACTGTCGTCTGGGCAGAGAGGTCTGGGTTCATATGGGACCGCGAGGCCGCCACTTGTGCTGATACTGTCGTCTGGGCAGAGAGGTCTGGGTTCGTATGGGACCGCGAGGCCGCCACTTGTGATACTGTCGTCTGGGCAGAGAGGTCTGGGTTCGTATGGGACCGCGAGGCCGCCACTTGTGATACTGTCGTATGGGCAGAGAGGTCTGGGTTCGTATGGGACCGCGAGGCCGCCACTTGTGATACTGTCGTATGGGCAGAGAGGTCTGGATTCGTAGGGGATCGCGAGGCCGCCGATTGTGCTGATACTGTCGTCTGGGCAGAGAGGTCTGGGTTCGTATGGGACCGCGAGGCCGCCACTTGTGCTGATACTGTCGTCTGGGCAGAGAGGTCTGGGTTCGTATGGGACCGCGAGGCCGCCACTGGTGATACTGTCGTATGGGCAGAGAGGTCTGGGTTCGTATGGGACCGCGAGGCCGCCACTTGTGATACTGTCGTCTGGGCAGCGAGGTCTGGGTTCGTATGGGACCGCGAGGCCGCCACTTGTGATACTGTCGTTTGGGCAGAGAGGTCTGGATTCGTAGGGGATCGCGAGGCCGCCGATTGTGAGATCTTGGTATACATAGTAGGAATCCCCTGTCCTTAGGTGATAGATATATGTGGTTGTAGGATTGTAAATAGGTTCTAGGGAGGGGGTAACGTTCTGGCTGGGTTAGTGAGGCCCTGATGAGTGGGTTCTATCTGATCCGAAAACCCAAGCAGAACATTTGGCGTCACGAACCGTTTACGAAACCTGTGTGCGTTGTGGTTGTATTGTGTTTGCTTCTGGTGCGTGTGTGGTTTCGTTTGTGTATTATTTTTACATATCTGTGAGTGTAGTTTTCTTTTCTCTTTCTTCTTTTTCTTTCTCTCTTTTTCTTTATTTTCCAACATGTTTTCTAGAAAGTCGAAATCTACTTTTAAGTGCCCGTTGATATTCCCGGCTGGGATTCAACGCCTTATGACGCCTTAGCCCGTGAGTGGGCTGATTCTACTGGTTTGAGTGAGAATTGGAATTCTTTTTTGGAACTGGCGGAGCCGGCTGATGTGATCGCTTGTTTACAGAAGGCGCCCATATCTAAGGGTGATGACCTTCCCGTTTTGGGGCGCAGAGGTTGGATTGTTCTGTCTGCGTACAGGATCCTGCATGAGAGGCTGTTGAAATTACAGAATGTGCATAAGGATGTGGAAGCGAATTTTGTTAAGATTCAGAATGCTCATACTTTGTTGCGGTGTCAAAATAAGTTGCTTGCCGACAAACTAGATACGTACCAAACTATTGCCGAGAGGGCGGCTGTGCGAATTGCTCGTTATAAATACAAAAATCGGCGTGGTCGAGTTTCGAAGCGAAAGGTGCGTCTGGTCGTGGCGAAAGCCGGACTGGATTGGAATCCTGATGAATGGGATGGTAATATCTGGAACTCCAGTGATTCTCCTTCCTCGGGTGAGGAGTTTGCCAAGCGTGAGTCCTCTCGCTCCGGCCGTGATTGTAAATCTGCTTCTTGCGCCTCTGATGGTGCACTCCATGATTGCGTTCGTCCTTCGAGTGGGGTCGATCCTTCTTACACTGATTGTTCCTCTACGTGTACTGGTCGAGCTCCTTGTGATGCTCGTCCCGCGGTCTCGGTGCATCCGGTTTTTCGGCGGAAGTTGCAGCAGGCTCCCGGTGCTCCGAATGGTATTGCTTTAGACTCTTTGGAGGATTTTACTCAACAAGAAATTAGTGATATTTTACAAAGATTTCGGCAGCGAGCTGGTGAGTCCTTACTCACATGGATGGTGCGCCTTTATGAACTGGGCGCTGCTGGCATTATGTTGGATGCTGGCGATTGTTTGAAGGTTTGTTCCTTGAGTTCGGATTCTACTGTACAGGATCATTTTCGCAACTTTAATGTTGGTGGTCAAATTTCTTTGCTTCAATTGGCGACTGAGGGTTGTAATCAAAAATATCCTACTGAATCTGATTGGCCTGTGAATGACAAACCGTGGTATACTTTGCGCGATGCTACGCAACGTCTCAAAGAGGAGGTGATGAAAACGGCAATTTTTCTGAATACTGCTGACAGGTTGCTTGATGGTTTCTTGACATCTTCTGTGCGGAATCGTATTATTCGTTCTTCTCCTGTTGCTTATAAGCAGGTTATGATGACTTTATTGATTAATCAGACTGGTAACATGTTATCTGTGGTGCTTGAATCGGTACGCCAACTCGGTGAGTTGGGTGAGTGGTTTAAACCTGAACGGCAATCCCGGCCTGACACTCGTACTCCTGGTGACAATAAACTTACTAGACGTGATATCTTTCTTGGTCTTCTTGCCGATGGTGTGCGGAAAGAGGACATTGATGGTGAGACTACTTCTCGTTTGTGGGAAATGTTTCGCAAACGTGGCTTGGATCGGAAAGAGGGTGCCCGGCGTGTTCGGACGACTGAGTGTGATCGTGGTTTTTCTGACGGTAGCGGTGATGACGACCGCCGTGGGCGCTCTGATCGTTGTGATGATCGACGTTATGTGCGTGACTTGTCCCCCCGTCGTGAGAGGGAAAGAGAGAGGGGGAGAGACGATTATGTTAATAGCAGACGCAGAGATGATAGGGATCAATCCCCTGAGTTGAGAAGGAGAGAGGATCGACACACATTGGCCGATCGAAACCCGCAGTACAATGCAGGGAACAGTAATCCATTTCGTAATGGAGATGGATATGAACAGGAGGTATCGATACCTAGGAAACGTGAGAGTCTTTATCCTGATTTATCCTGGTACACAGAACGTAGTAAAGATGACTAGGAAATAGGTCAAGCTCCAGTACACAGATGGGCTCACAGAGATAATAGACCCTATGTAGATATTGATATTTATTGGAGACATCGTAATGTCCAAAGGGCCCGAGCATTGGTAGATACAGGAGCGGAGGCCACTCTTATTCATGGAAAATCAAAGAAGTTTAAAGGTCAGCCTTTTACAATTACCGGATTAGGTGGAAAGGAAACTCCCGCAGTTCAAACCTTACTTGAAATGAGAATAGGTAGAATTCCTAGAAAAGAATACTCTGTATTAGTGGTGCCACTCTTAGAATTCATAATTGGAATTGATATTTTGAAAGGAATGACTTTGCACTTAGATGATGGATGTTACCAATTTGGAACTAGGCATTATATATCGTCCAGGCCTGTGCGGGTTGGTCGTTTAAGAATGCCCCCCATAAAAGTTCCCCAGGCGACAAAAGTGGTTCGTCAGAAGCAGTATCGTATTCCGGGTGGTCATGAAGAGATTAGTACCACTATTCAGGAGTTGGTGGATGCAGGTGTTATCACCCCAGTTACTTCTGCTTGGAATAATCCTGTTTGGCCTGTACGTAAGAGTGATAATTCTTGGCGCATGACTGTTGATTATCGAGAATTGAATAGACACACACCCCCTTTGACTGTTGCAGTACCGGATGTTATTACCCTAATTGAAAGAATCCAAAAACATCCAGGTACATGGTATGCGTCCATTGATATTGCTAATGCTTTCTTTTCGATTCCGATTGCCCCTGAGTGTCAGGAACAGTTCAGTTTTACGTGGAATGGGCGTCAGATGACGTTTAGAAGTCTTCCTCAGGGCTATGTACATAGTCCTACGATATGTCACCGGTTGGTGGCAGAGCATTTGGCTGAGGTACCGGTTCATCCACAAATTCAGATGTGTCATTATATTGATGATGTTTTGATCCAAGGCGAAACACAAGAGGAAGTTCAGACCCAATTGGACAGAGTCATTGAGTGCCTGCGTGAGAAAGGTTGGGAAATCAATCCGGATAAATTACAAGGCCCGTCCCAGGCTGTAAAATTTTTGGGTATTAATTGGCATGCAGGACACCGTGAAGTGATCCCTCAGGTTAAACAGAAAATTCTTGATTTTGCAGTTCCGAGGAATAGGAAAGAAGCCCAAAGCTTCATTGGTTTATTTGGTTTTTGGCGTCAGCATATTCCTCATTTGAGTCAAATATTGGCCCCCTTGTACCGTGTCACTCGTAAAAAGAATGCATTTGAATGGGATAAACCACAGCAAGATGCGTTCAACCTAGCAAAAGAGGCAATTCAACATGCTTTGGATTTATGGCCCGTACGTGATGGTGAGGTGGATTTGAATGTGTCTGTACAGGGCCTTTATGCGAATTGGAGTTTGTGGCAGAAGCAAGGCAGGAGTAGAGTGCCGTTGGGTTTCTGGACCAAAAAGTTACCTGATGCTGGTGAGCGTTATACACCTTTTGAGAAACAGTTACTTGCATGTTATTGGGCTCTGGTGGATACCGAGCAACTGACTTTGGGTCATGATATAGTTTTGCGACCTGAAATTCCTATCATGCAGTGGGTTATGAGTTCGCCGAAAACTCACCGAATTGGACATGCTCAAGAGGCGAGTGTGATTAAATGGAAATGGTATATACAAGACAGGGCACGTGTGGGACAAAAAGGAGTTGCATCTTTGCATGAGCAGGTGGCGCGGGCGCCATCGACTGAGACTGAGAGTGAATGTTCCGTACCTTTAGTACAGGAGTCTCCTGTTAAGTGGGGTAGACCTTTTGATGATTTGTCCGCAGAGGACAGAAACCATGTCTGGTTTACGGATGGTTCAGCAAGGTTCATAGGGACGAAACGGCACTGGAAAGCGGTGTCCTATAATCCGATCACACAAAAATTGCTGAGTACAACTGGTGAGGGTAAGAGCAGTCAATTTGCTGAACTTTATGCTGTTTATCAAGTTCTGAAACAAGAGTTACCTGGCACATGTCATATTTTCACCGATTCTTGGTCTACTGCCAATGGACTGGCAGTTTGGTTACCGACTTGGCATTCCCATAATTGGGAATTGCATTCAAAACAATTGTGGGGAAAAGAATTATGGCAGGAGATTTGGGAGATGCTCCCACAGAGTACTGTTACAATCTTCCATGTGGATGCTCACACCCCGATAGATTCTCTTGACAAATTTTTTCATAACATTGCAGATGAGAAATCTAAAATTACTGAGGCAGTGGTGGACAGGCAAGATTCTGATATTGCGGGATTGGCGAAATGGGCCCACCAGAAGGCAGGACATTTTGGAGAGAAAGCCACTAGCAGGTGGGCTGCTGATCGAGGAATTTATATTCCCCTAGATTTAATTAAAAATGCTATTTTACATTGTCCCATTTGTCAGCATATTAGGCAGCGCAAAGTGCCCCAAATTGTTAAAGGTCATTTACATCGCGGGAAACTGCCCGCTCAAATTTGGCAGATTGATTACATCGGTCCACTTCCCATGAGTAGGAATTGTCAATATGTTTGCACTATTGTCGATACATACAGTGGCCTGTTGGTAGCCCTTCCCTGTAAGCAAGCTACCCAATTGAATACCATTAAAACATTGGAATTGATTATGATGTATTATGGTGTGCCATTCCAAATTCAATCTGATAATGCATCCCATTTTCGTGGAAGATTGGTACAGGAATTCTGTGTGGAAAACAATATTGACTGGGTGTTTCATATCCCCTACTATCCGCAGGCCTCGGGTCTTGTGGAGAGATTGAATGGTCTGCTGAAGGAGCAGCTGCGTAAATTGACAGATGACAAATATAAGAATTGGCGAGACTTTTTGCCCCAAGCGCTATTAATTTTGAATAATCGTCCTTTTCTAAATGCTGAATCTCCACTTATGCGTTTGTTCCCTCCGAATGTTAATGCTCAGCCAAATGAAATCAGAGAGACTGTGATGTACTGGGAAATTACTCCCGGAGCTATGGCTCCATGTAGAGCGACCCCAGGGTCGGCAGGTTTAGACTTGCATGCTATGGATGACACCGTTATAAAAGGTAAAGATCGGGTCATCATCGCGACCGGTGTTGGTGTTCATATACCACCCGGGAATTTTGGATTAATCGCCCCTAGATCGGGGCTGGCTGTAAAAGGCATTCAGGTACTTGGAGGGGTCATTGACAGTGATTATCAGGGAGAGATTAAGGTGCTCCTGCTGAATAGCAGTGAGGCTGACTTGCTGATCCATCGAACTGACCGAGTGGCTCAATTACTCATAATGCCTGTCTTCAGTGGTGGGATGGTAAAAGGCACTGCCCCAACTTTGCTAACTGTACGAGGCCAGAAAGGTTTTGGCTCCACAGATAACCCTGGGGCCAGGGTTTGGGTGCAGTCGCCTAAGAATCCCCCTGAACAAGCAGAGGTCATCGCCACCGGTCATGACAACACCATTTTAGTTATGAGACCAGGGAAAGATAGCTGGGAAGCGGTCCCGGCTGACAAATGTTACTTACGAGAATGATTAATGCCTGTATTTGATTCTCTTTCAGATCATTCTTTGGACTGCTGCTGCAGGATGTGTCGTCGTCGGACTATTTTCGGGTTGGTTCGAGGAGAGAGGAGGAATCCCGTCAATCCGGGATGAGCTACGCACCCAAGTGTCGCGTTCCCTCGCTGCGTGGGATTCCTCATCGAACTTTTGGACCTTCCTGGCGAAAAGGGTGACCGATGCCCCTCACTTTTGTTTGACGCCGATGAGATCTGTACACGACATCTTAGCGACCTGTCTGGTTGCTGTCCCTGCCTCGCTGGAAACTTTGACTAATATTTTTAACATTTCAAAGGCCCGCCCCAATGTTCTTCTGGGCGATTTTGCCACCCATGCGTATTGCCCCTTATGTACTGAACTACCAGACCAGATACCCCCCGTCCAGTCCCAAATAGTTACCTATAATATCACACAAGGAGATATGTGTTTTTTCCTTACGTGTAATCCTAGTGCAATTTCTGAATGTCTGCGTCTGAAATTGAAAGGTGTTACTTCCTTCACCCTTCATGAGCGAACTTTGTGCTTTCAAAGGACACCGAAAACATGTGCTTCGGTCCAGAACAATATGACTTGCAAGAGTTTGGTAGTTACCCCTAGTCATTATCGCACGATGTTACTACCTGCCGGATGGCTTTTCTCATGTGGTAATACTTCCTGGCCATATGTCCCCGCAAATATTTCTGGTGGCCCTTGTGCCATTACGAGACTCAGTTTACTAATGTTCTCGTCACATCCGAATGCCAATTCTCGTGTGATTCGAGATACAGTGAGATTACAGGAGGATTGTGACTCATCTTTGCATTTATATTCTAAGTCCGAATATCTTAGCCTGGCTGTTTCAATTATTAGTGTGTTCCCGCTTTGGCAGTTTATAATGCCAAATCTATTGAGAAAATGGCCTGCTGGATGGTGAAATCCATTAATAATACTTCCACAGTCCTGTCGGACATGCTATTAGACGCCCAGGGTGAACGAAGGGCTATCTTGCAAAATCGAGCGGCCATTGATTATCTTTTGCTTAAACATGGACACGATTGTTCCGATTTTGAGGGTCTTTGTTGTTTTAACTTGTCTGATCATACACAATCCATTCGAGCTCACATTAACAAGCTACATGACTTGACAGAAGAAGTAAGAAAACACATTGATCAGGGCTGGTTTGACTGGCTCTTTAATTGGTTACCTGATTTGCATTTCTTACGTCAAATATTAGGAGGTATTCTGATTACTATCGCCATTTTGATTTCCATCTGTTGCTTTATTCAGTGTGTTCCTTCACTACTTCAATTCTGCACACCTGGTACTCGACATAGATCAGTTAGTTTTGTTTCATATTATTCTTCCACAGATGTTAGTTCCATTTAATGAATGTATAATAGACTGAAGTCAAGGGTGAAATGTTCTGCTCGATTTTCCTGGCCTTCTTGTGTTAACAAGTGATTGGATGTGACTTCAGTCTCTTATCATTCAAGCCTAAGGGTTAGAGTAGTGAATGGAGCCTATTTACTAGGCACTTTGATATGATTCTGTGCCCTTCCCCATAGATCAGGGCTTGCATATATAGCCTAGGGGATAGATTCGTTAGTATTAGGGATAACCTGTCCTATAGTGAGGGTATTTCATTGAGCTGTGCTGAATTCAGGCCGGTTAGGCCTCAAACGGGAGAGACTCCATCTTTCTTTCTGCTTCGGCAGCTTGGGATGCTTCTAGGCCAAAAGCTATGTTTTAGTTATGAGGTGTTATTCGCTTGGAGAGAACCGGTTCAGGCCGGCCCTTATCGAAGGATTGTATTTTTCTTCATGCCGAAGACACTACATCAGGCCGGCCGGCTGGGAACGTGTCCTTGGTACGGGGAGGTACAAGAATTTGGTGGGCGGCAGGTTACGGGCCGGAATTTTCCATGAGGAAATGCACCTCTATATTAGTGAAAGTCTTAGGCAGTTACATGTTCAGTCCGTAGGCGGCATCTGGCCGTTAGCAGTAAAGCTACTACTTATTCCAGGGAAGACAGACGCCATCTTGAAGGCGGAGAAGAACCGAGAGACAGATGCTTTCCTAGCAGAATAGCCAGAGAGGAGAGAGTAGCCGATAAGGAAGAGGTTCCAGTGACTCGAAGAAGGGTGACTCCCGGCGAGCCGAGATACAGACGAGAAGGGAACCTAGATGACCACTGAGTGCAGGCTACATACTACTAAGGTGATGTCGACCCTTTCTTATTAGAGTGTACAACTTAATCTTTCACTTTTCTTTGCAGGTTATGTGTTATATCGTAATGTTATGTGATTATGTATGTAATGAGTAATAAAATATTCAGTTTGTAGTGAACCAACATGTACTGCGTGTTCTTGTATAAGAGGGTAGCCTATTCTTCTAGTCAGCTGCGGCTACATGAACAGATGTTAACCCTGATCAGGTAAGTGGTAACTGAATAAGGGAAAGAGGAGCCCCTCGAACCTGAGAACAGGCTGTACTCAAACTGACAATCCTTGTGTGATCTGATGAATAGTGAGCCCTTTTTGTATGTTATGGTAACCATAGGATGAACTGTCGTATGAGACTGCCATCTGGGTAGAGAGGTCTGGGTTCATATGGGACCGCGAGGCCGCCACTTGTGATACTGTCGTATGGGCAAAGAGGTCTGGATTCATAGGGGATCGCGAGGCCGCCGATTGTGCTGATACTGTCGTCTGGGCAGAGAGGTCTGGGTTCATATGGGACCGCGAGGCCGCCACTTGTGCTGATACTGTCGTCTGGGCAGAGAGGTCTGGGTTCGTATGGGACCGCGAGGCCGCCACTTGTGATACTGTCGTCTGGGCAGAGAGGTCTGGGTTGGTATGGGACCGCGAGGCCGCCACTTGTGATACTGTCGTATGGGCAGAGAGGTCTGGGTTCGTATGGGACCGCGAGGCCGCCACTTGTGATACTGTCGTATGGGCAGAGAGGTCTGGATTCGTAGGGGATCGCGAGGCCGCCGATTGTGCTGATACTGTCGTCTGGGCAGAGAGGTCTGGGTTCGTATGGGACCGCGAGGCCGCCACTTGTGCTGATACTGTCGTCTGGGCAGAGAGGTCTGGGTTCGTATGGGACCGCGAGGCCGCCACTGGTGATACTGTCGTATGGGCAGAGAGGTCTGGGTTCGTATGGGACCGCGAGGCCGCCACTTGTGATACTGTCGTCTGGGCAGAGAGGTCTGGGTTCGTATGGGACCGCGAGGCCGCCACTTGTGATACTGTCGTTTGGGCAGAGAGGTCTGGATTCGTAGGGGATCGCGAGGCCGCCGATTGTGAGATCTTGGTATACATAGTAGGAATCCCCTGTCCTTAGGTGATAGATATATGTGGTTGTAGGATTGTAAATAGGTTCTAGGGAGGGGGTAACGTTCTGGCTGGGTTAGTGAGGCCCTGATGAGTGGGTTCTATCTGATCCGAAAACCCAAGCAGAACAGTCACCCTCAATTATAAGGACAATTCCAAACAGTCTTTCAGGGGGAGCCACGCGAGTATCAGCAGTTTCAACACTCACAAATGTATTAGTTGCTGTCGCCGCCAGATATGGACGCAGTGCTTGCCGCACTATTGTAACTTCTGCCGCGCTGTCGAGCAGCGTTAGCGCCCCTGTCAGGTTCCGAAGCTGTGTCCGTACCATCTGAGGCATACCTCGCCGTTAGTGCAGCAACTTTCTTTTTCTGAAACGGGGGCCGTTGACGTGCAGACTCGTCCTGCTTGCCTTTACCGTCAGCCTGGCGAGGTTGCTCACGACCTTGAGCACCTCTTCCTTTCCCACGGTCTCCGCCACCGGATTGTGAAGCCGATGTTTCCTGTGAAGAACGAGGAGAGCGTTGTTCAGAAACCTGAAATCTATCAGGTGACTTAATACGAGAACGATCGCGCAGATCATACGTGCGGTCAATGGCGACTGAACGGGTGAGGTAGAACGAGAACCCATTTTCTGTTGCTGTTTCCCCTCTTTCTTAGCTCTTCAACTTTGTTTCGGAAAGTTGGGCTTTTCGTCTTTCCTAGACGAACTCACCTTAGTTTGCTGTACTACTTCAGGAATGATTATTGTGGGTTTCACACCTAAGGCGCTACGTCCTACCATTCTGTATGCTTTCGCAATAATTTTCGCGAATGCCCTGGGCCTGTCGTTCACATCCACAAGTTCCAGCATATTTCCTACTTGGAACTGCATGGCATCTCCTTTGAAGTTGCCCATCACGATGGAACAAACCACATCGAAGCTGTCGACAAGCCTCATTCCCAATTCAATAGCAGCTTCCGCACCGTGATTCTCTTGAACCTTTTTGATCACGGATGGCAGCACAGACATAGACGGAGTGCCATAGCACTTCGAATAGGTCGCAGCAAAGACCTTACCCCAGTTGTCACAATCGACAATATCCGGGACCAGGTCCGTCGGCAAAGTAATGGTGAGTATTCTGTGTTTTTCCACAGGAGTGGTGTTTGGAAAAACCGCCTCCAGTTGGTCAAATTTTTCAGCAAGCCAATAAGGAATTTCATGCTTACTCTGGGGGCGCTTGCCTACTACCGAATTAACCATAACAGGACTAATAACCACCGCGTGGTGGTCAGTCGTGTTTCCCGCAACAGCAGGTGCCCCCGCATGCACGTTGCGTGAAACGTACTGCACTAAAGCCCTATGGACCGTAATCAGGGCTGTGTGTAGCACCCGCAACTCAGCCACCGCCACCGTCATGTAGCGAGGATGAGGCGTAAAACCGGCTAGCACCGGCCATGTGGCCCCTGCAATAGACAACGGGCCCATTCTAGTCGATGCCACCGCATGGGGAAGGGCGCCATTAAACCAAATTGTATGCTGCCAGGCAGAAATAGGAATTTCCAGTGTCCTATACGGGATAGACCAGGGGAAGCTGTGTGGCAGTATAGGTGTGAAATGTATTGTTAGAAATGGGGGTCTCTAGTTGGCAATGGCTGGCCACTGTCCAAGTAGGGACCCTTCTTCCTAAGTCAGAGTAAGCAGCCTACACCCTTTGACAACCTCTGCTCAACCCTGTTATAACGTAGCACGAGCAGCTAGGCTTATCTCAGAGGCAGTGTGTGAAGCATTTATGACCATACACAGTAATATAATGAGGAACACTACAAATGGACACCACTCAAGTAGTTATGAAAAAATAGGTATTTTTATATAGACTTAATCACAAGACCAAGAACAGTAAAAATCCACAATACTATAAAAATATAATTACTTTAGAAATGCTGCCAAGAAAAATAGTTCAGGATGCACAAAATGATGTTTAGTTCAAGGCAGTGGTCTCTGCGACCCTTTTACTCACAAAGTATCTGGTTCCTGGAGCAAAGCAACAAAAATGTCGCTAAGGAGTTGTAGCGATAAATTTCCTCACGCTAGCCAGCGATGCGTTGAATCCTTACCGCAAGGGAGGATGATGCGCTGGGTTGCGGGCAATACAAAGTGACAAACTTCTTCACGCTAAGCCGGTGATGCGATAAAATCCTTGCCGCGAAGGGAGGATGATGCACCGAGCCTGTTGCGTGTGCGATCTTGCTGCGATGACGAAAATGGCGCTCTGCGAGGGAGCGACGATCCGGATGCGATGCGTCCGCGCTGCGATGATCCTGTTGCGATGATTTGGGGTTAGCGAGCGCTTTGGGGCCCGCTAACAAGCGATGCGATGATCTTCGGGGCAGCGGCCCTTTCCAGGCCCGCAGACAGGTGCTGCGACGATCTTCAGATAGCGGGCGTTTTCAGGCCCGCTGACAGGAGCTGCGACGATTTTCAAATAGCGGGCGTTTTCAAGCCCGCTGACAGGAGCTGCGACGATTTTCAGATAGCGGGCGTTTTCAGACCCGCTGACAAATGATGCGACCTTCTTCGGGGATAGCGAGCGCTCGGCGACAGCGGAGCGGCGATTTTTCTCACGCTCACCAGCTGCAGCGACTCGCTAACGGGGGTTAGCGACGATTTTCAGCGCTCTCTTCTCAGCAGTAGAACTAGAGGCCCTGGAACACACAGGAGCCTCACCTGCAGATAGTAATCCTTGCTGGGAGGAAACAGGAGGCTGATGGTGGAGTCTGATGTGCCTGAGACTCCAGCAGGAGGCTAGCTCTCTTCTAGCCCTTGGGTGATTGCTGTAGCAAAAATAGAAGTCCAATCAAAGTTCTTTTACTCTTCTCTGAAGTCCAGTAGTAACAGCTGCAGGCCAGTCCCAGAAACAGCACACAAGCACAAGGACAGTCCTTCTCCTGCAGATTCCTGTAGTTACATGGACAGAGGTTCTTCTTGTTGTCCAGGAGCAATACAAATTGTAGGGGTTTGTGCACAAATATTTATACCACCAAAGTCTTTGTTCTTAGGGGTCCCAAGTCTCTGAACCCAGCCAGAACCAGTTCTGCCCAGCCCTGGAGCACTTTGTTGATCAGGCTGCATCCTTCCTTTCAGAAAGAGGGGGTCTGCCTCAGACGCACAGTGGGAGGTGGAGCCAGCATTCACCTTGACAGGCACAGCCCTATTCAAGTGCAGGAGCTACCCCTCCCCTCACACCAAGGCAGGTCGCTCTATTCAACCCAGGTCTGACTCAGCCTGCCCTGTCCCTCCAAAACCAGACAGCCAATACACATAATAGCAGAGCAAACTGGAAGGCTTAGGCAAGAAAGTACCTATACTCTAAAAGTGGTAGTTTCAAACACAGAATATAAAAATAACCTTCACTAAAAGATGTATTTTAATATTCTGAGCTCAGGCATACTAAATTCGTTTTTCTACCATGTATAGCCCAGACCTCCCATTCTGGCCTATGGAGAACAGGTAGCCTTACAGTAGTGAAAAACGAAATGGGGTGTAATTCACTACTAGGACATGCTACATACAACAGGGCATATCCTACCTTACACATACAATGCGCCCTATCATAAGGGGGGCTTACAGGATGCCAAGGGAAGGTTTAGTGGTTGGGAAGTGGGTGCACTTCACAGCCAAGATGGCAGTTCTGGACTGCACGCAGACACTGCAGTGGCAGGTCTGAGACACACTTTACAAGCTGCTTCTGTGGGTGGCACAAACCAGTGCTGCAGGCCCACCAGCAGCATTCGGTTTACCAGCCCTGGGCACACACAGGCCACGCTACTAGGGACTAACAGTGGCACTGAATGGCAGTGGCACAGCGCCCAGAGCATCTATAACCAGCAAAAACAGAGGAGACACAGCGAAAAAATGGAAGGGAGACTCACGCCAATGGTGCCAGGTCTAACACACGTCCCCTCCAGCTGAAATGTGGGGAGAACTACCCATCCCCTGGGAGGTTCTCATCACTAAGGCGGAAAAATCTGGACAGACCATCAGCATTGGCGTGTTCTGTACCAGGGCGGTGTTCCACCGTAAAGTCCATACCCTGTAGGGAAATGGACCACTTTAACAACTTGGGATTCTCACCCCTCATCTGCATCAACCACCTGAGGGGCCTGTGGTCGGTCTGAACCCGGAAGTGAGTCCCAAACAGGTATGGTCTCAGCTTCTTCAGCGCCCAGACCACAGCAAATGCCTCTCGCTCAATCGCACTCCACCTCTATTCCCGTGGAAGTAACCTCCTACTGATGAAGGCTACAGGTTGGTCTAGTCCCTCCTCATTCATCTGTGACAGAACAGCCCCCACCCCATGCTCTGAAGCGTCTGTCTGGACAATAAATTCCTTAGCAAAGTTGGGCGCCTGGAGTACGGGTGCTGTACACATGGCAGTCTTGAGGGCATCAAAAGCTTGCTGACAGGTGTCATTCCAGTTCACAATATTTGGCTGCTTCTTGGAAGTCAGCTCAGTCAAGGGGGCAACAATGCTGCCATACCCCTTGACAATCCTCCTGTAATAACCTGTGAGTCCTAAGAAGGCCCTCACCTGGGTCTGGGTCCTTGGGGGCTCCCAAGCCAGGATGGTTGCAATCTTGGGCTGTAGAGGTGCCACCTGGCCACTCCCTACCTGGTGTCCTAAGTACACCACAGAACCCTGCCCAATCTGGCACTTACTGGCCTTGATTGTGAGGCCTGCTCTGCGCAGCGCCATCAACACTTCCCAGAGGTGGTGTAAGTGGTCCTCCCACGAGGAACTAAATACGGCAATGTCGTCCCGGTAGGCGGCACTGAAATCCTTCAGCCCAGCCAACACCTGGTTGACCAACCTCTGAAAGGTGGCAGGGGCATTCTTCATTCCAAAGGGCATCACACGGAACTGGTAGTGCCCATCTGGGGTGGAGAATGCTGACCTCTCCTTTGCCCCATCAGTTAAGGCAATCTGCCAGTACCCAGACGTTAGATCAAACGTACTGAGGTACCGGGCAGCCCCTAACCGATCTATGAGCTCATCAGCTCTGGTGATGGGGTGCACGTCGGTTCTCGTGACCGAATTGAGACCTCGGTAGTCCACACAGAACCTAAGTTCTGGGGTGTCACCAGGCGCTGCAGCCTTTGGTACCAAGACACGGGGCTGGACCAAGAGCTGCTAGAGGACTCAATTACCCCCAGGGCAAACATTTTGGAGACCTCCTCCTTAATGCAGGACCTTACCCTGTCAGTCACTCTGTAAGCCTTGTGCTTGACAGGAGGACTGTCCCCGGTGTCTACGCACCAGTCAGTGACACCAGGTACCAGGGAAAATAAATCTGGAAATTGCCCCAACAGCTGGTGGCAATCTCTCTGCTGTTCTGGGGTCAGTGTGGTGGAGAGGACCACACCCTCCACTGACCCATCCTTCTCTCCTGCACACAGGAGGTCAGGAAGAGGCTCACTCTCCTCCTCCATCCCTGCATCTGTGGCAAGAAGCATGCCCAATTCAGACCTCTCAAAGTGGGGCTTTAGGCGATTCACATGCAGGACCCGCAGGGAATTCCTGGGAGATTTAAAGTCCACCAAATAGGTAACTTGACTTTGTCGCTCCACCACCTCAAATGGACCGGTCCACTTATCTTGGAGCGCACAAGGCTCCACTGGGGCCAGTACCCAAACCTTTTGACCAGGTTGAAACTCGCCCAGAGTGGCATTCTGGTCGTGCCAACGTTTCATCTCCTCCTGGCTGGCTTCCAGATTTGCCTCAGCAATGTTTCTGAAACGCCGAGTTTGGTTCCTGAAGGCCAGGATGTAGCTAAACACATCCTGGGGAGGTTTCCTGGGAGATTGCTCCCAGCCTTCTTTGACCAGACTCAGAGGCCCTCTTACCGGATGGCCATAGAGCAGTTCAGAGGGACTGAACCCTAAGGACTTCTGTGGCACTTCACGGTATACAAACAACAGGCATGGCAAGAGGACGTCCCACTTACGCCTCAGGGGCTCTTCTAGGCCCATGATCATGCCCTTCAAGGTCCGGTTGAATCTCTCAACCAGACCGTTACCCTGGGGGTGGTAAGGAGTGGTGAACTTGTAAGTCACCCCACACTCCTTCCACAGAGACTTCATATACTGGGAGATGAAGTTGGTCCCCCTGTCGCTCACCACCTCTCTGGGGAACCCCACACGGGAGAAGATCCCCATCAGTGCACGTCCCACCACGGGGGCCGTCACTGTCCTGAGCGGGATGGCTTCAGGGTACCGGGTGGCATGGTCCACCAAGACCAGGATGTACCTGTTGCCCATGGCTATCTTGGGGTCCAGAGGCCCCACAATGTCAATGCCCACTCGCTCGAATGGGGTACTAACAACTGGGAAGGGTTGGAGTGGGGCTTTGATCTTCCCCCCACTCTTCCCACTTGCCTGGCAAGTCTCACAGGTCCTACAATATGTATCTGAACTCTTGCGCATCTGGGGCCAATAAAAGTGGGTGACCAGCCTTTTAAAGGTCTTGGTCTGCCCCAGATGTCCTGCCAATGGAATGTCATGAGCCAACCCCAGTAGGAAGGTTCTGAAGCACTCGGGTACCACCAGCACACGGGCTGACCCCGGCTCAGCAACCTTAGGCTCGCTATACAGGAGACTGTTCTCCCAATAAATCAGATGTGAACCGGACATATCACCTGCTGCCTGGGCTGCAGCCTGTTGTCGCATACCCTCAAGAGAGGGGCAAGTTCTCTGCTGTTCACAAAACTCCTCCCTGGTGGGCCCCCCTTCCTGCTGCCACTGGGTCAGCTCAGGCAGGTCCCCCAGGTCGGTACTCTGCTCCCCGGTAGGCTCCAGGGCATCCCCCTCAGGGTCTGCTCCCTCCTGGGCCGTGGGAACCAAGGGGGCAGGTTTCCCACGCCCCCTGCCCCCTCCCTCTAAGGCAGGGACCTGGGCCATATTCTCAGGCTCCAGGTCTTTCTCAACACTCTCTTTGGCTGCCATGGACCAAGTGGTAGCACATGCCCACTCAGGCAGTCCCAACATTTGCAAGTGAGCTCTCCTCTCCACTGTAGCCCATGGTGAGTTCTCTAAATCATTGCCCAACAGACAGTCCACAGGCATGGCGGGCCTCACAGCCACCTGAAGAGTTCCTGAGACCCCCCCCCCCACTCAAAGGGAACCTGAGCCACCTCACATTGGCTCTCTGTGTTGTCTGCAGACACTACTGGGTAGAATGCATGGGGCACAACCTGCTCTTTGGACACCAACCGGGAGCTGACAGCAGTTACACTGGCTCCTGTGTCCCTCAGAGCCTCCACACTATGGCCATTGATGGTTACCCACTGCCTGTATTTTTTAGTGTTATCAGGCAGTGCAGGCTTAGGAACCATTTCAAAGTCTCCTAGGGAGACAAGGGTCAATTCTACGGGATCCCACCCACCTTGGGCACCCATCTCCTCTTCCCCCAGGGCTACACTAGCAAGCTGGCGGGGTGGTGCACGGGGTGGTGCAGGAGTATCCCTTTGGGGACACTGGAGATCAAAGTATCTGTGGCCCACCTGGCCACACTTAAAACAAGTAGTGGGCCCCCTTGGAACAGGCCTACCTGTTGGGGGCATTGGCTTCTTATCTTGGGGAGGCTGGGAGACCACTGCCTGGTTCCCTTGGGAATTATCTTGGGGCCCTCGGTGGAACTCCCTTGGTTTACCCCTGCCCCCCCCACCTCCCTGCTGGGGACCCTGCTCACCTTTGGCGAAGTCTCCCACTGGACCCTTGCGAACCCGGGTGCTCACCCAGCGGTCCGCCTCCTCAGCAAGCTTCCTAGGGTTAGTCAGCTTGCAATCTATCAGATGCTGGCGTAGCTCAGGAAAACAATTACTAGAAAAATGCTCCCATGCAATCAAGTCATACAGTTGCTCAAAGGTTTCTACTTTGCTGCCTTTTACCCAGCGCTCCATTCCTCTGCCAAAAAAAGACACATATTCAACCCATGTGGTACCCTCTATCTTCTTGCAGGTTCTAAATCTCTGCCTGTACGTTTAAGGGGTCAAACCATAGCGGGTAATCAAAGCTTCCTTCATGTGGGCATAAATCATCCTACTTTCTGGGGGTAGGTCCAACAAGGTATTCCTCCCCTCACTCACAAAGCGTCCCCACAACCCCGCTCCCCAATCCTTCTCAGGGACCCGGTGGGACACCATAGCTAATTCATAAGCGGCAAACCATTGCCCAATATCCTCACTTTTATGAAAATCCTTAATAACCTCTTTAGGGATATACACTCTACTCTCAGTGTGCACTACTGGTATGCTGCCACCAGAGGGGGAGATCTCAATACTCTTGGCCTTAATCTCCAACTCCCTCAAAATTCTCTCATGTTCAAATTTCATCTTCATTATCTCAACTTCCAACTTCTTATTCTCTAGATCTCTCTGACCATCCAATTTAAGCTTAGCCATCTCCATATTATGCCGCCTATCTCTCTCCCTGTCCTCCATCTCTTCTGGAGTCAGGCCCCTTGAGGACACACTAGTGCCCGGGCTGGAAACTGTTTTATCCCCTACCAAATCTACAATTTTGTCCTGCTGCTCTCCTCCATTCTCTCCCCCCTCCACAGGCTCTTCCACATTCCTAGGGGCATCCCTGGCTTCTAACCAGGCCTTCAGCGCCTTGTAATACTCTTCCCTTCTAGTGAGGCCTGTGATAGGGACTGTGAAGCGTTTACAAAAATATCTGAGCTGCTTGGCATTGTAGGTGTCTAATTTCTCTTCTTCCCAGGAGAGATCCTCAGAGGCATTGGATCTGCGCTTGCCCATTGTGGCAATAACTGGCAATAACGATCAAAAATAGAATCAAAACTCTCAAAAACGTACGTGGTTATGTTATGGTCTGCACTCACTAGTAGTGTACACTATAATTACTGTATGCAATCATAAATGCAAGTCCAGATCCTCACCGCTGACCACCAATGTTAGAAATGGGGGTCTCTAGTTGGCAATGGCTGGCCACTGTCCAAGTAGGGACCCTTCTTCCTAAGTCAGAGTAAGCAGCCTACACCCTTTGAAAACCTCTGCTCAACCCTGTGGTAACGTAGCACGAGCAGCTAGGCTTATCTCAGAGGCAGTGTGTGAAGCATTTATGACCATACACAATAATATAATGAGGAACACTACAAATGGACACCCTTCAAGTAGTTATGAAAAAATAGGTATTTTTACATAGACTTAATCACAAGACCAATAACAGTAAAAATCCACAATACTATCAAAATATAATTACTTTAGAAATGCTGCCAAGAAAAATAGTTCAGGATGCACAAAATGATGTTTAGTTCAAGGCAGTGGTCTCTGCGACCCTTTTACTCACAAAGTATCTGGTTCCTGGAGCAAAGCAACAAAAATGTCGCTAAGGAGTTTTAGTGATAAATTTCCTCACGCTAGCCAGCGATGTGTTGAATCCTTACCGCAAGGGAGGATGATGCGCTGGGTTGCGGGCAGGACAAAGCGACAAACTTCTTCACGCTAAGCCGGTGATGCGATAAAATCCTTGCCACGAAGGGAGGATGATGCACCGAGCCTGTCGCGTGTGCGATCCGCGAGGGAGCGACGATCCGGATGCGATGCGGGGAAAATGGCGAACGCTCTGCGTCCGCGCTGCGATGATCCTGTTGCGATGATTTGGGGTTAGCGAGCGCTTTGGGGCCCGCTAACAAGCGATGCGATGATCTTCAGATAGCGGGCGTTTTCAGGCCCGCTGACAGGAGCTGCGACGATTTTCAAATAGCGGGCGTTTTCAGGCCCGCTGACAGGAGCTGCGACGATTTTCAGATAGCGGGCATTTTCAGACCCGCTGACAAATGATGCGATCTTCTTCGGGGATAGCGAGCGCTCGGCGACAGCGGAGCGGCGATTTTTCTCACGCTCACCAGCTGCAGCGGCTCGCTAACGGGGGTTAGCGACGATTTTCAGCGCTCTCTTCTCAGCAGTAGAACTAGAGGCCCTGGAACACACAGGAGCCTCACCTGCAGATAGTAATCCTTGCTGGGAGGAAACAGGAGGCTGATGGTGGAGTCTGATGTGCCTGAGACTCCAGCAGGAGGCTAGCTCTCTTCTAGCCCTTGGGTGATTGCTGTAGCAAAAATAAAAGTCCAATCAAAGTTCTTTTACTCTTCTCTGAAGTCCAGTAGTAACAGCTGCAAGCCAGTCCCAGAAACAGCACACAAGCACAAGGACAGTCCTTCTCCTGCAGATTCCTGTAGTTACACGGACAGAGGTTCTTCTTGTTGTCCAAGAGCAATACAAATTGTAGGGGTTTGTGCACAAATATTTATACCCCCAAAGTCTTTGTTCTTAGGGGTCCCAAGTCTCTGAACTCAGCCAGAACCAGTTCTGCCCAGCCCTGGAGCACTTTGTTGATCAGGCTGCATCCTTCCTTTCAGAAAGAGGGGGTCTGCCTCAGACGCAGAGTGGGAGGTGGAGCCAGCATTCACCTTGCCAGGCACAGCCCTATTCAAGTGCAGGAGATACCCCTCCCCTCACACCAAGGCAGGTCGCTCTATTCAACCCAGGTCTGACTCAGCCTGCCCTGTCCCTCCAAAACCAGACAGCCAATACACATAATAGCAGAGCAAACTGGAAGGCTTAGGCAAGAAAGTACCTATACTCTAAAAGTGGTAGTTTCAAACACAGAATATAAAAATAACCTTCACTAAAAGATGTATTTTAATATTCTGAGCTCAGGCATACTAAATTCGTTTTTCTACCATGTTCTGTGGGTCAGTTAGGACTATAGAATGTAATAGCCCAGACCTCCCATTCTGGCCTATGGAGAACAGGTAGCCTTACAGTAGTGAAAAACGAAATGGGGTGTAATTCACTACTAGGACTTGCTACATACAACAGGGCATGTCCTACCTTACACATACAATGCGCCCTATCATAAGGGGGGCTTACAGGATGCCAAGGGAAGGTTTAGGGGCTGGGAAGTGGGTGCACTTCACAGCCAAGATGGCAGTTCTGGACTGCACGCAGACACTGCAGTGGCAGGTCTGAGACACACTTTACAAGCTGCGTCTGTGGGTGGCACAAACCAGTGCTGCAGGCCCACCAGCAGCATTCGGTTTACCAGCCCTGGGCACACACAGGCCACGCTACTAGGTACTAACAGTGGCACTGAATGGCAGTGGCACAGCGCCCAGAGCATCTATAACCAGCAAAAACAGAGGAGACACAGCGAAAAAATGGAAGGGAGACTCACGCCAATGGTGCCAGGTCTAACACGTATCATTGTCATCAACCGCTGGAAACAATTCATATGGGAATGACGCATCAGCACTGACCACAAAAATAACAGCCATCCCTTCATCCGGCACCCCATACTGCGTCAAATGACGGCGCAAAGGGGTCCGACTGTGTGCGGCGATATCGACCCCCATAAGGACACACTAAAGAGTAACAACGATATCCACAGTAGCACTGGGGTTCAGAAGAAACTGACCTTTTTAATGATCAAGCTTGAATGAACCTTTAGTCGAAATCTAGGTAGGTTAAGCCGTCACTCCCGTCAACCGGAAACTAGAGTGAGGGCGTTGTGGACTAATAAAAGCACTGCTAAGGCGTTTCAAATCAATAGACCAAACATTAGGTGCGCCATGTTGCAGGGATTCTGCTTATGCACAGAACTATGCGCAGGAAACCAGGACCTCAGAGAATTGTGGTGTACCAAAAACTCCCCTCAGAACCCAGAGCCCCTTATCCCGACCAGCATCAGTGTCCCATTCGTTATCCGAGATTTAACTCGGCTGTCCCAATGTATAGACAACCCAGAACAAGCGACTTAGGATATTCTCAGGAATGGTGGGAATCAGAAATACCTGTTCGTATTCTTATATCAGTCCACAACAGAATAACAAAGACACGGTAAAGTTTAAAGAGTTTATTTTATAAACCTCGCGTCCTAAGATGCAGTACTTTGGCTAACATAAGCAGACAAATGGTCAAGATCAGAACCATCAGCATTGTTACAATACCATAGAAAATGAAAGGAGCAATCATAATAAAATGACAGCGGAAATCAGCCACCCTCCTTTCTCTAATAAACTAATAGGCTATTATTAGACTAACAGAAGGTCTCTAGGCTTGAATGGGGGACCCCATACCGTATAGATCAGCTTAGTGGAATCACATCACAGGATCAGCTAGGCTCTCTCCTGCAACAGCTCTTCTTCCGAACGAATCTAAAACATGCTGCACTGCAATATTAAAAGCACTCATCTTTCAGGTATCTGCAGCTGCGTGCATGTTATGGCTAAATAGTGGTAGATTCAACCTGAACACAACAACATGCACCGTCTAGTGACCCAGACTGGTTCTTTACACAATGTACAGACCAAGGTCACTGCTCACTGTTAAGGATGTTAAACAACAGGCAGTTCTCATGTGAAGCAAAGTCGAGTAAGCATTTCTTAATTAATAACATGTAACAACAGTGTCGCGTGCAAAAGCAGCAGAAGCGGCAAGATGGCTTTCTAACAGCTAACGCGGTTGTGCTAACTTAGCATTGTACATAGGGAGATAGGAATCTTCACTACACCCCCGCTTGATCGGACCACTAACCACTAGGGGCGCACTTTCAAGAACGCAGAGTGCAAGTTAGATAGAACGGAACCAAGGGCATGAACAGCAAGTCCATATAAGGTAAGTGAAAAGTTCGAAGAAAAAAAAATAAAAAGAAAAACGATGTTTCAGGGTAACAAAAAAAAACACATGTAAAGGGAAAAAAAGTATAACATCGATGGATGCACCATGAAATGAAGAGGGCAAAAGTCAATCCATCAAGGTATAAGCACAATAAGTTGCAACAGCTTCCAAGAGGAAATCATTGGAACGTTCTGAAAAATTATCTGCCATCCAGTTCAGAAAGGGGAAGGAACACACGTGTTCCTCGATCACTGGAGCCTTTATCACCATACGAGGGCAACAGGCGGGATCTTCAAGATAACTTCTTTCGAGGAAGTCAATAGCGGCCTCTCTGATGTCCCAATTCCCTAGGACTCCATGTGCCGCCCCAAAGGCCATGAACCTTACACCGGAACAGTCCAGCTCATGAGCCACTAAGGGGCTCATAAGACGATCATAATCCGGGGCAGGAGACACCGAGTTTGACAGACACAAATCCAGAGCCCACTGGAATGGACAATCTAGGCAGTGAAAGACAGGCTGTACACAAGTAAAGAAGGGAAACCGGAAGGACAATCCATAGGCGATGCTTAAGGTTGCCAGAGGCAAGGTGCCATAGTATTCAAGCATCCGGTTACGAAAATGGAGCAGCCGGGGCATGCTGTCTTGTAACGCAAGTTGTGCAGCCATAGCGTAGGACGCAGATCAATAAAAGCACCCCAGCTACGAGGGCGAGAAGCAAAGGGAGACCTCTGAAGACGCTGGAAAAAATAGAATGAAAAAATGCAGGGATCACACCAAAAATAGTTTGAAAGGAGGTCACGAGGCCGGAGCCCACAATTTTAAAAAAATGAGCCAGGCCACTTGTTGACGAGGCATTAAAGATAGTCTGAATCAGAGTCCCAAAATGTAGTGGGAGATCAGTATTCAAAAGCGCTTGTACCTCCGTGCGCGTGTTAGCTACGTGAAGGACAAATGTTTCTCGGGACGAAGTCAACACGACTTCTTTCTGAGACAATAGAGCCCTTATTCTGCTCATCTTGTTGAACTCTGCTTTCAAGGTTGGAATGGAAGGCCAGATGGATACATCGAGCCGTCCATGCGGGGGTGGGAAAAGGACGTTATTGCAGCAGACTACTCTCTGTGATATAGTCACTATGTAGGGAATTCCCACCATCATCCCACAGCAAGCTTCATTATTCAATAGCAAATAACTACCGTTAGCAAGCAGCGTAAATGATGGTGTTATAACTGGCACAGGAATCCCTTTCAGGATGCAAGCTAAATTAGGAGCGTGTATATTACAAGCACCATGCAATTGAATGTGCCTACACACTACAGAATGATCTGGAGTGGAAGTGCACTCTTCACCTTTCAAGTAAACCTCCTTTCCGTCTCTCACACACCTATATGTAAATGGAAGTGACCAAACTTCGTGCAGGAAGGCAGTACCAAGCTTTTCATATCTGCCCAGAGCATAATGCTTCATGCACGAACTGAACTTAAACAGGGGGAAAGGTAACGTTATCAACCCGTGTATAAGCCACACAGCGGAGTTTAATTCAGCAACAGAGAAAGGCAAAGGTTCTAACTTTTCAATGTGCAGCAACAAATAAGTAGCATCCTTCATGGACATAAACTGTTGTTTTGCAGTCAAATTAAAAGGAAGGAACAAAGATGAAATATTCATGTAATCCCAAGGGACTTTCCCAGCCTTCAGCGTTTGCAATGTCCATGCAAATTGCATAATCGAACGCAATTGATTCTGACCATGATACAATACAGACAAATCATCCTGCACAATGTCTACGACAGATGAAACAATATTATCTAATGTATAAATTCTGGAAGACAAGGTGTTAATGCTATTATCTATCACAGCCAATACGTTCTCTATATTGGCTTGGTCAATAGCACGTAATCTGGATGCAGCCTCAATTTGTGACAACTTCCAAACTTCGTTGTAAACAGCATATACCCATCTTTTGGACCTGCCAGTCGCAGGACCCATAACAAAATCATTCAAATCTAATTTGGCGTTTAAACGTGATAAATGAGGTTTAACAGAGGCCAATGTGGAATGTTGCAGCCATGACTGGCATAACTTACCCACCGAGTAGGTAGTTACTGTGTGTGAAGATTCAAAACGAGGGTCTACCCTAAGTTGTGTATACCCCGGAGCCAAATCTAAAAACCGACGTTGACAGGAATCTGAGCTCGTTTGCCACACCAATCACCCTTCTGGATTCAATGCCGAAACATTGAAGGTTTTGTTGGAAACGAGGGACTGCATCATAGTAAGGGACAGATCTGTATGATTCTTCCAATTGGGATAAGCACCCAGATCCGCGGTCGAGGGGGAATTCAATTTTCTAGATGCAGCCAATCCAAAACAAGTGGTCTGAAAAATAGATGAATTCAAAAACAACATGTGGTTTGGGATAAGACAGGCACAATGCAAAGCTTCTGTTCCCTGTACCTGCCACGGTTTAGTTCCCCAAACCGATTTAAGATCGATAGTAGCTTTCCATAGGTCATAACCACCGATTGCCAATTCGTCCATAAAGGACTTGGAATATAATAATTTGGTGTGTGTCAGTCTAACCTTAGAAGCGGATTCAGCCGCAACCTTAAAATAAAACGAGGCTGGATTAGACACACTAAAGTCTGAAAAGTATGTGAATTTGTTCACTAAAGTGGCAGAGCTGCCAGGCATAGGGGCTGGACAATGTTCCCATTGTGTAAAATTAACAAAATTTCCAAACGTATTTGCTCTGTGTAGGAAATGTGTGCCATAATGTTGGTAACAAAATTGTTCATCATAATTTGCAGTATCTAAATACAAATCCTCAGCGTCAAATGCAGCATAATATTTCAAATCAGAAAACAGTGCTTCTATAGCTTGTACATCCCAATCATCCGATCGGATGTTTTGTTTAACTACATCACCCATAGAAACACGAAAAACATTTGCCACATTAATCACTTTAGTGGGGCCATGAATTTGAAATTTAACAGCATCCCAAGCGATTCCATCACAAACAGGCCAGGCGGTAATGTTCACAAAAGTCTGGTCCCTTTTCATAATATGTGATGAGGAGTGGGGCGCCAAAGTTCCGTCAATCAAACCAATTGTAGATCTTTCATTTAGGTAGTGTCCATTGATAAGTCTAAAAAACACTACCACAAAGCCAATGGACATAAACAAACACAGGTGAGCACCAGCCAAATGTAAGTCCAAGGAGGAACCAAAAAATGTCTCTTGAACCAAGCAACAAAAATAGAAACTTTTGATGGGGCATTGGAAGTCATTGAATCAGTGCCAAAGGAAGAATGTGACTGGTTAACTGCAGTGGATTGCAAAAGAGGCTCTGGCAGTTCTGCAGGATCATCAGGCAAACCACCAGCTGTTGGTGGCAGTAAAGGACCAGTAACTGTATGCATCTCGACGGCAACATCAGGCAAGGTGTTAGAAGCTGGGGCCACAACAGAATTTCTCAGCATTGAAGGGCAAGAAACTGCAGGTGTCATACTAAGGAGTATCGGCCACTCGCTGTAGCTTGTCATTGTCAATAGAGATGTACCTGTTATCCTTGCGACCAGGAAGTGGAGGTAAAATGACTGTACGTGTACCCTGTACTCCAAGCACCGGGACCGGTGCACGATAAGAGGGGCCGAACTCCTTCTTGTTCTCCACCTTCTCACGGACCAGGTCACCAACTCGAGGTAGCCAGCCGACCACCGGAATCTGGAGCGCAGCTTCAGATGTAGAGGGTACGTGTTCCTTTGCTAGAGTACCTCTGGCTTCTTGAAGAGTCTGCAATACAGCACAGTGATCATCTAGGTGAAAAGGCGCGGCCGCCGCCGCCAGGTCTAGACCATCGAGGTCCGGGACAAACATTCGTATCCCAGAGAGCATCATGTATGGGGTCCGCCCACCCAGAGAACTTCTAGGGAGATTATTAAGTGCACGTTGCACGTCATACAAGTGGGCTAGCCAATTCCGGCCAGTACCTAAAACCCTGGCTGTAAAAGATTGCTTTAAGTCACGGTTCATTCGCTCCACAACACTGTTGCCCTCAGGCCGGTATGGAGATGAAAATTTGACTTGGACCCCCGAACTTCTCATGGCTTCTTTGTACGCCTTAGAGGCGAACGCAGGGCCCTGGTCAGAATTAAGGGTACCACATGCAAAACTTCCAACAAAGACACGCAAATCCTTGATGACAGTACGGGCATCAGCACTCCTTTGTGGCCACACCCACATAAAACGTGTGCACGAATCAACTGCAACCAAGATGTACTTGTACGCAGTATCAGAGGTAAAAGGACAGCAATGATCTAAATAAACACATGCAAGCGGTTTATTAGATATATACAACTGCGTTTGTGGTGGGCGCGCCGCAGATGAAGGTTTTATCTGCTGGCAAATGTCACAATTAAGAACATAGGCGCGCGCTTGTTTGTATAAGCCGTACCACCAGCAACGCTGCTGTAAAAGAGAAACAGTAGCCGCAACGCCGGCATGCGCGGACGCCATGCCCTCGTGGGCCGCTGACATCAGAGATGGTCTGCAGTCCGCGTTGGGAATCAATCTGTCACCAACGTCGTTAATCCTCACTAACGGGACGTTATCAGGACTTAAGCGATAATGGTAGCGAGAAGGGAAACCTCTTGGAAGGTTCTTTCCCGTCTCTGTAGCAGCAATAGCTGCCAAGATGTCATCATCGATCTTACTTTTTGATCTTGTAACTGCTGCCACTAAGTATGTCGCCACTGCGGTTTTTGCTGCCTCATCAGCCAGACTGCTACCGACAGCATGGACGCCAACACGTTGGTGACCAAGAGTGTGAATTACATTCACGAGGGGCAGACGTTCTTTAAGTTCTGCCACTCGAACCCAAAGCATTTTATTCTTAACTGTGCTACCTTTGGAATCACAATAGTCATTTTGAGTCCAAAAATGTAGATTGTCGTTGTATGTTTGAACACAATAAAACGAGTCACTTACTATAAGAGAAGTGACCCGAGGATCAGCAAACTCCAGTGCAAGCACTAGAGCACGTAGCTCTGCCAACTGTGCGGTACAATCACCCAATGACTGCGTATGCACGACATTAGATTGGAACTCGCCATTTACGAAAGTACCGACTACAATTGCGCAGGCCGCTGAGTAAGCATGCTTTGATCCAGTTGCGGGTTGCGCAGACCCGTCAGTGTAAATGACACAATGGTAATCCTCGAGCGGGCGCAAAGTCAGAGGTGCCGGATGAACGAATTCATACTTAAAAAACTCCTGAGTCAGTAATGCCGCGTCAAAGATATATGTGACATCAGGCAAAGTCAAGGAAGTTGCCCATTGTATCCACCTTGGATGCAAAGCCTTAGAATTAGGTACACTAGCTTTCGTCACCGCCTCAAGGGCAGGATATGGTGTCACCACCAGCATGCGTTTCCCTTGTGATAGCGCTCGTTCTTTCAGGATCGCCATCTGAACTGCTGTCAGTACTTTTTCGACAGCGGAAAATCGCAGCTCAGCTGAAGTGTACAGGTGTGATTTGTATGCAATGGGGACGGTGTCACCCTCATTGAACGTTAAGTATGTGAAACCCACTGCACCCGGTACAATTCTAATGACCAGGTTAGTGTGGTTATCACGTGTTTGTAAAAATTTAGAAGCAAGAAGATCAGCCTGCAAGTATTGCAATGCAGCTGAATGCTCCGGCAGCCAACAGGATTTGGAAAAAGTAGGTTGTACCAATGCATAAAGTGACTTGATACGCTGGGCATAGTCAGGAATGTACGTGCGACCGAAATTCAGAAAGCCCAGCAGGGATTGCAATTTTTTCAGCGTTGTAGGAGCACGGAGGCGTGCGCATTTCTCAAGGAGCCAATCCTCGACCTTCATTGTTGAGCTCGTACCCCAATAACAACACCGTATACTCGGCAATGTGGAACTTGTAACCGAAGTCTGCAAACATAGTAATTATGTAAATCCAGGCGAGCAAGGTGTGGAAGTAACTCGTCGTCCATTAGATAGATGTCATCGACATACGAGTATGCTTCGGGTCTACCATCTCCAAGAGAGAGACCACTCGAGTGGCAAAGACCCCAGGGCTGTTTTTATAGCCCATCGGGAGCCTTTTGAATTGTTTTTGTTTGCCACCTGAGGTAAACGCCGTCCACTCATAACTGAGAGGGGCCAGGTTATGGCTGTAAAAGCCATTGGAAATGTTAGGTGTGGTTTTGAACCGTTTTCTCACGAGACTATCGACGAGAGCCGAACTGTGGGTATTTTGCACCGCGCACGTCCGGCAGTGTGAGTTTAAGTGGCGGTAATCCAAAACTAGGCGGTACGACCCGTCAGGCTTCGTCACAGTGAATAAAGGATTATTCATTGGTGACACACATGTTTCAATTACTCCCTGATATTCCAATTGTTCAAGGATAGACGCGACGTGAGGTCGTGCCTCACGACGCATGGGATATTGGGGTTGTGGCTGGGGTGTGGACCGCAACGGAATCTCATGGTTGGGAGAAAATGTATCCTAGTCTACCTGATTACGATACAACGCAGGTGCAAGTGCCTGCGCCCACTCCCCCGCCAACCTAGTAGAATGTTCCATCGGCACTGTGTGCCCAAAGGACGGGAGGATCACGTCCTCCCCTCGAGGAGCATCTAAAACAAAAGCCGGGGGCCAATCAGCCTCCGCCATATCATATGTGGAGGTCAGATTATCCCAAAAAACCACTTTAATTTTGCGCTGTATGTCACCCTCAATTATAAGGACAATTTCAAACAGTCTTTCAGGGGGAGCCCCGCGACTATCAGCAGTTTCAACACTCACAAATGTATCAGTTGCTGTCGCCGCCAGATATGGATGCAGTGCTTGCCGCACTACTGTAACTTCCGCCGCGCTGTCGAGCAGCGTTAGCGCTCCTGTCAGGTTCCGAAGCTGTGTCCGTACCATCTGAGGCATACCTCGCTGTTAGTGCAGCAACTTTCTTTTTCTGAAACGGGGGCCGTTGACGTGCAGACTCTTCCTGCTTGCCTTTACCGTCAGCCTGGCGAGGTTGCTCACGACCTTGAGCACCTCTTCCTTTCCCACGGTCTCCGCCACCGGATTGTGAAGCCGATGTTTCCTGTGAAGAACGAGGAGAGCGTTGTTCAGAAATCTGAAATCTATCAGGTGACTTAATACGAGAACGATCGCGCAGATCATACGTGCGGTCACTGGACGACTGAACGGGTGAGGCAGAACGAGAACCCCGTTTCTGTTGCTGTTTCCCCTGTTT
This sequence comes from Triturus cristatus, assembly GCF_964204655.1. Classification (NCBI taxonomy): domain Eukaryota; kingdom Metazoa; phylum Chordata; class Amphibia; order Caudata; family Salamandridae; genus Triturus; species Triturus cristatus. The sequence goes on along the minus strand of NC_140590.1, from coordinate 1,536,007,032 downwards.
CTTAGCTCTCCAACTTTGTTTCGGAAAGTTGGGCTTTTCGTCTTTCGTAGACGAACTCACCTTAGTTTGCTGTACTACATCAGGAATGATCACGGTGGGTTTCACACCTAAGGCGCTACGTCCCACCATTCTGTATGCTTTCGCAATAATTTTCGCAAATGCCCTGGGCCTGTCGTTCACATCCACAAGTTCCAGCATATTTCCTACTTGGAACTGCATGGCATCTCCTTTGAGGTTGCCCATCACCATGGAACAAACCACATCGAAGCTGTCGACAAGCCTCATTCCCAATTCAATAGCAGCTTCCGCACCGTGATTCTCTTGAACCTTTTTGATCACGGATGGCAGCACAGACATAGACGGAGTGCCATAGCCCTTCGAATAGGTCGCAGCAAAGACCTTACCTCAGTTGTCACAATCGACAATATCCGGGACCAGGTCCTTCGGCAAAGTAATGGTGAGTATTCTGTGTTTTTCCACAGGAGTGGTGTTTGGAAAAACCACCTCCAGTTGGTCAAATTTTTCAGCAAGCTAATAAGTAAATTCATCCTTACTCTGGGGGCGCTTGCCTACTACCGAATTAACCATAACAGGACTAATAACCACCGCGTGGTGGTCAGTCATGTTTCCCGCAACAGCAGGTGCCCCCGCCTGCACGTTGCGTGAAACGTACTTCACTAAAGCCCTATGGACCGTAATCAGGGCTGTGTGTAGCACCCGCAACTCAGCCACCGCCACCGTCATGTAGCGAGGATGAGGTGTAAAACCGGCTAGCACCGGCCATGTGGCCCCTGCAATAGACAACGGGTCCATTCTAGTCGATGCCACCGTATGGGGAAGGGCGCCATTAAACCAAATGGTATGCTGCCAGGCAGAAATAGGAATTTCCAGTGTCCTATACGGGGTATAGAACAGGGGAAGCTGTGTGGCAGTATAGGTGTGAAACGTATCATCGTCATCAACCGCTGGAAAAGTCACCCAAGAGTAGAACAATTCATATGGGAATGACGCATCAGCACTGACCACAAAAATAACAGCCATCCCTTCATCCGGCACCCCATACTGCGTCAAATGACGGCGCAAAGGGGTCCGACTGTGTGCGGCGATATCGACCACCATAAGGACACACTAAAGAGTAACAACGATATCCACAGTAGCACTGGGGTTCAGAAGAAACTAACCTTTTTAATGATCAAGCTTGAATGAACCTTTAGTCGAAACCTAGGTAGGTTAAGCCGTCACTCCCGTCAACCGGAAACTAGAGTGAGGGCGTTGTGGTCTAATAAAAGCACTACTAAGGCGTTTCAAATATATAGACCAAACGTTAGGTGCGCCATGTTGCAGGGATTCTGCTTATGCACAGAACTATGCGCAGGAAACCAGGACCTCAGAGAATTGTGGTGTACCAAAAACTCCCCTCAGAACCCAGAACCCCTTATCCCGACCAGCATCAGTGTCCCATTCGTTATCCGAGATTTAACTCGGCGGTCCCAATGTATAGACAACCCAGAACAAGCGACTTAGGATATTCTCAGAAATGGTGGGAATCAGAAATACATGTTCGTATTCTTATATCAGTCCACAACAGAATAACAAAGACACAGTAAAGTTTAAAGAGTTTATTTTATAAACCTTGCGTCCTAAGATGCAGTACTTTGGCTAACATAAGCAGACAAATGGTCAAGATCAGAACCATCAGCATTGTTACAATACCATAGAAAATGAAAGGAGCAATCATAATAAAATGACAGTGGAAATCAGCCACCCTCCTTTCTCTAATAAACTAATAGGCTATTATTAGACTAATAGAAGGTCTCTAGGCTTGAATGGGGGACCCCATACCGTATAGATCAGCTTAGTGGAATCACATCACAGGATCAGCTAGGCTCTCTCCTGCAACAGCTCTTCTTCCGAATGAATCTAAAACATGCTGCACTGCAATATTAAAAGCACTCATCTTTCAGGTATCTGCAGCTGCGTGCATGTTATGGCTAAATAGTGGTACGATCAACCTGAACACAACAACATGCACCGTCTAGTGACCCAGACTGGTTCTTTACACAAGGTACAGACCAAGGTCACTGCTCACTGTTAAGGATGTAAAACAACAGACAGTTCTCATGTGAAGCAAAGTCGAGTAAGCATTTCTTAATTAATAACATGTAACAACAGTGTCGCGTGCAAAAGCAGCAGAAGCGGCAAGATGGCTTTCTAACAGCTAACGCGGTTGTGCTAACTTAGCATTGTACATAGGGAGATAGGAATTTTCACTACACGCCCTCACTCACACTTTAGTTCTCATTACTTGTGGATTTAAAATATCCTGGTAGAGTATATACCAAATCATCCCTTAGCTCCTCCCTCTCAGAGTCTCAGAGAGGGGGTTGTAGCCCTCAAAGGAACTAGGTTTTTACTTTAAGAGGAGAATCCCAAATGATGAAGCATGTCACCTCTGGTGAGTGAGGGATTTTGTCCTAAAAAGGGAATTGCCCACAGCTAGGTCTGTGTGTTATAGTATGTGACATTTGTGCTTTCTCTCCTTACACAACCACCCTCCCCTTTGTTTTGTTTAAATCTATGTCTTGCCTATAGGTCTTGCCCCATGCATTAGCCACTTTTTTTCATCTAACTCCAACTTAGATTTCAGTGCATGCCTCCCAGCTCACATAGTGCCACCCTGTGACACACGATATTGGCTTCCTTCACACGGCCTTCTGGTGAGGAGCCGATATCACATGGTGGCAGGGGAAACGAGCTGAAAACCACTGAAAATAGTGGGTTTCCAGCTCGTTTTCCGAGGCTTTGAACTGCCGATGTCCATTAAGGAGTGTGCAAACACCCCAGGACATGGGCACTAGCCTCAGAAAGGTTTTTTTTGCTGTTGATTTTTTTCTGGGGGGGGGAGAAAGGGGCTTGGGAGCAGGGTGGGTTACTTCTCAGTACGAGGCCCCGCCTCCTTCAAGGGCCCACCAAATGGTGAGATTGTTCTTGAAGGTGGCAGGCATGTTAGTGGTTTGAAGCAATCAGGCCTTAACGGCCTTCATCTCATCAGCATCCATCTCTATGGGGATGGGATGTTTCCTTACCCAGCACCTCAGTGAATAGGGCCAACTGATCACAAACACCACTCAGGAAGTCACTAGAGGCTTTACCCTGCTTGCCAACTCAAATATGATTTCTAAACAGATCAGACAGTAATGGTCCAGATTCCATGGGAGTCAGCGTTTTCCATTGTAGTTTTTCTGTCTGAAGCCCCCTCTTGCCTTAAACATTCCACCTGTCTTTTCAATGAAGGGTGGTCAGTCTGGCAGATGTAGTTCTTTATTCAAAAGCACATAATTATTTTTGGTATATAAAGGGACTGTCAGCCTCACATTCATGATAGAATTTTCTTTATTGCTCCAACAGACAACATTTTCCCAAACAGTGGTATTCACCACCAAGGAAGCGCAACAATTTTCAACACTCCAGGCAAAATAGAATTTCGACACCTGAAGCACTCCCTATAAACTGAAAAAATACAACTTTTACACGTTTGAATTATTAGTGAACTAGGTGGCGACATAAGATGTTCTCTTACCGCGCTCGATGGAAGCACCAGCGCCATCGCTCTTATTACCCCGTCGCCCGTTTCAGCTCCTCATTTCATCCGACTAAGTCTCGTGGCCTTAAAGTGAAGGGCCAGGTGCTTATTTTTTTATAATTAAATGATTTTGTTTAGCATTATGACACGCCAGTTGATTGTATTTGTAAGGTGAGAACATCGAATAATAGGAAACATATCCTGAGTATGAGTTTAACATCCAACGATTTGTATGATGTGGCAAAACTTTGTTGATGAATTGAAGCTACCTAGATTTCAACTTGCCGGAAAGATTAAATTAATTGAGGGAATAAATTAATAAGAGAAATGTGACTAGAATCATAACATTTTCCAATATTAATTCGTGTGATCTCCTAGGAATGTACTTGGCGTTAGTAAGTAATGTTCCCATCTGTGTTGAACTTTGTGCTTATCGTGATGTTCAGTAATTTTTAAATATTAGCATTTGGTTTATAATTAACATTCTGAAGCCTATCTTAAGAAGTTATCCAAGTAGAAAGAAGTTTTGACCAAGCATTTAAAACATTCATTTTGTTTCACTGCAGCGCAGGAGCAAAAGAATGAAATAAATGTTATCTTTTAATGTAAAAATGATAATTGAAGGAACAACTTTGATAAGACTTAGACTGCGACCATGGCACAATGTGTGTTGCTGTTCCAACTGTAACACTTCATTTTATGTGACTACTACTACTAATTTTGAGACCAAATGGACTTTATTTTCCACTCATCTGAATTTGATACTTTCAAAAAAGCATTCCTACATAGTTGTATGACTTTTTAATTTTCTATGGGATCGGGTGTCAAAAACTTGTAATAACGTCACAGCTCTTGGATTCGCATCAGGCCGACAGACTAGTGGGAGCAGGGGAAATGAGGGTGCTGATTGGCTGGCTCCCTCTGACATGTAACCTAGCAACAGATCAAAGGAAGCTGGTAGAATGTTGTGTTTGGTCCACCACCTCATGTCTTACTCAAGGCTCTCAACAGACCCGCATGTTGTGTCGCGGGCCCGGGGCCCACATGTTACATAAATAAACCACACAGAGGCATGCTTAGGGTACTGATAACTGGCCACGAGCACGTGGACCCGGGCCCATTTATTGGCAGGCTCACGTCACTTGTGATGCCTGTGAGGGATGCGTGTGGGGGGCATGTGTGCTCATTCCCCCAAGAGAGTGGTTAACAACTCTGTGTCTGCTGAGACACTAGAACATGTCTCACAGGACACAACACCGCAGAAAGTGCTGGAATAGTAGATGCTATATTGTCACCATCACCCAGTTCCCCTGCCTCCTTCCGGTTCGACAGAGGGAAGCAGCAGATCTCTGCTTGTCTCAGCAGCAGCTCTGTCTGACAGAGCTGTGACTTAGCACAGTGCCTGTGATGTAGCGCTTAAAAGTTTGAAAATTGTAGGGGTGCGTTATATTCATTGTTAGTTGGCACCCGCATATAATCAAATGTGTACTCAGGTATTTTGTGTGCAATGTATTACGAATTGTATAACCTATATCGATTTTAATAGAAGTGCCAGCTATGTACAAGCATCGTATGTATATATTGAAGCCATGCATAGAGCTTAGTCCTTTTTGAACAATGTGATGTTAAAACATGTAGATTAGACTTCGTGTCTGTGGACTGTTTAGTTTGACCACACATGAAAGAAAGACGTAAATGTCAATACTGTGATTTAAACCTGCTTGTGTAACCGAAGTAGTGGCCAGAATTCGCATATATCGTTGAGGCGAAAGGCCTGGTATTTTCTTATGTTAGCCAAGGGCAATAGGCCAAAAAGGATTTATTCCAGTAGAGGTTTTAGGCTGTAGTAAATTGCAACTTAAAAGATGTGAAGAATGTCTGCTCTGCATGATCTCACCCCAGGTGCAAGGACAGTTGCTCGTTAGTAGAGAAGCTCTTTGTTCACAAATTGACTTATGTAGTAAAAGCCAGACATGGGAGTGTATTGGAATGTGCCAATCGTAACTCCTAGTGCGGATGGCGTCTGGGACTCAAGGCCAAGCGATGGACGATGGAACTGGACAGCGCTCTGTGGAAATTTACTGAAAGACGACCCCGCAGAAGAGGAGGCGCAAAGGGCGTGTTCTGGGATTTGGGGTTCTGTATTAGGGACAGCGCCCCGAGGGTGGAGGCAGATCAGAGCAGCCCAGAGCAGAGGAAGGCTAGGCGAAGGGATAGAGGGGGCAACTTAGACCAAGCTCTCTAAGTGAAGTCTTCTTATGAAGTTTCACTCTGACACCTTTTATTCGATGAGGGTCTCAAGGGATTGCTAAGTAGGGATGTCATCTAGTGCAGAGTAGGGACAGAGATGGTATGGTTCAGTGTCCCTAGTATCGACATTTGCTTGGTGGTGTTCTACCTCATGCTTTTAGAGATTGTACTTTTAGTTATTTTTAGCCGTATGCGGATTCTCCGTAGAGTAGCTTTTGTGTTAGTGCCTATGTACTTGTTGTGCCTCGTATTGAGGACTTTGTACCTGCAAATCTTTATGCTGATAATAAAAACCAGAGAGCCAAGAGATTAAGTCTCGAGTCCTTGATTATGGCAAATTGCGGACAGTAATTTGATAATTGTGTGTTTTTCCCTCCACGCTATTGGGCAAGTAAAAAGGTCCATCTGACTAGAGTGGGTTCCAGTAGATAATTGCGAGATACTCAAATGGGCCAGAGCAGTTGGTAGCAGAGGATGGTTTCTTTCTGATAGCGAGGGAAGATTAGATAAGGATAAGTGACCCTTGAGGCCCAAGAGACGATAAGTGATGCTGAATCATCAGATGGCGAGCAGCAGACGGCAGCAGATGAGCATCGACGGCGAGTAGCAGCACGGCCGAAAGCAGCAGTTCCAGGAGTGAGTATGAAAATGAGATGTTGTAGATTGCGGTGTTGATTTGTTGTGTGATGTCTTGCGGAGTTGTTGTGTATGTCGTGTGATTGTGAGATCAGGCTGTGAGCGCGCGCAGCCCGGGAATTGTGGTGTAGAAGACACCTGAGATAGATTTTGTTGACCACCCAAAGGAGATCGTGAGGTACCATCGATCACCTGGACCGAGATAGGGGGAGCGAATGCGTGTGTGTATGGCAACTTAACGCTGGTCGTGGGTTGTGGTGTGCAGATCGGAGTGTTAGTAACCTATCAGAGGCGATCTGTCTGGCCGGACGGGGGCAGACGGGCGCCAATTGAGGTCAACAAGGTCGAGAGACTGTGGACGAACAGTCAGAGGCTGTGGACGGACAGCCAGAGAAGTAACTTAATTGGTTATTTCAGTGTGTGAATGGGACGTGAGTAAGCGTGAAACGAGTTTTGGAGAAGGGAACTGCTGCGAGCGAAGGAAGGTGACGTCAGAGAGTGTCGCGCTGTGATAGGCCGGTTGGTGTGAGTCGCGCTGTTATTGGAGGAGTCGAGAACAAGAAGTAAATAGAGCGCGAGATCGAATTTGCTCATTATGAAGTGCCTTAGGGCTTTGCGAGAGTTGTGTAGAGGCGATAAGCATGTGGTTGTTCGTGGGGGAGAAGAAGCCCCTCCCGAGGATACCCCGGCACATTACATGGCACAGAATGTGGGGTTACATACTATAGTTTGGATCGAGAATTGGCACAAGGTTACACAAGGCGAAGGGGAACTAGCTTTCCCGAGGTATGGCTCATTTAGACTAGCAGTGCTGTACCAACTGAAGACGGTGATGGGGTCCTTAAAACCCTTGCCAAGACCAGCACAGTTTGAAGCATTACATGCGTGGATTAGAGCAGCGCATGATAAGGAAAAGGGAAGAAGTCAGGAGAGAATGAGGAAGTCGATTAGGGCATTTCAGGATGCCAAGTGGGACGCAGCGGAGAAAAGATGGAGAGTGCAGACAATTGAGGAAGCGAAACTGTATCCCGCGCTAATGGAGGAGACTGGGATAAGGTATGGGAAAGCACAGAAAGAGGAAGATAGTGATTCGGATGATGGGGTATTGCAAAGATTGCTAGATGAGAGACCACCCCCTTATAATCCAGATGAAGCGGATGATAGGTGGGGTGAGAGGGGAGACTCTAGGAGAGTAACAATCCAGCCTGAGACCCGAGTGGAAGGGTTGGTTTCGTTTGAAACCGCGAGTTCACAGGGTCAGTCTGAGTCTAGTGGGAGGATTGAAAGAGAGATGAGGTTACCGGATGCCTTAAGGGTACCGGTCACCATTGGACCGATTGTGTCGATATACAGTCCGGAATCAGAAGAAAGAGAGAGGTCAGAAAGAGTGGCAGAAAGAACGAGGAGAGAAAGCGGAGAAAGTGAGTTGGAAGGGGCAACGGCCCGACCTCCAAGCCCTGTACAATGGAGTACACCATTAGCAGCGGTGTCAGACACATCTAGGGGCGAAGAGGACGAGAGACCGGTGAGGCCGAGGACTCTGATGGAGTCGAGATCAGATTCAGGGTCGTGGGTACCGCCAAAGAAGCAAATGAGCTGGAATATGGGCCGAGCGGGGACAACCCCAGTTGCCTTTACGAGCCATTCTGCTCCCATAGAACTACCAGAAGAAAGGAGAGAGCAGGAACCGGAATGCGAGTATGATGAGGGACGTGGAGCAAGTTGTCAGGTGTTGAAAGGAGCCTTGAAGGCAGGAATGATAGATGTAGTAAGACTTAAAGCAGAGGCGGATGAAATAATATATGGGAATCTACCTCTTGAGAGAGTAGTGACATATACTCCAGATGAATTGCTTTTTGTAGCAAAAGATGTGACTCGGAAAGCACGAGTGGCACATGAGAAACTGGCGGGTTTGGCTAGAGAATATGGGGTGGATCTGTCCAAGACTAGAGCATTACAAGGGAACCATAGGATGCATTGTACCGAGCGGGAATTGGAAGAGAAAAGAGTTGTTGGTCTAAGGTCACATACTAAGGAACTGATTGTAGCTATGAGAATATGGCTGATGCTTGACAAATGGCAAGAGAAATGGGCTAGGAAAAGGAATTCTAGGGGAGCGAAAGGAGGGAGCTCTGAAGGAGATTTGCAGGAGGTAAAGATCCTTCCCTTGAGAGAGGTGGCGAATGGAGGATATGTGCATGTACCATGGAGCAGGGGGGATTTGGCATCATTTACGAATGATTTTCCCAGGCTCAGGGAGAAGCCTGCAGAGTGGTACAAGCAAGTTGAGCGTTTCGTTAAAATTTCGAAGGTGTTATGGATAGATCTGAACACCTTATTCGATATCGTGGTTCCGGGAGATCTGTGGAACGCATGTAAAATTGCTGTTGATTGGCCGGACTATGAGCCTGATAGGAACATAGTTACAAATGGTCCGTCGCCCGTGGTAATGAGGCTGTACGATAAGGTGATTACCTGGTTGAAATCGAAGGTTTCACCCCAGGACATCGATTGGGTGAAGATAGACAGGACGGTGCAGGAGCCAAAGGAGACAGTACATGAATTTTATGAGAGACTTTTGAAGGCTTTCAAGCAGTACAGTGGCCTAGATGAGCTGGAAACGAAGGACATGGGACAGTTTGTGTCTAAGTTTGTGCTGGGTTTGAAACCCGAAGTCAGTCTCATGATACAGCAGCATTTGATCTGTTGGCAGAATAAGCCTGTAGATGAGATCTTGCGGTATGCTAGGTACTGCACGGATGAGATTGAGTCCAAGCACAAGAAGATGAAGGATAACTTATTGCTCATTCAGATGCAAGCTGCTCAGGGACCGCCGAATGGGGGTCCAGTGGTGCGGAGACAGGGAAACTACCAGACAGGGAATCAGAACGCGCAGGGTCAGGGAAGGCCGAGGCCCGTTGACCCTAGGACAGGCATAGATGTAGCGATCTTGAAAAAGACGACTGCTTGTCACCAGTGTCACCAAGTGGGACACTGGAGGCGCGAGTGTCCCTTGAACCCCTATAATCAGCCGCAGATGGAGGGAGGAATGGGTCAGGTCCCTGGGGCAGAACAGGTACAGACGGTGACTGTACCGAGAATGATGCAAGGGGGGACCGGCGTCTCGCAGGTGCAGGTTCCCCAGCCACCCCGGATGCAGAACATACAGCAGGGAGCTCGGACTTATTTGCAGATGCCCATGTTCGAAGTAGGAGAGGAGAGGGATGCAGATTTGCTGGCGCAGCTAAGTTTAGGTCGGGATGATGATTGCCTACTTAGGGCTATTCTAGAGGTAGATCAGAGAGGACCCTTTGTGGAAGCAGAACTCGATGGACACCCTACTACCTTTTTGGTAGATACGGGGGCTACCAGGTCAACTATAAGGTCAGCAGTAATTCCGGGGGTAGCCCTTTCGGGGGAATGCATACAAGTGGTTGGAGTGGCGAATAAGAGGCTAGTGAGCCCCTTAACGGAACCGATTCCAGTCAGGATAGGAAACTTTAGGGATCGACATCAGTTCGTGGTGTGCGATTCTAGTCCTGTTTGTCTGTTGGGAAGAGATTTGCTGTGTAAGCTCAATTGCACAATCTACTGTACCCCGAAGGGAGTAGAGGTACAGACGAGGGATGATGACGCGACCTTTAAGGTTGCAAATCAGCGGGTGTGTGTGGAAGTGTACCCAGCTTTGACAGTGGAGGAGCTTCCACAGGATTTGAGGGAGTCAGTGTCGTCTGACGTGTGGGATTTAAGCGGAGAGGAGATCGGTTTAGTCAGGGGAGTGGAACCAGTGAAAATACAGGTTAAACCGAATGCAGAATTCCCGAGAACACCTCAGTATAAACTATCGCCTGAAACAGTTGCAGGGATTAAACCTGTGATTGAGTCTATGATTAGGCAGGGAATACTGGTGGAGATCATGGGTAGTCCATGTAACTCACCCATTATGGGACTGCAGAAACCAAGTGGGAAGTTTAGGATAGTGCAAGACCTGCGGAAAATAAACGACATAGTTGTTCCATGTTGTCCAGTGGTACCGAATCCATCTGTGATACTGTTCCAGATCCCATGTGAAGCTGGATGGTTCACAGTGATTGACTTGTGTCAGGCATTCTTTTCGATTCCCCTACATGAAGAGAGTAGATTTCTTTTTGCATTTAGGCTAGAGAATCGTATATTAACGTGGTGTCGTATCCCACAGGGGTATACGGAGAGCCCGTAAATTTTTAATCAGCTCTTAAAGAAGAATCTTGAAGGTCTTGTGTTGCCGAAAAACTCTGTTTTGGTGCAATACATTGACGACCTGCTTGTTGCGTCAGAAACAGAAGACGCTTGCAGGGTCGATACCATTGCGTTGTTGAATTTCCTGGGAGAGAACGGTCACAAGGTGTCTCCAAACAAGCTGCAATACTGTTTACCTGAGGTACAGTATTTGGGGCACAGAATTGAGAAGGGTAAAAGGAAAGTGTCCCCAGATCGCATTGATGCGATTCTGAGGATGCCAGTTCCCTCGACACAGAGGGAAGTTAGAATGTTTTTGGGAATGGTGGGCTATTGCCGCCAGTGGATCCCAAACTTTTCCTTTGAAGCGAAGCCTTTACAGCGGTTGACGCGAAAGGATGTAAGTGATCCGGTACCATGGGACGACGACTGTTTGAAATCATTTCTGAGGCTGAGAGAAGCCTTATGTAGCACTCCTGCGTTGGGAATGCCGGATTACAACAAGGCATTTGCCTTGTTCTGCTGCGAAAGGGAAGGTTGCGCATTAGCAGTGTTAACCCAGAATCATGGAGGTGTCCGTAGACCAGTTGCTTATTTCTCAGCTACTTTAGATCCAGTAGCTTCTGCGTTGCCCGGATGTCTCAGATCCGTTGCGGCAACAGGTGTCAGCATCGAGAGATGTGAGAGCATTGTGATGGGGCATCCTCTTACTGTACATGTGCCACACTCTGTTGAATTGTTGATGACTAGGACTAAAACACAGCACCTCACGAATAATAGGCTGACTCGTTATGAGCAAGTTATCCTTGCAGCCGATAATGTGACATTGAAGAGGTGTGCTGTTTTAAATCCTGCTACATTGTTACCTATTCCAATTATAGATGATAATGAAGATTGTGCGGACCATGATTGTCTCGATGTGACTGAACTATGCACCAAACCAAGACCTGACATTGTCGATGAACCGCTCCCAGTGTCAGATGAGATTTTCTTTGTAGACGGTTCATGTTTAAGAGACAGTGTCGGTCGACTGAGAGCAGCGTTTGCTGTATGCACCATCACGGGTGTGGTTGAAGCCGCTTGTCTAGAAGGAGTACACTCCGCGCAGGTGGCTGAGCTCATTGCCTTGACTCGTGCCTGTTTGGCAGCCGACAAGATCCGTGTAACTATTTACACGGACAGCCAGTATGGGTTTGGTGTGGTTCACGACTTCGGACAGCTATGGTCCCAGAGAGGGTTTATGACGTCTTCAGGTTCACCCATAAGAAATGGTGAACATGTACGGAAACTGTTAAAAGCATTGCAAGGTCCTGATGAAATTGCTGTTGTTAAATGTGCTGCCCACACAAAGGGAAATGATTTCGTCTCGTTGGGGAATAACTACGCTGATGAAGTAGCCCGATTCTGTGCAGAACAGGGATGCAATTTCACTGAGACCCACGTCGAGGAAACTGGGGAGGAGGTGGTGTACGGTCAGATGTTAGCAATGGCCGACTCATGGGAGGAACTGAAACAGCTTCAGGAAGGGGTCTCGGATCAGGAACGTGACAGCTGGATACGAGCTGGATGTGAGAAGGGAGATGTGGATATATGGGTTTCGAATGATGGACGAGCGGTGTTGCCGGAAAGTTTGTTGAATCCCATGGCGAGGTTGATACATGGTGCTGTACATTTGGGTAGGGATGCCATGATGAGAGTGTTTCGTCAGACTTGGTACAATCCGAAGTTTCGTGCAGTGGCTGAAACTGTGTGCCAGAGGTGTGTCACTTGTCAACAGATGAATGTAGGGAAAAGAACTGCTGTGACGTTGAGCCACATAGGGAGGTCAGGGGGACCTTTCAATAGGATGCAGTTGGATTTTGTCGAAATGCCGAAGTGTAATGGGTTGAGGTACATATTAGTGATAGTATGTGTCTTTTCCAGGTGGGTGGAGGCATACCCTACACGCAGATGTGACACACTCACAGTAGCGAAACTATTATTGAGAGAACTCATTCCAAGGTACGGGTTCCCGACGTCCTTTGAATCGGACAGAGGAACTCATTTCCACAGCGAAGTTATGAAGTTGCTTTGTGCTGCTCTGAATATAGACCAGAAGTTACACTGTAGCTATAGACCAGAAGCTTCAGGGATAGTGGAGCAGGTGAATGGAACTCTGAAGGCTCGGATGGCGAAAGTGTGTTCGTCTACGTCTCTGAAATGGCCTGACGCATTACCTTTGGTCCTTATGAGCCTCCGAAGTGTGCCTGATAGAAGGACTGGGTTGTCACCCCATGAAATCCTCATGGGAAGAGCGATGCGTTTGCCTGCAATACCTGCCACTGCTCTGATAAATATCACTGATGATATGATCCTGGACTATTGTAAAGGCCTTGCTGACGTGGTCCGTTCTGTGTCTCAGCAGGTGCAGACAGCAACGGTTCCAGCTGCGAGTGACCGGTGCCACGACTTGGACCCAGGCGATTGGATCCTAGTCCGAAAGCACGTGAGGAAGAGTTGTTTGGATGCTAGGTGGCGCGGCCCTTTCCAAGTGATCCTTGTCACGAACACAGCTGTCAAGTGTGGAGGTTTACCGAACTGGGTGCATGCTTCTCATACCCGTAGAGTCCCAGCACCCTTGGAAAATACAGCCCCTTTCGAGAACAAAGATCCCAGTGAGCCGACAGAGCCTCCTGAGAGGGCCAGTCAAGCTGTAAGGGTTGCTGAAGCGGCTGCTGGTGCACTGAATCGAGTTGGGGAAGAGCGTGAAAGCAGTACTGACCCAGAAACCGGCGAAGGAGCAAGAGGTGCAGTGGGTAGTACAGAATCAAGTTCTGCCGAAGAAGAGGAGGTCAGTGCACCGGGTATTGAAGAGAAGACCGGAGGTGCTACCGAAGCAGAAAGGGTTTGGCCCGCAAGACAGAACCGGGTAAACCTGAGGTTGGCTCCGGACACAGACCTTGCACCAGTTTCGGAGGAGCCAGAAGAGGAATCAGGAGACGAGGAGAATCCTCAAGGTGGTGTGAGACGGTCCAAGAGAACTCGAGTGCCAAGTCGGAAGTACGCTTCACCAGAGTGGGCATATCAAGTGACTGATGCCAGGGTTACCGAGCACGGGAAGGTTGAGGTCGATGACATTGGTCAACAGTGTCCCGCTCCAGAGGGTGGAAGTGTTGCTGAAGGTTCCGGGATTGGAGATCGAAGGAATTTTGACGATTCATATTCCGAGTCCGCCATTCCTGAGTGTTATTCGAGGTATGATCTTGGACAATTTGGAGTTCCCGACGTTCACGACTGTGCCAGACCCACAGGAACTGATCATTCTTAAGCTCGAAATATTGCAGGGAGTCCTGGAACTGTTGGGACCAGCGCTTATGTTAGATTGATTTGAGAAGGTTGCAAGCAGAGAAGAAGATAACCTAGATCCGAGCGGAAGAAGAACAAAATTAGGGATTTTTCCGTTATAGAACGAAGAAAAGTTAGGGAGGTTTGCCTAAGTTCACGAAAGAGACACTGATGAGAAAGAGACTTACCCTTTCAGAGACTGTATTGGACACTGAGTACATTCCGAAGATGGCAGATCCTGCAAACCCACAGCGTAGGGCTAAATTGATAGTAGGCACATTGGTAGGAGTTGTGATAATCACCATATTTGCGGTAGTGATAAGTTCATACATGGTGGCTCACAGGCAAGAGGGGAAGGTTCAGGGAGCACCCACACCTATTACCCCAGGGCAGAGTGGTGTCAGTATTAGAGAACAGGAAACATCGAAGATGAGGGATGTTCGCAGACTCCACATGGATTTGTCAAAGGGTGATTTTAAGCTTAATGCGTATGCAAGGTTGCTGTATGAGTATGTTGATGCGATGGATGTGAAGGATTGCTATGTGTGCATGCAGTTGCCTGCTTCAGTGGATGAGGGTATCAAGTATCATCATCTCCCATTGACATATGGGATTTCTTGTAGTTTATTACTCAGTTTATTTTATGACAGGAGACAGTTCGAGTATTTCTTTTCAAATTTTGACACGGTACTTCCTGAAGTTCCAGCAATCAAGCATTTGAACAAATATGATTCTAGCAAGAAAGAGGACAGACTCCTGAAGTATTTTAGACCGACTATGAAGTTGGATACGGCGCATGCTCACAGGAATAACCTGACATGTGCGTTATCTGAGATAGAGAAGAAATTCATAGATCAGGTAGAGGACAGATACAGAAAGTTGACCCAGACACGACACACCGGAGATAGCCCAGTAGATTGGACGGACGAGGAGAGAGCTCACAGATCCAAGGGAAGTTATGGACCAATAGCGTTAGATGAGGTACAGAGAGGGAATTTGTGTATTGGACGGCCTCAATCCGATACGGATAAGGTCGCAGTAGGACATAGCACTTGTTCTCAGACCTTTACAGTGGAAGCTTCTGCTAAGAATTTTATGGTAGGTCCAGTAGAGGTAATTCCGACAGTATATTATGTATGTGGGAAGAATGCTTATGTCAGACTACCTGCGAATTGGTATGGCATATGCTATTTGGCTATCATATTCCCGAAGATCTATCACACAGAGGACTTGGAGTTGTTAGAGACGAAGCGACAGTCTAGGAAACGTAGGGCTACGAACGCCGGTGCAGTGATTGGGGACATATACGGAGCAATGATACCTAGTATGGGTGTGGTATTGAATGATGTGAAGATTAGGAGGTTGGCGACTGTGGTTGATGAGTTGTCTATGAACACGGCGAGATCTTTGTTGTTGGTGGCTGGAGAGATGTTGTCGATACGGAATATGGTTATGCAGAATCGCCTTGCTTTAGACGTATTATTAGCAAAAGAAGGCGGAGTCTGCAAATTATTGAAGGTTCAGGAATGCTGCACATATATTCCAGACAACACGAAGGAGATAGGGAAGTACATAGACAACATCACGACTATTCACAAGGAGATTATGGATTTGACGGAGGAGAATGTGTGGGAGAAGATTGGATTAGGATTTGGAAGAGTGGGAACTTGGTTTGCGAATTTGGGAAGAGGATTTCTGGGATCAGTGTTGAAGCCGATTATCATTGCTGTGGTTTGTGTGATTTGTTTGTGGGGATGCGTGAAGGCATGGAAGTGGTATCAAGGAGGCAAGGTTGAAAGGGCTCTTAAGGCAAACGAGAAAAGGATGGCGAAGCTCCAGGAGCAGCAATATGAGAGTCTTAAGAGACTGGAGGGAGTTCGACATGGCAAGATTATGACTAGCGCGGTCTAAATCAGTTCTAAAGAAGAGAAATGTAATGGTGTGATGACGGGTGTCATCAAAGGGGGGAACTGATGTAGCGCTTAAAAGTTTGAAAATTGTAGGGGTGCGTTATATTCATTGTTAGTTGGCACCCGCATATAATCAAATGTGTACTCAGGTATTTTGTGTGCAATGTATTACGAATTGTATAACCTATATCGATTTTAATAGAAGTGCCAGCTATGTACAAGCATCGTATGTATATATTGAAGCCATGCATAGAGCTTAGTCCTTTTTGAACAATGTGATGTTAAAACGTGTAGATTAGACTTCGTGTCTGTGGACTGTTTAGTTTGACCACACATGAAAGAAAGACGTAAATGTCAATACTGTGATTTAAACCTGCTTGTGTAACCGAAGTAGTGGCCAGAATTCGCATATATCGTTGAGGCGAAAGGCCTGGTATTTTCTTATGTTAGCCAAGGGCAATAGGCCAAAAAGGATTTATTCCAGTAGAGGTTTTAGGCTGTAGTAAATTGCAACTTAAAAGATGTGAAGAATGTCTGCTTTGCATGATCTCACCCCAGGTGCAAGGACAGTTGCTCGTTAGTAGAGAAGCTCTTTGTTCACAAATTGACTTATGTAGTAAAAGCCAGACATGGGAGTGTATTGGAATGTGCCAATCGTAACTCCTAGTGCGGAAGGCGTCTGGGACTCAAGGCCAAGCGATGGACGATGGAACTGGACAGCGCTCTGTGGAAATTTACTGAAAGACGACCCCGCAGAAGAGGAGGCGCAAAGGGCGTGTTCTGGGATTTGGGGTTCTGTATTAGGGACAGCGCCCCGAGGGTGGAGGCAGATCAGAGCAGCCCAGAGCAGAGGAAGGCTAGGCGAAGGGATAGAGGGGGCAACTTAGACCAAGCTCTCTAAGTGAAGTCTTCTTATGAAGTTTCACTCTGACACCTTTTATTCGATGAGGGTCTCAAGGGATTGCTAAGTAGGGATGTCATCTAGTGCAGAGTAGGGACAGAGATGGTATGGTTCAGTGTCCCTAGTATCGACATTTGCTTGGTGGTGTTCTACCTCATGCTTTTAGAGATTGTACTTTTAGTTATTTTTAGCCGTATGCGGATTCTCCGTAGAGTAGCTTTTGTGTTAGTGCCTATGTACTTGTTGTGCCTCGTATTGAGGACTTTGTACCTGCAAATCTTTATGCTGATAATAAAAACCAGAGAGCCAAGAGATTAAGTCTCGAGTCCTTGATTATGGCAAATTGCGGACAGTAATTTGATAATTGTGTGTTTTTCCCTCCACGCTATTGGGCAAGTAAAAAGGTCCATCTGACCAGAGTGGGTTCCAGTAGATAATTGCGAGATACTCAAATGGGCCAGAGCACCTGCACACCCTCTCTCTTTCTGTGTGAGAGAAAGAGAGCATGGAGCCACGTGCAGAAAGAGTGGTTGGGAAGGGTGGAAGGACAAGAGTTATTTATTAATATGTGTAACTGGGAACTGGAAGGGAAAGGGTGAAAGGACACAAGGTTTTAAAATTTTCAATATATTTTACAGGCAAGAGAGAAGGGCACTTTGAGGAGTTGGCAGAGGGTTGTAGGACACCAGGTAGAATAAGAAATTGTGCGCACAGACCCTTTTTGTGCACCGTTAGCGACAGTTCATTCCTGTGCTGAGGAGAGTGCATAATGAAAGATGGGGCTATACTTTAAACCACAATGCAGTCTTTCACTAGAGAGGGCCAGGCCTCTGTTGTAAGAGGGTGATGCCTGTGTTGTCCCTAGGACCCTCTTGCAAAGGGACACCATCAGGTACCTCTGTTGGCCCAGGGGCTGTCCAACTATGGCTCCTTAAAACTAGGCTAAGAACAAACTCAGAAGCACTTGACTCTCCTTAGTAGTGATGGTGAGAAGTAACAGGGTTCTCAGGGAGGTAGTGTAGGGGTGCACAAACTCACAACTCCACAGTCACCTGAGCTGAAATCCAGAGACACTTGATCAACAGTGTGAAGTGCAGCACACCTTTCTATAGTGTCCTACAGGTGCATTCCTACACATAGACCAAACCATGAGTACCCATGAATGAATGGAATGACAGAGTAATGCATTCAGTAAGGTGCTGGAGACCATTGCTGAGGATATTGTGAAGAAGAACAGGCTTTAGGGGCATCTGGTAGGCATCACTTCAAAACATACAAAAGTTGTTGCAGGTAATCCGGAGTAGGATGATGCTATCTCACTTCTCAGAAGAACTTTAAGGGACCAGCAGAAAAGTTAAGAGAGTCAGGAACCCTTTTAGAACCATCATTGCAGCTCCTGAGCCACAAGAAGGGGACCAACATCTATTCAGCCACCTAAGAATGCAGAATGAACCTGCTAAAGTGACCTCGATGTCTTCACTGTTGTGGAGTGGAATGTGTTGAGGGTGGAGAAGCATACGGCATGACATGGATGAAAACTAGGGGTGGGTAGAATTTGCGAAATTAACTTTCGCAAATTATCGCGAAAATGTTTAAAATTATCGCAAACAAGCGGAAATATCGCGAAGATGCGGAAGTTTTTTTCCGGCATGTTCGCGAGATTTTCTGCATGGTTGCGGGTCGCCAACTTACCCATGTGGTTGCTTGCGGGCGCGGCCATCTTGTTTTGAGTTGTCTCGCGGTGCATGATCGCGAGAAGAAAGACGTGATCGCGCGACGCATGACGTCACTGCGGGCGCGAACTGTCGCGAGACAGCGCAAATGGCTAAAAACAATACAACATCTCATGGAGAACGCGACCGGATCAAGAAAACTTGTCGGCGAACGCAGGGATTCAGGTAAGGCGATCGCGCGCGCGCGAGAATGTATTATTTTACAGCGCGAGCAAGAAACAAATTATCGTCAAGCTGCGGAAACCGGAATTTTTTACATTTTCGCGCTCTCCGCGGAATGTGAAAATGTCAAATTATCGCAATTTCCGCGAACGGAACGAAATTTTCGCCCAGGCCTAATGAAAACCCTCACATTGTAGTCTCCTTAATATGGCCATCACAGTTTCTAGCACTACACCTCAGATGTAGTAATGATGTCAACGGAGGCATTATGGATAAACACTGAAGGTATCTTGGAAACACACTTAATTGTGGCATTGTGGCACTACACTACCAATTTATTAGCAGTTTTACTGGTAGTAAGCATTCAGCTATATTGCCTAGTGTGATCTGGAATGAATACATTTGTAGTGTTCCAGTTTTGCACATTAAATATTGCTTTCAACACATCAGCCAAACGTGAAAAAATTTGAAATAATCAGAGTATTGCACATTACCGGGCTTATTTACAAGCTACATGCACCGCCGGTGCGTCACTCTTTTTGACGCACCAGCGGCACAGTGTGCTAGACCCTATTTACAAGGCCACGCAAAGTCACCCTGTATTGCTTTTCATGGCTTTGTAAATACAGCCCCTTTTCACATATCACTTTGCGTTAAAGGTGCGTGTCATGGGTATTGCTGTGGGTGTTCCCACGCAACTCCCTTGGATTCTACCGCATTCCCAGCTTTACAACATTTCGTAAACCTGGGAATGCGTCAGAATCCTAAACCTCCCCAGGAGTGGCGTAAGGAGATGTAACAAGGAAAAAGACTTTTATTTCTCCTCGTTTTTTCCTCTTTCTATTTGTGCTTCATTCTGCAACATGCATAGAAGTAGGAATACACAATTATCTCCACACTGCAGCCACACTTGCACCTTAAATCAAGGGTGCCTGCTTTGGAACAGTATAGCCAATTCT
Organism: Triturus cristatus; assembly: GCF_964204655.1. Taxonomy (NCBI): domain Eukaryota; kingdom Metazoa; phylum Chordata; class Amphibia; order Caudata; family Salamandridae; genus Triturus; species Triturus cristatus. Next base: position 1,535,987,356 of record NC_140590.1, on the reverse strand, counting down.
GCGCCAACGCAGGGAAAGCACAGGGATGCGACATATTGTTGTAAATATGACTCATCCCTGTGCTTTTAAAATGACACAGATTGGCGTAGCAAAATGTCTTGCAGCGTAATGCTGTGTATTTTTTAAAGGCAAGCAGTGGTCCCAGGGTCCACTACCTGCCCATAATGAAACGAAAATGTTTCTTTTTCTTTTTTTTTTTTTTTAATGCATCCCGTTTTCCTTTAAGGAAAACGGGCTGCATTTATAAAGGAAACTGGTTTATTGAAAAGCAGTCCCAGACATAGAGGTCCGCTGAACCAAGCAGGCCACCATCCCTGGGACGGCCAGCCATTCCCAATGGGGTCGCAAATTGTGAGTGGCTCATTAATATTCATGAGCCTCGCAATCAGTGTCTCTGACACTGTTGTACATTCCAAATTGCGACTCGCAATTTGCGGCTCCCAATTGAGCGCAAATTACGAGTCGCAATTTGGAACGGTCGTACATCTGGCCCTTAATCCCATGTAAATTCTGGAAGGTTTGACCTGCCAAAATTTAATAGGGTGTGAAAACTATATCGCACCAGGTATTCACCAGGTGTGATAAACATCACTTCACTTATACTGCGCAGGGATAGGAATTTAATTTGGTCCTTTTAATCGTGCCCTTCGCCACACTCAAACATATGGACTCATCACATACTTCCCAGAGCTTCATGACACATTGCTTATAAACTGTTATGGGCCAGGTAATAGGCCCATTGGGATTACACATAAAGCGGTATATTCACAAGCCCAGGAAATTTCCTCTGTGGACTCAGGAAGTTCAAAGCATCTGGAAAAACCAAGTGAAAATGCGGCCAAGATAAGGAATTCACCTTTTTTTTTTATTTCACACTGGACCCTCAGAGGCCAAATTCATAATGATATGCTTTTCCACCACATGAAGTTACCATACCACTTGGTACCAGTCACCGTGTGGGTTGCTATGTTATGTTAATCTGATTTGTAAAGCACATGGCTGCCCCAACGGGGCTGCCTAGCACTGAAACAGCAGGAGGCATAAAGATGCCAGCAGAAAATAACTATAAAAGCCAGGTTTTCAGCAATTTCTTGAACTTCTCAAAGGTGTAGCACAGTCGCAGCACAGCGGGAAGAGAGTTCCATAGCTTGGGTCCCAAGATGGCGAAAGAGCATCCACCTTGTCTGGCTAATTTAACTCAGGGGATCACTGCCAGATTCAAACTCTCCAAACGCAAGGGTTATTCTGGAAAGTAAGGATTGCCAATCCCTCTTAAAGACTTAGGGGTTCAGTTGGATAGCGGGTGTATCGCGACCGCCCGTATGGCGGTGGCGATCCGCCCGCTAAAAACCACCGCTCACTTCCAAATTCCCCTTGCCACATTACCATGGCGGGGGGGACTCCGGCGGACGGAAAGACCGTCTGCCGGTTTTCCGCCCGGTCGCAGAGGCGACCGGGCGGAAAAGCAGCTAACATGGTGGCGGTGTCAGGGAGACACCGCCATCCATATTAGCATGAATGCGGGGATGTGCCTTTCCGTGGCGGCGTTACCGCCACAGAAAGGCAGGCGTTCTTTGCCATAGGGGGCCCGTAGCGGGCCCCCACTGATTCTGGGGGGTGGGGGGTGCACATGGGGGGTACCTATGGTACCCCCTTGCAGTTCCATGCACAACATGTCCGCCCGCCATCCTAATGACCCTCTTAGGCCTGGACCTCATCATAGCTTTATGCATATAGCAGAGAGCTTTGAACTTGATTGTCTTGTCTATGGGGAACCAGTGAAGCTTCTGGAGATGGGAGGAAACAGACTCATACTTTGGAATGTGGCATAGCAGGTGAGATTCTGCATTCTGGATAATTTGAAGCCTTTTCACAAAGGATTTAGTGGCACCCAGATTTCGAACAGTGCCATAACCAAGATGAGAGATGATCAAAGCCTGAATAACAGTACTTTGAGATGATAAGGGCAGTAACCATAAGAATTTCCTTAACATATGAATAAGTCAAAGCAGCCAGTGGCCACCTAGTTGATTTGAAAGTCCATAGATTTTTTGTCAAACCTGAATCCTACATATTCGACTACTTGATTGTGAGAAGGGAGAGGCTTAAGATCTACAGGCCACTATTGAATTCCCAGACATTAGGCTGATTCCCAACAACTGGTAACTCAGTCTTGTTGCCATTGATTTTGAGACACTTTTACCCATCTAGTATGTGTGACCTCAGCCGGACCAGTACTCAAGTTGGATGACATGGTAAAATCCATTGAGCACAGAGACACAATAATCTGTGTGTCATCAGCATAAGAGAACAAAGCATGACTGTGAGCCTCTACTATGTCCGCCAAAGGGCAGGCATAGACATTGAACAATGTGGGGCTCAAGGAGGAACCTTGAGAAACACCATAAGGTAATAGCTTCATGAGGATGCATAAGGTTTTGAAACCGCTTGAAAAGAACGATTATGCAGAAATGAGCAGAACTATAGCAAGGCAGTATCTTGAATACTGCTGTCTGCTAATCTCCTCAGGAGCACTGGGTGAGATACATTGTTAAATGTTGCACACAGATCCTGCAGAATAAAGTCTGCTGTAACTCCATTTTCCACGATCAATCTAAGTTTCTCTGTTAGCCCTAAGAGCGCATACTCAGTACCGTGACCCAGGCGAAAGCCCGATTGCGATGGAAGAAGGTGGTCATGAAGCTCTAGATGTTTGGACAGTTGGCAATTGATACATTTTTCAAAAATCTTCATCCATATAGGTAAGGGTGAAATGGGCTAGATGTTGCAGGCTCTGATCCATTCAGAGGTATGCACTTCCTAAGGTAAGGAGGCTAGGAGGGGAGAGGTTGGAGCAGAAAGCCCGGGGTAAGTTGAACGCCAGATGCAGTGACTTCTGACCGCGGTCTGATGCTTATTAGTGTGACTCCGCTACTGACTATGGGGTTGGATCCCACCTTGTAGGTGGTCAGTTTATACACTAAGGGGCCGATTCCGATCCGGGTCGGAAGTGCACCGAACGCGATCCGGCCGGAAAAACTTCGAGTCGTGTGTGTGTTTTCGGGCCGACTCATACAGCTGTACGTGCGAGCAAGTACGATGCGGGCTACGTGAAATTCACCGACCGAGTCGTTTCCGGGTACGAACCGCTCCGTACGTCTCAGTCGAAAGTTAACCGTGGCGTGCAATGAATGCGATTTATGACCAAGCCAGTACGATGCACGCATCGGACAGCCTGTGCGAGCCGAGTGTCCGGCACACAAAATGTCCGAGTGGTTGCCTTTGGGGGTCCGCGTCCGACTCCCTGACACTCGCAGCCCTACGACTCAGACACAGGGGGAGACCCATGGGTCTCCCCAACACAGGCATGTACAGTGCGGATAGCACCGATGCGTACCTACTGTAGGGGGTGCACTTGTCCACGACGTACCCATTCAGTCAATGGGAGCCCATGTACACGTCGTACGACCGGCTCCCATTGACTTCTATAGGTGTCCGACCGAACCGAGTCCAGCAGCATACGGCCGCATCGTACTCACTTGGTCGGACTGTAGGCCTCTGGCTCGGTTGGAAAACACTCCGGATCCGGCTCGGTCGGAGTGCTTTCCGACCCGGATTGGAATCGGCCCCTAATTGTCCTAAGGTATATTATATACCAATTACAGCTGGGGTTAAGGTATGGCTTTAGAAAACACATGTACTTTTGACCGGCCTAACCTTGAGTAGTCTAGTTTGCACTTTTTACAGTCCTGAAGAATAGCCTCAATCATTTTTGACACACTAATGGCAAGAAAAATGTTGATCTATACTTTATTTTAGAGGCAATGTGAACCATTATTTCCACCACTGGCAAACACCTGTTTTTATTATAACCAAGAGACCCACACATGAAAATAATCCACTATGTTTCCTCTAGTTATTTTTAGATTCACCATACACCAGCCTACTCACTTACAGCACCTTCATAAAGCCCCTCACACTGCTGCCCGATGATGAAGCATGACACCCCTTTGGGTGTGTGAGGGCTCTTGATCTTGATGGATCAGATCCACTGACCTGACACATCAGGTACCTTCGACCTCTCGCCTCCCCCCTTCCTACCTTAGGAACTGCATACCTCTGGGGCCTGTATACTGGACCTTGATTTTGCCCTCTGCCTCTCCATTTATATATTGTCTGATCTATTCAGGTTCAGGTTTCTCCAGCAGAGGTACCACCATGGCATGTTTCCAGGACAAGGGGACCATATCCTCTAACATGGAGGAGCTCAGCAATTTCACCAAAAGAGGAGGCAGATTGAGATTAGCTATTCTTAAAATTCCAGGTGGGAAAAGGTCCAGAGGTGAGCTAGATTTGACAGCACTTTCAGTCACCAGTTTTTGTTTATAAATAGGATTAAAAGTTGAAAAATACTATTCAGATTTGCATCTGCATCCATTAACCATTTCCTCCTCTGTAGAGCTAATAAAACAAGCATGAATATCAGTGACCGTTCTAAAAAAGAAGTTAACCAATTCATTGCACTTTGCCTGTGAGAGAGAAAGGGGTGCAGAGGTTTTAGTAGGGTCCATAAGAGACTTCACTATTTGAAAAACGTTATCTGGAAGAATTTTGAGACAATTGAACTTATCAGCATAAAAGGCTGCTTGAGCAGCTCGGCAATCATCATGACAATCCCTAGAAGCTTGGCATTACCACCTTGATTGTAGTTCCATATGAGCTCCGGGTGTTTGCAGTTTTTTCTTCAGAGCAAAAACGGAATCACAGAACCAAGGGGCTTTCTGCATGTTGGCAGTAGTCATTGGCAGCAAAGTGTCATATGTAGAACAAATCCACTTCTCAACTGCACTAACATTGTCCTCCAGTGGGCCAATAAAATCAGGGACATTGTTCTGAAGATGAATGCAGAAAGCTGTGTGGTTAAGTTTACCCCATCAGCTAGTAAGTAGGAAGCACCTGGGAAGAGGCCTTCCCGCATCAATAACAGTGACATAGGAATGGCCAGGTGATCCGACCATGTCAAAGGAATTGGAGGAGTCTACAGCAAGGGAAGACAGGTTTGGAAATATAGGATCAGGTATATGTCCAGCAATATGAGTAGGGCTATGAACTAATTGTTGCAGGTCCAAGGCTGGAATTATCAATCTCATTAATAGGTCCGATAGGTTATTGAAACTAGCCAATGTGAATTCCTGGACACTTGCACGCCTCAGTTAGAGGCAATGTTCTTGATAACAATGGCTTTTCTGGGATCCAGAGGCAGTCAGTCGTTCGTGGGCAGCATCCAGTGTGGGTACAATTGTTTTCTATTGGTGGCATAGGGACATAATCCTGCTGCACTCCAATTGGATAATTAGGTTACTCACCTTAAGCACTTTATTCTCTCAGGGTAGCGAGGACGATCATTCAAGGCTTCCTCAAGCAGCAGAAGAAGGTTTGGAAGTCAGATTTAGAATCGCATAGGAAATAACAGACACTGACATCAATATACAATCAGTGCTTTATTTTGGTACATGGAAAGTTGGTAAGTGCCATGAATTTCTCTCAAATTAATTTGCTTGGAAATTAACACTAAACATTGCGTGAAATGCACAGCATGTTGTATACAACTGAACAACTTTTACCATCAGACTACTGTTGCAAGTTGGATAGTGTTTAAGATGTATCCTTTTAGTATCTTATTGTATGATAAGTAGCTCTTCCATCGCTCTACCAATACCCAGGGACTCAATGATGACATACCATGGTGTGAGGCGTAACCACCTGGAGTATGTGATCTCTCCCACAGACATACTGTTACATCCGAACAGCTAACTCACTTAAAATATATTTTCCAACTGGTTTCATCCTCTCTAACACCACACGTCAGTGATGTTACCTATCAGGCTATATACTATAGAGAGAATCTCTTAACTAGCCTTCATCTGGGTTTCCTCATGTTGGTTTGTGAGTGCTAAGAATTTTTCTTGACTATCATTCGTCTGGCATTTACAGCTTGGTTTGTTAGTGTCCATACAATGCATACAATTTTACCTATATTTGACTGGACATCTAGGATGAGGCATTTCCCTCCTTTTGTTGCCTCTATTTTTAAGGTGATTATATTTTCACCACCCCCCTTCCATCTTAAACATTTTATGACATCTCCTTTCTCTTTCCACACCATGCGTGCATCAATGCGCACATGGTACTTGGTCACATATGGCAACCGAACCATTTTTAGACTGTCAGCCGCTTTTTAAAAATCCTACTTGAAGGCCCACCAGTATCATTGCGATTCAATAGCATGTTACCAAATTGCAATTTGCGTTTTGTGACAACAAAAAATAATTTTTGCAGTCACAAAGGCTCTGATTTTACGAATCGGAGCCTTTCCGAACGTAAAATTGCTTTGTACATGAGAATTTGTTTTTGGAAATGGTTTAGTGCACAGTATAAGTGTGGTGCTCCTTGGGGGTTATACCCTATTTGAAGGTCATTGTCAGGAAGAGGTTTTTAAAAAGGAACCTGCGAAGAATCCCACTCTCCACTTCTTCCAAATAAAATACAGTATGAGAAAAATATCTCCATTAGGAACTGAGGTGGAAATGTGGAAAGGGAGAGACACTGGAGACCAGGGCTAAAATGGCCTTTTACTCCACCTTGGCATTTCCCCGGTGGGCTGGTGCCCTTGGAGGCCGGAAAGCCCAAGGCAACTCCTAGAGCCTATATCACCAAGGTTAATTACAGCAGGCCCTGCAGCCTTCAAGAGAAAGAGCTAGAGAGGGAGGGAGGGGGGAAGTAGACTGAAGGTGATCAGAGAGGGAAGATAGAGAAGGGAAGGAGAGAGAAAGATGGAATGGATCAAAAGAGAGAGATAGCAGAAGAGGAGGGAAGGAGAATAAATATTCGATGGATGGAAAGAGAGAGATAGCAGAAGAAAACAAAAGGAGCACAGCTGGTTTGAGCATTTTTTGCCAGGTCAGCTTTTGGTTCCCGGTTCCCGCCATGCTGGAGACACTGGTTAAGAACAGGTACTGCATATCAGCTGAAGACATTCACCATACCATTGCTTGATACTCTTTGAAAGGAAAGACAGCAGTGACAGATCAGAACTCTCTGTAGATAAATTAAATACAAATGTGCTTTGGTGTTTGATAATAAATGTATCCCTTTCTCAGTGATGATGAGCAATGTTGAGCTCTGGTTCCAACCAGGGATGCTGACGCTGTAAACATCGTGAGCAAATGCAAGGTTTCTGACGACTAACCTTCAACAATCCTCCCGTGACAGGAATGGAATCCGTCATTTTGATTTCTGTCAGCGTGCTGAGGAAAACGATGCTTTATTGAACTACTCAGCTTTTGCTTGATTCTCAGATGTGGCACATCCTGCTCAATGTTTACATAATCCAGGTGTTATTGTGAGTAACATGAAGCCAATTTGTAATGCCGACTCATCCCTTTTCTCCAAGTAATATTTTACTGAATTTGCAATACATTGCGCTTTTATCCAATGCTCAATTTTCGATTTATAATACCAGTGTTCACCCCCTGAAGGGCATTGTTTACCGCACATCTGCACGAAGCTCGTGGTTTTGTCACCTCCTACAGTGTTTTTTGAGAAACATTGTCTTTTATATTTGTTAAATACACCGCCACACAGTTCTTTTCTTCAGGATTTTCTGCCCAAACTTATGAGGTGTTGTATCTTTTATGACTTAACGAGTTGGCATATAATACTGGATTTGACCTGACTTTTTCCTCAGCGAATTTACCATTATTAGATCTGGACAAGCTTAGACACTTTCAACAAGGTTAATATTGTTCAAATAAGACTTTTCTGCTGAAATTATACGCATACTCATCATAGTGTTATATGGGCAGACTTAAGAAGGCAAAATTAGTGTTGGCATCCACCAGGCCTACTTTCATCATTCATTCAAAGCTGCGCATTTCTTACCGCACATCTGCCAAGTATGAAGCTCGTGATTTCGCCACCTCCTACAGTGTTTTTTGAGAAACATTGTCTTTTATATTTGTTAAATACACCGCCACACAGTTCTTTTCTTCAGGATTTTCTGCCCAAACTTATGAAGTATTGTGTATTTTATGACTTAAATCGTTGGCACATAATACTGGATTTGACCTGACTTTTCACTCAGCGAATTTACCATTATTAGGTCTGGACAAGCTTAGGCACTTTCACCAAGGTTAATATTGCTCAAATAAGACTGCTCTACTGAAATTATATACATACTCGTCATAGTATTATATAGGCACACTGAAGAAGGCAAAATTAGTGTTGGCATCCACCAGGTGTACTTTCATCATTCATTCAAAGCTGCGCACTCCTCTCATTCAAATGGAAAAATCTGCGACCTCATCTCCTAAACTGACTTCTTCATCAATGGTATCCTCCTTAAGCGCAGCTAATAAAGCAACATCCGAAATACTGAAAAAAGATCCTCCTTCCCCACCAAAACAAGCTTCTTCTGTATCCATGGATCTGGTTTTAGAAGAAATTCAAGCTCTGTGCCCTTTTGTTGTAGAAACAAATTCTAAATTGCAAATTTTGACTGAAAGCTGGTCAAAGATGGGAGAACGACTTTCAAACGTAGAACATAATGTGGAAGCCATGGGTCCATCCATAGCCAAAGTTGAAAGTCTCCATTCACAGATCACTTCTTTACAGAATGTTATATGGGCAGACTTAAGAAGGCAAAATTAGTGTTGGCATCCACCAGGCCTACTTTCATCATTCATTCAAAGCTGCGCATTTCTTACCGCACATCTGCCAAGTATGAAGCTCGTGATTTCGCCACCTCCTACAGTGTTTTTTGAGAAACATTGTCTTTTATATTTGTTAAATACACCGCCACACAGTTCTTTTCTTCAGGATTTTCTGCCCAAACTTATGAGGTGTTGTGTCTTTTATGACTTAAAGAGTTGGCACATAATACTGGATTTGACCTGACTTTTCACTCAGCGAATTTACCATTATTAGATCCCGACAAGCTTAGACACTTTCAACAAGGTTAATATTGTTCAAATAAGTCTGTTCTACTGAAATTATATGCATACTCGTCATAGTGTTATATGGGCAGACTTAAGAAGGCAAAATTAGTGTTGGCATCCACCAGGCATACTTTCATCATTCATTCAAAGCTGCGCATTTCTCCCTGCACATCTGCCAAGTACGAAGCTCGTGATTTCGCCACCTCCTACAGTGTTTTTTGAGAAACATTGTCTTTTATATTTGTTAAATACACCGCCACACAGTTCTTTTCTTCAGGATTTTCTGCCCAAACTTATGAAGTATTGTGTATTTTATGACTTAAATCGTTGGCACATAATACTGGATTTGACCTGACTTTTCACTCAGCGAATTTACCATTATTAGGTCTGGACAAGCTTAGGCACTTTCACCAAGGTTAATATTGCTCAAATAAGACTGCTCTACTGAAATTATATACATACTTGTCATAGTATTATATAGGCACACTGAAGAAGGCAAAATTAGTGTTGGCATCCACCAGGTGTACTTTCATCATTCATTCAAAGCTGCGCACTCCTCTCATTCAAATGGAAAAATCTGCGACCTCATCTCCTAAACTGACTTCTTCATCAATGGTATCCTCCTTAAGCGCAGCTAATAAAGCAACATCCGAAATACTGAAAAAAGATCCTCCTTCCCCACCAAAACAAGCTTCTTCTGTATCCATGGATCTGGTTTTAGAAGAAATTCAAGCTCTGTGCCCTTTTGTTGTAGAAACAAATTCTAAATTGCAAATTTTGACTGAAAGCTGGTCAAAGATGGGAGAACGACTTTCAAACGTAGAACATAATGTGGAAGCCATGGGTCCATCCATAGCCAAAGTTGAAAGTCTCCATTCACAGATCACTTCTTTACAGAAACAAGTTGAAAACCTGGAAAATAGGTACCGACGAAATAACCTTCGTATTTATGGTCTAACCGAGGGTTCCGAAGGTTCGGACCCTATTAATTTCTTCAAGACTTTCTTCCCAAAAATCTTGCACTTACCAGAGGGCACCCCTCTCAACATTCAACATGCACACTGACTAGGCCCTCAACATTCATCGACTTCAAATATGAGGAAACCAAGGGGGATTATATTATACTTCCTTGAATGCACAGATCTCCTCAAGATACTAACGGCGACCAGATCCATTAAGTGCATCTCCTTTTCAGGATCACAACTGTTCTTCTCACAAGACTATGTGAAATCTACGGCAGACAGACGTAAAGAGTTCTTAGCATTGCGAGCCATCCTTTGATCAATTGGAGCTCGGTTTGGCCTATTTCACCCATGTCTCTTCAAAGGCACCTTCAATAACAATACTATTAAATATGAGGATCCAGTGAAGTTACAAAGTTTTCTCAACGCGCATTGTCCGGAAAAATTGATATTTCCAGCACACGATTCAAATGACTTTATCCCAGCTTTATTGGCTTAACACATCCCTTTTTCTTCGCTTTAGATGTCTAATATAAAGTCTTAGTTTTAAATATTAGCATATTATGCTTCTTCACTTGCCTTGCTTCTATTTATAGGATTTAGTGATTGTTCTTGTTAAACAATGATTTTTGATGATTATTAACATATTTTTTCTTCTGCAGGTTCCCATTCCTGTTTATTTGATGTCTCAGTCTATTTTGTCGTCTCCTCTCGGAGTCTCTACACCCGACCCTGCGGAGTCTGGACGTCTCATCTTTCCATGTGGCCTCCCTCCCCCCCCTTTCTTACATGTTTTGGATTTTATGGAGGTATAATCTTCCTTTGATTATTGATTTCCATTCTTTGTTATCTCTTCTTCGCACTTCTCTTGTCTCATTCCTTTCACTATAGCTTATATCTTATCATCTTTTATTACTTTTCTATTCCCTTCTTTTTTACCTCAATTCATATTGTTTTGTTGCTTTATTTCTTCGTACTTAATATAAAAGATGTTCGATTGGATTTATTGGTTGTTTTTATTCCAGTTTTCATAGTTACTTCAAAATTTCTCCTATTGGTTTATACAATGAATGTTTCTATGTCTATTGTACATTTCATTTGTTACTTATATATTCACTGGTTGTTTTTTATAGTATTTAATAGATGTTTTATATTTAAAATTGTTCATGTTTCGATTGGTTCGCCTGAATTTTTGATTTTTATATGTCTCTATAAATTGTCACCTGGAATTTCAGAAGCTTAAATTCCCCTATCAAAAGACAACGAGTTCTTTCCCACTTATCCAAAATAGATGCCAACATAGCTCTGATACAGGAGACCCATCTCACTGAAAATGAGTCATTAAAGCTTAAAAGGAATTGGGTAGGTGAAATCTTCTTCTCACCAGGTGACGGTAAACAAAATGGAGTCATAACCTATTTTCATAAAGCACTAAATGTTAAACTCGTCTCACAGGAATCAGACAATGAAGCTAGATGGTTACTCACCAATCTTTTGATAGGGAAAATTCCCATATCCCTTTTTAATATATATGCCCCTACCACTGGTGACGTCTCATTTTGGACCCGCATATCCCAGACACTCTTACAAAATCCAGCAGAAAACCTCATTTTTGCAGGTGATTGTAACCAAGTAGTTGATCTCTTTCTTGATAGAAATTCCAAGGTATCCTTTGTCCCAAATAAACCACATAACGCTTTTTTACATACCATTGAGCAGAGAAATTTAGTAGACGCTTGGAGAATCTGCAACCCAGACTTGAGAGAATATTCCTTTTATTCTCCACCTCACCAACACAATCTAGAATTGACCACATTTTCATCACACGTAATATCTCCCAATCTCTGCTTTCAGCTGATATAGGTCCCATTCTCATCTCTGATCACACTCCTGTTATGATTCAATTGGATATTCTTCAACATTCCCATTCCCCCAAGAGATGGCGTTTTAATAATTCCCCTCTTCTCAACTCCAATTTCACTACTTCTTTTACTACCTTCATACACAAATACTTCCAAATCAATCAAACTGATGCTCTCCCCTTTTGCTTCAATTTGGGACGCTTTCAAAGCTACCACCCGAGAATTTATCATTAGATACTCATCCAATAAGCGTAAGTCTTTCAAAACAATTCACTATGCACTTCTTGCTAAAATTAAAACTTTAGAACATGCCTTCTACACTTCCAAAACAAAAGACAGCCTACACGATCTCATAAATGCAAAGTTAGCCTTTAATAGATCCTCAAATGAGAGTGCCTACTTATTTCTATTAAAGACCAGCGCGAAATTTTACGGAGGTCAAAATAAATCAGGCAAATTGCTAGCAATTGTCTTAAGATCAAACAAAATAGGCTTCATATTGACTCTATTATAGATGATACTCAAACAGCAAAATATAAAGACCCCGAAATCCTACAAGAATTTGTACACTTTTATGAATCTCTTTACGCACCAGAAATTATTCCCCCAGACAACACTATCTCTCATTATTTTTTTAATATCCAGAAATGTGATCTCCCTCCTTCCAACCTTGATATTTTGGAGTCTGAGGTTACACAAGACGAATTATTAACTGCACTCAAGATTCTAAAAAAAGATAAGGCTCCAGGTCCCGATGGTTTCACAGTTGAATTTTTCTCACACTTTGCCCAGCTCCTGATCCTGAAACGTCACCTTCTTATCTCTTCCTTTGTTTCTTCATGTAATTTTCATCAGGTTCATTTTTGGAAGCATTGATTTGTTTGATACCAAAAGAGGGTAAAGACTCTAGATATTGCAAGAATTATAGACCCATTTCGTTAGTCAATGTGGATTATAAAATTTTCTCAAAAGCTTTGGCTAGACGCTTAGAACCACTTCTTCCCATATTACTTGGCAAGGAGCAATCAGGCTTTGTCAAAAATCGCAATATTACAGATAATACTAGATTGTTCTTCAACATTTTATCTAAGATGTCTCATCATTCAGACTCATTGGCTGCAATTGCTCTTGATGCTGAGAAAGCCTTCGATAGAGTCTCATGGCCTTTTATTTTTCATGCCCTTAAATGGTTCGGCTTTGGGCCAAAAATTACTTCCTTGATCGCTTTGCTATACTCGGAACCCAAGGTGGCAATTTCTGCTAATGGACTTGTATCCTCTTACTCTACCTTGCATAGGGGGGTTCGACAATGTTGTCCTTTTTCTCCTTTTCTTTTTAATTTAGCATTAGAACCTTTTCTTTCTCGAATTCGACAAAATCGTTCCATTACGGGTTTTAAGTCTGATTCTCAACATATTAAACTTGCTGCTTATGCGGATGATATATTGGTTTTCCTATCTCAACCACAATCCTCACTCCCCGCGTTCCTACAGGAGGTTGAAGCTTACTGTCGATATCGGGCTATAAATTAAACACGCACAAATGCGAGGTTCTGCCTTTAACCAAATATACATTTAAAGAAGATTTTCAGATATCCAAGTTTACTTGGAACTCTAAACATATAAAATATCTAGGACTTTGGTTCTCCCCATCCATAGCCGCATCTATTTCCTTCAACTTAGATAAATGCATAGATAAATTGCAATCGCTCACTATGAAATGGCATCCGCTTCATCTCTCTTGGTGGGGTCGCTTAGATACCATCAAAATGATGCTTACCCCCATAACCCTTTATATTATTTCCAACATACCATTATCTATACCAGCTAAATACTTTCACAAGATTAGTTCCATATTGATAGTTTTTTTATGGAATAACAAAAGACCAACAATGGCACTACACAAATTAACACGTCCAAAATCAGAAGGAGGGGTCAACTTCCCCCACTTCCCTAGTTATCGTAAAGCTTTCCAACTAAAACAGCTTTCACATTGGACTTCTCCCAATTTATCCAACAAGCCCCTATGGGTTGATCTAGAAGCTTCATTTTTAACACCTTTTTCATTCCAAAAATACCTTCTAATTCTTTTACTTGCAAACCGCATAAAAATTACACACCAGTAATTAAACATTTGTGTAAATTATTACAAACCACTCTTTCTATGGTCCCACATAATCTTGAAACTTTTCTCCACTCCACCATTTGGCACATCAAACTTATACTAATTAAAATAAACCTATTTATTGGAAGATTTGGAGAAACAAAGGTTTAATTTGGATATATCAAATGTTTGATCAAGACTCACTTCTTCAATTCTCGCAAGCACAAACTCTATATCATCTACTGACTTCTTTCAAACACAAATTTTCAGCCTTGCAAAGTGCAATTTCTGCCTCATATGTAAAGTTCTCGCACCCTCCCTCCTCATGATCCTCTTTGCCTAGTGACGGTTGGAGCAACCTTCAGCCCGTACATCCTAAAGCCTCTACTATCTACTCTCGTTTAATACAACCTCTCACAATTAGAGACAAATCTAAAATTGAACTCTCTTGGGAGATTGATTTGGAAGTTGACTGGCCCATTTCTTTATGGAATAAAATATGTCTAAAACTAAGGAAAGCCTCTAGAGCGGCAAACACCACCCAAACAATCTTTTTTATTTATAACAGACTGCTTTTTACACCTGTACACTTACATAAGATACTTGTTGGTACTCCTAATACATGCTGGACTTGCTCTTATGACAATGCTGACTTAAAACACATGATCTTTACATGCCCATTTGTCTTCAAGTTTTGGGAACAGGCTTGGTCTCAAATTAATATCATTTTTAATACCATGGTTCCCTTGTCCTTTACTAATATATTCTTAGGTAGTTTATCCCCAGACTGGCAAAAGGCCCCTTCACAATGTCAAATCCTTGATTTATTATTAGCAGTTGCTTTTCAACAGATAACTAAGAATTGGAAGGATACCTCCAAGCTGTCTTACCTCGCTTGGTGGTATGCTATTTGCCATTATCACAGATTAGACACAACCCTTGTTCATCCAATTGCATTTGCCACGCAGCGATTACACCTATGGCCCCCTATTACACAATTTTTAGATAGTAGTGCAAAAAGATCCTTTATTCCTCACCCCTCAATACAAGAAGTTACTAAGCCTCCATGACTTCCTTTATTTTGTATTATCAAATATTATATGTCTTTTTATTATTACATGATTATATATTGAATTGACATTACAGTTTCTTTTTATTCTATATATTCTTCAACATGAACCAGTCCTTTCTTGCCTGTAGTTGTGTATCTCTTAATGTACCTCTCTTTTTATAATTACTATAATTTTACATTATCAATACCTTTTATTTTCATCAATTGATTGTATGTACAAACTACTGTTGATCAATTATTATTCTTAAATAAACTTATTTTGAAACGTAAAAAGCTATTGCCGAGATCCAAAGCCACTGCAGGTGTCCAAAGGCAGAGTGCACAGTGGACTTTACATGTAAGGAGAGTGAGTGCAGTACACTCGTGAGAGCAGGAACAAGGAATGAGAACAGGGTGCAGCCAAAGTCCATTAACTTTATCCAAGGCACTGTGCACAAACGAACATCATTCTAGGTGTGTGGACTCTGCAGTAAAGGAGAGTGAATGACGGATATGGCCTGTATTCACACTTTAGGACCACAGTGTGCTGGAAATGGCCGCTTGCCTTAACCTAAACTCTGTGAGCCTGTCTCAGAAACAAATATTTGCATCAGTAATTTTATCTATAAAATTGACTACACAGATGCATAAAACCCAGACTTCAATTAAGTCAGAAAACCATTGTGTGCTACAGCATCAGTCCAGAGGTCTACAAAGTCTCACCCCCAATTTACATAAAAAGACAGTGAGACATTTGACACCTATTTTGCATTTGTAACGTTATGAGTCAAAGATTTGTGTTAACAAAATATGTAATCAGGTGTAATATTGCATTCACACCACCAGATGTGTGCTGCAACATTACAAATGCAGAGTTGATGAACCCGGACATCTCTGACCCCAATCACTCTCACCAGATCAAATACCCAAACACATAATACGCCTTTCCCTCATCAGTTTTAATTGCACATTGTACAAGTAATACATTCTCAAGATTCAGATAATGCAAATCGGAAGATAAACGTCATTGAGTGCTAGGCAGACACTATGGTAATCTATGTGGAAGACCAATATTGGGAACTCTTGGGTTTACCACTGCACACTTATGAAGGAGAACTAAACATAAATGTAAGTGGTAACTGCTTGGCCTGGTGCAGACCTGGATCACATTCCACGCAGTCTGGCAGCAGTCCGTCATCAATATCATGCACAGCCACGTGCCATATGGCTTGTGTGTTGCAGAGGTGACAGTCAAAAGACTAGTGATGGGTAAAACAAAATTCTTCCTTGCAAAGTATTAATGTATGTATATATGTGTTACATGTAATTTGTATAGGGCAAAGCTAGTGTTGGAGCTTGGGACCAGTCACACAGTTACCTCGAGAGTAGCGACCTTTCTAGCAACAAGAAAGGCAAAGGGAGAAAACTATCACCTATTAACATCTCATTTTAATGTAACTAATGTGGCCACTCAACATCCACTTGACAACTTAATCGGACTTTAGTAGAGCCTAATTATACATTTAGAAACAAATCAATGTAGACCAATCACAACATAATCATATAAAAGTACAGAAAGACCAAGATAAGACCACATCTCCTGAAGAGATTTACCCTATATCATACAAAGCAGATGACTAGCTCTGTGACGATGATGCAGACAATCAGGAAAAAGAAATGCGTATTAAATTTCATCTGATGATTCTCCAAAGTAAGCATGAGCAAGCTATCGCTCCCTACACTGCCTTAAAAGGGCAAACCTAAGCTAAAAAGCATTCGGTAAGGGTAAAATCAGAAAGGTGTCAGCTGTCAGAGTCTTCAGTAGAAGGCCCTCCAACCATGGGTCAAGTAGCATACAGCCATGCAAGCAGAAGCATAGGTCTGCTCCCTGTGAAAACCTAAGATGGCTCTCTTGTCCCTCACTTCGTTCTGCATAAAATATCAATTTTAGTCAGAGTAGACAATCCCACATGATCTTTGCATGTGAATTTCGATAGCTCGAGCCCAACTGGATACTTTCACCACCTTTCCCACGTCCTAGGTCATTCCTCTCCTCTCTCATGAGAACTCTCCTCTTTGCTTGTTACAGCGCTTCTCCTTGTCAACTTAATCTTCTCATACCTGGCTATCTAAAGAAAATAAAACCCTCCTATGCTTAACTAATGCAGCTTTCTCTCTCCATACCTGCAGTGGAAACAGAATACCATTACACACCTGCTACATTGAAGGATAAATACAAATTACATGTTAGACTCTAAACGTGAGCATGGACCAAACTATTTCTCAAGGCCCATTCTAGACAATTCTAGTAGTGAACAGGGTTACAGAATGTATGCACATTTCTAAACACACAATAAATACAGCTCCTTAATACATGTATAAATTGTAAAGAATTGCGAAGATGTCATTCTAAATGCACCTGCATGAAATAAATTCTTGTTACATGTATAAATGCTTAAACATTAGTTTACACATATTTAAATTTAACAACCTCAAAATGGAACACATCTATGTTCACTTATCCTATCACATTAATAAGCAAGTGTCACATAAACCCTTATTAATCACGTTCTATATACGAGTATGTAATGTGAAATCCTTTAAATATGCAATGCTGCACTCTATTTAGTGACGCTAATTACACAGAATATATTCGAGTGCGGACTACGCATGAATAGGATGCACTCCTGCTATATATTGGAGGGAATCAAGATTCCCCTTCTCTACTAGCTAAAAGGAAGAGGAGCACTGTACATGGTCAAGGGAAAGCTTAAAGTCAACAAGTAATAGGAGAGGAAGCTGAGTGGTGGACCGTTAATGCATTGTGATGTGGTGTTCTTTAAAGAGCTGAGTTTGCAACTGTTTCGAAATTAGCGCAAGGTCGAAGTGATCCTGATAGATGGGAGGATGTTGTTCCAGATCCTGGGTTACACTTCTTAGGGCCTGATTACAAGTTCAGGGCTACAATCTGATCCCTGTGCAAACACATGTTTGCACAGGGATCGGAATTATGCGTTGTGTGATAATTATCACACACTAGCGGTTTTCCACTGATAAATTCTGGCAGGTCAAACCTGGTAAAAGAGTTTGCAGGAAAAGGCCAGGAAAAAAGGCAAAACATAAAGAATTTGGTGTGTTAAAAAACGATTTTACATGTTATGCCTAATTCACAAGATAAAAAGTCAGAATAGAAGGTATTTACCACAAAGGTTAAATACTTCACTCCGGGGGTAATTGTTTTTACCATGTGTGGTAAATAGCTTACTTATTCCACCAAACTTGTAATGAGGCCTGTAGTTTGCAGTCTGTGGTATTCTGGCTGTGGGACAAGAGCCATCAGAGATGGTGAGCTTGTCTGCAAGATAAACTGGGTGCTGGTTGTGATAGCTTTGTAAATGTTGCAACTGGTTTTAAAGATGAAGCCGACTGGCAAGGTATGCCAATGACTTTCCATCTAAATTGGGGTGTCAAAGCATCACAACATGTCCATGACACTTCCTCACTAACACCTTTAAACACCCTTAAACCACTAAACCTGGTTTCCACCTGTCTGCAATGTAGCCTATTGAACTTGGCCCTTTTTGAAGGGTCATCCCTAGACTTTTTGCCTTTTTCCTAGCCTTTTTTCTGACATGGTGTTGGTGGTGTTAGGACTCTGGGCACTTTAGCACTTCTGTTCAGTGTAAAGTGCGTGTGCTCTCTGTGGTAAATATGGTAAGATTGGTCTACACCTGTTTAGCCTATTTAATTTACCTGTCAGTCCCTTGTAAAGTGGTCCCTTGTAAAGTGGTATCTCACATACCCATGGCTGGTAAATTAAATGCTACTGGTGGGCTTGCAACGCTGATTGCGTCACCCACCAAAGTAACCTTGCAAACATATCTCAGACCGCTGCCGTTGCAGAGCCTGTGCGCGCAGTGTTACTGCCGCTATGACGTGGCACCTAAAGTGTGTGCCATGTCTGTGACCCCCCTTTGACTACCTGTCAGTCACCCCTAAGGTAGGCCCTAACTAGCCCTATGGGCAGGGTGCATTGTAGGTAAAAGGTAGGACATGTACCTTAAGTGTGTGACATGTCCTGGTAGTGACAAACAGCCATTTTGGTTTCTCACTACTGTGAGGCTGCCCTCCCATAGGAATGCATTGGGGATTCCCTGATAAGTGTTTAAGTGGTAATTCCTGATATGAGAGGAGCAGCGTGGTCAAGTTTGTTATGCTTGAAATAGTAATAATAAATGCTACACAATGGTGTGCGCAGATTTATTATAACTATTTTAGAAATGCCACTTTTAGAAGTTGGCATTTCTGTGTGCTATGTGTCTGCCTGCCTGATGTGAATTGCATGTCTGGCTTTTGAGTGACAGGGGCTGGTGAGGTGTGTGTGGCTCCAGGAGGGGCAGGGTGAGTCAGCACTAGGCTGAATGGGACAACTGCATTTGGAGTAGTGGGAGGAGAAGTCCCTGGTCCCTGAATAGGTCTGTGCCTAGCCTCTACAATGCTGGCTCCGCCCCCCTGTGGTGTGTCTGATGATGAGCCCCCACCTGACAAAGGGGAAGAGGAGCCTGGTAAACAAAGTGCTCCAATTCCCCCCTGAACCAGTTTTGGCTGGTTCCCCCAAGCCCTGTGCCAGGGCAGACAAAGCCAAGATGCCATATAAATATAGCGGCTGTGACTCCATGAATGTGTTGTTCCTGTGCTTGGGGGGCTTGCTGCTGCTTGGCCTCAGGAGGAACCGCCACGAGGGACTGCCTCCCAGCTGGAGGGCCCTGTGTGCTGGCCTGCCTGGGCCTAGCTGTGCCCCCTTAACCTCTAAGGACTTCCAAGGACCTCCTGGGCGCTCTATTTACCTTTCCAGGAGCGTGTGGCCTGGCAGCGCGGGGTTGTGACCCGTCCCGAAGGAATCCTGGTGGGTGGGATTCCCCCTGCACTGTTTTCTTCAGCAGGAGCCCACCCCGCATTTTGCCAAACCGAGCGGGAGCCTACCCCGCTTTATGAATATTTTAAAGGCGCGTGCCCACCCCGCATTGTGGTGCCTTTAGAGCAGGTGCCCACCCCGCATATCTGCTTGAAAACTGAGCAGGTGCCCACCCCGCATCGGTACCTTTAGAGCGGGTGCCCACCCCGCAATACGCCGAGATCGAGGGAGATGAAAAGCCACCGCCTCCCCTAGCGATCCAGAAGCCAGACGTCCTTGCCTGTTTGTGGGCGGGGCCAAAGAGGAGGCAGTGCGTTGTAGGCAGTGTGGTGCCTACAGGAGGGCGGGTGCCCACCCCGCCTCCGGGAGGGAGGGAGGAAGACCACGCCTGCCCGAGCAGGGCTCCCGTGTGCTAGTGGGAGCCCTGCGTGTCCTCGAAAGTGAGCCAGGCTGGAGCAGAGTCCCCGAGGAGTCTCCCGTGAGTGGGTACTCCTAGTGGTGAATCGTTGCTGCCGAGGGCGGCCCCAGGAGAGCCCGGTGAGTGGGGCTCGAGTGGCACCGGGGTGCCCGTGCCAGTTTGGAGGCCTCCTTGGCCAGGGGGCATTTTTCCAAGAGAGGAGCCCCGAGATGGAGGGGCTCCCCAGTCACAGTGATGCCTGGTCAAATTTCACAGCTGTGCTGCAGTTGCGGGCAGGTGCACCGAGGGGGTAATTTTGGTTGTAGAGTCCCAGTGGGAACCCCTCCACAGGGCACAATGAGTGCCAGTGTCTACAATTATTTTCACAGCTGCACCGCAGTTAGCTGCAGCTGCAACGTTTAGGCCAGATCATTTGTGAAGAGTCCCAGTGGGGACCCAGGAGGCACAGGAGTGCCAGTGCCAACATTTCTTTGGGGGCATTTTTTATTCATTTGTGAAGAAAGGCGTGAGATACACTCCTGCCCTGCCCAAGCGCAATTGCACACTTTGATTCTGCTGCATTGGCAGCCCAGCCCTGACATTTGGGAAATAGGGCATTTGAGCCCCAGAGAGTAGGCCAGTTGGCCAGGGGTCAGTGTTAGGTTGGTAGGGCACCATGCCCTAAGTGGTGCCTATGATAAATGTGATTTATGCACCATGATTTATGCCTCTGATGTTTATGTTTATGAGGTGATTGCATAATGTATTTATGCTTATGAGGTTATTGCATACTGTGTTTTACGCCTAATGTGATGCTGATTGCATAATATGAATAATGTTGCAGGATATAATGCTGAGTACAGTATTTTGCCAGTAATTACTGGTTGTGTTCTACATTTACTATTTGTGCTTTGTGATGGTTCGGACAGAGGCCCAATCGGCCCTGTAATGTGTATATAATCCCCTGTAAATATTGCCTAGTGCCAGTTGGCACAGTGTATATTGTGTGATTACTATTCTAATATGTTTTGGATAATACAAAGGCTATTTTTATATATAACCTTGTGTGGAGTTTCTTTTGTGGTGTGCCTACTGTGTTGCTGCTGTGTGTGTGTTGCGCAAATGCTTTACACATTGCCTCTGGGATAAGCCAGACTGCTCGTGCCAAGCTACCAAGGGGGTGAGCAGAGGTTATCTTCAGCGTGTAACTTCCTTGCCCTAACTAGAGTGGTGGTTTCTGCCTGGCTTTGTCTCAAGCCTTAGCCAACCAGAAATCCCATTTCTAACATAGCCACACACACTTAATGTATCATGCTGATCCCTGCAAATCTTAACTTTCTACTCCCACCGGCTCCACAGCTATCCAAAATTCATTAGAGGTGTCATCATGATACAACCTGAACTCAACATATGACCTATCTCATGACACCTCCAGGTAGGTCTTTTGGTCTTTTAGTACCACAAAGTCCAGAAATAACTTAATTCCCTTCATCACATTCCCATGTTGTCTGCCCAGTCCATCACTTGTTTCCCTTTGCGTGACATTTTGCATGATCATATATGTTATGCATAAACTTCTATCAATTTGCAACCGCAAGGTGTATTGCATGCATACATGCCCTGATTGGTCTCCTATTGCAGGTCCAGTATTACAAAATTCCTTGCAATCTGTCTCCACCACCATCGGTGTTGTTGTTCCTGTGGTGCCAATGTGCTATATTATATAGGCTACCTCTGACACAGAACTGGGTACATGTTTACTAACATATCTCATTTCAACTGCATACATTCCTTTTAGTTACCTAAATAATGTTGCCATATTTTGTTATATGGTAAAAAGGTGCACTGCATGACACATTTTTGGCATTTTAATAATGAAGTATCTCCACTATAAACAGAACATATTCCCACTGTGTATTATTCCAGAGCTAAAGTCTCAAAATCTCCCTGATCCTAAAATACACTACCGGTGGATGTGAAGGCGTTGATATTGAGACAGGGCATGCATTGCAGACCAACATTGTGGCCAAGACGGGTAGCAAGCAAGCTTCTATTTCATCTTCACAAACAATGTCCCTCGAGGAAGCTACTCTCCTCAACCTTCCCACTCACATCAACGCAATGTTACTTTCATGCTTTTATATACCGCATATGGCACTTATTAAATCAATGACTTTAAGATATGCTTAGTCTGCCCACCCATCACTACTTTGTCCAGCTTCAATAAAAACATGTACCAAAGGGGTGTTACGTGGTGAGGTGAGGTTGTGAAAGATTGTTGATGATGTGCAAATTTGGGTGACAAATAATTTGTGTGGGTTAGAAATGTTAATGGTGCATATGTCTGTAACCAATGAAATAATGATTTGGCACTTAAAACGATATAGGGCCTAATTACAATGTCGGGTGGACCTGCGTCTGCCCAACACTGTATCGGTCTGGAACCGCCTGACCTTCGGTTGGCACTTCCAACCTCAGTATTTGAATGCTACCGCCCATAGGGAGATCGCAAACATGCATTTCACAATAGAAGTTAGTGCGGTGGGAGGAAAAGGCACGCAGCACAAGCTGCCATTGTAAAATGCATGTTTTGAAACATCCCTGCATCATGTGGCAGGCACCATGTGGAACCTGCTATGCGGTGCTGGGATAGGCCCCATAGTGGAGAACCAGGGGGAGAGAGCCCTGATAGGGACCCCCAAAGACACTTTACGACAACCTTTCCATGTCGGAAAGGCCAACATGAAAAGTCTGTCAGAAAGTGCCATCATAATCCAGCGGAGCCGAGTCTGGGTCTACACTGACGGACTCTTTAAGCCTGTCAGAAGTGCAATGTACTCCGCCTGATGCCTCTGCCCGCTGCATCGTAATGTGGCAGGCAGATGTCACATTACGTGTTAGGGGCAGATGTCGGTGGGACCGGCACCAACCCGAGTCAGTGTCAGTCCACCCGACATCATAATCAGCACCATAATCATTTAATTTAGAAGTGTGATAAATAATGTAGTATAGTTATGCCACATATTGGTGTGAGGTCCCTGTTAATTAAAATGGATGCAGTTTCTGGTGTTCTGCTCATCTTGCTCCTGCTTATTCACCCTCCCAACAAGCTACCCACTGTGAGTCTTCTCTCGTCACAGTTTCTGCGCAACACAGAACGCTATGACACATATAGACTGATGTATTAGAAAGCATGTATAGGACCGAAGATTTCCATTGTGTACCTGGTGTACATTTTTAAGGATTTCCGCTGGAAATTCTAATGCAGGTTACAGAAGAACATGATTCTTTTAGCTATTGTTAAGAAGTGTTTCAAATTATGTTGTGCATGTCTGGAGTGCAGTTGCTGAGGAAGAAAGCAGAAGATTTATCTAACCTTAGGAAATGGGTCAGTGCTTAGATTGACGAAATTGTTCTTGATTTCCCTTTGCGATCTAACCATGAGCATACCATGCTGAATATGCAGTTTTATTAATTAATGTGCATAACTTGTGTATTGAACCCCACTGTTTTTGATAGACCTGGGGTGACTTTCCATTTTCCTCCCGAGACTTTGTTCATTTATTTCATAATTTTCCTTTCAACACTTTGGATGCTGTTAGTCTTCTTCATAAGTTTGACGCTGAGGGGCATATTATCAAGAATGTGTGATAATCATCGCAAAAGTTACTTAACGCAACTCCCAACATCGCAGTCTATCGCGGGAATTTTATGCCGTGTTATCCAGGCATTCACAACACGGCGGTACCATACGATAATCACCCGATAACGCGTCAACTGACCGCGATAAAATCGATGCCACACGGCAAAAATGCAAAACACGAACGCAAAAAAAGCTGCAATGAGGCCAATCGCGATACGAAAATCAGTGAAAACCAGCTACAGGCCTGCAATTCACACGCGTCATGCGGGAACAATCACCATAAAAGTAGAAAAGAAACTGGCAAACAAATGGCAAACAACAGCCAAGCACAATGGATGTTGCCGGCAGCCGCGGCCCGTGGAGGGAGTTCCCTGGGGCGGTAAGGCGGGGCTGGGGAGGGGCAGGGTGGGGGGTTCTAAAAACCGGAATATGGATAATTACAGGTAAGTAAACAATTAAATAAATAAAACAAATTTCGTAGCGCGCGCTGCCTCGCATTGGATACTGCGAGCGCTACGAAATTCGCACTTCAGTTTGCAGGAGAACAGGATCCTGATGACGGAGGTGGTCGAACACCATCAACAACTGTTCGTCACCTCCACTGTGTCATTGGCGACAAAAAATGGACTATGGCAGGCCATCGTGGACAAGGTGAATGCAGTCAGAGTGCTGAAGAGGACAATGGACAAGGTCAAGAGGCGCTGGAATGACTTCAAGCGCAAAACCAAGCTGAAACTCTCCAACAACCGGAAGGCAGCAATGCAGACTGGAGGTGGCAGTCCTGCGCCACAGGAGGAGCTGGAAGACATGGAGGAATTGGTTTCCACAGTCATCAGTGGGGAGGCGATGGCAGGAGTTGGGGGACCGGACACTGCTCAACAGGACCGGACACAACAGCACAAGGGTTTGTAACAACCAGGGACTGGGTGGACGGGGGAGATGGGCACAATGGCACACATGCATAAGTAAGTAGGGCACAGCTGCGGACAAATCATGCCCCAGACCCAACTGCCACAAAGAGAACTATGTACCCAAGTATGCAGCATCTCAGCACTGTATGAGCACAGAAGTCAGAGGCACACCACATGTACGCTGACGATACCGAAATATAAATCAAGATTCATTCTCTTGATGACATCAAATCACTCAACTCCACGCTACAAAAAACCCAAACCTGGCTGGCCGAAAACCACTTAAAACTAAACTCCCTCAAAACTGAATTCCTCTTAATCGCTCCCCCCAACAAAACTCCAATTATACTGGAATGGATGAAACACCTAACAGCTCTTAATGGACATCCGCTAGTCGTGGACTCAGCGAAATCGCTGAGGGTCACGCTTGACAGTAACCTAAAGATGCAGAAACAAATCAGCGCTGCCACAAAAGGAGCTAACTTCCATCTGAAGACTCTTCGAAAACTAAAACCCTTTCTACCGGCCCAAGATTTCAAACTAGCGATCCAAACCCTAGTAATCCCTCATGTGGAATATGGGGCGGTTACCCTTTGCGGCCTCCAGAGGGCATCGACAGCCCCGCTAAGAGCCACGATCAACTCTGCTGCGAGACTCATCACTGGCTCAATGAGAAACTCCCACATTTCACCAGACCTGAGAGCACTCAACTGGCTTCCGTTTGAGGCCAGAATACATCTGAAAATCGCTTGTATGACACACAAGGCCCTCCACCACAATGCCCCCCACTACCTAGCCCAGAAACTGGTGCTCTCATCGGGCAGCAGAGCCTCCAGGAGTGCCAAGACTCTTCTTCTGAAACCTCAAAGATTTGCCCAAAAAAAACCTATAACCAAACCTTTTCTGGTATGGCTCCTAGGATCTGGAATGCCTTACCCAGTGAAACAAGAATGAACCCTTCCTCTGCCGCATTCAAAAAAGAAGTGAAAGCGATCCTCATGGCTAAATTCACATGAACTCTGTAACGGTTTTCTGTATTTTATGTTTAACGTATGCTGTTTTCACTCTCTTCAGTTGTCCCTCTGTTTAGCTTAATCTTTATGACTTTCAGATCTGCACTTATGACCTGTAAGGCGCTCTGTTACTCGCAAGAGTCTTGTTCATGCTATATAAAACCGTCAAAATAAATGTAAGGGATAAGGGGCAGCCAAATCAGAGCTGCAGGGGTGACTCCCCCAAAATGCGGCACAGCACATCAACATTGACAACAAAGTGGCACAAACTGCAACACGTTCACCACAGAACCAAGGACACAACTGGTGCCGACTGGGTGTAGACACTGGCCAATCACAAGTGGCATTGCAGGGAAATGTTAGTTGAAAATGTACAAGTACAAACACACAGCTGTGATGTTGTCAGAATGTCCACTGTCCAGCAGCAAATGGGCAGCCCCCATGAAACAGCCACGATGTACACAGTCATGCAGTGTGTATGCAAACATGTAAAATGCGACAACACACATGTGAACACATTGTTAAACTGCATCTCTGTGGAGAGGTGTGGCTCACTGGTTAGAGGCGGCAGACCCGTAAGCAGAGGACGGCCCGGGACCAGGGTTCGATTCCCGACGCGGCAGGGTCGTGGACCAGGGTCAGCGGGCTCGATAATTCTCGCCTCGGTGCCTACTCCAGTCAGGGACCACACTCGGCAACTCTGGGCATTAGCTTGCCTCATCTTCACAACGGCCCCCCCAGACCGCCGGGGATGCTTGGTCGCACCTTAGAGATACCCATTAGGGACCATCTCTCAGGGTGAGCCAGGACGGGTTCCCCAGCGGTCGAAGCGCGGAGATACTCCTCTGGGAGTCGATTCTAGCGCTATATAAACCCACAATTAATTAATTAATTAATTAATCTCCCCTTCACATTGCAGAGGGACAATCACCACCTCCTGCAGAGCAGTCCCAACCGCTCTTCTCTGATGACGAAGAGGACCACGACACCTTTGACTCCGACGCCCTCCGAGAGTTCATTGACAGTCTCAGCAGCACACCTCCAGGAGCAGGGCAGGCCAGCTGCAACGAGGAGAACCCACCCCCTGCACAGACCACACTGCAGGCAGCACCCACCACCATGGCTGCCTCCCAGAACCCCCATGAAGAGCACGTGGCCTTCCAACGCAGTGTGTTGGAATGCCAGGAGCAGCTGGCTGAACAGGTGCGGGTAGGCTTTGACCGCATAGCAGACAAACTAGATGTCATACGTGGGTGTTTAAGTTCCATCAGGGACCCCTCACAGTCCCTAACTGACACCAACAGTCCGCTCCATGCTCTCCAACAAACCATGGCTGACATCGCTAGAGTCCTGACTGTGAGACAAGAACGACTGTCTAGTGAGAGTGGCTCCAGTGAGCTCGCACGGGAGTTGGGACTCATGCGGAGGCTCATGAAGAACATGGAGCGGGCCTATGCAGAAAGAGTGGCTGATGCGGCTGCACACCAGCGAGAGTTGGCTGGGTTCCACGATGACCTCAAAACCATCCTCATGGCATTGCTGCCACAAGGCCTGGCGCAGATGCATGCTGCTGCTACCACTACAGCCACATCTCCGCCCCCTGAAGTGTCAGTGCCTCACAGTGCGGCAGACATTCCACCAGCGGCACCTGAGGTGTCACTGCCACACAGTGCTGGAGAGAGGCCAGCACCACCCACACGTGAGGCACATAAGACAGCAGAGGACGAAGATGCGGATGAATCTGGCTTGGTGTTAAGAAGGATGCAGTAGCATTCATCTCCGCCACATGGCCGATTCAGCTTGGTTCTGCCCTCTGCATCATCACCTTCCACTGTCCCCCGCGACACTCACCTTGGACTTCGACATGGACTGCCATATTCTGTTTGTTCGCTAATGACCCAGCTATGAGGCTGCGGACTGAACTCTTCCACTTCCTTTGTACCTGTCATTCCCTGAATGACTCTGGGGGCCCTCCATGGGCAAACTGTGGTTTGCATGGCCCTGTACTGCTCCAGATGCAACTCCCCACTGAATGTGCATTAAACATTCCGAATCACACAGATGTGTTGTCTCTATGGTCTTTCAAGTGTGGTAGTATGGATGAATGTGGGCTCAGTGAATTCCTCTTACATCCATGTGGCTCATGTCGTTGGACTTGGGTCACAGTGTGACACATTGCCGATTGTCGTCCGTGTGGCGCCGACGCAACAACAGCGACATACACATTTGTAACTCCCTTGTCCAGCCCCATACGGAACCATGCACAGAGCCCCGGGGTGATTGTTCAAACCTTTACGCTGTACTGGCTTACGCCAGGTCAGCCCACTATGCTTACGCTCTGGGGGGGACAACAACGCCACATGTGCCCGGACTCCCCTGTAGTGATCTGCTGCTCACAGGTCTAGTTGTCAGCATGCCACGGCCACACCCTCACAGGCTGGTTTACACCCACACCACACCCATGCAGCACACGGGGTCACCGCACATGTGACCCTGCCAATAAAATGGGCCGGGCGCACGTGCACGATGCCATTTCCAACCTCTCCTGGGGTGTATCCGTGTGGTGTGTGCTGGAGCAGAGTTTTCTGTTGAAAATCTATTGGGTTTTTTAAGCTCTGGTTTGTCTATTTGTCAAAAATAAAAATATTAATTCATAATTATTAATTATTTGTTTTGTGTAAATGTTCTGATTAACCAATACGAATTAACAAGAGAAAACTATACGTGGGGATGCGTTTGTGTTGTTTACTAATAATGTGCATGTTTTATTAATAAATGTTGCTGAGTGCTGTTTATTTTAAAGCACAAAAACGCTTTTGAAATGTCGTATACTAATGCTTTTCTTGTGTTGCAAAGGCTAGATAATTACATACACATAAGGGTATTAGTGGGGTTAACACTGTTTAATCACTATGCTGTGGTAACGTTGTTTTTGTCTCTTTTAATTAAGATGGTACGTTTTGGCCTAGTGAAAGATGGCTGCCGTTTAAAGCCTGTATTTGGTCGAGAGTCATCTGACCACAGTCTTCGCCTGGTTAAAAAGTTTTCCGTGAGGACAGCAGCTCTGGGCGGACATCCAAGCGTCCTTGGAAGACAAAGGAGCCATAATAAACTTTGTGATCACCATGCTGGTTCCGAGGAAATATGAACATGAAAAGAAACATTTTCAAGATTTAGTTCCGTCTTCCGTCTTTTTATTTTTGTGGTTTTTTCTGAGCGGAGATTTTTCCAAATGTAGCGATGCTACATCCTTTCCTGCTCGCTCTGCTCAGCGGTTCAGCGGATATCTAAAACATTTTATGTTGCCTTCTTTTGTTAAATTTATTATAAATATACTAGACTAGAGAGGGTCTGTGGTCATTGCATTTTGGATTCTGAGGCCACTTCTTTCCGAACTTGCGTTGGTGAGGATCGATGCTGTGAGGACGGCGACTTGAGAGACTTCTATCGAGAGACCTGTCCTGACTCGTTTATGACATTTTAGCTAGAATAGGTAATTATGAGAATAATGATTTTGCTTTTGAATTGATTTTCTTTGAACTAATTTTAGATAAATTACCATTATTTGAAATACTGTGTTGGTGGTTATTTCTTGTCAATTATTGAGTACTCTATTTTGATTATTGTTGATTATTATTGGTTAAATCATGACTCAAGACAGTGTCAATTAGGTCCTATCGACCGTAGTGTAGATGCAGGGTGTTTAGAAGGTTTTCTTCCCACAGGTTCAGTGCTGATAGAGTAATCTGAGTGTATGTTAGCGAAATGGGCCCAAGCGTATGATGAGTGTATGTGCGTTTATCTGTGAATTTACTCTATCCGTGGAAGTAGGGAGAATTTGTACACCCCAATCTGCACCAATTTCCTGGTAGCAGAATTTGATGGTTATTGATGATTGTCTTGATCTGATTAGATTGCTTGTACATTGGCTTTTTGATTTATTGATTATTAATTGATGATGGTATATGTACTAATACTATATGTTGAAGTCGTCATGTTGAGTTTTATGTAGTGCTTCTGGAATTTGGGAGCTGGTAGCAGTTTCGTAGTAGGGCAGAGAGAAGTATATGCTGCTCTCGGGAAAGACGGGATTGTTGGTCCTGTACGTATGCAGGAAAAAACCGTGTGACAATTGAAGTTGCGCGTCACATTGTCTGTGTTCGGAATTAGTGACATCGTTATGTGTTACTATTAGAAATATTTCTGGTATAAAAAGGAGTGTGTATGGTAGCGAAGGTTATCTGTGAAACTCTGGTCTTAAGTCCCAGGGATCCGTAAGGTTCACCGTTAAAGCTTATCGCGGGAGAAGTAATAGGTATTCTCTGAGCTTGTTTGAAGGACTGGGCAGAGGTAAACACTGCTTGGTTAACGTATGTTATAATTCTGTAGTGGGGCAGATTGCTCGCTGTTCTCGGAAAAAGCAGGATTCTGTGTGTATGTACTACATTTTCTTGTATGGATGTGCGTGAATGCTCATACATTTAGTTGATTGTAAGACTCTTTGGAGCAGTCCTAGAGGAAACAGTTAATGAATGCATGTTAGAAGGGCAGAGTAGAGGGATGTGCTACTGTGTCAACGGGATTCTTGTGAAATAGATTTTCTTTACTATTCTTTGGTTAGCGAAGCAGACAATGGAGATGTTTATATGTTGTAACTAATAGATTTTGTAGAATCTGACACGAAGTCTACTGAGAAGTTTTGTAAAGGAGGGGTAGACGACTGACAGGAGACAGGAGTAGGAGAGACTGCAGCGACTGCTGACATCAAACAGAACGCGCTCTGATTGGATATTAGATCAGTACAGTGCTCGCGCTGAGATTGGTGCGTTGGTGTGAGCCGCGCAAAGATTGGAAAGAGTCACTCTGTACTCTAGTGACGTAGACGCTCCAGGATTGGTGCGTTAGTGTGAGTTGCGCTGTTATTGGATAAAACATCGTACTATTCAGTTGTATTACGGAAGGGATTAGAACGTTTGGTAAAAGCTAAAATGTATTACCAAGAAGAGAAAAAGAAAAAATCTTTGTTCAGAAAGATTAAAAATTGGTTCGACAAGGATAAAGATGTTAAAACGAGAGAAGGTGAATTGTTACCTCCATCGAAAACGCCTGCATCCTTTATGGCTGCGAGATACGGGTATCATACCTGTATATGGTTGGAGAATTGGGTTAGGTATACTAAAGAAGATGGTGTTCTAGCATTTCCAGAACATGGTTCATTTAATCTGGCCGTGTTGAAAAATTTACGGGAAAAGATGTTATGTCTTGACCCAAGACCAAGGCCGACACAGTTTGAGGCTTTAGTGGAATGGGAAGAGGAAGTACATGAGCGAGAAAAGCAGAGGTCTGGGGGAAATTACAGATACATGTTTGGGAGGAGACATGATCGTGAAACTCATCATGATCGAATGAAGAGATGGCGAGATGCTAGTATGTCAGAGGGATTATACCCTATGAGAACAGTTGAAGAAAAGGGTACGGAGAGGGTTCCTGAGGCAGAAGTGAGAAGATATGGAGTTAGCGATTATGAGGATGAAGTCTTGAATGACATGATTTACAAGAGACCACCTCCATATAGACCAGAACCAGAGGAGAGCACACCAATTGTTTCTCCGATAAGAGATACATTGCGTATTATTGAAACAGAAAATGTGACACCTGAGTTAAGAAGTGGTAATCCTTTCAGGGAGAGAGAGAATCGATGTGGTGACGAGAATACGAGAGAATTAGCCAGAACTACATCGGAGTTGACTGAAAAGATTAGAGAGTTGACAAAGAATCTAGAAGCTGTTACGGTGCCTGTAACAATAGGTCCGGTTATGCCTGTTTTTGATAAGCAGAGGACAGGTGAGAATGGTTTGGTGATTCTATATGTTGGGAATAGATTGACAAGTTTGGCTGGTCCTTCAGGAGATTCAGGAAAAAGGACAGAAAATGATGATTTGAGACAATCCAGACATGAGACATGTAGTGAAAGATTAGAGATACAGTCTAATTCAAGATTGGATGCTAATGAAGCTAGTTGTTCAGGGATGCCGATTTTAGAACCGCAGAAGAAAGTGGTTCCAGTGAGAAAATCTACTGAAATAACAGCTGAAGATTTGAATGAATGGATGAAAGTTCTTCAAAAGAGGGATAAAGATTCACAGGCAATTGATGTGGCTAGGTTACGTGTAGAATTAGAAGAGCTTGTTGTAGGGACAGTTCCTACGGAAATTCTGAAAAATCATCATGATGGTGAACTGTTATTTATGTGCAAAAACATCACCTAGAGAGCTAAAAATACACATGACAGGTTAAGAGTAGTAGCGAATGAGCAGGGAGTTGACATGGATAAAGTGAAAGCTTTGCAGAAGTCTTACAGGATGGATTTCACAGATAAAGATATTGAGAATCTGAATGGTGCTGGTAGAACAGGACAGATTAAAGAGATGATCGCTTTATTGCGAAAATGGGGTGATGTTGAGAAGTGGAAGGATAGGTGGTACAAGAAAAGAGAAGAATCAGGGGATAGGACTTATTCAGCATTTCCTGTGAGAGAAAAAGAGAAAACAGTGGATGCTTATCCTATGAGAGAAATACCTGGAGGAGGATATGTACATGTTCCATGGACCAGACAGGATATTTTATCATTTACGAATGATTTCCCTCGACTGAGAGAAAAGCCCGTCGAGTGGTATAGGCAGGTAGACAGGTTTGTGAAATTGTCAAAAGTGCTGTGGATTGACCTAAATAGTCAGTTTGATATAATTGTTCCAGCAGACTTGTGGGCTGAGTGTAAAATAGTTGTAAATTGGCCTACTGAGGAATATCCAAGAGATCAGAGAACAGGAGCACCAGATCCAGAGGTAATGAGAAAGTATGAGCAGGTGATCGTATACCTGAAAAATAAAGTCCCTCCAAAAGAGACAGACTGGGTTAAAATAGATCGAACACACCAGGAAGCAAAAGAATCGGTTCATGCTTTTTATGAGAGGCTGATACTGGCTTTTAAACAATTCAGTGGGGATGAACACTTGGGTGACAAGGATTTGAGTCATTTTGTATACAGATTTGTATATGGCCTGAGACCTGAGATTAGTGAGAGAATTCGTGAGCATACAGTGGATTGGCAGAGTAAGAAAATAGATGAGATTTTGAGACATGCAAAATACTTCAGTGATGAAATTGAAGCAAAACAGAGAAAGCTGAAAGAGAAAGCAATGTGGGCACAAGTGAAATTTGCGGAAAGACAGGAAGCACAGTTGGTGGAACAGGCGAATAATGCAGGAAATAATTCAGGGAATAGGCCCAGATATGCAGGGAAAGGAAAGGGGAATCTTGAGGAAGCCAAAAAGAAGTTCCCATGTCACAACTGTGGCCAACTGGGACATTGGAGATCTGAATGTACCAATCCACCATTAGTGAATAATGAGAATAAAAACTTAAATCAACAGGTGCAGAACGAAGGGAATAATCGACAGCAGCAACAACCTTCTGTTGTGAAACAGCAGAGTCAAGAGCCAAAACCGCCCTTGCCGCAGAATAGAGGATCACAAAAGTACAATCAGGATTCGGGATTCTACAATGATGAGCAGGTAAACAAACCAAGGCGTTCTAACCAGGTACAGCAGTACTTGTTAAAGAATGAAGGGAGTGAGTCTGAAGGTGATTATTGACGGTGCCGAAGAGAGGAGGAAGAGTGCATACTTGGTGCAACTCTAGAAATAGACCAGGCAGGACCATTTGTGGATGGGAAAATAAATGAAGAAGGTGTTACTTTTTTAGTAGACACAGGTGCGACGAGATCAACTGTCAGGTCAACAGATATTAGAAATCTTCCTCTCTCGGATGAAGCAATCCAAGTAGTTGGTGTAGCCAATACACAAATCAAGACACGTCTTACTGAACCAGTAGGAGTACAAATAGGGAAATTTTCAGACATGCACAGATTTATTGTCTGTGACACTAGTCCAGTGAACTTGTTAGGTAGGGATCTGCTTTGTAAAATGAATTGTACAATTTTTTGTACACCGGATGGAATAGCTTTTGAAACACCAGATGAGGATGTTTTGTACCGAATGACTCTAGAAAATAGACAGAGTGAGTTAATTGGTGCATATGCTGTGTTTGATCCGGAGGATTTGCCTCAAGAGCTGAGAGACACAGTGAAAAGGACAGTTTGGGATTTTACTGGAGAGGATGTGGGATTGATGAATAATGTAGATCCTGTGAAAATTGCAGTGAAAGAGGGAATTACTTATCCTAACATTCCTCAGTACAAAATGACACCAGAAATAATTGAGGGAATAACTCCTATAATTGAGAAAATGATTCAGCAAGGAGTTTTGAGAGAATTATTGAGTAGTCCGTGTAACTCACCGATAATGGGGCTAAAGAAACCTAATGGGAAGTTCAGGATTGTACAGGATTTGAGAAAAGTTAATCAAATTGTGGTGGCATGTTGTCCCATTGTGCCAAATCCGTCAGTGATTTTGTATCAGATTCCACATGATGCTGAGTGGTACACAGTGATTGATTTGTGTCATGCTTTCTTTTCAATTCCATTGCATCATGACAGCCAGCCGATTTTTGCATTTAGGTTTGGCCAGCGTATTTTAGCATGGTGTCGTATCCCACAGGGGTATACGGAGAGTCCTTCGATATTCAATCAGTTATTGAAAAAATCATTGGAGAGCTTGATTATGCCTGAAAATTCAGTACTAGTGCAGTATATTGATGATTTGCTTGTGGCATCAAAGACACGTGAAGCTTGTGAAGTAGATACCATAGCTTTACTGAATCATCTGGCAGATGGAGGGTTAAAGGTATCTCCAGCTAAATTGCAATTTTGCAAGAAAGAGGTGCATTATCTTGGACACAATATTGAAAAAGGTCTAAGAAAAGTGACTGATGACAGGATCAGAATTATCAGAGAAATGAAAGCCCCAAAGACCCAGAGGGAAGTGAGAATGTTCCTGGGAATGGTGGGTTATTGTCGTCAGTGGATAATTAATTTCTCTCTAATAGCAAAGCCACTGATTAAGCTGACAAAAAGTGAGATGACAGATCCATTGGAACTAGATGGAGAACAAATGGCAGCATTTGAGGAGCTGAAGAGCAGAATGTGTGAAGCCCCTGCTTTGGGTATGCCAGACTATGAGAAAGAGTTTGAATTGTACTGTAGTGAGAGAAATGGATGTGCACTTTCAGTGTTAATTCAGAAGCATGGATTACTGAGAAGGCCTATTGCGTACTTCTCATCGACACTTGACCCTGTAGCTGTGGGTTTACCAGGTTGTCTGAAATCTGTGGCTGCAACATGCAGAAGTCTGGAACAGAGTGAGGGAATTATAATGGGATATCCTGTAAGGGTATTCGTACCTCATAATGTGGCAATTCTTTTGACAAGAAGCAGAACTCAGTACATGTCACATAGTCGGCTGACTAAATATGAGAAAGTCATTCTGGGAGCATCAAATGTGACTCTGGAGAGATGTGTGAATGTGAATCCAGCGACATTGTTGCCGGATATTGACAATGTGGGTGTGAAGACAGAAGATGATCACAATTGTTTGGATGTGCTGGATTATTGTACAAAACCGAGCCAGACATAAGGGATCTTCCTTTACTTGAGAGTGATCATGTGCAGTTTGTAGATGGATCATGTCTGAGGAATGATGAGGGTGTGCTGAGTGCAGCATATGCAGTGTGCAAGGTTTCAGAAGTGATGGAAGCATCACCATTGAAAGGAGTGAAATCTGCACAAGTTGCAGAATTGGTGGCATTAACGAAAGCTTGTGAGATTGGGAAAGATCTGAGAGTGACTGTGATGACTGATAGTCAGTATGGATTTGGAGTTGTGCATGATTTTGGCCAACTTTGGCTACAGAGAGGTTTCTTGACGTCGAGTGGGACTCCAATAAAGAATGCTGAAGTGATTGGGAAATTGCTTGAGGCGATACAGCTGCCTAAAGAATTAGCAGTTGTAAAATGTGCTGCTCATGGACAAGGAGATGATTTTGTGACAGTTGGAAACAGATTTGCCAACGACATTGCACAATATTGCGCTAAGAACAATCACTCAATTAATAGGGAACGAGAAGGAGAAATGTCTTTTTGTTCTGTGATGTTTACTAATGTTCTAGAAACGTGGGATGAAGTGAAACAGTTGCAGGATGAGGCAGGAAAGGAAGAAAAGAAAGACTGGATTAAGGCAGGTTGTGCCCCAAGAGAAACAGACCATGTTTGGGTCTATAGAGATGGCAGACCAGTCATGCCTAACTCCATGTTGTCGACAATGGCAAGGATGTATCATGGCCAGGGACATTTGGGAAGGGATGCGATGATCAGGTCTTTTAAACAAACTTGGTACAATGCAAAATTCAGGACAATTGCAGAGAGCATCTGTCAAAGATGTTTGATTTGCCAGCAATTTAACACTGGGAAAAAGACAGTGGTGAGTCTGGGAACGATAGGCAGAGAAGGTGGTCCTTTCACGAGAATGCAGGTAGATTTTATTGAAATGCCCCAAGTAAACAGACTGAGGTATGTTCTAGTGGTAGTCTGTTTGTTCTCAAGATGGGTGGAGGCCTATCCGACTAGGAGAAATGATGGAATAACAGTGGCAAAGTTACTGTTAAGAGAGTTGATTCCTAGGTATGGGTTTCCAGTAACGATTGAATCTGATAGAGGTGGACACTTCTATAATGAGCTCATGAGTTTGATTTGTGAAGCATTGGGCATACAGCAGAAGCTACATTGTGCATACAGGCCAGAGGCTTCTGGTGTGGTTGAACAGATAAATGGCACAATCAAGAACAGGATTGGTAAGATGTGTTTAGCCACTGGAATGAAATGGCCTGATGTCTTGCCTCTAGTGCTAATGACTATTAGATCTACTCCAGATAGAACTACTGGGTTGAGTCCGCACGAGATTTTGATGGGACGTGCAATGCGTCATGCATTTGTACCTGTCAATAAGTTGATGACAATAACTGATGACATGATTTTGGATTACTGTAAAGGCCTGGCTGACGCAGTTCATTCTGTGTTTCACCAGGTTGGAGAAGAAGCTACCACACTTGAGAAGAAGCCAGCTCATGATCTGAGTCCAGGGGACTGGGTGAGGATTAAAGTGCACAGAAGAAGAAATTGCTTGGTTCCAAGGTGGGGAAGGCCAAGACAAGTTATTTTGACTACGACAACTGCAGTGAAGTGTGCTGGTGTGAAAAACTGGGTACATGCGAGTCA
Source organism: Triturus cristatus (assembly GCF_964204655.1). Taxonomy (NCBI): domain Eukaryota; kingdom Metazoa; phylum Chordata; class Amphibia; order Caudata; family Salamandridae; genus Triturus; species Triturus cristatus. Next base: position 1,535,950,274 of record NC_140590.1, on the reverse strand, counting down.
TACTCTGAGAGTTCCAAACCCAAAGGATGGGACTAGGAAGGAGTATTTTGAAGAATCAGATTCCAGTGATGATGAAGACCCAGAACCAGTGACAAAGAATCAGAATTCTGGAAGGAGTGAAGGAGAAAGAAAGTCAGGTGATTCTTTCTTTCCAGGAGAAGCTTCAAGAGAAAAATTGAGAGTTTCAGAAAAGAGATCAGATTCTGTAAGAGAGCCTGAAGTTCCAAAAAGCAGTGGAGGAAAAAGAAGAGAAAAGAGTAATTCCACAGAGACTACTCCTGAATCAGATGAGGAGGTTGAAGAACCACTTGAGATTATACCTGAAGAAGTAGGGTCAGAAGAAGATAGAGAGGGACAGATTGCGGAAGACCCCCGAGGAGGTGTAGGGAACATTCCTGATAAGCTAGGTGAAGGGACAAGTAGACAGCAAGAAGATTGCGTGTCGGAGACTCGAGGAGGGAAAGAAGTAGGGAAGTCTCAAACAGTGGTGAAAAAGACTGTGGAGCGAAAGAAAACTGCTGAAGAACAAGAGGCATTTGAAACAGAATCGGATGAAAGTGAGAATGAAAAATCAGAAGGTCGAGTTCTGAGAAAGAGAACTTGGATTGGAGAAAGAAATAATACAGAAACAAGACCGAAAAAGGTTGTAAGAGGAGATCTTTGGCCTAACAACAGAGTAAAGAGGCTAAGATACAGACTGATAAGAGCAAATACATCGAAAGCTGAACAAGTGAATGAGGTGTTGAGTCAAAATGAAATAAAAAGAAAGGAGCAAAAGGAGTCAAGAGAACCCGAGGAGATAAAGAGAATTAGAAGACCCAACCAAAAGTACAGATCACCGGAATGGTCTTATGTGGCACTGTCTAAAGGAGGAGAAGAAGAAGAAACAGTGAATCGAGACAATCCGGAGAGGATCTTGAGAAAAGTGGTTGAGGAAAAGGAAAAATCTGTTGGAATCTTAAAAGTTATCCTGACTGACATTGGAGAAGAGTCGGATGCACAGGATGTTGTTGATGATCTGATACAATTTGATGTTGCTGAAGAAGAAGAAGTGAAAAGTGATGAATATCCAAATTGAGTGAACTGAAAAAATCACTTGGAGAAAAGTGAAAAGGAGAAAGTCTGAAATTCAGCTGTCTGAAGTGATCCAAAAATAAAGAATAGCAGTAGTGGAGTAGTAGAGGCTAAGTCAAAAGACACGGTCAAAGTAGTAAAATGGCTAACACAGAGAATAATCAAAGTAAATGTGCCTTCTTGAAAAGATGAAGTAGAATGTGCTGTTGCTGTACTGCATTATTAATGCTACTATGGGGTGTTTTAGCTTTATTAGTTACATTTAGAGTTACAATAGGTACATTTGAAATACATACTGAGAATGAGACTGATGTAGAGAAGAATTCACAAAAAGTAGTTCCAACTAGAATTAGTAATACTTACATGCATAAAGATAGGTCAATTAATGATTTTTCTAGCAATGTTTTTTCGAAATTGTTGTATGAATATGTAAAGACAATGGAAGTGAGGGATTGCTACGTTTGTATGCAATTACCTGCATCCGTTTCAGAGGGTGTTACTTATCACCATTTACCAGCTACGTATGGAATTTCTTGTAGTGTGTTAAGTAGTGTTTTTTATTTGCTAGGGAAAATAGATTATGAGATGTCTAACAAAGATAGTATTTTTGGGCAATTGCCTATGAATAAAAAGCTGAATCCAGCTAAAGAAGCTAACATTTTTGGTGAAATTTTTATTGAAAAAGAAGAATTAACATTAGATTACATTTTTAAGAATAATTTAACTTGCAGTTTGAAAGAAGAGGAGAAAGCTTTCCTAAATATGGTGGAGGAAAGGAGATTGAGCATGCATGAAAAGGCAGGGAAATACAAAGTGAGTGAGACAATTTGGGACATTGAGATGGGAAAAGAATTGAGAAATGGAGCTAGTCCAACTTTAGCTTTAGATGCACCACAGAAGGGTAAGCTGTGTATTACAAGAAGGAAATCCCAATATGATACATACTTTGTTGGGACTAGTGAGTGTCATGATACATACTTCATTGCAACAGGATGGGGTTTTAGAGGAGGACAGGATCCAGTTTTTCCAGGAGTGTATTATGTTTGTGGGAACAAGGCTTATTACAAGTTGCCTGACCATTGGTATGGCACGTGTTATGTGGGCCTGGTCTTTCCAAAGATCTTTCATATAGATAGAATAGAAGATGTAGAACATATTAATTTATTAACACGATTTAAGAGAGAAACTTGGTCAGAAATAGTGGGTGACATTTTTGGAGCTTTAATTCCAGCAGTGGGAATTTCTTTAAATTGTGGTAAATAATTTAATTACCGGGACTTAATTTGATACAGAAACATAATAAAAATAGCTCAGTAAATAAGAGGCAGAATCCGTGGTATTAGAGGTTCGGAATGGGCTTTATTCCAATGGTCGATTATAATCGGTTGCTCCAAGTTCCATCACCACGAAGGTTCAGGAAGTGAAGTACATACGTTATTGACAATCAATTACTTTTATACAATAAGCATTACAGTAAAGCAAATACAAGAGGCGTAACAATTGATAGTGGAGATAATATATTCATACGTGGCAAAGATAGGCGTAACTGGGTATGTTTTAAAGAACGTCATCAGATGTGATGTCATAAGAGGGTGGTTACATGAAAGAATTTCGCAATGTCAGCAGAAATACTTGACAGAAATGCGCGCACAGCAGCATGACGTGTGATTGACGTGCAACTAGGGGGTGAAGGGGACTTGACATTTAGCTCTACATGTGGCGACAGAAGTCTGGAGGGTCAAGTCAACCTAATCCCAAATCATATCTAACATCCTATGTTTAAAGAACTGTGTTATCCAGAAGAGAGGTCTCTCAGAGTAGAATCTTATTCTATACTGACTATACCGAATGTTAGTGCGTGTACAAGCGTCTAAGTGTCTACACTAGATGCGAGGGCGGGAGTCTTCCATAATAACAGGGCTATGAATTACTTGCATGAAGACAGAGAAGCCGGGCCTTTTGCTCGGTAGCTGGAAGAATGTTTACTTAAACTACTAGACAGGAATGCATTGGGCAGGGAGCGGAGCAGATAATTTCTGAAGGTGAAATACAGTTCTTGGCAGGCAGCAGGCTGATGTCAGGCTTCGTGAGCCGCGCAGAGGATGAGACAAAGTTCATGGTCACAGATGCAGGCTCGGACTGGAGCTTCAGAGACAGAAAGCAAGAAAAGCTTGATGACAGAATCAGGGCCTACTTGCCTGGACTGTAAAATGGCATAAGTGAACCATATAAAGGCGGTGGCCTTTCGTACTTAGGAATGGAATATCCGGCCCATTCATGGCGGATCTTAAAGAGGACATGTTAACGGTGGACGCACATGTATTTGCGTCTTCATAGCTGGAACTGGAGGGAACATACATGTACTTGTAACATGTACATAGAACCGTTGGGGTCCAAGATAGGGGACATAACTGACCAGAAAAATCCATATTTCCACATTCCCTCCTTGTCCCCTACTTGCCCGTCAAGAGATATCAATCTTCATTAATCCATTGATCTGTTCATATAGCATCATTTGTTCTTCTTTCTTCTTCCGGGATCTTGAATGAAAATCTTGATGTGGAATGCACGATGTGGCACACAGACCACAAATCGCTGGTCCACATTGCAGGCATAAGCAGCAACTGAATAGTATGAGAAGGCCAATACCTAGGAAGGATAGAACTCTCCATCCCCAGGCTGATAACACGCTCCAAAACCAACCGGACCAAGTCCAGGTGCCTGGATTCTGGTGTATCTGGCTTACAATCTTATGAAGGTGTGTTATAGCTTTATATACAGATGGCGAATTTTCTGGTATAAAAATGCAACAGCTTGATCCGATGACCCTACAAGCTCCGCCTCTATCGGCCAGGATGACGTCAAGGACAAGACGATTTTGAAGCACAACAATCCGCATAGCAGACTGCTCTTCTGTTAAATTGCCTAAGGCGGAAATAGTTTCGTTCACTACTGCTTCAAGGGTTCTGGTTAATCTACGTATCAGCTTACTATTAGTAACGGTACCTATATAGGGAAAGAGACCTTTATTGAAATCTGTGTATTTTTCCCATGCCGTTTCAGTGTAGTCGACTATTGGGAGATCTCTCCTTTCTCTATTGTGTACTAAATGAGTATTTCTGTGATAATCAGGAGGAGCTAGGAAAACAGGTGGCAAAAGGAATCCAATGTAGCAGGTACCATCCCAATCTAGAGGCAAACGTACATATGCCGTCTGACCACATATGAAATAGGAATGGCGGGAAGCTCTAAATGTCGACTTGCCTTGATCACTAAATTCTACTACAGTGGTGCATCTACTATGGCCCATGTGTATGGAGCCATTCTTTCTCACACATAATTCACCTTTTACTGGAAATATTGGCATAGCGGGCAAAATTGGAGTAGCTTCGGATTCGACATTCAGGATCATAAGATTAAGCGTAAAATTACCTAATCCATATACTTCATTTTCTAGATCAGTTCCTGTTCTTTTGGGAAGTTCCTCCTTGTTAGGATAGCAGACCTTAAGCAAAACTAAGTTCAAATTTCCCCATACCCAGTTGTCTTGATAAAGTGCAGAATTCGAATCTAGGGAATTAATTAGACTAAACCATGCTCCACAGGAGCCATTGTGTGTGAACGGGTATGGAAAAAAAGGTAGAATTCCTTTATAGTTCTGATAGGGAGGGAGTCGGCCACATATCCAACAATTTGTAGCATTGCTAACCTGATGGGAATGATGTAACATACTAATAAAAGTGTTATTGCGCAGCGCAAATCTGTATGACAATTCATGCGGAGGTAATTCACTAAAAGAGTGTTCAGCAGTAACATTGTAAACATGTCTAGAAATAGGATAATATATGTGCAACAATATACTTGCGGTAATTATTAAAAGACTTAAGAAAAACAAAATTAATAACGTCACTATGCAATGACTCTGCAGTGATTTACAGTACGCCTGTCGTTTCAACATTTTTCGGGTGTTATCTCTATTCAGGTCCAAGGGATACATGTCAGAGACAATTCAACCGCTTCACCTTGGAGAGGACTTAAACAATCAAATTGCTCGACTGATTGGTCCTGAGCTTTAGTTTATAATGTTCAGAATTACTTCTTTCAACAAGAGGAAGTTTTGAGTCAATGGGTGAAGACACACGAGGTGTGGTATTCACATCTGCTGGTAGTCCATGAAATTTCTTGATATGACTTGAATGAATCCAGCCCTTTCTGCCCTCGATCTTCACGGCTGTCCTCGTCGTTAATAACACGAGCTGAGGCGACCTCCACCTAGGGTCCAGCTGAGTCTTTCGGTCAAAATTCCTCACAAAGACGAGATCCCCCGGAATTACGTCATGGGGTTTCACTTCAGTGTTGTCAGGAAAAGCTGCAGCTACCTGTGAACGACAAGATTGTAGTGCAGACATCAAGGAAGCCAGGTAATCTGTCAGCATATTACAGTCAATATCAGTTATTTTACGTGGTATAGGCGTCCCCCACATATTTGGTGGTCTGCCGAAGATCACTTCATACGGGGATAGCCCTGTTCGAGAGTGTGCTACCATTCTCATGTAAAAGAGCGCAACTGGTAATGCTACTACCCAGTCGACACCTTTCTCCCTGCATATTTTGGACAATCTGATTTTCAAAGTTTGATTATGTCGTTCCACGAGACCTGCTGCCTCGGGGTGTCGGACACAATGAAACTTCCACTGATATCCTAGCAAAAGTGAAACGTGTTTCATTAATTCGGAGGAGAACGGCTGGCCGTTATCTGAGTGAACAACACGTGGTAAACCGTATCGTGGGAAGAATTCTCGAACCAACTGTTTGGCAGTAGTCGGGGCAGTGTAATCTGAAACCGGGTATGCCTCCGTCCAACGGGAAAGAGCACAAACAACTACGAGAACATATTTGAATCCTCGACATCGTTCCATCTGGATATAATCCATCTGGAGGACTTCAAAAGGGTGATCAGGAGGCTGAAATCCACCCTGCTCTACGGGAATGCTTTTTCCTGGGTTGAACTGACAACAGATCATACAGGTACGAACTTTTTGTTTCGCTGCTGCTCGTAAATGCTTGTTGAACCAAATATGTTGAATGCTGTCTAGCATAGCTTTCTCTCCTAGATGCGCTGGACTATGGACAGTGTTAATAATGACTTGGACCATTGAATCAGGAAGGAACCACACAGATTTTTCCTTCGTCATCCATCCTTGATCTGTTTGGATCCCTCCTAACTCAGTCCATTTCTCTATTTCGTCTGGTGTAGCATGTGTCTGTATATCAATTACGTCAAGAGTAGGATCTTTAATCGTCATGCAATGTGTTGGCGTCGGGACTATTGTCTTTGTCATGTCGGATGTTTGAGTTTGAGCAGTCTGTTTAGCTGTTCTGTCAGCTAAATCATTGCCTTGAGAAATGATATCAGTAATTTTCGTATGAGCTTTACATTTCATAATCGATATCGCAATGGGCAAATGTATTGCATCTAATAAGGCATGAATGAGGGGTCCGTGCTGAATGTGGGCACCGTGAGAAGTTAAATAACCTCTCTCTCGCCATAGCACGCCGAAGTCATGTACAACTCCGAATGCATAACGTGAATCAGTGTATATGTTGACTTTTTTATTTGTGGCTTGAACACAGGCTTGTGTCAGAGCGACGAGCTCTGCTGCTTGAGCGGACAAGGTATTTATGCAATTTGTTTCAATAATTTCAGTGTCTGTTGTGACTGCGTAAGCGGCCACTAACTCTCCTGTACCTGTTCTCATACATGAACCATCTACATACAACGTTAGGTCTGGATCTGACAATGGGACATCCGTCAAGTCTTGTCTGGGTTTCGTCGTGATTGTAATAACATCAATACAGTCATGGGCTAATGGGTCTGTTCCGATTACAGGTAAAAGTGTGGCAGGATTCAATGTGTTACAACGTCTGATTTCTATATGTGGCTGAAACAATGTTAGTTCGTAACCTGTAAGTCGCGCTATAGTCAAGTGTTGTGTTTGCGTTCGATTCACAAGAACCTCTACTGCGTGTGGTACTTGTACTGTCAATGGATGTCCTAACACTATAGCATCGCTTTGTCTGATTGCTAAGGCTGTCGCTGCCACTGATTTCAGGCATGCAGGCAGAGCCTGAGCTACGGGATCTAATGTACTAGAAAAATAAGCACACGGTGTGTGTGATCCTGCTTGTTCCTGTGTGAGTACTGACAAGGCAGTACCTTCTCGTTCTGTAACAAAGAGTGTAAAATGTTTTCTGTAACATGGTGTTGCTAAAACAGGTGCTTGGCATAGAGCCTTCTTTAAGCTTTCAAAAGCTTGTGTATGTTCCTGAGTCCAAGGGAGAACAGTCGATGTGGCTGCCTCCTGTGTTGTCAACTGAATGAGTGGTTTTGCTAGAAATGCATACTGAGGGATCCACTGTCTACAATATGAAGTGAGGCCTATGAAAGCCCGCACCTCCTTTTGTGTCTTGGGTATTGGCATGTTAGCTATTAACTGAATGCGGTCGGGTGTAAGCTGCCTTCCCTCCTTGGACAGCGAGTGACCAAGGTAAATTACTCGCTGGACACAGAATTGCAGCTTAGAAGGGGACACCTTGTGCCCCTTTTCGGCTAGAAATTGTAAAACCGTCAATGATGCTTTTTCACATTCAGGTTCGCTTCGGGCGGTGATCAGCAGATCATCGACATATTGAAGCAAAGCAGTGTTAACTGGCATGTGGATACTGTCGAGTTCTCGTTTCAGTGCTTGGCTATAGATGCTGGGGCTCTCTGTAAATCCTTGAGGTGCGCGTGTGAATTTAAAGCTACGTCCATTTAAACTAAATCCGAACAAATATTGGCTTTCCGGATCTATTGGGACGCTGAAAAAGGCATTTTTGAGATCAATTACAGTAAAGAATGTTGCTTCGGAATCAATAGCTGTCAGTAATGAAGAGATGTCTGGAACTACGGGGTATTGTGGTACAATACATTTATTTAATTCGCGCAGATCAATAACCAATCGATATACTGGCGGGGCCTTCGGATCTGTTCGTTTAAGAATCGGAATTATCGGTGAATTACATACATTGGAGTCGGTCTCCACAACCACTCCTTGGCCGGTAAGTTCGTCAATGATTTGCAGTAAAGCCACTACAGCATCTGGGGGTAACTTGTATTGTCGCATTCGTGGTAGTACCACTCCTGCTTTTAGTGTGACTCGATATGGTGTAATGTTCATGCAACCAACATCTGTAGGGCCTTGTGCCCATAAATGTGTGGGTAAAGTCTGCAGTCGGGAATCCATGTCTCGAGACACATAATGACCTTTAAAATCACGTAAAAACAATCTTACTCCTTCCGGAGAACAACATATTATAGCTCCTAGAGCTTTCAGTGTTTTGATTCCTAACAAGTTTTCTGGGCATGATTTAGTAAGCAATAAATCTGTAGTTCGGGTCAAAGGTCCTATCGTAAGTGGAAGAGGCTGTGACACTTCATTAACAATAGGTTTTCCCGAAAAACCAAGGGAGATATTCTGTGAGCCTGAGAGGGGTGCCCCTGGAACTTCACTACGTTTTATGGTTGTTCGACTTGCCCCTGTATCGAGTAAAAATTTTCTATCTTGGCCTAATAATTCACTATGTACATAAGGTCCTTCTTGATCTACAGGGACCTCAATAAGGGGTAAGTCAACTTCCCTCTCCAGGCTGGTTCATGCGTATCGTTGATAATCAGGATAATCATACTGTGCGGTCTGGTACAGCTGTCGTGTCGTGGTTTGTGTGGCAGCAGCCGGCAGCGCTGGTGCAGCTGGCACAAACTGTATAGACTGTGGTGGAACTGGCATGGCTTGGGCATGTTGCGGAGCTCCTTGTTCATTCTGATCCTGTCTGGGTGGCCGTGGTCTTTCCTTTGTATTACCTATGGCGATATTATGTTTTAAAACTGGACAATCGTGTACGTAATGACCTGGCCTTTTACAGTAATTGCATGTCCCTTTTACAGGTCCTGTTGAATCACCGGAATGTGTCGTACCCTTTTTATGTCCTTCAGCTGGAACTGTCTGAGAGACTAGCATTTTCATTTTCGTGTCTTTCATGCGTCTTTGTTCATGTTCTTGTTCTTCTCTAATTCTATTGTAATGATACTGTAACATTTGTAACATTTGTGATGGGGTATTACCTTGCCATGTACTCTCGAATTTTAATACTCTATTCTTCACTTGGGGCAAAGAATTTTCAACTAATTTTGTCACAAACAGATGTGGGTATGACTCGCTACTTGCTTTTATACCACTATTTATACCAAAACATTTTTCGAATCGGGCATAGAAATCACTAGTGTCTTCATCTTGCTTTTGTTTACAGGCTGAAATTGCACCCCAGTCTTCCTTTTTCGTAGTTAATAAACGTGGCAGTACCTGTACTAATAAACCTGGCAGTGCTTTAGTTTTGTCCCCAAGCCCCGAACCTGGACCTCGGGCCTTTTCTTCTGCTTCTAATGCTGTCCAATCTATCTTTTGGTCTCCTACCTCCCACTCTTTTTCCTTGAGTTTTTCATAAATGCCAGCAGGCATTAATACCTTCAATATTGTCATAATGTCGGGATAGGTATACTCTCCCATGAGTAACATGTCTTTAATTTCTCGGTGGAAACCCGCTGGGTCTTTGTCATGACTGGGTACCACTTTCTTCATTTCTAACAATTCTATTTTTGATATGGGCGTATATACATATACACGTTTAAACTCATTGTCCTCGCCTTTTATTGGGTGTACTTCTCGTAAGGGATTCTGTCTGTCCATGTAATACATCGGTCTTTCCTTGATGGGCAATGAAACATGTTCTGGACATACAAAAAGAATGTACTGTCTTCTAGATTCTAGTATTTCCTTAATTAACTTAGTACCTGAACCTTTCCATCTATTCGTGAGTAATTCAGTCAATATATCTGGTAAGGGACCAGGATCTGAATGTTGGCTTTTATATAGTATAAGAAGTTGTTGAATCATAGAAATCCCAGCTAAACGCTGTTCATCCGGGGTGAGATTCAAAAATGTGTGTGCTACTGTATCATCATCATATTTTCCGGGACTGTCAATCCAATGAACGGCTGACCTGGCTAATTCTTGTTCATCCATAGAATCGAGAAAATGATAACCCCTTCGTTCTCGGAGTAACTTGTCAACGGCTTGGAACGAATGCTCGGGGGACCTTATATTTATTATAGGTGTTTGGAAATTCCTGTTATTATCTGGACATATCGGACGTATCGGGTCAGTAAAACATCTGGTACTATTACAAGATCTTCCTCTACCTACATAGGCTATGGTGTCTGACTGTCCTATGGGCAGTCCTGATCCTTCCTCCTCGCTTTGTTCGAACTGGTCTACCGCTAATCTTTCTTCGTGTAGGCGTTCTATTTCTTTACGGATCTTTCGGCACATGGCTATTATACAGTTTTGCTTATCATGTCTCCCTTCTGATATATTCTGACTCCATCTGGTAAGAATTTGCATTGCTTCCGGGTCTACCCCCGGTCGGTCTTGATTTCTGATCACACAATTTATAAGGAAACGTAATAGTTCCCCCTGTATCTCCACTTTCTGGTATTCCATAGCTCTATTAATACATTCTGAATCTCGCCCTGTTTGGACAAAATGGTATATATTATCTAGATGCGCAGCCATTCCTGGTAACTTCCCTAAATACACTGCGGCTCGTCTGATACGTAATGATGCCATGATCATTTCGTCCTCTTTGCCGGGCACAGGGTCATATCTACAATCTACAAGAAGTTCCTTAAGCGTACGGGCATTTATGAGTTTGGGGGTACGTGAATGTGCTGACTCTTGAAAGGTAAGTTTATTTATTCTGGGTGGCGTAGAAAAAATATTGGTAGCACCTCCGGTAGCCCCGTCTGGAGTATCGGGCGTGAAAGGATTCGTAGAACGTGATACAGCAACTATAGGTGTGGACACAGCTATAGAAGTAGCTGTAGGAACAGATGTGGAAACAGATGTGCTTGCCGGAACTTGTGTCAGAACTTGTTGCTGTAAAGATACGGGTACTGGATCTTGGCGTTGAACCTCCCTGGCAGGCGGTCTATGTGGGGCGGGATTAGCATACTCGGGAGCTGCGTCATCTAAATATGAGGAAAGAAAAACATCTTCTGCGGTTCTAGGATGCCCCTTAGGATGTACTTTTATTGGAAATAATGGGGGTGGCAAGTCTTTTGGTATCCCCGCAGTAGCCTTAGGTAATCCCTCGGCCAGAAGGGGATACATACCCTTCATAAGGGCATGTCTTTGTCTGTCTACTTGTTCTGATTTTACTCGTGCACCTTCTTCCATTACTAGATTTTCTCGGACTTCATTTGAATTCTCTTTACTCTTCTCTTCCTGTCTACGTGCTTTTTCTGTGCGTCTATACGATTCTTTACGCCATAATTCAATGGCGTCCTTCTGTGATTGTCTAGCTTTCCTTTTCCATAATTCTTCCTCTACTTTCACGATGCACTCTGCATCCCAGGTCCCAGCTGCGGGCCACCTCTGACTTTCTGGTAATTCCTTAGTGTAGTCTACCCATAAATCGAGAAATAATATAGCGTCTAGGCCATGCTTATGATACATAAAGTACCCTGGAGTGTCCCTAGGAGGAATAGGAACAGCTTCTTCGAGTACCCCTTTTCTAGTCGTGATCTGTCTTAGTTTCGAAAAGAGCGGCATATTGAGAACTGATCTGATACTTGATTTTGAACAAACTTAATACAGTAATCACAATAATGAACAGTCATTCATACCACAATATACAGAACGTATTTAAAACATTTAACATTTAACATTTAACTAGGCAACAATGATGATGACGATTTAAGAAAATTTTAATCACTAAACATAATACTCGACTTTAACTGAATTATTCTGAATTCATATACTTGATATACTAGATATACTGCTAAACAGTACAGATACACTGCTGAAACAGTGCAGACCGGATTTGTGTACCCAAATCCGTCTTGACCGGCACAACCTATGTGCACGTCAGAACGCCTCCCCAGTAATGGTACTCACCGGGTAGCTCGGAAACGGAAGGCCTCGGAAACTGAACTGAACTTGAACCGGACTGGACTCGATTTGAACGCTTCGGAAACCGGACTCGACTTGTAGGACTTCGGAAACTGGTGGGCCTCTGTATACCTCGGATCTTGCTCTCTCAGCTAGGCTCTGGTCGGGATCTTCGCACTTCTCACCGCCTCGTCTGGGTGTTGATCGCAGCCTCAGTCGCCCCCGCTTGACCGGAGGGAGATACAGGAAATCCTGCTGGTACGCGTTGTTGTCCGTCCAGCTGTGGCAGGAGACCGGGCCTGCAACGCACCGCCGGCGCGTGAGATGAGAAAGTGTCCCTGTTCGGGCGCCATTTATGTGGTAAATAATTTAATTACCGGGACTTAATTTGATACAGAAACATAATAAAAATAGCTCAGTAAATAAGAGGCAGAATCCGTGGTATTAGAGGTTCGGAATGGGCTTTATTCCAATGGTCGATTATAATCGGTTGCTCCAAGTTCCATCACCACGAAGGTTCAGGAAGTGAAGTACATACGTTATTGACAATCAATTACTTTTATACAATAAGCATTACAGTAAAGCAAATACAAGAGGCGTAACAATTGATAGTGGAGATAATATATTCATACGTGGCAAAGATAGGCGTAACTGGGTATGTTTTAAAGAACGTCATCAGATGTGATGTCATAAGAGGGTGGTTACATGAAAGAATTTCGCAATGTCAGCAGAAATACTTGACAGAAATGCGCGCACAGCAGCATGACGTGTGATTGACGTGCAACTAGGGGGTGAAGGGGACTTGACATTTAGCTCTACATGTGGCGACAGAAGTCTGGAGGGTCAAGTCAACCTAATCCCAAATCATATCTAACATCCTATGTTTAAAGAACTGTGTTATCCAGAAGAGAGGTCTCTCAGAGTAGAATCTTATTCTATACTGACTATACCGAATGTTAGTGCGTGTACAAGCGTCTAAGTGTCTACACTAGATGCGAGGGCGGGAGTCTTCCATAATAACAGGGCTATGAATTACTTTCATGAAGACAGAGAAGCCGGGCCTTTTGCTCGGTAGCTGGAAGAATGTTTACTTAAACTACTAGACAGGAATGCATTGGGCAGGGAGCGGAGCAGATAATTTCTGAAGGTGAAATACAGTTCTTGGCAGGCAGCAGGCTGATGTCAGGCTTCGTGAGCCGCGCAGAGGATGAGACAAAGTTCATGGTCACAGATGCAGGCTCGGACTGGAGCTTCAGAGACAGAAAGCAAGAAAAGCTTGATGACAGAATCAGGGCCTACTTGCCTGGACTGTAAAATGGCATAAGTGAACCATATAAAGGCGGTGGCCTTTCGTACTTAGGAATGGAATATCCGGCCCATTCATGGCGGATCTTAAAGAGGACATGTTAACGGTGGACGCACATGTATTTGCGTCTTCATAGCTGGAACTGGAGGGAACATACATGTACTTGTAACATGTACATAGAACCGTTGGGGTCCAAGATAGGGGACATAACTGACCAGAAAAATCTATATTTCCACAAAATGCATATGGAATTCGGAAACTGTCAACAGTGGTGGATCGCTTATCGACAAATACTGCTGGAGGGTTTGTTTTGGTAAATACGGAATTGATTGCCGTACGTGCCATGTCTATGCAAAATCGACTTGCCCTTGATATTCTATTAGCCAAGGAGGGTGGGGTCTGTGGAATGCTGAAAGTTCAACATTGTTGCACTTACATTCCAGACGAAAGCAAAGACTTGAAGGTCTATATCAAAAATATTACTGATTTGCATGAAGAATTAGTACCACTGGAAGCTGAGAGTATTTGGACTAAAATAGCTAATAAAATAGTTGCTGTTAAGAGTTTTATTGCAAAAATAGGTAGTACTATTATAGGTAAGATATTGTTTCCTTTAACTTGTATAATTGTTGCTTTATTGATACTAAGATTGGTGTGTTTGTGTTGTAAAAACAGGGGAGGGAAAAAGAAATTAATTAAAAGAAATATTGAAAGGAGAAATAAAAGAAAAAGGGATCCACAAGAAATAGAATTAGAAGAATTGAGGGAGAGTGTTTATTTGGAAACAAAGAGGGATGATGAAAGGGAGTCTGGTGTCTAGTGTTGTGAAGAAGAAAAAGACATTTCCAGTTTCTCCTAAAAATTGGGATTAAAATGTTACTAATTTTTTTTTTTTGGGTTGTTTATTTGGTGATAATATCACCAAAGGGGGGATTGCTGGAGCAGAGTTTTCTGTTGAAAATCTATTGGGTTTTTTAAGCTCTGGTTTGTCTATTTGTCAAAAATAAAAATATTAATTCATAATTATTAATTATTTGTTTTGTGTAAATGTTCTGATTAACCAATACGAATTAACAAGAGAAAACTATACGTGGGGATGCGTTTGTGTTGTTTACTAATAATGTGCATGTTTTATTAATAAATGTTGCTGAGTGCTGTTTATTTTAAAGCACAAAAACGCTTTTGAAATGTCGTGTACTAATGCTTTTCTTGTGTTGCAAAGGCTAGATAATTACATACACATAAGGGTATTAGTGGGGTTAACACTGTTTAATCACTATGCTGTGGTAACGTTGTTTTTGTCTCTTTTAATTAAGATGGTACGTTTTGGCCTAGTGAAAGATGGCTGCCGTTTAAAGCCTGTATTTGAGTGCTGAGATTTTGATGAGAAGGCCTTGCTGAACATGGTCGAGAGTCATCTGACCACAGTCTTCGCCTGGTTAAAAAGTTTTCCGTGAGGACAGCAGCTCTGGGCGGACATCCAAGCGTCCTTGGAAGACAAAGGAGCCATAATAAACTTTGTGATCACCATGCTGGTTCCGAGGAAATATGAACATGAAAAGAAACATTTTCAAGATTTAGTTCCGTCTTCCGTCTTTTTATTTTTGTGTTTTTTTCTGAGCAGAGATTTTTCCAAATGTAGCGATGCTACATCCTTTCCTGCTCGCTCTGCTCAGCGGTTCAGCGGATATCTAAAACATTTTATGTTCCCTTCTTTTGTTAAATTTATTATAAATATACTAGACTAGAGAGGGTCTGTGGTCATTGCATTTTGGATTCTGAGGCCACTTCTTTCCGAACTTGCGTTGGTGAGGATCGATGCTGTGAGGACGGCGACTTGAGAGACTTCTATCGAGAGACCTGTCCTGACTCATTTATGACATTTTAGCTAGAATAGGTAATTATGAGAATAATGATTTTGCTTTTGAATTGATTTTCTTTGAACTAATTTTAGATAAATTACCATTATTTGAAATACTGTGTTGGTGGTTATTTCTTGTCAATTATTGAGTACTCTATTTTGATTATTGTTGATTATTATTGGTTAAATCATGACTCAAGACAGTGTCAATTAGGTCCTATCGACCGTAGTGTAGATGCAGGGTGTTTAGAAGGTTTTCTTCCCACAGGTTCAGTGCTGATAGAGTAATCTGAGTGTATGTTAGCGAAATGGGCCCAAGCGTATGATGAGTGTATGTGCGTGTATCTGTGAATTTAATCTATCCGTGGAAGTAGGGAGAATTTGTACACCCCAATCTGCACCATGTGCATGTAGGCATGGGGGCCCAGGGGCCTGCGACATCATATTCCGAGGGTCCGGAGGGGACATGATGGCATCTGCACCACGATGCCCAATCATAGAGGGTCTGTGACTAGCGGGGCACAGACTTGGTGGCACCGGATAACCTGCAGCCGGTACAGGCACACCGCCACGGGACAGTGACTTTCAGTGCACTGAGGTAGGGGCACCTTAAGTGCTGAGCGGGTGTGCAGCCTGCGATGATGCCCCGTCCCGGCGCCCCGGACGGCTCAGGTTTTGTGTGCCCTGCTGGACCGCAGTGTAGACCTGAGCTAGCAGGCAGCGCAGTCCTACCACCACGTGGCATCGCCTCTGGGATCACAGAGTTAGTAGCACCTATGAGGCTGAGTGGGTGTGCAGCCTGCGGTGATGCCTGGTGCATGTCCTCTGCCATAGAGTAATCAAGACCCAGCACCAAATGTGAGACCTGGTGGACTGCGAAGCGAGGCTGCAGGATGTGGAGGGTGCCATGCCTGCGGGACCTGGGCTTGTGGCTTGCAGCGACACGTGGTGGGCCCTCTTTTCTACACTGTGGCAGAAAGTGAGCAGTGCGGCCTGCATGCACAGGGGCGGGCATGCACCGCTGGGTGGCGGGAGGGGCTGGGGTGCATCTGCCTGGGTGTTCAGGGGCAGACAGGCGATGGTGTGCTGTGCATTTGCTTGTACTTTGCCATTCAGGTATCTGGACTCTGTTTCAGATGATGGGGCAGTCTCAGATGTGGGACCTGGTGGACTGCACTACATATCGGCACGTGGTTGGAGACACACCGGTGGCAACAGGTGATCAGTGTGGCCAGGGTGGGCAGTGTAGGCAATCTCTCTCCCTGCCCCTCTCTTTTTTTCTATGTCTCTCTCTCCCCCTCTCTGTCCATCTATCTCTCTCTCTCCCCCTCTCTGTCCGTCTATCTCTCTCTCCTCCTCTCTGCCCGTCTATCTCTCTCTCTCCCTCTCTGTCCGTCTTTCTCTCGCTCCCCCTCTCAGTCCTTCTATCTCTCTCTCTCTCTCTCCTTCGCTCTCTCTCTGTCCCTTGATGTCCGCAGGACACACATTCTCATCATGGTTTTTGTCTTGCAGGCTGTGACCTACGGATTGTCCCGAGGGGAGCCGACATGTGTCTTCATTTCTGTTCTGTGTTTATTTTAATAAATTTTCATTTGATGCTTCGATGGTGAATGTGTGATGCTCATTTTTGTGACGACACATGCATGTCACCAGATGTGATTGTGCGACATCATGCGTGTTATTTGGTATATGGTTCCATGTGGTTGATGTGACATATATTTGTCCGGGGGTGGGTGGGGGGTGCCCAGAGGGGAGCCCCAGGGGGAGGGGGGGAGTGGGGGTCCTGGGAGTGATGGCGGTGGGTGTTTCCCTCTTGGGGCTCCGGGATGCATGTTCTGTGGCTCCATTGCATATGTTGTTCTTCAGG